>NC_141695.1:964221500-964821500 GCF_964263255.1 Lissotriton vulgaris
GGTGAGACTCAAAAATTATATAATCATAGGATTCCCATCAAAAGTCATGCAATGATCAATAATCTCATTTGATCATCCAGAAAATTGGGATGGTCTGTCTCTTGATCATTGAGACCATTTCCATACCCAATATCCACATATTCAATGGGTCAAGCCCACAATCACTATGCTGACCTTGAGAATGTAGAATCAAATGGGTTCAAGTGCAGTGCAGAAAAAGAGGGTGGTGATTTAAATAGAGTGAAGAGGCAAAGAAGGAAAACTTTTAATTTGAGTCTTGGCTCTTCTTCTAATTAAAACCAAGAACAGTGCAATTGGGCAGTATCCAGCAAATAAGTAACTGCCAGAGGGGCCAGCATGTTTCAGCGAATAGGGAGAGAAATCCCACGGCTTTCTTCAGGGCCTCTGTTCTACAAAATATTGCTTCTGCATAAATTGATACAACTATAAATGACATGAAGTAGAAGGGTGCATAAATGAATCAGTCAATTTCGGAAAAGGATATGAATGAACATATCACTAAGTGTTCATTTTCCTCCGTGTCTTCCGATGTGTCTCACTTCTACAAAACAAACATTTTGAAATCTAAGGTAATGCTTCACTGTGTATCACAGACAAACCTCTGCTTATTTCGAATAATATTAAAAAAGTTTTTTCACTCACCCAGTATGACCGGGGACTAGACCTCACCTCTCCTGGACTAAGCTCAGGAAGTAGAAAGCCCCGCTATGCGAAAGCAAGGTGAGGGATACAAGGAGTGAAGAACAGACCATCAAAGCACCTAATTTCTTGCAAACATGGCATAAACCGTTAAACTACTCGCCTTCCCAGGCACACACTAATTCAGATTTAAAAACAGTTATGGCTCACAAGAGTCATGATCCAACGTAGTATCCTCAGATAATATTGTATATGCAAGTGGCCCAAAATATTTTCTGTTTTTTATCATTATTTTAGGATAGCCCACCTCAAAAATAGTAATTCCTGATGGTAATGGAAAAACGAGCATTCAGCTCGAAATATTTTAAAAACAAGACTGATGCCAAAACAACTAAACATTCACCCCAGAAACTTCTAGCTTTGCGAACTTGCCCGTCGTTGACTCTGGCAAAACCTGAGTCAAGGGGGAGGCAACGGCGGGCTCGCAATCGGCATTTTTAAAACTGGGATGACCATCAAGGGAGGGGCTTCGAGAGTCAAGTAGTGCCCGATCTAATTATAAATATTGGCATATCCTTAGGGACCAACATGAAGAATTATTTACACAAAAAGAAATGTGCCTTATTGTGTACTCACTCAATAAAAATGTATCAAAATTGATGCATCCACCCTGAAGACGAGTCGGGTTGATCTGCTCCTCGCGTTGGTAGTATCGCAAGAGCATAGCGAACTACAAAGTGACGTCAAAATCATTTGTATTGTGGTTTCTCAGAGAAACACTGTCCCGCGGTTCTATTGAACTCAACAAAAGGGCAAATGAACAACCATCACAGATGTATCAAAATCACTGCGTCCACACTGAAAAACTGGCCGGGTTGATCTGCTACTCGCGATGGTAGTATCGCGAGAGCATAGCAATCTACAAAGTGACGTCAGAGTCATTCAAATTGTAGTTTCCAAAGAAACGCGATCCCGCGATTCTATTAAATTCACCAAAGGGGCAAATAAAGCTGTTGGCATACCCAAAAACAACCATATCGGAAGATGTTTCTAAATCGTGTGCACCATATTTAAATCTGGATCACACGAAACACTACCACAAACATTACGCTACTCGTGTTAGATGTAGCAAGCAAGTAGCGAAACTACAGAATTACATCACTCTTATTTCCATTGTAGTCCCGCGGTTCTCCTTAATTCAACAAAAATGACAATTAGTGTACAATGCAATATATGAGGACTGATCAATTCAGCAAAATAGGGGGTATTATATGTCTTATTGTAATTTTTGTTTTTTTGTGTATTATTTTTTCTTCATTATTTTTAAACAAACTTTATCGACCCTGATAGTATGTATATATATTCAGCTCAGTGCAAAATACAATATATCAAATGAACAAAAAACACCAAGGTGAGATAGTTCATCCTGAAAACAGATAACCAATAACCCATCGCCCACATCTTTGAACAGTCAACAAGTACTGAAGTACCGAAAAATAAATAATGCCATATAGAGCTATACTTACTAATAGCCCCAATACCAATTACCAATAACCAGTCAGTTGGCAGTGAAGACGGTTCAATAATTTATTATACAAAGACTCTGTCAGAGGTGCCTCTCGCGACCTAACCCCTCGAGGTCTGCCGAGAAGACTGAAGACACATTACCAAGTAATCACATATATACTGTTACATTTCGAGACCGTTACCTAACAGGCAAAAATACAAGTTGGTACAGGTTGCTGAAAAGGAAGAACCATATATGGCATACAAAGCGATGTCAGTTCAGCTTAGCTCATTATAGCAAGGTCGAGGATGGTGACTCCCTTCTGCCTAACGTTCAGGAGGGCTCGCACAGCGCCTCCTTGAATGTGCTTATCCAGCCTACCCCCACCTATAACCTTGACAGGCCTAACATGCAGGAGCAGCAGTTTGTTCAGTTGCGATGCTATTGCGTGAAAGAGCTAACCTTACTGACCAAAGCGTGATGGGTCCCTTTGAGCTACAGTCAGACTAGGGTAGAAAATATTCGCTGATCGGGTTAAGTTATACTACCGGACACTAAGCGGAGTTTATATAACGTGAGTGACACCACTAAATATCAGTTTATCTGATACTTATCAGGGCATTGATATTTATACTGTATTAAGTAGATACATCACGCTAATTTCTAAACATGACAGTGCATCTTCGACTCACTCATAGAACCCAATTTAGACTAGTTCCTCAAACCCTCCTTTTAGCGTGATATAGCTAATTAATCAGTGACTAATCCTCAAAAATATCTTCATCAATGGCCATTAACTCATGAACTTCCTGTTGGAGCATCTGAATTTTGGGAGAGACGGGAGAGGGAACCATCAGGGTTGTAAGTTTAGTGGCGCAATAGGAGCAACAGGCAGGACCACATTGCATACAGAGACAGCAAGTGAATAGGATGCCTGCAGCCCCGGCCACTATCATCAATAGTTTCAATCCCCAGGTTGATAACAGTCCCCAGAACCAACCAGAGAGTGACCAGGACCCATTATCTGCATGTATCTCTGAAGCTAAGTGATGTAACTTACGGATTGCTAAATGAACTGTGGGGGCGGAGTATGGAATATAAACGCAGTTGGAACTGCCGATCACGCGGCATGCTCCTCCTCGATCAGCCTAGATAACGTCCAAAACCATCCGGTTTTGAAGCAAGACAAGTCTCGTGGCCTGAAGCTCCTCCGTTATATTTGTCATATTATCTGTAGTAATATTAATGACTCTCTCCACTATCCTGGACAATCGCCTAACTTCTCTGCTGGTGAAGATTGGACCCCAGATTGGAAATAATCCCTTAGCAACATCATAAAATTGCTGCAATGAAGTATCAGTCTGTTCAACTTCAGACATCTCAAGTTGCCTCCTGGTCTACTAGGAATTGCATCAAAATCATACAACTGGTGAGTCTTGTGGTAGTTTGAAGGTGCTACACTGGGGGATACAAGAAAGATAAATACCATCTACCTGCCCATCCTCGAGGTAACCAAGTATAGGCATTTTCTCCGCATACGAAATAAACATTTGGTGGAGTCAAAAACGGTGGGCTGCTGAAACTCTTCATTATGTAGGTATAGTTACACAGACTATTCCCGACCTGCACATATCCCATACCCTGTACACAGAAAGCAGAGGAAGTATTAAAAATAGGTACTGGCATAATTCGATCGCTAGTAACATTTGTAGTATTGAACTGCTGAAAATACTGTGAATGATTGAAGTTGGTAAAATTGAAAAGTTCATTTTTTAACCAAGAACTATTTTCATGAGTGGGGAATACATTCATACAGGCATTTGGATCCAAAGATCCCTCTCCATCATTCCCTTCAATGTCAAAACCTTGGTGTGCCTCAATGTATGCTAACATCATATTATTGTCTTTCTCTGTATACTGTTTAGGATTTTCCACATAATGATTGTATATGGCTGACACTGACAGCATCTGGAACCATGCTTCACAACTACCTAAATATGATAGGGGCAAGGAGAGGAACAAGTTGTGTTTGTGCATGACTGACGGCAAAAGGCCACAAACACAACAGTCGGTAATATTAGTAGTACTATGCGTTTGATGAAGTTTTTCCACTAATACATTTTTCGCATAGGTCTGACGATGTCTTTCCTTGTGGGGGCTAATGAGAACAGCAAATGTTCAGGAGGGGCGACAGTAGTTTTCATCATGGTCTACATTGGATACTGATACATTAAATATATGAACACACTCATAAAGATCACTAATATAACCGCTATTACTATTACAAATGCTACCTTCACACACGTGGTCCAATCAGAAAACATGGGTACATAAAAAGGTAAATATCGTGGAGCAAAAGGGTGTTCTTCTTCAGGCACAATACGACCAAAGGGGTACATTCCTAGCTAAAAGTCTAAAACTAGACTGGGCCAGAGCAGATCTTCCTGCCGGAGAGTTCTTCTTCCCTGTGTCCGTCTAGAGTCTCACAGGCAGACTCCTATCGTTCATCTCAAAAGGAACAATCAATTCTTATAGCAATCCTTAATGCTGAAGAGAAAACAACATACTACCTGGGCCTGGGTTTGCAAAAGTCTTTCTTTCTGAACAGAGCAAATGTCAAAGTTCCAGCTCTCAACGGATTCAGTCCAGTGTCTCGCTCAGCACCTCAGAGAAGAATTCTATCAAACCCTAATCACTCAAGTCTTTCCTTATCTCCTAACCGTTTTGTCTGAGGTACCGAGATGTCTTCTTGGGCACAGGTTGTAACTAACATGACCTGGGACTTCCTGATCAGCGAATAACACAGGAGAAGGTATACTTCCTTCATCAGAGCCACCACTGGCTTTGCACGGGGTAACAATGACAGGATGAGGGGCACTTGCAGATTCCGCTGGTACTGCCTCACCCGATCACGTCGCTCCTTCTTCTAGCCCCCGTTAAATTTCAAGGGCGTCAGAAAAAAGAACCAATCTGGTGGCTCTCTCACTTTCCTGCTTCAAAATTCCATCTGATTGCTGCCGATCATAAGGAAGCGGGAGGGGCAGCTTCTTCAGGTGGGACACATGAATCCAGTGTCTCTTCCTTTCCACCTTTACTGCCGTCCGTGTTGCCAGGAGAATCTGGTGTGGCTTAGACCATCTCGGAGCCAGGCTGGTGTCTCATTGAAATTTCTTTACTAGCACCCATTGGCCAGGTTTCAAACGATGTCCGGGGCCCTCTGGCAGAGGCTGCAATACATTTGCTACCTGGGGATGAATAGAACGGAGATCTTTACTCAGAGTGTACAGATAATCTATCAACATAGGATATTCAACATCTTTAAATGATCTTGGTCTAGGCACCCCCCACACATTAGCAGGCCGCCGAAAAACCACCTCATAGTGCAATAGACCAGATTGTTAAGGAGGGGTAACTCATAACGACATTAGAGCCAAGGGTAGGGTGTCAGGCCACTTTAGGCTAGTACTTTCTTGGATTTTTGCCATTTTCAGTTTCAATATTCCATTATATTTCTCAACTAATCCTGCCGACTGGGGGTGTCGAGCTGCATGCAATTTCTGTCTTATTTGCAGTCCGTTACATATGTGCTGCACAAGGGCCCCATTCAAATGTCCCCCATTGTCCGACAAAATCAAACGGGGCAAACCGAATCTGGGGATAAAATCTTTGAGAAGAGCTTTTGCTGTCGCCAAGGCGGTGTTTTCTTTAGTTGGGTAGGCCTCGACCCATTTGCTAAAGGCACACACCACCACTAAGACGTATTTCAGGTTGTTGATGCGTTCCATATGGATATAATCCATCTGGATCACTTCAAAAGGCAAAGGCGGGGGTGCAAAGTTCCCACTCAGAACAGTTTCCCCTTTTCCCGGATTGTGTTGCAAACAGACCATACAATATTGTACTAAATGAACAGCTGTCTTCTGAATATTGGGGTTATTCCATACTGGGTCCAATAAGGCACACATGCCTTTTGCCCCAATATGAGCTGGGCCATGATCCATAGTTACAACGGCCTGTACCAGAGCATTGGGCATTAACCATCGTTGTCTTTCAGTCAAATCAACCCAGCAGTTATTTTCATCCAATCTTCCCACCTCCTGTTCCCATCGTGCCAACTCAACCGGGGTAGCTTCTTTCTGTATTTCTTGCACACTTTCTATGGTATTATTAAATAAATCAGATTCTTCCACCCATCTTGCAAAGGAAGTTACGAACATAGAGGTGAGTGTGGACTGAGCCGTTTGTTTAGCAATTTGGTCAGCAAAAGCATTCCCTTTTCCAACATCATCCACTATTGTCTTATGTGTACTGCATTTTA
This sequence comes from Lissotriton vulgaris, assembly GCF_964263255.1. NCBI lineage: Eukaryota > Metazoa > Chordata > Amphibia > Caudata > Salamandridae > Lissotriton > Lissotriton vulgaris. The sequence goes on from NC_141695.1 coordinate 964,227,986, forward strand.
TTATCGCTTACCCAAAGTAAGGTCAGAGCAGTGAGCAATTGCAACACTAAAAGACCATTCTGTATTTTCTGACCATGAAAGGTAAGGAAACCTCTTTCCTTCCACAGCTGCCCAAAACTATGGGCCACGTCAAAGGCATATTGGCTGTCAGTATAGATGTTAACCTCCAACCCCTCGCTCAATTCACAAGCTCGTAATAATGCCACTAGCTCAGCAGCCCGGGCTGATCGATAGGGCACTTGGGAAGTCTCAACTACTGTTTTTAGTGTTGTGATTGCATATGCAGCTGTTGTTGTACCATCTGCCAGCTTGAAACAAGAACCATCCACATACAACTCCCCTTGGGGGTCAGATAGAGGAATGTCTGTGAGGTCAACTCTCCCCTTCGTTTCTTCTTCTGTCCGAAATATACAATCATGCACATCGTTTTTAACTTCATCTCAAGGGAGAGGTAGTAATGTGGCAGGATTCAAAGTAGCACATCGTTTGATCGTGATATGCGGGGAAAACAGAGTTAATTCATAACCAGTGAGGCGTGCACTCGTAAGATGCTGTGTTTTTGTTTTATTTAACAAGGCATCCACAGCATGAGGCACCATCACCGTTAAGCTAGAATTTAGAACGAGCCCCTCCGACTGTCGGATGGCCACCGCTACTGCCGCAGTGGCCCTTAGACAGCTAGGAAGCGCTCTGGCAACATTATCCAATGTGGCCGAAAAATAAGCACAAGGTCTTTGCTTACCACCAAATCCTTGTGTTAACACTGAAAGCGAGCAACCGTCGACCTCATGCACATAAAGTGCAAAAGGTTTATGGTAATCAGGGGTACCCAAGACGGGTGCAGAACAAAGAGCAGATTTCAGAGTGTCAAAAGGATGTTGACATTCATCGGTCCACGGAAGAGGTTCATGCACATCTTTAGTGGTTAAATACAACAGAGGCTTAGCAAGAAGAGAATAACTAGGAATCCATTGGCGACAGTAGGAGGTAATGCCAAGAAAAGCACGAACATCACGCTGGGTACAAGGGACAGACATGTTAGAAATAGTAGTAATTCTTTCAGGAGTCAAACGCCTCCCCGCTTTCGACAGTAGGTGACCTAAGTAGGTCACCTCCTGTTGACAATATTTGAATTTAGACAGGGAAACCTTATTACCCTTCGCTGCCAGGTGGGCCAATAATTTCACAGTAGCGTCTTTACAACCCTCCTCAGTATCCGATGCCACTAGCAAGTCATCCACATATTGTAGAAGTACATTACCCGTAGGCAAAATTAAATCATCCAAAACAGCTTTAAGAGCCTGACTATAGATGCTAGGACTTTCGGTGTAGCCTTGAGGAGCGCAACAAAATCTGAAACTGCGGCCAGATAATGAGAAGCCAAAAATCTGTCAGCTATCTGGATGAATTGGGATGCTACAGAAGGCATTCTTTAGATCGATGACCGAAAAATACTTTGCAGTCGGGGGGATCATAGTGAGTATGGTCGTTATATCCGTCACCACTGGATACTGGGCACTACAATTTTATTAACCTCTCGTAAGTCGATCACAAAACGATATGTATTGATATTTTCAGAATTTCCAGTATCAGGAGCTTTTTTCAAAATCGGGAGAATAGGGCTGTTACAAACATTGGCAGCTGTTTCTTCTACTACACCTTTGTCAATCAAATCCTGTATAATGGAAAATAAAGCTCGCTCGCCAGCCGGTGAAATCTTATATTGAGGTATCCGTGGTAACTTTACACCAGGTTTCAATGTTATGTGGACAGGAGGGATGTCTAGCCTACCAACATCCGCATCCCCCGTAGCCCACAGCGTAGAGGGAACAGGGACGAATTCAGGTGGAACGGGCTAATTTTTGGCAAAGTACTGTTTTATATCTCGATTAGTGGATTGTATTGTCAGATAAACACCGTCTGGAGAGCAGTGTATTTTTGCATTCAATTTCTTTAACATATCTAGACCTAATACATTTTCACCACAATGCGAAGTCAACAAGAAGGGGGAGTCAATAGTAACTGGGCCGATAGTGAATGGTAGTGGCCTGGAGATGGGGCTTACCAAAGGAACTCCTGAAAATCCCACCGAAACATTATTTTGCACGGACAGAGCAGCCCTAGGATCAATGATAGAGCAACCGAACTGTTCAATTGTTCCTGTGTCAATCAAAACATTTTCTGAAGTCCCCATCAATGCTCCCTTTACATAGGGTCCTTGTTGATTGACCAGTATAGACAGTTGGCCCACACTCTGTCCTCGGCTGTCCTATGTATAAGCATACCCATCTTGGTCCCTAAACTCATAATCCTCGGTAAAGTACTGCCTACCTTGCGGATTATCGGAATGATTTCGGTCAGAGTGTCCTTGCGTTGTTTCTTCTCTCTGCATATCACTTCGGTCTGGACCCCCTCAACAACGTCCCCGCCCTCGGACAGCTCCGCTCTCTGCTAACAATAACGGACACTGGGCTCTCCAATGTCCTTCCTGTTTACAGTATGCGCATTGATTTATCCCTAAACATGGGACTGGGCCTCCACCCCTTCCCATCCCCACCCCTCTGGACACGGGCCCTCTGACGCCTCTTCCTCCTCCTCTTCCTCCAACAACTTGCTGCAATAACACCTGAGTCTTTACGTCCTTAGCCTTCTTTTCTATTTTGTCCTTACTTTCATTTTCCCAATGCTCATAGTATTGGGCCATACTCAATATGACGGAAGGGGTGGATGTAGTCCTAGTGCTTTCGGCGGCTTGTAGCCAAGTAGAGACCTCTGGTAACAAGTTGGTCACAAAACGATTTACAAATAACCGAATCTCACCCTCCGTAGCAAGATCCTGTCCACAAAGGTCAATGAATGTGCCTTCAAATCTGGTGTAGAAATCCGAAACACTTTTGTCTTTCTTTTGCTTACAGGAGGTCAATTTGTCCCAAACGACCTTGCGAGGGGGAATAAAAGAATGCATATAAGCTATAATTTTTGCTGGGAGGGAAGTAATTTCAGTTTTCGGCTTGTCCCCTGGTTTACGGTCCTTATCCCACTCTTTTAACTGTTCCCAAGTTCCTCCTAATTCTGCAACGTAATCAGTATCATGTACTTGTCGCCATATATCCACAGGGACCAACAGCCCGAAAAACAGTTCAACATCAGCTAAATTCATTACTGCTGAAGCCGCATCTTCCGTTAATTCCTTATAGTAGGCTGTGGGATTCTTACGAGGGTCAGGAAGCTGTGATTTGAGGGCAAGGACTTTACTTCTCTTCCATGGAGTATATACCCATTGCTCCTGAAATCGAGCCTCTATTCTGTCTCTTGTTACTATATCCTGATCATTACGTAGTTCGGGTACTTCGGGATGGAAAATGGGATGCACTTCCCTCATGGGATGTTGAGAATCCCAATTGGGGCATTTCAAAAACATCCTACTTCCGTATTTCACCAACGTATCTACATTCCTATACACATCCTCTGGGCTTAGATCGAACTTATGAGTTTGGTCCAGAATGTCATACAATATTTGAGGGGCCAACCCGTCTCGAAAACATTGCTCGCAAATCTCAATAAGGTAACAAGACATTTGACATAAGGCATACTGTTCCATGACCGGCTCAAGATGCTTTATGGTACTCCATAAATCAGCAACAGTGTACACATTGTTCCGCATCCATTTAACTGCCTGTTCTGCTATGGCTTCCTTTTCGCTATACCCGACTGCTGCCCTAGTGAAGAGTCGCCTAGCATTGAGTCCACCTGTGCTCCCTAACGGAGCCAGGTCCCTTACTTCAGGTGTTGTACCAGCCAACTGGGAAGTCCATATAGGACTTGGAGCCGCTAGAATTACATGAGAACTTGCTAAGGGTTGCTGGGCATTGGGAATTAGGATAGCTGTATCTCTTTGTGAGGTAGACAAGGCACTCAAAGTACCGGCATTGGTTAGAGACACAGCTACAACAGGAGCCGGTGCTAGGAGAGCAGTGGGTACCTCAAGCGGAACAGCGGGATACACACGTTGTGGCGCATACAGTGGGGGTGGTCGAACGTGTTACAAGTAATACCAGAGATAGAGTACAATCTTGAAACAGACTACTTGGTCTCCTTCGATGTCGAGTCTCTATATACTTCAATCCCCCAGGATGAGACTTTAGATACCATCATGTCCATCCGGGGGGCAACTGAATTGAACTCTATCACACCAGTTCAATTCATAATGTCATTGGCTAGACTCGCAATAAAGGAAAACTTTTTTAAGTATAAGGAAACAACCTATCTCCAAGTGTCGGGGACTAGCATGGGAAGTATTTTTGTGCCAAGCTTGGCGAACCTCTATGTCCATGCATTCGAACAACATCATGTTTTGACTTCCACCAATACTTTTTTTCCATCAATCAAATGGTGAAAACGATATATAGACGACGTGTTCGTTGTATGGAGAGGTGATAGAGAATCGATCTCACAATTCCATATTTGGCTCAATACGAGAAATTGTTATTTGCGTTTCACCATAGAGATCAAAAAGGATCGGCTCTCTTTCCTTGATCTTTCAATCTATGCCACCCCAACAGGATTAGAGAGCGAACTGTTTCGCAAACCCATGGCTAGGAACTTTCTGTTGTTATATGAGAGTCAACATCCGAAAGCCCTTCGTGACAATTTGCCCTATAGGCAGTTTCTCCGCATTCGGCGGAACTGCTCCACAAAATAAACTTTTTTTAAACATGCAGAGAGCTTATCTCAACAACTCCAGGCGAGACACTACTCAAAGAGATTGATCAAACGCTCTTTCAAGTGAAGGAATAACAACCATCGGGAAGCACTCATTGAGCCTTCTATGGAAAAGCCTCCTTCGAACCGCTTAACCTTTGTAAGCACTTTTAACATCAAGTCCAATCTCATTCAGAAGATTGTAAGCCGGCATTGGCGCATTCTAAATTGCAGTAACGACAAGATTGAACTCCCATTTCTTTGCTTTTAAGCAAACGCGTAGCATTCGCAATCGTTTAATTCATACTCGCCCAAAAGAAGTTCCTAAACGAACTGTAGGCACACTATGGGACATGCCAGCAGTAGCAGGACATCATCCTTGCGGTTGCTGTTCGGCTTGTCCCCAAGCAATCCATACCACACAAATAGATATAGGGGCAGGCCACCCCTGGGAGCAAAGAGATTTTACTAACTGTAACAGCTCTAATGTAATTTACCTGCTAACTTGCCCATGTTCTATTAAGTACGTTGGGATGACCACTCGCAAAGTACGCACAAGGATGTTAGAACACAAAAGTTGGTTTAGGTGCAATAAGACGTTAACCAGACTTACTAGGCATTTTGTAGAACTACATCATGCAGAGGATGATTTTAAATGGACAGTGATGGAGAAACCATTCATACCATCACATATTGGTGATGCAGCTAAGCACCTATTCATGAAAGAATAACGATGGATTTATAAACTGTCCACAAATTCTCAAGGCTTAAATGACGAGATTCCATGGACCAGCCTCTGAGATGGGATATTAATACCCTTTACGGACCCCATAATTTGAGATATTTCTTGCTGTACTTGTTGACTGTTCAAAGATGTGGGTGATGGGTTATTAGTTATCTGTTTTCAGGATGAACTATCTCACCTTGGTATTTTTTGTTCATTCGATATATTGTATTTTGCACTGAGCTGAAATCATATACATACTATCAGGGTCGATAAAGTTTGTTGAAAAATAATGAAGAAAAAATAATACACAAAAAAACAAAAATTACAATAAGACATATAATATCCCCTATTTTGCAGAATTGATCAGTGCTCATATATTGCACTGTACTCTAATTGTCATTTTTGTTGAATTAAGGAGAACCATGGGACCGCGGTTTTCCCAGGACTACAATGCAAATAAGAGTGATGTCATTCTGTAGTTTCGCTACTTGCTTGCTACATCTAACACGAGTAGTGGAATATTTGTGGTAGTGTTTCCTGTGATCAAGAGAGATGATTTAAATATGGTGCACACGATTTAGAAACATCTTTCGATACAGTTGTTTTTGGGTATGCCCCTTTGGTGCATTTAATAGAATCGCGGGATCGCGTTTCTTTGGAAACTACAATTTGAATGATTCTGATGTCACTTTGTAGTTTACTATGCTCTCGCGATACTACCATCGCAAGCAGCAGATCAACCCGGCCAGTTTTTCAGTGTGGACACAGTGATTTTGATACATCTGTGATGGTTGTTTCTAGGTATGCTAACAGCTTCATTTGCCCTTTTGGTGAGTTCAATAGAAATGCGGGACAGTGTTTCTCTGAGAAACCACAATGCAAATGATTTTGACGTCACTTTGTAGTTCGCTATGCTCTCGCGATACTACCAATGCGAGTAGCAGATCAACCCGACTAGTCTTCAGGGTGGATGCATCAATTTTGATACATATTTGATGAGTGAGTACACAATAAGGCACATTTCTTTATTTATTTATTTTTTTAAATATATTTTTATTGCAGAGTTATAAACCACAGGATACAATTAGTCAGCCAGTTCACTCGTGACATCCCCCCGTTCAATAGTAAAACACAGATCGTACACAGCCATTCAGCCCGCATCCCGGAGGCCGGGCGGCATAATACTCCACTCAAGAGGAAAACATCACGGTGCACGTCCCATAGGGACCATGGTTGATATGTCGTTTTACGTATCTGCTTTTACCCCCCCACCCTCAACATTGCTCCCGTCAGCCATCCCAGTGGTAGTCAGTGGTACCGCCCCTGTCGGGACCCGCCCCAGGTGCTGTATATCTATCCTGCCTGGCCGCTCCCCCCAGCCATTCCTCATTCCACGCAGTACCCCACCAACCTATTAATTCCAAGGTGCCCTGGCGGGCCACCATCCATGCGGCTTCCGACCCACCCCAAACTCCCATCAACCAACCCCCCCAAACCCCCCCCCCCCTGGCAACTGCTAAGGTGTATGCTTCGTCTCAACAAGTTGGATGGATCCACTACAGTGCGGGTTATGATACTGTTTGTGTTCGCCCCGCGGTGTCCACCGGCTTAAGTCTCACCGTCCTCATCTTCCACCATAGAATCACGCAAGGCCTGCACCACTAACTCCCATGCACATGCCGCATCCAATGCCTTCTCATTCCCCATCTTGACGGCCTGCTTCATCCGGAGCACACTCTCGCAGTCAGACCACCGCAGCAATTCATTCTTCCATCTACGCAGTGAGGGTCCCCCCCTGGACTTCCAATGCCACGATATTTCCCTTTGCGCCAATATCAGGCCCAGATCAATGAATTTGCTCGTCACCTTGGTGTGTTTGGTGTGCGGGAACCAGAGCAGCAGGCATGCCGCCATATCGAATTCCACCTCCCTATCAGTCACTTCGTTCAGGAGGTCCCCTATCTCCGCCCATTAGGCCTCCAAGTGCGAGCACCCCCAGAACAAATGGTCCATGTCCGCTCCCAGAGACGAACACCGTGGGCATCGGGCATCCGGTACCTGAAAGTACCGCTGTAATTTCTCAGGGGTTAAGTAGGCCCTATGAAGCACATAGAAATGTACTTGCTGAAAGCGCGCATTTCTCGTGCCCTTCCACGTGCGCCGCAGGATATGGCCCCACGCCGTGTCCGGTATGGGCCGGCCCACACTCTCCTCCCATTTAGACTTGAGCCCCTGGAGCGGTTCCAGTCCCTCGTTCAGCATCCTACCATGGAGGCACGTCACAGCTTTGAACGTGCCTGCCGCCATTACCACGTACTGGCGCGCCATAGTCGTTGTCGGTTCCATGAGTCCCCCTTTCCAGTGCTTCTGTATGGCAGCCACCACCGCCGCGTGCAGGAGGAACCCCCCGTCGGGCAGCCCAAACTGGTCCCGGAGCGCTTCGAACGGTGCCAAAGCCCCGTCTATGTATAGGTCGCCTATTACCTGTAGTCCCGCCTCTTCCCAATCCAGCAATGGGGACCAATCTCCCCCGTGCGGCAAGGCCGTCAGCATGCCGATCGGGATCTCCGGAGCATAAGGCCGTGAGGCCTTCGCTCTCCGAAGGCTTCTCTGCCAGCACAGCCGGAGTGTCCGTTCCTCCATAGTGAGGCCCCGCAACTCAAGCCTCTGTTGCATGATAATATAGGACAGTACGTGGCGTTGTATCCCCCGATCCCGGTCCACCTCTGGACCCCGAAACACTCTAGCCACGTTCTGCGTAAGGACCTGCAACTGCGCCGCTAGATAGTACAGCTCGAAATCGGGCACAGCCATGCCCCCTTCTATCTTGGGGCGAAGTAGCGTGCTCAGGGCCACTCTTCGGCGGCCTTGCCCCCATAGGAAGCCAATAATCATTGACCTCAGGTCTCTGAAGACCCCCTGAGGAATCCAGACAGGCAGCGTCCGGAAATAGTAGAGGAAGCGGGGGAGCGCCACCATTTTTAGAAGTGCGATCCTACCCAGCACCGTCAGCGGGAGGGTCGACCAGAAGGACAAGCTGCCCCTCAGTGCCCGGACACATCGACCAATGTTGCCCTCCAATAGGTCCGCAGTCGCGTGGTAGATGCGGACTCCCAGATAGGTGAAACAAGATGGCTCCCAGACCACGTCTAAATCGCCGCCGGGGTCGGGCGATCCCGCTCTCAGTGGAAACACACAGGTCTTCGCCCAATTGACCTTAAGGCCCGATAGCCGGCCAAACTCCGACAACAGGTCCATCGCCCTGTCCAGTGCCCGCGCCGTGTCAGCGAGGTACATGAGCAGGTCGTCCGCATATAGCGATATATAGTGCCACTGCCCGCCGCTGGCTATCCCCGCGTACCTGTCACCCGACCTCGCATGGACCGCCAAAGGTTCCATCGCCAGAGCAAACAATAGGGGGGATAGGGAACACCCCTGTCGCGTGCCCCTGCCCACCGGGTACGCCGCAGACACCAGACCACCCAAACGCACCCTCGCCGTCGCCGAGGTATATAAAACCCTCGTCCACCTTCGGAACCCCTCGCCCATGCCAAACCTCTCCAACACTCCATCCAGGAAAGGCCACTCTAAGCTATCAAAGGCCTTCTCAATGTCCACGGACAGGGCCGCCGGAGCTCCCTCCCCGTCCAAGATGGCGTCCATGATTCCCACCAGGCGGCGAATATTCAGCGCCGTGCTCCTCGTGGGTATAAACCCGGCCTGGTCCCTGTGTACCAAACCCGTCATGTGTGGGGCCAGCCTGGTGGCTAGAATTCGGCTCAGAATCTTGTAATCCACCGTCAACATGGATAGCGGGCGATAGGACCTTACATCCGTTGCATCCCGGCCAGGCTTTAGGAGCGGTACAATCAAGGCCTCTCGCATGGACCCAGGCAATTCCCCAGCCTCAAAAGCTTCCGTATACACCACCAGAAGCCTGGGAGCCAAGCTGTCCACATACTGTTGGTAAAATTCAATCGGCAGTCCGTCCACCCCAGGCGTTTTGTTACGGGCCATATGTTTGATGGCCACCCGTATTTCTGCAAGCGTGATCGGGCCGCCCAGCTCCCTCGCGTCTTCCTCGTCCAGGACCGGGAGCTGCCTCTCCCCTAGGTATTCTGCAATGTCCTGAACCCCCACCCCCAGCTGACTCTGGTACAATTCCTCATAGTACCCCCTAAAACATTCCAACACCGCTGCCTGGGAGTACACCATCTCCCCCCGCGCATTACTAATGCTGAGGACCGGGCAGCCCCTAAGTTCCGGGTTAGCTAGTCTGGCCAAGAGGATGCCCACCTTGTCCCTTTCTGCATGTGCCCTGATGATATACTGCCTGTAGTCGTAGCACCTTAAACGCTCTGTCTCGGTGGCAACCACTTCCTTCGCTTCCAATAACTGGGTCTGCAAGTCCGGCCTAGCCGGCCTGCGGCGCTCCAGGTCCCTTAAAGTCTCTTCCGCTTTCATGAGTGCATTCAACACAGTCGTCCGAGCATTCGAAAACCTACCCAAACACACCCCTCTCACCACCACTTTCATTGCATCCCATTCAGTGGACCTACTCGTGGCCGTGCCCTCATTCACTCCGAAATAGCTATCAATGCCTTGCTGAACCGCATCGCTGAACACAGAATCCTCAAGCGTCTCCGGCTGAAGCCGCCATGTCGGTATCGCTGAGCGCTCCCGCTGCCACTGAATATGTACCAATAGGGGGTTATGGTCTGAGATGGTCCTAGCCAGGTACTCCGTATGAGAGATCAATGGGGCTAGGGACCCACCGCAGAGCACCGAATCGATCCTGACATGCAGATCATGGAGAGCAGAATAAAAGGAGTAATCCCTGGCGTCCCTGTGCTGCTCCCGCCAGACATCCAGCAACCCCCATCTATCCTGCCAGTCCTTCCTGTGCGCGGCCAACCTGCGCACCGGGGAGTCCACCAGGGGGGGATGGGACCTATCTAGAGCCACATCCGTGATCGAGTTGAAGTCCCCCCCTAACACTATCGGGCCCGCCAGGAAAGAGGCCAAGGACCCCGAGAGGCCATCAAAATACCGAGCTTGATCAGTGTTCGGTGCATACACACAGCAGAGAACCACATCCCTTCCATATAACCTCCCCTCCACCGCCACAAACCGGCCATCTGGATCCACCATTTGATTCAACACTTGAAAGGGTATCCCCGCCCTCACCCAGATCAACACCCCCCTGGCATACGCCGAGTAAGTGGTGCCAAACACCTGGCCCCGTCATCTTTTCTGCAAAGCAGTGCACTCTTTTTTGGTGAGATGAGTCTCTTGTAGCATAGCAATCTGAACCCCCCTACGCACTAGGTACGCATGAACTTTGTGGCGTTTTATCATAGTTCGCAGCCCCCGGACATTCCACGTCAGGCATTTCAAATTAGGTAATGTCCCCATTCCAACTTCGAGCAGTCCGATTCAAATAACGTATGTTCATAGCCCCCCCAATGCAGTTGCCCCCCCCCGAACACACCCAGAACAGAAAAACTCCCCAAACCCCACTCCCCAGGACAGAGCACACGAACCCAATGTCAGCCCCCATCCAAACCTTGATCCAACGTCCCACACTCCTACCCTGTGGTCTCCACCACAGTCGGCCTTAAGGGCCCAAGGGGGGTGAGTCACCGCCGACCCCAGCTAGCGGAGCCCGCGCCCCGCATCTTCATCCCCTACTAAGCACTCAGCCCCCCCACCCGGCAACCCGCCCTCCACCAACAGGATACCACCCTACCATGAAGTCTCAATCAAGTCCCAAGGCAGTCTCAGCGGCAAAATATGCCATCCGATGTCTGTGGGGTCACTATCGGCCCCTTCGAGCTTTCCGCCTCTGAGAGTTCTCCTCCCGTTCTGCTGCCTTCCCCGCCTGAGTCCGATTCTGCCAGTTCACTGGTCTGTTGCGACCCCGTAATGGCCGCCGTCACTGCGAGTGCATCCCTCTTCTCCGCCGCCATTTGAGCCTCCCGTTTCTCCCGCTGGTGCCTGTTGCGGGACCTGATGCGCTGCGATTGCCTCACCCGGGGCGGCTTAGGTTGATCTCGCCTACTTTTATGCGATCTGTCTGTCCCCGCTCTATACAGCTCCAGCCATTGCCAAACTTCATCCGGAGTCTGAAAAAAGTGCGTAGTGCCATCCATTATGATCCGCAGCTTGGCCGGGTAGAGCAAGGAGTACTGGATGCCTTCCTCCCTGAGCTCCTTCTTCACCGCTAGGAACGATGCCCTATTCTTCTGGACCGCTTGGGTGTAGTCCGGGAATATCGTGACCTTACTGTTCTCCACCTCATATGGGCCCGACATCCTGGCCCGCTGGATGAGGAGATCCCGGTCCTTGTAGTGGAGAAGCCGCACCACCATCGGTCGTGGGGGGCGGCCAAGCCCCGGCGGGCGAGCAGGTACCCGGTGAGCTCGCTCCAGAGTGAAAAAGGGAGTAAGCCCCTCCGGCGCTACCACAGTACGGAACCAGTTCTCCATATAGGCCACTGCATCCTCCCCTTCAATCCTTTCCGGCAGGCCTACGACCCGCACGTTGTTCCGTCTATTGCGGCCTTCGGCATCCTCCGCCCGTCGCTCCAGCGTGTCCAACCGGGCCAATATATCCGTGATCCTGTGTTCCGCGGTCACCACCGATGGCTTCAGGTCCAGCAACAGTTGGTCATGGTCCTTGACCCTATCCGCTAGCTTCGCGTGGTCCGCTCGTAGCAGCCCCAGGCCCGTGGCCACTTGGGCAATGTCCTGGTGCAGCACCTCCTTAGTAGAGGTGATCGCTTCGAGTATGGCATCCAAACGCCGGTTCAGCCGCTGTTCCTGGCCCAGCTCCGGGGAGGGAATCTCGCCCAGCCGGGTTGATGTCGCCGGGTCCCCCTCAGCACGCTCCTCGGCCATCGACCCTCCGATCGCCGCCATTCCAGGGTGCTGCGTCCCAGGCCCAGGAGCCCGTTTGGCGTCCGCTCTCTTAGTGCAGTGCCAGCCCCCTGGCACCGGGCAGTGTTCAATGTCGCCACCGATGCCCCCGGGAGCAATGACCCGCTCGACGAACTTCGTTCAGCTGACCCCCTCGGTAGCCTGAGGGGGGAAGGATGGGTCCCGGGACGGCGGCCAGCGAGGGTCCCCAAGATCCGGGCGAGGCAGGTCAGCGTCCCCTGGTCTCTGGACACAGCACCGCTGATCCCAGTGCTTCGAGCAGCCGATTGCAGGATCTCTTGCCAGTCGGCGACAACTCGGCTCAAAGCGAAAGTACGGGGCCGCCCAGCCTCCTCGCCGCCATTTTCTTCGCACCCTCGGCAACACCTCGGTCGTCTCTTCGGCTCGATCTCCTCAGGGCCAGTAGTCCCCCAGCGACTCTCCGATCGTGCCCGGCTGTCCCCTTACACTTCAGAGGGCAGGAGCGTCGTCTCCGGGTCGCCCAGGGTACCGAAAACAGGAGAATTAGTGGGATTCCGCGCGGAGCTGCGAGCTCACGCCGCCATCCCGATCGGCGTCCAAGCCACGCCCCCCAAGGCACATTTCTTTATGTGGAAATAATTCTTCATGTTGGTCCCTGCGGATATGCCAATATTTGTAATTAGATCGGGCACCACTTGACTCTCAAAGCCCCGCCCTTGATGGCCATCCCAGTTTTAAAAATGCCGATTGCGAGCCCGCCGTTGCCTCCCCCTTGACTCGGGTTTTGCCAGAGGCAACAACGGACAAGTTCGTAAAGCTAGAAGTCTCTGGGGTAAATGTTTAGTTGTTTTGGCATCAGTCTTGTTTTTAAAATATTTCAAGCTGAATGCTCGATTTTCCATTACCATCAGGAATTACGATTTTTGAGGTGGGCTATCCTAAAATAATGATAAAAAACAGAAAATATTTTGGGCCACTTGCATATACAATATTATCTGAGGATACAGCGTTGGATCATGACTCTTGTGAGCCATAACTGTTTTTAAATCTGAATTAGTGTGTGACTGGGAAGGCGGGTAGTTTAAATGTTTACCCATGTTTGCAAGAAATTAGGTGCTTTGATGGCCTGTTCTTCACTCCTTGCATCCCACACCTTGCTTTGGCAGAGCGGGGCCTCCAACTTCCTGAGCTTGGTCCAGGAGAGGTGAGGTCTAGTCCCCGGTCATACTGGGTGAGTGAAAAAACTGTTTTAATATTATTCAAAATAAGCAGAGGTTTGTCTGTGATACACAGTGAAACATTAACTTAGATTTCAATATGTTTGTTTTGTAGATGTGAGACACATCGGTTGACACGGAGGAAAATGAACACTTAGTGATATGTTCATTCATATCCTTTTCAGAAATTGACTGATTCATTTATGCACCCTTCTACTTCATATCATTTATTTAGTTGTATCACTTTATGCAGTAGCAATATTTTGTCGAACAGAAGCCCTGAAGAAAGCCGTGGGATCTCTCTCCCTATTGGCTGAAACATGTCGGCCCCTCTGGCAGTTACTTATTTGCTGGTTACTGCCCAATTGCACTGTTCTTGGTTTTAATTAGAGGAAGAGCTAAGACTCAAATTAAAAGTTTTCCTTCTTTGCCTCTTCACTCTATTTAAATCACCACCCTCTTTTTCTGCACTGCACTTGTTCCCATTTGATTCTACATTCTCAAGGTCAGCATAGTGATTGTGGGCTTGACCCATTGAATATTTGGATATTGGGTATGGAAATGGTCTCAATGATCAATTGACAGACCATCCCAATTTTCTGGATGACCAAATGAGATTATTGATCATCGCATGACTTTTGATGGGAATCCTATGATTATATATTTTTTGAGTCTCACCAACAATCACTTGTATCTCTGGTTTTTGTTTACTGTTGTATCTCAGCTTAAAGGCTCTATAGGAACTTGTGTCTGACTAATTCTGTAATGGTCATGGCCTTCTTTAGCCTATAAATTTGGCTTTATATCAGACCCCCGGTTTTCCTATAGTATTGTTAGAATACAATCAGTAGCCCTGGGCAGCTATGAGTCTCCTCCTTTTGCATTCCCGTGCAGTGTCCCTCAGGGCTCATCCTCGAGCCTCACACTCTTTAACATTCATGTATCAGAACTGACAAAACTTTTAAGATCTTACTGACTGGCGCAGACATCTTGTGCAGATGATACACAGCTTGTACTATCAGTATCAAAAAATACTGCAGCACCAATGCAAAACTTTAAGGACTGCATGCTGGCAGTCAGCTCCTGGATGAGCTCTCATTGCCAGAGATTGAACTGAGACAAAACAGAAGTGCTCACTTTCGGCAACTTTCTGTCAAACTGGTCACAGAATTTGTGGCCGAACAAACTTGGAACTCCACCCATCCCATCTAACAAGGCAAAGAACCTTGGTGTGGTAGTTAATAACAAACTGAATTTCAAAGCACAAGTTACAAGCTTTTTTCTGCTAAAAACAATTTTAAAAAACCTACTGTTTATCTCTACGGATAGTAGGAAAACTGATTTCTTCTCTGATTCTTGCAAAGCTGGATTTCTGTAATGGTCTCTATCTTGGCATGCGTTAAAAAAACAACTCAGCAAGTTGCAAATGATTCAAAATTCGGCTGCAAGGCTTCTGCTGGGAATCCCTAGGCACCTATCAGTTAAAAAACACTGCATAAGCTGCACCGGCTCCCAGTCAGGAACCGCTTCATCTGTAAGGCCCTCTGCATCACCTACTTACTTCAGGATACTGGCCCCATGTTCCTGAGACACCTACTCTACTAGTATGTACCAAAAAGCCATTTGCTCTGATCTAGTTCGGGTGGCAGAAGCTTCAGGGCAGCTGCACCAAACTCTGGAACGCACTCTCTTTCTCCATTAGAACACTTCAAACTTTATTTGCCTTTGGGAAGGCCTTGAAAACTTGGCTATTTGAGAAACAGAGACCCACGCCTTACAGGAACGTGCTTACTCCACCCTTCAGTGGCAAAGCACACCTCCGGGTATTCACATGCTTAAGAAATATATTAACATAACATAACATAACATCAAGCCACTCAGGCCATGAAAAGTGGCTTTGAGTGGCTGATAAGCTATATTTTTGGGCTGTGTCATGCATGCACTCCATTGAGTGGTGCAAAAGTGACACAACCCATACATGAATATGGCCTTAAACATCTAATCATACTCTGCCAAATGAAACTCTATTTTCATGGATGCTACATCTCCCCTCTAGTTGATGAATTCCTTTTTTGTCTAAATATATTTTCCATACTGTGCATATCAGTATAATCAAGTTGAACAGATCGACCACTGCTGCGTTGCAATTTGGCCCTTGAGTACAAATCTAATGAACATTTTAAAACGTTGCTAAACTTGTCTGATGCAAAAGAATGAGCAGAAAAGCAGATAGGAGAACAGCAACACTATTACCTTTATTCATGAGCTCTCTTTGGGATTCTTTAAATACATGTCCAAATTAAACATGGCCCAGGATAAAAATAAAAAGTAAGAAAGAAGTTGACTCCTTATACATGATTCACTCCTGGAGCTACTAAAGCCCACAGACCATCATTTGAACAAAGTGGATGATTTTGCTTAAATTTGAGCACATCACGAAAATACCGATGACCATAAACTTCAAATGGTACATTACAGTAGCTTCAACATATTCATAGTAGGATGTGTGTGGCACAGACGTGATTGACAGAACAAGAATGTGTTATACTTAGCTGAGATTAAAATAAAACACTTGATCAACTACTTGATCTCCATGATATGTTTTCCTATCTTCTCTTTGATTTAACCCACATACTTGCAAACATTTTACAAACTCCCATGCAACAGGAGTATATTCTTGTTGTTGTATCGGGTCTGGGGTTGTTGGGGCTTGGCTTCGTGTTTGACTCTGGGCGCCATCTTAGGAGGGGCTTTGACGCTTCGGCAGCGCCATATTGAGCATCCTGGTGGGGCGGGTCGCACCTAACCTGGAGGACCTATTTAAGGCGGTCCTTCTCTCCATTCGCCTTGTTAGGTATCGTATGGGCGAATTGGCAGCTCAGCATTTCTGTGAGCGCTGCGTGGCTAGCGCGCTTTGTTTTTAAAATAACCTGTTAATTATTTTAGTTTCTTTTTGTTTCTTTTTCCCCTGCTTTTAACTGGGACCTGCCCCCTTACCTCCACTATAATTGGTGTGCACCGCTGCTTTAGCGGGTCCGGGTCTGGGGTTGTTGGGGCTCGGCTTCGTGTTTGACTCTGGGCGTCATCTTAGGAGGGGCTTTGACGCTTCGGCAGCGCCATATTGAGCGTCCTGGTGGGGCGGGTCGCACCTCACCTGGAGGACCTATTTAAACCAGTCCTCTTAGCGTAGCGGGATCGCGCAGCGGGATCGCCTTCGCTTTGCCTGAGTCTTGCCAGAGTCCTGCCTGTCAGCGTCCCAGAGGCGGCGGAGCGGCGGGTGGGTCAGGCCTTATAGGGTATTCTGTTGCTGTCAGGAAGATGATTTACTGCTTCTCGCTGCCAGTGAAAGGTGCCCGAGAGAGCTTAGCGCTGTCAGTACGACCCGGCGGCCAGACTCGCTTACAGGACTGCGATTAAAGCTTATCACCGTGATATCCTCCGTGAGGAAAAGGGATATCTGGCCAGGAGGATAGAGGCAGCCTCCAATTCATGTAATGAGATCTTTACTGGGGTGAGGGAGTTTACGGCCCCCAGATCTAATCTTTCTCGAACCGCTCCCTCTGAGTCGTGGGTTTGTGATCTTGCTAAGTTTTTTACGGACAAGATTAAACTGATTCAGGACTCCTTTCCTGAGAGGTTGCTTGAAGTGTGTCCCAGCAGTGTGGATGGGTTAGTTCCATCGCCCACCCTCGACTCTGTCTTGGCTGTTTTTCCGCCTATCTCTACTTCTGTGTTATTGGCACTTTTGGCCAACCTTAAATCGGGGTCGCCGTTAGACCCTTGCAGGGCCAAATTCTTGGCGAAGATGGCGGCTGTGGTTAACCCGCCGGTGAACCCACTTTTGAAACTCTCTCTGAGGGAGGGGGTGGTCCCGCAGACTTGGAAGCGGGCTATGGTGACCCCCCTCCTTAAAAAGCCTGGCCTAGAATATGAGGTGTTGGCCAATTATAGGTCTATCTCTCTCCTTCCGGCATTGGCCAAAATTACGGAGAAGCACGTGCATAGCGTGCTCTCTGCGTTCTTGGAAACTAATGACCTGTTACATTCCTCTCAATCCTGCTTCCGCCCCCATTTAAGTACCGAGACGGCGCTTCTGGAGGTGTCTGAGGCCATCAAGGGGGCTCTGGATTCAGGAGGTAAAGCCATGCTTGTCATGCTTGATCTGTCGGCGGCCTTCGACACCGTCCCCCATGAGGGGCTCCTCGCCAGACTCTATAACATCGGTCTGAGGGGGGCGGTGTTCAGCTGGTTTACATCTTTTCTAGCTGGCCGCCGACAAACGGTCTGGGCCTCCCCTAGCTCCGCTGAGATGCCGCCTTTGGGAGTCGGAGTTCCGCAGGGTTCTGTGTTGAGCCCAACTCTTTTTAACATCTTTATGACCCCTCTGGCGGCACTGGCGGAGTCTTTTGGGGCCCAGATCGTTTCCTATGCTGACGATACCCAGCTCCTCTTTACGTGTAGGAAAGGTGAGGATTTTGATGGAGAGAGTATTCGGGATTGTCTTGGGACTGTTTTTAATTGGTTTCAGCAGAATAGCCTCAAATGTAACTCTGACAAGTCAGAGGAGCTGTTCTTTGGTTGCACCTCAGATCCTGATTGGCAGGCATGGTGGCCGATAGATATGTTCCCCTTGGCACCGGCGTCCCTGCTGGCAAAAAACCTGGGCATTAAGATCGATAATGGTCTGACGCTGAGATCTCAGATCCTCGGTCTTGCGGGCACATGTTTCGGCATTCTCAAGATGCTCCGGAAATTTCTTCCTCTGCTCTCAGAAGAGCACAGGAGGATTACGGTGCAAGCCTTAATTGGCTCCAGATTGGACTATGCCAACGTCCTCTACCTGGGTCTTCCAGAATATCTCGTACAACGGCTGCAAGTGGTGCAGAATTCTGCTGAACGCGCTATCTTTGGCCTTCATAGGCGAGTCAGAGTGTCCGGCCTTTTGCAGTCGCTTCATTGGCTGCCTATCCGGAAGCGGATAGTTTTTAAGGCTTTGTCCCTGGCTCACAAAGCGTCTTTGGCTCTGGAGCAAAATATCTTCAGCGCAGGATTGTCTTTTATCGCCCAGCTCGATCTCTGCGATCTGAATCTTTGTTTCTTGCGGCGGTTCCCCGAGTCAAGAGGGCCCAGATTGGGGGGCGTTCCTTTAGACTGAGGGCACCACAGCTCTGGAACACTCTGCCACTAGCCTTACGCGGTTCCTCCAATTTGCTGTCCTTTAGGAGGTGCCTTAAAACTTGGCTTTTTACCCTTTAATATTTCTCCTTCGTTGTCAATAAATGTTTTTATCTTTGTTATGTTTTCTTCACATGAGCTGCCAATACAAAGCGCCAGGACACTCCAATGGAGTAGCCGTGCGCTATAGAAATCAAATGTAACATAACATAACATAATCTGTAATGCAATTTACAGTATTGGGACTGTCTATCAGAGGTTTTCGATTTTTCCCAAAAGTCCTAAAATTATTTCAGCAGTAGAGCTTTGTACTCTGAAGAACAAGTAATCATAGACACTCTGTAGTTGCACTGGCATTTGATTGCCAATTGCTCAAAATTTAAATAAACAACATGCGTGACCTATTTTCTCTTGAATAACAAGGAAGGAAGTATGTGTTCCTTGAAAACCTTTTCACAAAACCTTGGGGCAGATTTATGTTAACTGGCGCATCCCCAGGGATGCGCCAGTTAACGTGCGCCACAGTGCGCCACAGCTACGCCACCCATGGTGCGCCGCATTTATAATGCGGTGCACCATGGTGCATAAACGACACAGATGCGTGACGCATCTGTGCCGGAAATGTGGCGCATTGCTGGAGTTGCGTCGCAAGCGCGACGCAGCTCCATCAAGGCTCGGGGGTACACCATCTGCACAATGCTGCGTCAAGACCTATGCCTGCTTCAAGCAGGCGCAGGGTTTTGACGCAGCATTGCCCTGAAAGTGACTGAGTGAAATCTCATAGATTTCACTCAGCCACTTTCAGGAGGAGTTCCTGCGCAGGAACGCCCCCCCCCCCTGCGCAGGAACGCCTCCTTATGGCGCAGTGCTTTACAACGTGACGCATCTCCTAGATGCGTCACGTTGTAAATAGGGCGCATTGTTTGCGCCGCAGTTGCGTCAAATAAAGTGACACAATTGCGGCGCAAAGAGGCGCAACGGCCTCATAAATCTGCCCCCATGTTTCTTTACATAGCATCAAAACTAACCAGAGAAATGCCTTGCAAAACCACTCAAAACCTGACCACAATCTCCTGAAAACTCTCTTTCACCGGAGTTTCTGTCAACTTGGAGAAAAACACTCTCACAAATACAGACTGATGAATCTACAGATTGATTATTAATCAGGTTTGAGAAAATGAACATTTTACAGAAAGCCATTTATTTGGCTTTAAAAATGTGCTATGAGTTTCGTAGTATATCCTTAGTCTGGATTGTGAAATATCTTACACAAATATTTGTACCATTCCTGAAATGTGTCTGTCTATGAAAACAGACAGACTTCTTGTTTTCATCGCATATTTGAAAACCACACAGTAACAGTTTCCAAAGTGGTCACCAACAATGGAATGGGTTTTCACCCTAATATATGGAAATACATCTCTCCTCACACATGTCAATTAAAAATTTTTTTTGTATATGTTCTAAAATAATTTAAGGTTTTGTAATGTTTAATACATCGTACATAATAGTGCTTTTCAGTGCAGGGTACCTCACAAACAGAAGTTTCATTTTAAGTAATTGTTGATTGAATTGTTGTGGAGTTCGAAAAGAATTTCAGATTTCAATGAGTTTTAATAAATATGTGAATATTCCTGCACTGATGCTCAGAGAAGTTTTTATTTGAATAATTGTTGCTTGAATTGACAATGTATATTATTGAAATAGTTCAAAAAGGTATATCATACATATTTTAACTTTAAAATGTTAATTTGTTTGGTTGTTTAGTTTCATTGAAATATAAGGAAGGTAGTTTTTATCAAATCTATACTGTTTGCTATTATTTTGTTTTACTTGAACATATTTAGTAATTTTGTATTAATATTTTTAATTATTGACTTCAGTTCTTTGATTTAGATTTTTATCAGTGGGTTGTGGTTAATTGAAAATACGGTGGCATTTAAAAAAAAATAAACAGACCTCGATGACATCACATGGGTCAAGTCATAACTCCTGACCACGACAATATCACTGCAAGTGAGTTTAAAAATACCTCCAGAAGGTGCAATATTTTTCCCAAAGACTAGTTCTTTTCATAAACACCATAGACGGCCTCCTGTACTGCCTACTGCTGTGGAGTGCAGCTCATTAAACTGGTGAGGCTACATGGGCTGAAAAATAAAGGCAGAGGAAAAAGATGAACCATACTTACTTACCAAAATGCCTTGAGTAGGGAGTTAAGATGCCCATCCCCTTTCCCTGAACCATTTTCCCTCCTTTATTGCGCCTTAAACTTTCTTGTCTCTCCTCATCCTCTTTCTATGAGCCGCTCTTTTTGTTTAAAGACCTGTTTTATTGTTTTCATTGGAATTTGCCTTCATTAACAAAACATAGTGTTATGTTCGCTATTGTAAATATGAACACATTGTAATAATGGCCCCTTCTGTTTATGCAGTGTTCATGTGTTCTGTTTATTGCAGCATAATACAACACAACACTGAAATTGCAGTTGGCACAGATCATAATATGCCTTGCAACAACACTTGCAACAACACGAAGAAAAAAAGTGTTAAACCCAAACCAACTGCCTTGCAACAAGATGACTTCAACTGTTAGGGCTGTTATCTAAATATTCAGGCCACTAACATTGGGTCACAGTTTATTCTCGTTTCTCTGCTGATAGCATGTCCGGTCCCAGGCATCAACTTCAGCTGTTCATACTTCTCTAAACGTTCACCCCATGCCTACGATATGTGGTATTTCCAACAACCCCTATTGTCTTCCAGATTCAATGCTTGCGGGTCTA
The DNA here is from genome assembly GCF_964263255.1 of Lissotriton vulgaris. Taxonomy (NCBI): domain Eukaryota; kingdom Metazoa; phylum Chordata; class Amphibia; order Caudata; family Salamandridae; genus Lissotriton; species Lissotriton vulgaris. Next base: position 964,249,490 of record NC_141695.1, read on the forward strand.
TTACAATCGCGAGTGGATTGCCACCGCCCGTATGGCGGTGGCGATCCACCCGCCACTTCTCCCCGCCCGATTCCCATTTCCCCCATCATATCACGATGGGGTGGGGGACCCTGGCAGATGGAAAGAACTTCTGCCGGTTTTCAGCCCGTCGACGAGTCGCCGGGAGGAAAAGTGGCTGAATATGGTGGCGATGTCTGCAAGGCGGAGATGTGCCTTTCCATGGCGGCGTTGCCATGGAAAGGCATATGGTTCCTGCATGTGGGGGCTTGTTGCGGGTCCCAAGGGTGTTGGGGGATGCCCATTGGTACCCCCCTGCATTGGCGTGCACAAGGTGGCAGGCACCGCGCTGTGCCTGTCACCTTGTGCAGGTACGCATGTGTGCATGTACAAGGTGCATCAACAGCATTGTGGCGGGCAGTGCTGTGAGCACCACCCACCACAATGTTGTGGATGGGGATCCCACCACCACCGTGGCTGTGGCATCCTAATTGCTGGTGAGTGACCGCCGCACACTGGTGGCTGGTCCCAGCACCGCTAGGGTGGCGGGTGGAGGAAAGTCCGCTTGCCATCCTAATAGAGCCCTTTGTGTTCAGTCCTTGGCCACTGGGCCACATCTTCCCTCTATTGTGCCTCTGATGCAGGTCTATGTGCCATTTGGCCAACATCAGAACTAACATCAGAAACCTGGAGCCCACCCGCTGCCACATGGCTCATTGTATGTGCCCCAATAAGAATATTTCAATATTTCAAGCAGCTATTGCATCTCCTTCCCAGCACCCTGTCCAAGCACTCCAGCAATTATCCCCAATACTCCAGCAACCCAATACTCTACCACCTGAGCACAATCCCACACTATATACAAGAAATTGGCATTTATCATGTCACATCTGGGGCAGGTATAGACCATGGTGGGAAACATTTTCGTTGGCTGCTTAGGGATAAAGTAGGTTTTGTGTAGGTAGTTGAATTGTTTGAATTTAAGTCTCACATTGCGAAACGTCTTTTGTGGGTGTCCGAGTGCCTTTGATCATTGCTTTTACGTAAGCTGTTTCAGGAGATAGTTTTTCCATTAGGCCCATATCAAGATCACAGAGCATAAGAGGGAACATGAACATATTCAGGAGTGTTTTGTAAAATGCAAGTTACGTGTCTGCCCCCACCTCCAGTAGAAATTAGTAGCTGTAAGGCTTCATGGATGACCCGCTTAGACTGCCCGATTCCCCACAACTCTCATTTCATGCCCAATACCTTCCTGTATAAAAGAAAATGCGTGGCTTGGAGTTTTAAGTCATCATCCATCATCTCCTGCCCGTCAAAAATGTCCCCACTTTGTTGCAGTGCCCAATAGTGAAATTGTCCAGCTTGCCCCACCCTCTCAGAAGTCTCTGGGGTCCCGGCCCAGGTTAGCAGCAGGTCTTTGAGTGGGATTGCAGGAGGATAAAGTTTTACCCCCCTTAATTTATCACTTTGTCTGGTCCAGCACTGCACTGCAAAAGCCCTGAGCTAAAGACCTCAACTACATCCCAACAACCTGGACATCCCTCAGATCGCTGATACCCAGCAATTCGGTGCATCAGCTACGTTATTATTTCTTATCTGCAGGGCAGGAGCCAGTGGAAACTGCATGCTCACAACATACAAGCACATGCATCAATATTGCATTTTGCGATTCCTTAATTGCGAAAAATATGGAATCGCAATTAAGGAATTGCAAAATGCAATGCATCAAGAAATCGCTATAAAAATAGCGATTTCTTAAAATTCCTTAATTGCGATTCTCTAATTGAGAATCGCAATTAAGGAATACTTCCCCATCCATTCCTATGTGCCTAGAGGTCCATAGGAATGAATGGAAAGACATTCTTAATTTGCAATTCACCATTGAAAAGTCGCAAATTAAGAATGCAATTTCAAGGGTGCAGGGGTGTCCAAAGGACACCCTTTTTCACCCCTGAAATCTGCTCAGGAGTACATTTTGCACACTCACATGCCCCAAGGGCATGTGTGTGTGTAAAATGGAACTTTGAAAAATGCACTTTAGTGCATTTTTCAAAGTTTTCGCAAATTACCATGAAGGTCAACTTCATGGTAATTTACTCCCCTTATTTGCGAATTCGCAAATTTTTAAAGTTTGATGCATTGAATTTAAGAAATCTCAATTTGAGATTCCTTAAATGCAATCGCAATTTAAGAAATCTCAATTTTGCGATTTCTTAAGTTGCGAAACTTACTAAAACGTTAATGCAACCCAAAAATGGAAATTGCATTCGCAAACGGCCGAATTTTTCGATTCGCACCGTTTGCGAATGCAATTTCCTTTTATGCATGTGGCTGATAGTGTTCGGGCCACGCTCCCTGTCACTCCCACCTTTATGTGACATAAAGCTTTTGGTTACTTTGTAATGTTTGAATATATAGACATTATCTAAATTCAAATAGCAGCATGGTTGCCTTAGTCCCTCACCCTTCCGATGTTGATAGTTGATTTATAATACAATAGGTGGAAGAAACAAGTTATATGCAGAGGTTCGAAACCAGGAAAATTGGGTAGAGAGTACAATAAAACATGCTAGTTATTAATATTTAAAGTCTTCCTCTGTTGTTTTTATCCCACCCTTCCCCCGGTCTTCCTCTCCATTTCATTATTCTTGCCCAAGACTTTCCACCTTCTCTAATCAGCTTATCTCATTCCTTCACTTTTCTCCCCTTCCTTCTTTCTCCATGTTTTCTACACCCACATCTTGACACTCTTTTACCTTCAGTCAACATGTGTTCCTCTTTTCCTCTTTGATTCTCTTCTCCCTGTGCCCTTTTCCTTTGGTCCTTTCCTTCCCTTTCATGGCCTCTGGTCTTCTCTATCCTTTTATAACCCAAAGTCCTCCTTTTCCTGGGGTTTGCTATTAATCCTCTTTTCTTCACCGACCCTTTTCTCCCTCTGATTTCGTGTATTTGTTCTTCTTTCACCTTCTGAGCACCCCTAGAAATGCAGGTTAAATTTTCTTGTGTTGCACACCACGTGCTGATTTTGCATTATAACTCTCCATCTTGCTCTCTTAGTTCGTAACACAGAGATCACATCTCCCTCCCAATAGATGCAAAAGTGAGGGGACTCACCTAGATCAATCAATCCTCCAAGCATCTCAGTCTTAGCACCTTGCACCTGCAGCGTGCTTTCCTTTTTAAACTTAGCCCTGACTTTTAAATCCCAGGATGTTATCATATGATGTATGATATACTAGCAGCATAGGGAAAAAGGGGACCTTTAAACTATAAGCTGCAAAAAAAATTATGTTTGCAGCATGTGCACCTTATGGGCTCTCAGGGCACTGCAAGGGTGCATCTGGGTTCTAAGATTCGAAGGACTGTGTGGGCACTGTATAATTCAAATAGTACTCTGCAATAATTGTGACTTGTGGTTCTAGCATTTTCCCAGTAGAAACCAAGGTCAAGGGTCATAAAGGCATCTCCAGGGGTAGCAAAAGCCAGCTGTTACGTTTGGCAACACCCAGACATTTGTCTCCCTTTGGCTGCACCCTTTCAATCATATACCCTGCTTCACCACCTGCCGAATCGCTCAGCATGTCTTTCTCCCACCATGACCTTGTCGCTCTCCTTTCATCACTTTGCACCTACTGTTAATCCTTCCACCTTGCTTTGATGCTACAAGATAATGGGCACACTCCATCTGATCTCAGGCAGTGGTCATCACCCAGCACCAACACTTCACCTGTCTGTGTTATTGAAGAGCACCATACCAACTTGGACACATAAAAGCTGGCTACTATCCTCTTTCTTTGACTATGTCACAGGTGGGCACCCTCTTCAAAGTCCCATTACTATTTCCTCTCCAGTCTATGCAATAGTAGGGAAAGTGTTAGACTTTGGAGGAATTATATTTACTCTTCTCTCTCCAGTCTAAGCAGCAGTAGGGAAAAGGGAGGAGTTCAGAGTGGTTGAATCTTTGATTCTGTATATTCAACAAGACAATAAGTGATAGTCTATAGAGTGTTAATGGTAAATAGTTGTGAATTCGACAATGTGATTCTGCGAACTCTGTGAATAATACTGATTGTAGTATGTTTACCAACTACAAGGCAACCACCCAGTGCCGCAAAATAGGAGAGACCTAACTCTTAGTCTTGATAAAGATGGCATACTATTGAAAGATAAGCCATCGAAACACGTTGACGCCCAATAAACTGCACAATCGAGTAATCGAGCTCATCCTGTGTATCACAAGAATCAAGCGTGTCTAGGATTGAGTTTTTGAATTTAGATACTTGATGTGCAAACCTTTATGACAAATTGCACTGTCTATGTTCGTCTCTCCCCCTTTTGTGTTCTTAAAATTGATAATTTTTATATGGTATTGTTTTTATTTAGGTTGATATGTTATGTTCACAATAACAGGTGAAGCATGAGAATTTGTGTAGTGTATAACAATTTTAGATGAATTATGACTGTGATGTTTTTGCATATAATGTCTGTGGAATGTTAATTTGTTTTTAATGTGTTATTGGTTATGTTTTTGATATAAAAATACATTTCAAATATTTTTTTTATATATATATATATATGTTTTGTCATGATTGCCTAATAGTAGTGTCTAATACCAACATTTGAGCTTCACTTCCTAGTAATCTCGCCAAGGGAATTTTTGATTTTACTGTTTAAGATGAAATGCGCCATTGCAGAAGTCCGAGTGGAACCACCTGGAAAGATCCTGGCGAAAAACCTACGCTCTAAATGCCAAACTGATATATCGATCAGCACTTAGGCAATACCATCGAGCCTGTAGAAAGGCGAAAGCCTTTTATGTCTCGGAGTCTATCGAAAGGGCTATTAATCGGCCGAAAGCTCTCTTCTCTATGATTAAGAAGTTAGCAGGCTCAAACACTTCCCCCATTCCACCTGCGCTATGGGAAGTGGAATGCAATGAAATTGCAGACTTTTTTATATCCAAAGTCGAAACTATCTATAGTGCCCTTTCTCTGGCCTCCCCCAAGTCCTCTCTTGACTCCCTTACTCTGGACATACCGGGCTCCCCATTTCCAGAAACGCAGATCTCGGAGTGGCCGCTGCTAGATTTAAATTCGTTTTTCGCCTGCATGGCGAATGTAAATTCAGGCTCCCCCCTGGATCCAATTCCTATGGACATTCTTCACCAGCTATCTCCTGACGTTCTTTTAGTTATTCAAGAGCTTTTGAACTCCTCATTGCGGGAATCTATTGTCCCGGATGAATGGAAAAGAGCTATGGTGGTTCCACTCTTAAAAAAACCTGGCGCTCATCCTAAGACGCTTGCCAACTTCCGGCCCATCTCCCTGCTGCCTATGTTCTCAAAGATCCTGGAGAGGCATATTAACATACATCTTACTTCTCATGTGGAGACTACAGGATTTTTACATACATCCCAGTCGGGGTTCCGCTCCCACTTCTCCACAGAAACAACCCTCCTGGGGGTCACTGAGAACTTACGCACTCGTCTTGATTATGGTGAGACCTCGGCGCTTATTCTTTTAGACTTAAGCGCCGCGTTTGATACGGTCTCACATTCTATTCTCCTGAAAGCACTGAGAGCGGCCGGGGTGACTGGTCCTGCCCTGGCTTGGCTGGCCTCTTTCTTAAATCACCGCACATTTCAGGCTGCGCATGGGGTGCCGCAGGGGTCCTCTCTGAGCCCTATGCTCTTTATTATCTACGTGAGGCCCCTGGAAACCATTGTGGAAGATGCTGGTATTTCCCTTTACTCATACGCAGATAATACTCAGATCCTTTTCTCCCTTTCCTCGGCTGAAGCTAATACTGCATCAGTCCTTAAATTAGGACTTAGTCGAGTGGCAGAGTGGATGCAGGCGACCCTCCTGAAATTGAACGGAGAGAAGACAGAGGTGGTCATTCTGGGCAGGCACAAACACCTCTGGAGCCCCGCACATTGGCCTTCAGAAATGGGTCCTCCACCCCTTCCAGTGATGCAGGTCCACAACCTTGGCTTTGTTCTGGATCATTCGCTCTCCATGCGGCACCAAGTGGTCAAGGTTGCAGCCACCTGCTTTTCCATCCTGGGGTGGCTCCTATGGATGCTAGCAGTCTTGACGAGGCGCTCGGTGGTCCAGGCTTTGATTACTTCTCCGTCAACAAAGGGAGAGATAGGGTTCAAGGGCACTCTTGGTCCCCAATCAGTAGATACATAAACAAAGGAAGAGTGTCCGTCAGTATGGCGTTAATATAGTGGAGATAGCACGTAACAATATGAGGCCAGCTGTGGTTGGTCAAAAGACTGGACCAACTTTCAAGAAAAAATACATGAGTTTTTCAGGAAACCCTCACTCACCCTAGTGATTACTTCTCGCCTGGACTACGGTATTGTGCTTTTTCTTGGAATTACCGTGGAGCTTCAGAGGAGACTTCAGCTTGTCCAGAACTCGGCTGCCCGCCTCCTTTGTAAGGTCCTGTGGAGATCTCCTATCTCCCCCTTTCTCAAGGACCTTCACTGGCTCCGTATTGAAAACTGAGTAAAGTTTAAAGCTCTTTGCTTTATGCATAAGATCAAACAAGGGTTGGCTCCAGGTTACCTACAGTCTCTTGTTCAACAATACTCTCCATCTCGCCTTCTTAGATCCTCATCCCAAGGAAACTTTTTGTATTCCGCGTTTCAAACTGATGAGAATGGGTGGACGCTCCTTCTCTTACGTTGCTCCCAGGCTGTGGAATTCCCTTCCGGTTACATTGAAACTTGAACCATCTTTGATGAAATTTCGCAGAGACCTTAAAACCTGGCTCTTCCCTCAATAACAACTGGTATTTGTAAGCACTATTGCAACTGGCGCTGGGAGACTCCCTGTGGGTAGCTGCGCGCCTTATAAATCTAACTACAAATACAAATACAAATACAAAATTGCATCTGCACACATAAATGAGTGTGCCATTTTTCTTGTGTTCCTTTAGGAATTGGAATTAAAATAAAAACAACTTTAATATATAAATAAAAAAAGAAAGGAACATATAATATTATAAATAATTGTATCAACGTCTCTAACTTCTAAAGAAAGAAACGTTTATGATATTATTACCTATTTATATAATTTCAATAATACATAACCAAAAAGCAACAAATATTATTGCACAAACAAATGTAATACCCACATACAACTACATTTATTAAAGTTGTTAAAAATATACAATACATAAAACAAATCATAAATCATTAATTACCAATTATTAATTTACATATAAATATCAAATATCATAGAAATATGATTTTATTTCCAAACTAAAAAGAAATACTAAAATAAATAAAACAATACTTATTGTGTAATTGTTGTATGTCAAATATTATTTGTTAATTATGTAACTTAAGTAAGTTACATAATTAACAAATAATATTTGAATTAACAAATGAACAAAAATACAGTAATTTAACAATTACAAATGAATTAACACATTTTTTTGGATGTATGTCGTTACAACGCATACTTTTACTCCGCATACCATTACAACGCGGTATTTACAACGCATACCGCTACAACGCATAGCGCTTTGGGGTGCTGGATAGTGGTAAGTATAATTTACTATTCTAACTCCAGTCCCCGTGGACCCTATGGAAGGTGTTGGATAGTAAATTAAACTTACCTCTTATCCTAGAGCGCCCCCCAGCGCAATGCGTTGTAACGGTATGCGTTGTAATGCCTGCGTTGTAGTGGTAGTGCGGAGTAAAAAATGCGTTGTAACAGGTGCATACCCATTTTTTTCATTATTTATAACTTAATTATCATCTTGCCCTATATCCTTACAAACGCAAAAAGCCACTACTATAATATAACTTACTGTTACTGAAAAAAACTAAAATAACAATTGAAATTTTAAATAAAAAATATTCTGCAACTCTAAAGAAATTTAGAAAATTAATAATCAATAGGAACATAATTTCAAAAAATCAAATTAACATTTGATAAAGGTGGTGGTGGATCATGAAAAGAAGTAAAGTATTTTTGCTCTGCATGCTTCACCTTCAGTGCATTTACACTAATGGGGAAATGTAAGAATAGAACAGCGCCTTTACTGTAGCTACACTTTTACCTAAACATGTAGTGAAGGAAAGGCATGTGTTGATGCATACTACTCAGATCCAATGGACCGCAGCTGTAGAAACAAGGGTGGGGGGGTGGGTAGTTCATGACTTGTTAACATTTCTAAAGCTAAACTTTGCAGAAGGACATAATCTAAGCTAAGTCATAAATACTTGCAACATTGGTTTGAAATATTGTCTTTGCTAAGTGGGAATACAGCCATAATAGACCAGTCAGGTTGTAATCCCCGCTAAGTCAAATTTAAGCGCCTTCGCTTATTATCAGTCTCCATTTTTGTCATTTAACGTGAACAATGCTGTTGTCACATTTTTGGATTTGAGTAGCGTGCTTAAATGTCCACCGAGACTGTTAGTTAATTAACAAACACTAATTGCAATTACTTGCGGTTTAATTAAAAATATTGGCGTGGCAGAGAAATATAATGCCTATTGTTTAGAGGGAGGGGACATGTTCAAGTTTTATTGCTGGAGTAGAGTTCAGATTTGACAGTGGAGAAATTCCAATGCATGTGGAGAATGCGCCTAATTTTTTCAACTAACTTCAAAGGGTGAGAGAAGTGTGATGGGAACAAAGAGATAGAAATTAAAGAAATAATCAATGAGAGGGAGAGGGAAAGAGAGCGAGAGCAAAAGAGAGACAGAGCAAGGGGAGATGAGGGAAAACTGAAGTAGAGAGGAAAGAAGAAAGTTGTTTTTTTCTAATAGAGGAAAATACTCAAGCAGGAAAATGGGCAACCACGTTTGCACCAACCAAGAGAAGGACAAAGTGAAATCAATCAACCATTGCAATGGGTAATGCTTGCCTGGTGGTGATCTCTGTAATGAAAATACATCAGTGTATATACTTTATTGCTGTTAAATGCTGGACTGGCAGCTATGTCAAGCAACCCCCTCTGCATTCTCTTTTACTTTTTTTTTAAGTACAAAAAAGTTTTAATAATAAAAACAGGCGTGTCAATACAAAATTCACAGTATTAAGTGCATATCATCCAAGAGAAATCACTTAAGAAAACTAATTCAATAAAATTGTATGAATCGGGCATAACAGTAAAAAATAAAAAGAGTAAATGATATTTTTAATCATAGAAAATAATGAGATACCAAATATTTTAAGAAGGTGTAGAGTGTTCAAGGGGGTTTAGAGACTTATTTTTGAGATTGCTGCAACCGGAAAGATCGAGAGGCACTTATGTCAAGATACATTGTAACAGGTAGCCATAAATTCAGTTGTTTTGTTGCCATGTGTCTAGGGTGTACAAAAGAGGTGTCCAACCTGTGATTATGGCAAACATAATACCACCATGCTCTGTTAGAGATTTTAGAAAAGTCTTTCCAATTAGCTGTACTTTGCTGAAACGCGACTGCTAATAACAAATCGATAATTTTAACATTAAGTGTAACATTTTCCCAACAAGATGAGAGATTTCCTAAAAAACATGAGAATAAGTGAAAGAAAGTTTGGTTCCAAAAGTTGAATTCATTTGGGACCATACTTTTTTCCAGAAATTATGTACAGTAGGACAGGCAAATAACCTATTAAATAAATCTGCATTTGGAGAGGAACATGTCCAACAAGCATCTGGTCCAGTCCCTAATGTTTTGCCTAAATGGCTTGGTGTAAAAAAAAAGTCTATTATGAACAAAAAACAGGGTCTGCGTTATATTAGCTGCTCTGGACGACTTGCAAATTTTGATCCATACGTTATTCCATAAGGACACTGGCCAGGATAATGCAATGTCCCATTCCCACGTCTCTTCTATTTTGGATTACTGTCTAATAGTACCAGTACTGTGTAGAAAACTGTAAATGGTAGAAAATGTAGGTGCAGTTTTTAACAAGGTGTGGAGTTATGAAGCGGAGTTAGGAATAGTGAAAGACGTAGATGTGGCAGACCACTGGGTGTATGTATCCATCACAGCCTTCTTAAGCAAAAGGTATTTGTGAGTAAATGAGGTAGGTAAACTGAATGATTGACTGAGTAGGGAGAAACGCATAAAATTCAAACGTGAGAATAACTGATGTATCCAAATTAACCCTCTCTGACACTAAGTCTTCCAATAAAATGGTTTATTTCTAATAAGTAGGTTTTTATTGTGCCAAATTGTAGAGCTATGAAAGGAATCTACGGTGCTATGAGGTGAGGGGAAGAAGAAAGCAGGAGTTTAGATGTTAGTTTGATTATGGGAGTGGATAAAGCTTGTGGTTTATGTGAAAAGGAAAGATATTCATCAAAGGAAAAGGGAGACAGAAAAAGACGTTCAATTGTGGTCCATAAAGGACAATCATCTTTGGGCTCATGCAACCAAAGGGAGGCTTGACGTAAAAGGAATGCTTTCTGATATGCCGGAAAATCGGGAAAGTTAACTCCACCTTCCGTCTTGGGGCAAATTAGTTTAAGTAGAGACATTCAAGATTTTTTGTTATTCCGTAGGAAGGATGTAAAGATGGAATTAATCCTCCTAAAAAATTCAGTAGGACTAGAGAAATAGTATATATGAATATTGGTGACAACATCATCTTTATAATTTCAAGACGGCCCCACCATGATAAGTATAGGGGAAGCCATTTGGTGGTTAGGTCCGAGATCTTTTGTATACATTTATTCATGCAAAGTGATACCATATCTGAAATTGAAGAGGTAACATGTAAACAAGCCTCGGCCCGTGGATGGAGTTGCGGTGTGGCAGAGAGGCGGGCCAGGGGAGGGGCAGGGTGGGGCTGCTAAAAATCGGCATATGGATAATTGGAGGTAAGTAAACAATGTAATTAATAAAACAAATTTTGTAGCATGCCCTGCATTGCAAAATGCGAAGCAGTGCGCGCTACAAAATTAGTTTTATTAATTAAATTGTTCACTTACCTCCAATTATCCATATGCCGGTTTTTAGCACCCCCTCTCCCGCCCCACCTCTCTGCCCCACCGCAACTCCCTCCACAGGCCACGGCTGATGAAATTCAAAATATCATTGGCATACGCTGCAAGTTTGATGTGGAATTTGATGTTTGAAAACCATGTATATTGGGGTCATGACGTAATTTAGAGAGGAAAGGTTCCAAATTAAAAAGAAAAGGGGATAGAGGGCTTCCTTGACGCACACCTCTTCCCAAATCAAAAAATTTAGATACTAGACCATTGGCACCGACAGCCGCTCAAGGGTTAGAGTAAAGGAGGGAAATTAAAGATGTGAATTTAGTGCCAAAACCAAACCATTTGAGGGCATAAAACAAATAGTTCCATTTGACTCTGTTGCACGCCTTTTCAGCGTCCAATGCAATTGCTACAAGAGGCTGTTTTAAATGTGAGGACTTAGATAAAACATTAAAAAGGAGTCTTGTGTTATCAGTTATGAATCGCCCTTTGACAAATCCAGATTGTTCTTTGCCCAGTAACTCAGGTAAATAGGAATCTAATCGTATAGCTAATGCTTAAACAAAAATGTTGTAGTCAATATTAACCAAGGATATAGGCCTATAATTTTTACAATGTCTAGAGTCTTTACCTTCTTTGGGTATAAGGCATATATGTGCTTCTGAGAAGAAACCAGAGAAACCAACTAATGTATTAAAAGAATCTATGTGGGAGTGCAAATTGGCAGTGCAAGTTTAGAAAGATGTAAATAAAATTTGACTATGAAACCTTCAGGTCCTGTTGCTTTGCTCTTTTTAAGCTGTTGGAGGGCTTTGAATAATTTTTGCTGAGTTAAGTCTAATTCCCAGGAAGAAAGGTCTGGAGGAAAGTGTTGAGGTTTTTAGATACTGGAGAAAAAATGGAGTAGGAAGTGAGCAGTAGGTTGTGTTTCAGAAGCATATAAAGTTTTATAAAAAAGAGAAAAATCATTCAAAATATCAGCATCTGTGAATTTTAAATCTGGGTTTGGATCATAAATAGATTCAATATTTAGTTTATTCTGTCTAACTTTTAAGTAATTGGCCAAAATGTTCCCAGCTTTATTTTTACCCCCATAACATTTTGCACTAGATTTTAACAAATAAAAAGAGGCATCTTCTGTGGATTTCTTGTTAAATTGCATCCTGGGATTAATGAGGGCTGTTAAACAGTCTTTCGAATGTGAGGTGTAGTAAGAGTGCTCCAGTCTCTTGATATCTTAAAGGAGTTCGTTAGTCATTTTATTGGCAATTTTTAATTTTTTTGCAACAAATCTAATTATGAAATCTCTAGCTGAGCCTTTGAATGTGTCCCATAAAGTGGAAAAGGGCATGGATTGAGTTTGATTCCGCTCAAATAATTAATCAAAAAAAGTAGTAAAATAAGCAGTAAACTTTGTATCTAAAAGAAGAGCTTTATTGAAACACCATCTTCTAGGACCTGTAACTTTAGGTAAGATGTCAATGTTCATTGAGACAGGGGCATGATCGGACAATAAAATAGGGCCAATCTCTGCATTAGTAAGAGTTTGTGCAATATTATGAGAGGCAAATATATCATCAATTCTTGATTGAGAATGAGATGGAAAGTAGAAAGTAAATTCTCTAGTGGTCAGATTGCAAAAGCGCCATGCGTCAAGGAGTTTGTGTTGTGTAATAGCTTGAATAAAAGACTTGTGAGATTTGTTAGGAACGTAGGTGACTTTAGAGTTCCTATCAATGAAAGGATCAAAAGTCTGATTGCAATCACCTGCTAGATTAAAGTTATCATCTATACAATGAGTGATTTGCTTTGCCATTGTGGGCCAAAAGGAGGGTTCGCCACAGGTAGTGGCATAAACATTTAAAAAAAGAGACTGGAACACCCTTCAGAGACAGCTTAAAGTTTAACCATCTACCAATAGAATCCGATTCTAGAGATAGAAATGAGTACGAGAGGGATTTACGACAAAGTTTCACTACTCCTTTACGTTTGCAATCTAAACCTACCCAACCTCTTTTTAGTTTTAATGGTTCAGTATCCGAAAGATGAGTTTCTTTCAGGAATGCGATATCAGCATCTAATTTGGCTAGGGAGACATGACCCTTTGTCTCTTAATGGGGGAATTCAAACCCTTAACGTTCCAAGTAATACATCTTATGACATAAGTTATTAGAAATTAATTGATCTAGAAATATGAAATAAAAACCCAATTCAATATAATGATAGTGAAAGATGTGAGGTAAGAAGAGAAGAGACGTAATAATGTAATCAATGTCACAATAAAGAAGAGTGTGGAGATTAGATAGAATATCAAAGTAAAAGAGACCATAGGAAAGTAGGAAGATAACACCCATAGAAGAAATAAGAAGATTGTTAGGGCAAACATTTAGGAACAAAAATAGGATGAAAATACATAAAGAAAACGTACCTACAAAAAGAGAGGTCAGGGGAACACGGTCAGGAAGACACGAAGAGGAGGGTGTAACCACATGAAGTAGACGACACATCCAGGGTCAGCCAACGGAGAACCAGGGAGACGCCACAAGACAAGGATACAAAATCTGTGGAGACAAGAAACAATGAAGTTAGGAGAGGATACTAAAAAGGGCGATAACGGGAATAACCAATGATGACATTAAACATGTGTACAGCATTTTTTTAACATAGTAATACCAATAAATGTAACAAATGATTGAAAAACTGGATAAATCAATTCACGAGACATCAAACATTCTGAAAAGCGAACAAAGCCTAGAGAAGCTCAAATGAAGGAAAATACAGTCTCAAGTGTTAGATGAAGAAGAAGGACCAGAAGAATCCATAGCCGTTGTTTTACAAGAGTTTATGAAGCTTTGTAGACGCAAAGGATCTTTGTACATTGTTGTTCTGTTGTTGTAGGTAACTTTGAAGAGGCAAGGGTGGAAAAGGCTGTATCAAGCCCCTATTGAATGTAGATCAGCTCCAATGTTTAGAAAAACCTTACTTCGGTTGGCAGTGGTCTTGGCATAGTCCTGTGCAAAGAACAGAGATGAGCCTGACCATATGATTCTTGGAGAATCTTTGACCACTGATAGCACTTTCAACAAACCTGTATACTCTAAAAAGTATAAGATGACTCATCGTGGTCGTTGTGAAGATGAAGCTTGAGATGGAAACCAGCCCAATTGATGCGCGCATTGGTTGTTGAGCAGCTTACCTTCTGGCATGTGTAGTAATTTGGGGAGGAATGATTTGAAAAAAGTGGGAGAGTCAGATCCTTCAAGGCCCTCACCCAGGCCATAAATACGAAGATCATTCCACCTATTGCGATTCTCGAGGTCCTTCACTTGTCGTTGTAGAGATGAGACTTGTGCGTGTAGTTGAGAGATGCTAACACAGGTATCTTTTAAGGAAGAAACACTTTGTTCCACTGAGGAGACCCTTGTTTCAAGCTGAGACCAGTTATCCGTTAAAATTTGCAATTTGGTGTTGGTCTCTTCCATGAAGGGTCGGAGAGCTCTGATTTCTTCCAGCAGTAGTTACATAGATACTGGTGAAGTTGATTTAGGTGGCAAGGGAGGATCCTTTTTTTGCTGTTTGGTATTAGATTTCCCTAGATGTACAGAAGAGGAATCCATTATAGTCTCCAAGCTCTGAGGAGAAGACGCTATAAAGTCCTCTAGTCTGGAGAACTCAGTAAATATCTTTGAATTCTTAATAAATATGTGCTTTGGTTTAGTAGATGAGGAGTGTAACGCTTTTAGTCTGCCCATAAATCACCCCCGTAACACTCCTTTCTGGAGAAATGTACAGAAGGTAGAGCACTCTGAGATCAGACATTATGACAGATGATGCACATCCGTGGAAAAGAGATACAATTTAGCAACAAACAATCGAGGCTTCTATGTGCAAGCATGAAAGTGCTTTTGTTAATTTCAATAGTACAAATGTTCAAGCGCAGTGATGCTTCTTCTAAATGAAAATGCAACTTAAGTAAAGCTGCGCGCTGCAGAAGCATCCTAATAAGTGCGTAGTGGTTGCACTGTGTGTTGCTGAACATATGCACAATAGGATTCAGCAACTGACATGCAGCCCAGCTTAACGATGCTCCGTCATAAAAGACAAGAATTCCTCATTCCTGGGAATATTGAGGGCACAGGTATGTAAATCTTTTAATGTTGTTTTGACAGCATTATGAAGAGCAAGGGACTCACGTCTGAGCATACCCTGCCAACTTATGGTGAACAAAGCGGTACAAAAGAGGGTGATGAGTGTTTGATTGGTTCAGATGCTCCGTCCATCACCACCCACTTTTGTACCGCTTTGTTCGCCATAAGTTGGCAGGTTATGCTCAGACGTGAGTCCCTTGCTCACTTTGCCACTGGATTCAAGCAAGCCTCGCTGAAGACGGCTGGAATGCCAGAAACCGGTCCTAGAAAGCTTGTTTCCGGTCCAGGGAAGGCATGGCTTGGCAGTTCGGGCAGGACTGTTCCCACGAAGCACAGGGTCAGACTGATTTGCATATGGCCATGTCTGAACTGGGGTCGCAGAGTGGGCTAAAGAACGGTGATGGATTAAACCCAGATCTGTTATCTGGGTGTGAGTGTTCGATTGGTTCAGATGCTCCGTCCATCACCACCCCCTTTTGTACTGCTTTGTTCGCCATAAGTTGGCAGGGTATGCTCAGACGTGAGTCCCTTGCTCACTTTGCCACTGGATTCAAGCAAGCCTCACTGAAGATGGCTGGAATGCCAGAAACCGGTCCTAGAAAGCTTGTTTCCGGTCCAGAGAAGGCATGGCTTGGCAGTTCGGGCTGGACTGTTCCCATGAAGCACAGGGTCAGACTGATTTGCTTATGGCCATGTCTGAACTGGGGTGGCAGAGTGGGCTAAAGAATGGTGATGGATTAAACCCAGATCTGTTGACTGGGTGTGAGTGTTTGATGGGTTCAGATGCTCCGTCCATCACCACCCCCTTTTGTACCCCCAGAAATTCAACACAAGAAAGTACAAGCATCTCATCTGCGGGAACTGGAAAAATTATCACTTCATTACCAATTGACCATAGGAACTTCAACAATCTTCAAGATATCAACTAAAGTCAATAAACTCGATGTTTATATAAAGAACGGCCAAGCCAGGGAACACATGCAAATCAAGTTACCAGAGGTGCCTCCTTCATAATGAAACCCATGCACCACATTTTATTCATATAGGCTTCCATGAAAGCCACCATCTCTTTGTTGTTGATGTGCCAGTTTGTAGAAAATTGAAAAAGGCCCTTACTATAAAGTCCTACAAGAGTCAAATACTTTTGAAATAGGGTATTCTACAATACTATGAAATATGCTGTCAATGGCTGCCTCAAAGTAAAAGACAGAGAGAGGGGCTCAACACAGCAGGAGCCACAGGGGAGAAAATTGAAGTTGATAGCTAAGAATGAATTGCAGCTGGACAGCACTTTGGAGACAGCACACTGTCCCAATGTTCCCTCTAATTATTCTTCCTTGAGTGTTGTAATATAATGTTTGCATTCTTACCTTTCTAGTTTGTGTGTGCAAAGGAGTGATGAAATGTGCAACAAGGAAAATCAACCAGCTACCACTTAAAGGTAGATGACAAAAAATGGCAACGTCAATAGGCATGGCTCGTAAATTATAAGTGACTCCTAAGTCATTGATGGGTTTAGGCACAGAATAAATCATAATATGTGCATTCTATTACTCATACTTGAACTCATTCATCAATAGCTCACTTTTGCAATCATTCATTCACACAACCACAATAAGATGCATACACAAATTCACCCACATGTGCAAGACACATTGAAGTAAAAGTAGAAAAAGAAAACAAGCTATCACCTAAAAATGTCAGACATATACGTTGTGGTACACTGCAGAGGAAAGGAGCAGCAAGCAAGGAGCCAGTTCACAATGTCTTTGGAGGTGTAGCATGATTGAACCATAAAAATAAAATCAGCAGAAGGAAACAAATGTAAAGTATAAATGTATAAAATGGAAAACTAAACAGCTGGCCCACTAGCGATGGCATTGGAGTGGGTACCTTTTCACGATGATTTACACATGTGACAAATATCACTCACAGAGCAAAGAGTTAATGACTTAAGTCGGCTGACAAATTGCACCGTGCTGTATCCTGTCATGGATGGAAGTAGAATGTAAATTGTAATTGTAAATGTAAATGTAATTCGCATTTGTAGCGCGCTTTATCACCGTCAGGTCTCTATGCGCTGTCAGAGAGAGGCAAACCCTGGCACGTGGGGGAATGTTTATTGATTAGGGTGTGCCCCAGGCTTCTGCCTCACTCAGACTCAGAGAGACCAACTCCATGATTTGTCTTTTCTTGCCACATAATTTAGTCAGCCATGCCACATAATTTGGTCCTCTCATCTACATAATTCCAAAGGCCCTGACTATAGGGAAATAGGAATGCAGCTCTCCTCTGTGTAGCCCATTCCTTTCTTTGCATAGAAGACCCTGAAAAGAGAATTGTTTAAGTAACAGAGCTGGGAGGATTACCGTTACTATTTATTTTGTCAGCACCTGCAATGATGTAAATCAGAGAAGTTTTGAATCACATTTGACCATAGAAGCCACCAAAGGGTACCTTGCAGCCTGGGTCCTGGTGCCACTGCACCTGCTGTTCAATTGTGATCCATGTCAACTTTTAAAAATAGTAAATTATCAACAGTAGCCGAATGGCTAGAGCGGACAACCTTGAAGCTGGGGAACCGGGTTCGAGTCTCGGCAGGGACACTTAACATCCTGACAAAATGAATGTGTCAGTCTGTAACCCAACAAGGGCTCATGTAAGGCGCTCTAGTACCTTAAGGTCGAGTTCACCTCATATAAAACTCCCCCCCAAAAAACCTGTGAAAATGCTCAGCTCTGTCAGCTAGGGAATTTTCAAACCATCACTCTCCAAAACTGATGACTATCATTTAGTTATATAATTTCAGCCTCGGGAATGCCAGTGATGGCTGACACATGCAAAGCATACTAATGTCTTATAACTGCCTCGCTTCCTCCTCCTATTCTCTGAATGAGAGAAGGCAGATTGCTCAATGCACTGTTGTGAAAGTGTTCTGTGGGGCTGCCCTTCATTGCAGGTGTTTACACTTCCACCATTAGCATTCCTAAAGGCAACAACATGTCTTCAGAAATGCATTCAGCAGAGCAGCTTCATCACCACATAGGCACCTCAAAGTCTCCAATGAAGCACTGTATCAGTGCGTCGAAATCCTTTGTGGTGGACCCTGTTTGTAGGTCTCTGCATAAAGAGAAACCTAAGATTGTGAGCCTGCTCAGGTGCGCAGTTTTAAGGAAACTATACCATGCACTTCAATCCAGTTCGGAGAAGTGATCAGGGTGTGGTTAGTGAGAGAAGATTGGAAGGGGAGGACAAATAAGTAGTCGCTAGGGGGATGAAAACAACAATGGACAAACGGATGCTGAAGATGTGGAGCACCTTCCCTCATCATGAATTTATATTACTACAGTGAGGGCAGTGTAATGTGATGGGAAACCGGCCTAAGCAAATAAAACGTCTAAAGAACAACCAAGATGGTGGAACGAGGGTTAATGATTGAGCACTTGGGCCAATTGGGCCAATTGCCTCTTTTTATCCAGGTGGCAAATGTAAACTGCATTAGAAATAATACATTACATCTCTTTATTATTTATATATTTCTATCATTTGTAAAAAATGGCAATAACATAAGCTTCTACGCAATAATCCAGCACGGTTCAAACACAGTGTGCACCTTCTCCCCCAAAGTATAGCTATTAAAAGCAAATGCAAAAAGTGCTCCAAATAACTGGGGAAACATGAACAAAGGATGGGCCCCTTTTCCTGGTATTGAATCATCTGAATGAGTCTCCCCTCCACTTTGATGTCTCCATGCACTCGTCCTCCTCAAAAAGGGGTCTCAGTCTGTTTCAGGAAAGGCTTATGGTGGACCCTACACTTTCTTAAATTTCTGTGAGCATACTTTTACTTTATACACAGACTTCTCCGCTTGCATACACCAGTCCATGGTAACTGACCAATTTTCCAGAACATCCGCACTGCCCCACATTCTTCTAATGGCCATCTTGGCCACCATGGGGGCAACACTAAACAATATCAATGTGTATTTAGGAAGAGTCTGCACTCCCAATATGCTAAATGTGGCCAGCAGCAGACCGAGTGTCAATATTTCACCATTATAGGTGAAAGCTGGTGGTCCACTCTTGTCAAGAAAAGTTGTACACATGGACAGCCCCTCAAAATGAATTTCCAGTGATGTTTTCTCGGTTACATCTTGCAGTCAATTTTCCTATCCTGCAAGAATGTGCTTCACCTGTATGTACTGATAACGCTGGGTCTCAGCCAGCTCGTATTGATGTTGTAGCGCTTCCAATGTAAGGAGTCCTCTAGAGTCGTGTATGTCACCCTGTTTAGATACCCCCAGCATGTCCCATTTCCTTTGCCCCTCCAACTTTTTTAAGACTGCCTAGATGTCTCACTCCCACTAGGCTGTCTCCATTGTCACCTAACCCAGCCACCCCAGCTCTTGTATAGCCCTTTTACATCTTTTTGATGACTGATTCTGTTGGATTAGCCCATCAGGCTGCCTGATGGGTATGTACACCATACAGCACTACCCGACCAGTGATAGCTGCCTTGGTCCATTACCTGCCTATCTGACATCAGCGTGGGTTCCTGTTGGGAGGCAAACGCCCATTTTTTCATCACCAATAGTTGGGCCACCCAGTAGTACAATTGTAAGTCTGACAGAGCTATGCCACCATCGTAAAGATTGCATGCTAGAGAAGATATTGCTTTTCTTGGGACGTTCCCATCTCAAAGTAGGGTCACCGAATCCACTGCTGAAAGAAATTTGTCAGGGACCTCCTATAATGTGAATTCCACCAAATAGAGGAAGTGGGGTAGGGTAATCATCAGTGTGCAGCATCCTTTCTATTCTCTTCCAGAATTCTCCCCACATTGATGCACTAACGTTTGACTGGCTTTAGTGTCACTTATAATCAAAAATAGGTAAAAACCCTCTCTTGTCCAACATAACGGGAACTTCCAGTCTGTCAGGGAGTGATCAGAAACCCCACCAACATGTGCCAATTATTGGGCAATCAAATAGATATTGTGTTGCCAAAACCCTGGGACTGAACATACTAGGTCCACCAAATAAAGCAATATATAGTCCGCACAAAGGGATATAACATCTCCCTAATCTGATGTCCACCTTATCCTATGGATATGAGCATCCACCTGCACACAATTTGCCTGGGTTTCCAGGGCCAGTGCTATTATCTTGATAATATTGATAATACAATTTTGCCTCAAACTTTTATAGGCTTGTGTACCATATATAATCCTCAGGTCTCAAGTATTTCAACATTTTAGATCTTGTGAATTACCATAGAAGCCCAGGTTAACACCAGAACCTGGGCTTCTAAGGGAATTCATAAGAGCATATTATCAAGCCCATTATTGCTGCTTTAGCGGCAGTTTCCTGCCCATAAAAGTGTTGATAATGTATCGCCCTTTCTTGATAATATGGCCCGAGAGTGAAAAAGCCCTAGATATGGCGAGAGCGTAGAAAGCGCTTGTAGTGATGTTAAATCTCCCAACACGGAAGAACATGAGACACCTGTAGGAGACCCTGAGGCAGCTATGGACTAGCACAAATGTAGCTCTAGGATCACCAAACACGTCAGGGGCACCGAGGGGAGGAAGGCTCCCATACAAGTTAATTGCCCCATGGAGATAACAGTTCCATTAGCCTATTACATGCCTGGGGGGGTGGAGGGGAGAAGGGGGGGCTAGTTGGAGATGGGAAGTTTCACTGGTTGCAAATAGCTAATGTGATGGCAGTATGCAATGCCTTAATAGTTTCTACGGCATTCAGCTATGCCATAAATAACTTGATTTGCACTGTGATTTTGCTACCTGTCTCGGGGTATGTAACCGAAACCCCATCTATGGTTGTTTGGAAAATCAATAACAATTTTTTTTTTATTGTGCACCAGGCATGTATTCTGTGCATCATTTTTCTTGTATAGCCGTACCCTAATTAGCCTGACAAAATGGTTTGGAAGTTTCAGAAGGTTTAGGAGTAAAGAAGCAGCAGCATTTTGGATGTGTTGAAGTGTGTTCTGAAGAAATTTCTAAGTACTAGAAGATCTGAAAAAAAAACTTGAATAACTAGTTTGTGGCATTCAAAATTGAGAGAGAGTGGATTGGTTTTAAGAGTGTTTAGCCGGGTAAAGCAGATGGTGATGGCGCAGTTCATCTGGGAAATAAATTCCAAGTCATGTATCTATAACAAATCAAATGTGAATGTAAATCAGTATCAGGAGGAACATCAATATCAGGGTGTCAAAGTAGCCCCAATCCTCAGGTGAAGGCACTAATTCCCGTAATAAAAAATCTGCACACATTTTGCTATCCATGAGGACACACAACTGATTGGATTTTTTGTTTTTTTGAAAAACCTTTATTGCAGCATTCATAAAATACAAGTATGGGCCTACAACCGCAGGGGCCGGCCATTAAACATAATTAGAACCCAGTATATCGCGGTACAACACAGTTCATCAGCCGACAACCCTGAGGTCCGGCAGCGATTCAGGATAGAACTTGTATTTGAACGCGTGTATAAGTCACATGATATAATAGAGGTTTTATTTTATATTATCTAAATAAACGGATCAGGTGCTATACAATCAAACCAGAGGATACGGGGGACAGGCCAAGAAACAGGATATGCATCTAGAAACAGCCATATGTGGAACTCTGGCGCCAATGCTTATGAATCGGAGTAAACAGCAACACAATATACATTTTCGTGAGCGTCAGTTCTCAGGGCCTGCCTACCCGGAAGTCCGACTAACGTAAGAAGCATGGGCACTAAATTCCGAAACACAGTGAAATCAGAATAAATCACAAACTATACTGATCCTAAAGGAAAGAAAGGGAAGGGAGAAAAAGGCCATGGAAAATAAAAAAGGCAAAGTAAAAAAAAAACCTCCAACCCCCCACCCTGCACCCCTGCCGATTACTATAGCCTAACCCCACTAGCAGCGTGCCTGTCGCCCAAGTAACTAAAACCCTAAAAGAAGGAAGAAGAAGAATGGAGGAGGGCATATTCATATGTGCTCCCAGCCCCTTAGTCCCCCCGTCAGAAACAGACACCCCCTGTCGCAAAAAGACGGCTGTAGAGCGACTCTTATAAAAGAAATTAGGGAGCACCGTGATCCACGGCCCAGCCTCTTAAATCAAACAATTGCAGATTGAGCGTCCATAATAGCCATTCCAAACCATAGAGATTTAATTGATCTTAACCTTGACCCTTTCGAACCAGCACACGAACCCTCCCCAGCGAGACCCAAAAGCACACAAACAAGTCATAGAGGAGAAGGAAGTCATCGAGAGTCAATCCGTTACCCCTTGTAGCTAGTAAGTCCACGAGAACTTCAGGCACAGAAAGTCTCCCTCTCCTAGCTGGACAGTCCCGATGTTTCTTGCCCCGGGGTCGTAAAATCTCCAAAAAGGGAGGAGACGACCACAAGATGAGAGAAGAGTCTACAACACAAGTCTCCGGGGTGGGAACGCCATTCGATATCTCCAAAGTCAATAGTGAAGGAAGGTGCAGTGGTACACTCAAGACCCCAGGGACACCATCTTCCAGGGCATCATCCGGTGGTTTCAATACTCGCTCCCCCACGGGGTCCTTGCACAGAGTCAAA
Organism: Lissotriton vulgaris; assembly: GCF_964263255.1. Lineage (NCBI taxonomy): Eukaryota > Metazoa > Chordata > Amphibia > Caudata > Salamandridae > Lissotriton > Lissotriton vulgaris. The sequence goes on from NC_141695.1 coordinate 964,272,198, forward strand.
ATGGCCGCGGCTTGAAAGGCTGCAGATTGCTGTTCCAACAGTGGGGCAGGGTCCGGTACCACAAGTAGCATCCCAGATAGGCTTGCATCCATTTTAGTAAATAAAACATCCACTTGTGAGTGAAACGCCCAAAGTTCTGCCAAAATTGACCTCAGCGATAGCTCAGACACCGTTCGATCCATAGTCTCACGCCCGATACCAATCACAATCACCTCCCCGGGTGAATCCTGCATCTCCGGGGGGAACAAACAGGATCACGAAAGGGCAAGCATGGACGGTGACCCGTCATTCTCTAGAGCTGCGTTCACCCGGCTTAAAGCCGCAGGCCGGGGTCCTGACCCGCCGGGAACCAACACCGGGTCCACGGGACGGGGACCCCCACCCACAGTCAATAGCAAGCAAGGTCACCTCTCCATCAATGCTGAGCAAAGAAAACAATCGCCGCCAAATTTGGGCGCAAAAGAAGCCTCCACTACGATTGACCCGACCCTGCCTGGGTCTCTCGGCCGATGTTGTTGCACTGCAGCCTGGCTTTGCAGATACTCGAGGCCCAGGCTTCACCACTGGAATAGGCCACAATCTTCAGCTCGATGTAACTTTGTAAAACCAGCCGATAAAAATTTTTGGATTTCACCATCGGAATGAGGAACAGTTCATTCACGCAGGGGCTGGGCGTAAAATCAGGATGATGTACAGGATCTTGTGGCGGGATACGGAGGTCGGCGGAGCCGGGAGCCTAAGCAGCCATCTTGTTTGCCATCGTAGCTCCTCCTCACAACTGAATGGATTTGATACATTTTTCTGACCAGCAATAGTCGGAGATCCCTTGTACTTGGGAGACTCAAGGGCTTATTGTTATATCTTGATGTATTGCTGTGTTGAGCTAGCTCGTGACACCTTCAGCTCGTGACACCTATACTTGACATTGCTTGTTGCTAGACAGTTAGGGTGGGATGTTGTAGAGTGAGCGAGAAATGGTTAGAGGTAGCCAGGAGCCTCTGGTGTCGGCGAGCAGCTGCCTGTATTATTTATGACCGGGACTCAAATAAATATTTAAAAACTAACTGTGAGCTGTGCTGGCTTTCGACTCCTTTGTAATACTTATGCCATTTAAGGTCGAAACATCAAACATCATTGACAAGATTGTTTATTTGGAATAATAAAAGGAGTCTCCAAAAATGTGACTGTGACAGTAAGACATGGTTTTCACATTACAGAATATTTTTTGCATTTTCTACAGTGTCATACTTAGGCAATTCCTTCCTCTGTGCATTTTGTTGTCAACACTACCTTCAAGTACATCACCTGTTGGAAAAATGCATGTGGTATATTTATCTGAATACATTTGGAGCAGTGTAATTTTGGATCTTTCTTTTGATGTGCCAAAGTGCATTTTTTAGATGTACCTGACACTATATACATTGTGTGCCTTAACCTTATTAATGTGAAATGCAGTGTTTAGGAACCTGATAAACCATCCTCAGACTGTTAAAATGTATTTACTTCAGACACAAGAAAGAGTTAAGTAAACATGTCCACTGTTTTTTTTTCACATTTGCATTTAGAATGCAGTTCACACTTACATTTATGTTCATTTTTTCCAAGTTCTTTTGGCATTAACTTAAAGTGCAACATGAATCTAATTTTGAATGTATGTATTCACATCTTTCATTTGTTTGTAGTTGTATGTGCACAGATGAACATGTATTTGATGTGTACCATTGAATCAGACTATTAAAGTTGACTTAAGTAGGCCGGTATTTCATTCTGCATACATAAAATGCTGCTTTTCCATTTCTGCTCGGGTGTCTTTTTGTCTTGCAGGTACATTCACATGGTTTGTTAGTTTGAGAATAGATATAACACATTATTATTGATAGAGAGCCCAAGAAGAGGACCTTGACAAGAACATGGAGAGCCAGAGTGTTAATTAAAACCTCTATTCAGTAATGTATTGAGAGTTGTAGGGTACCCACGTTCAAAGTTCTAATATGAGAGAATCTGCTAATGGTGTAGCTCACAACCAGAGAATTGAAAGGACAATGGAGCCCCTGATGGTGTCAATAGGAGGTGTCACTCAGAAGATTTGTGTGGTATTAACTGGTGTTCTCACAGGTTGATTGTGCCACCATTTCTCTGCATTTTGAGAGGCGAGGCACAGACCTCTATTATTTCCTTTTGACTCTTTGCTGGGGGTGGCTTAGGCTACAAGTATTACCCTATCCCTAGAAAACTCTTGATTGAACTTCTGCAATGCTGTCACCTTCCTGCATTTTTTTTCTGTTTTTTGCATTTTCCCAACTTTTTGAGACTTTTTTAGAGTTTATGGTTTAGACTCTAAATTAGATGACTCTAGACATTACCCATGTTTAAGAGAGAGCCACTGCATGTTTAATCCTATTGTTAATTTTCTGTATTGCTGTGACCAAACTTCTTGCTTGTCTCATGCTAATGAGCCTGAACTTCTTTAGGCAGTTTGGCTATATTGCTGCTATTCTGTATCTTTACAGTATGATCTTGAGATTCATTTACATTAACTTGACTGTTAAATTGTAATAAAACGTGTTAACTTTATTCTCTGATTCCTACTTCTCATTGTGCATCCAAATGAGTCACACTGTTAATTAGATTGGTTGGCAAATGTTAACTCCCTTTACCTCTCAGTCTATAAAGAAAGATCCATGGGATAATCATTGGCAAGAGGTTGGCCCAGCGCTGGATCATAAATATTAATTTTTGAAAAGCGATGTTGTTCTTTTATGGGTTAAGGTACCTTGCTCACATCTGTAATGAGCAAAAGATTATAATGTATATTTACTGCTCCCTTTGGACATTTGAGTTACAATTATCTTATGCAGATGTATGTGTATAGAATACCCTATACTATGAAATATTGGATTCTAGTTTATGAGTGAATTACTGAAAACCATAGTTTTTTTCAATTTTCAGGTTCTATGGGAATAACAGTGTTGCCCTGATTCACTTATATCTGAAGTTCACAAGCAGCAGTCAAAGCAGGGAACTAAGTTCTTCATGAAAAGTAGAGGTTTTTCCTTACCCTTCTCCATGTAGACATAATATGTAACCCTGGGCAAAGCACTACGCTACGCTCGTGTAGTTCTCGAAGTTTGCACAAATTTGCACTACATGAATTGCACGTATCACAGTGCAAACATGCTTAGTGTAGGGCAGTGGTCATTTTTTACTTGCTCCCGGTCCTCAACGTCAAGTTGGCAACTGCGAGCAAGCAAAATGACATCCTCGCAAGACTTTTTCCTTGTCCGCAATCGCGAGCATGGAAAATAAACCTCCTGGCAAAATTTTAATTTCCCTGTCTACCACACACAGTTAATGTTGCGATTAATTTAGGAGTCAAATTTGAAACTGAACTCTCTTTATATTCTCCAGCAACAGCAGTTGCTGGAATGTGTTTCAGGTTTATCAAATCCCTTTAAAAAGTATTTCGTTTACTTTCTTTTACAGCTAGGAAAACAGTAGCGTTTGCCCTTATTACATAGAGACTCGACTACTACAACAGTCTTTATGTGGGCTGCTCGAAACAGTTCATTCACAAACTTCAGATGGTTTAATACGCTGCAGCCATAGTGTTGCTGCAGCTCCCTAAATGTGTTAAAAAGACTGCACTGTCTAACAAATTATAAAATAATTTATTTTAAGATATTGTTGCAAGTTTTCATAGCCTTCAAGGTGACAGGTCCTCAATAACTCACAGTCAGATTTAGGATGGTAATATTTTATTTGTTTTCATAAAGAGAAGGAAAAGGGAACAGCAGCTGTCACCTACATCCATCGGCCGGCGAGGAATAACATTTGAATAAGTGACAAAGAAAAGTACAGTCAGATTTAGCCATTATATGACCATGAGACCTTTGAGATCTTAATGCACAAATTTGCTGAAGACTCCAACCTTTTAATTAAAAACTTGAGGTGGAAAATCCTTTTTATGTCTCGGCCTGATCCAGCGCATGCACTGGTCTGGCCGTGACATTTAGTAGCTGCTTTGAAAAGTGCTACTTTCCCGGCGACCAGCTTACTATCACGCGCACAAGCGTGTGCATGACGTACACAGCTGCCATCGTGCACAGCTGCCATTTGGCTTCTTTTATTGCGCGTGTGAAGGCCCTCCCTTACCTCGTGCGCCTCGCTTCAATGCTTTGTCTCACACTCGGCGCCGGCACTTTGCCCTTCCCCCTCCCCCACCACAGAGCGCATCTTGTTCGTCAATATTTGCACTGCCTAACTTGTTTAACAGTATGGCTCTCCTGACATCTAGTGGTAATATTGTATTAAAGCAAACACACAACTTGCAAAACGTTTATGGGCATGTGATGAATGACTTGTTCTTCACAACAACACCTAACGTATTGAAATGTGGAATGACACTGAAGAATCGCCACCTGCTCACTGCAGAAGCGCTTTATTTATTCTTTAGATCAGTGTCAATTTTAAGGGCTGCAACACCGTAAATGCAGCTCTAGAAGTTATAAACTGATCTGTCTTAAAGTACCTTCAACAATCACATACACATTTCACCTTTTTTAGGGCTTAGCATGATGCAGGTTCTACATTTCGAGTACTGTAGGGTTTACTATCAGCCTATTATCTAACAACATTCAGGGTGTAGGGAGTCCAAGAAGCACAGTTTCAATACATCATCTCAACCAACAGGTTGCCAAAATAAAAAAAAACATGTTCTAAGAAACCAAATGCAGCCCAGATTTGTCTGCTTAAGTAGTTTCCTTATCATGATCATGCTCCTTGTAAAGCAAATGTTGTCTTTGTAGAGTGTTGCTTTGCACAATCTTCTGCATCATAACTTTTGCACTCATTCTGACTGGTGCGAAAAGGACAGAAATGTGAACTAATCAGATTACCAAACAGTCCTACCTTTCTTGTCCTTTCTTTAATAAAGTATATCAGAGAATTCATCATACCACCAGCACTTAGGTGCTACATTTTGAGGTACTATCCTACCTATGAAATGGAGTCCATCTATAAATGAGTGTCTTTGGCTATTAGAGCTAGCGTGACAGTGCTTAATGTGAGTCGGTGGTTGCAGGTGGAAACCCTCATTTTGGGGAACCGGCACTTATTCTTCCTCCTCACACTTTCACCCCGGGAAAGAGGGGGAAAACCACAAAAGGGAATACAAAGAGGAAGAGAAAGATGGAAAAAGAAAAAAAAAGGAACACAAAAATTTGTTAGAATTAGATAAAGGGGTGGAGATTCCTGGCCGTGGATAAAGGAGGCATGAGGTGGAATGAAGACTACACAACCTTGGTATCTGCACCCTGAAATTAATAGTACTGGTCATCAGCTTTGGAGCACAACGTTTGACCCGTCACTTCATGTTTTACAAATTAAGCACGGCATGCCAGCGGGTGTGGAGCAGGGATAGCATCTTTGACATCTTTGGCATGTCGAATGATCACTGTTATGTATGTGGTGTTATAGGAAATGTACATTAGTAACTGTGTTGGTGTCAACAGATTTGCACTAAAACTTTGAGACAAGTCAGGCAATGTGACATATTTGCCTGTTCAACATGTGAAAAGATCTGCTTCACTTTTAATGACTTTCCAATCCTCCCCTATTTAAGTACATATATCACAGACTGGGCATGACACAGTACAGCATTTATAAAAACATGCATTGGTATAGCCAATAGGTCTTGCTTTTGGTACCTTATAAGTATTTAGTTATGCAGCACAATATCCTTGGTGCAACAACATCAACTGTTGCATGGCTAAACACTTATAAGATCCCAAAGGCGAGACCTATTGGCTGTGCCAATGCTTGTTGGTATTGGGCACCAAAGAGTGAAACCCATTGCCAGTGCACCTCCAATTTTTCAACACAGAAGATGCATTTACAGAATCCTCGAAGGCCTGGCTTTTTCAAGCCCCTGATCAACTTTGTTATAACGACATTTAATGCATCCACACAGGGCATAGTACAAGGATCATATTTGCTGTTTAGTATGGTACCAGGATGCTCAGCTTCAAGTGACAGTTGCGCTCTACAAATATCCAATTCATTCCTTCGGAGGCCAAAATGTATGGCTTGTAGCATAAGCAAGGGCCACATTGATGCCAGCATTTTGAGGGTCATGGTTTGTGTGAGCTCGGTTTAATGGAGGCAAAGCATGTGCAAGGTGTGGACGGGGAGTAGTGGAGGATTTTAGGGTCAAATCATATCCTTCCTACGCCTTTGTCCCCTAAATTCCATTATGTGAATGAAGTGGGTAAGCCACAGAAAGCTTGATCCCAAAACAAACTGAGCCTTTATATGACTTCTGTCTGCCACCCATACTCTAACTTCAGTTGCAAAGACTGATTTGCATATGGCTGGATCCAAACTGGGGTGGCCTAATGGGCAAAAAAATGATAGGTTTAACCCAGATCTTTTGACTGGGGGAGAATGTTTGCATTGTCAGCACTCCGTCCATCATTTATTTGCTGTAACACTTTTCGCCCTAAGTGGAATGGGTATGCCCAGATGTGGGCCCCATGCTCACTGTGCCAATGGATTCAAGCTAGCCTGGCTGGAGATGGGTGACATACCCTGAAACCGGTCATAGGATGCTTGTTTCCGGTCCAGGGAGGACATGGCAAGGCAGTTCGGTGTAGACTGTTCCCATGGAGCACAGGGTCAAGACTGATTTGCATAGGGCTGGGTCCAAACTGGGGTGGTGTAGTGGGCAAAAGAACAAGGGATTTAACCCAGCTCTTTTGACTGGGGGAGAATGTTTGCATTATCAGCATTCTGTCCATCATTTGTTTGCTGTAACACTTTTAGCCCTAAGTGGATGGGTATGACCAAATGAGGGGACCCTTGCACACTGTGCCACTGGATTCAAGCTAGCCTGGCTGAAGAAGGGTGACATACCCTGAAACCGGTCCTAGGATGCTTGTTTCTAGTCCAGGGAGGACCTGGCCTTGCAGTTCAGTCTGGACTGTTCCCATGGTGCACAGGGTGAAGACTGATTTGCATATGGCTGGGTCCAAACTGGGGTAACATAGTGGGCAAAAGAACGATGGATTTAACCGAGATCTTTTGACTGGGGGAGAATGTTTGCATTGTCAGCATTCTGTCTATCATATGTTTGCTGTGATACTTTTTGCCCTGAGTGTGATGGGTATGCCCAGATGTGGGTCCCTTGCTCACTGTGCCACTGGATTCAAGCTAGCCTGGCTGAAGAAGGGTGACCTACCCTGTAACCGGTACTAGGATGCTTGTTTCCGGTCCAGTGAGGACCTGCCCTGGCAGTTCCGTCTGGACTGTTGCCATGGGGCACAGTGTGATGACTGATTTGCAAATGGCTGGGTTCAAACTGGGGTGGCGTAGTAGGCAAATGAACAATGGAGTTAACCCAGATCTTTTGACTGGGGTAGAATGTTTGCATTGTCAGCATTCGGTCCATCATTAGTTTGCTGTAAAAATGAAAGACAAAGCATTAACGTTTGATGTAAAACATGAGAGGTAAACATATGATAATACCAATCTAGTGGCTGAATTGCACAATGTGAAACCAGAAAACCTAGAATCAAATACGGCGTCATCATTTGATCAAACCTTGTGATCCTAGGTAATTGTTCTATTTAACTTTGCATCCCTTTTCTTCATTCTATATGAACAACTAAAAATACTAGATTTCAGGATGTACACTGTACAAACCCTTCTTTTGTGTTTGATTTAATAAAATATAATGTTCTAAGTATAGTAACAACTTCAAAGGGTGCACATGACAACTGGCTTGCCTCTTGATTCACTAATGCCTTTGTTGGCAGAATAGGGGGAACCATGAATGTGTCTAAGTTCATTTTTCAAAATTATCACAACTTTTTCAATCCAGTGATATATTATCTTCTACAAAGGTCATACGCTTCTGCCTGTTAATGAAATACACTTTTTTGAGTTTTGAAGAGTTTTTAATCATATTTGTACACGTTTTTTGCACAATGTCTTTAAAAAATTACCTGTTCCTAAAGCTAATTGGTGCAGGACACCTTCCCTACTGCTATGCCCGTTTATTCATTGGCGTGCAAAAAAGCTTGTCCATTTAACAAGTATCTGAATGTTAGTGCTCTGTCAAGTAAACAGCAGCCCAGTGTTGCTGTTCACTGTCGGGGGCATATAAAGGTAAGGGGACTCCTGGGCTCGACTTTTAGTATAGCCACATTAGAAATATATTCTTCTTCCTTCAGAAAAATGGTGGACACAGACCACCTGGTCCACATGGAGGACTGAATAGGCCAAGTAAACATCTCAACCCCAGTTTTTTGCAAGCCTGTTAGTCTCAATTCCACCATCTCTCAGTGTTGTATAAGAAGTCTATGAGTCATGGAGCAACCTCTGGTCACTCTACTGATATTAGAAGAACTTTATTATACCCCGCTCAGATCAAAGTTATACAAATGTCTTAAGCCGGCTTTGACTAGATGAAATACAAAATACTGCACGAATCATAACTTTGCAATCAATTATGATTATTTCAAATATTTTCCAATTTGGGTGATTTGACTTAAATAGTTTAAGCTTTCAAATATCATTTGCGATCTCACACCAAAAATAAATAACTGGTTTAGCCCAAACATTTATTTCAGGGCAAATGCAGCGGCAAATGCATCTCTCTTCTGGTTGTGTGGCACATTAAATGCCACAAGCAACATTTTATGCTTCAAGAAATATATCCTGCTTTGCATCACCATAATTCAAAAAATGGCCTGAAGTGAGCATATCAATGCCAGTGGTACTGCAACAGTCTCTCATTGAAAATAAAGGAAAGTGGGATTTAAAATAGAACCTCAAAGAAAATAATGTTAAAATCAATACATTTATTTCTATTTTCTTAGACTATGAATAGATGTAATTTAATGTAAAAAATATATTAATATTATTTAATGACAACATATTTTAATAACGATTTTTATTTGAAAACAAATGTAACTTAAAAAAATAATTATATTAGTTTAAATACACTCTATTCTTAACTTTTTGCAATTTTAATTTTAATGTAATTTAATATATTTTAATTAATTAAATATTTAAATCAATATTACATAGCTAGTGCTATAGCATTTTTATTTTGTTCTGCTTTTAAAATAAATATATCAAAATATTATACTTTAATATTTAATATAAAAATATGTTTACTAATTATTTTGTAATTTTAATAAACATTTTAAATATTCCTCATACTTTACCGTAAAGAAATCTCCACCCACAGTGGTGGAATATTACGCCTACATGTGAAAAGTTACCATTAGTAACTCTATGCTCAGAAATGTGGCTCCACTCCCTGTTTTTTCTTGGTGGAGGCATGCAAGTCTACACTTTGTTCCTGATTACGAGTGGGTCAGTGTCTTCTGACCGTTGCACAAGAGTTGGAATTCCGAGTTGGTTAGTATTTAATACACCTGATCATTACTTGATGTGTTACTTAACTCACCCTTCGTCAAACTTTTGTAGGTCAAACCTTACAGAGTTTAACAGGGGAAAAGTGTCATGTATTTATTATATAATGTGAATTTTAATGGGTTAAGCACCAAAAACTGCATGTAATTCCCCAAAATCTCAGAAAAGGCACTATTTATCTCATCCGATAAATAGCACACCAAAACGTATCCGTATTTATCAGGTGTGACAAATAGCACCTATTACTTTAACAAGCTCCAGGGCCTTATCAGTAAATTTACACATGTAAATATTGAATAGCCCAAAGAACGGAGGGGCATATTAAGGAAAAATTCACACAGTGCAGTGCGCAGGTATCATGTTTAAGGCAATACAGTATATTCCTGCCTTTTCCTCTGTGCTGGCACCCTTTTGGCAGCCTAACGCCAACACATGCACACTTACACCATTGTGCAAGGGTGTCTGCGTTGCTTGCAGGATTATTTTTGTGCAGCAAGGAACACCTTCCTGCCCCAAAACAATCCTGAAAGGCATATCCTATGCAACACACATAGAAAAAGGAAGTAATGAGGAGAAATACATATATTTCTCCTTGTTACACCTCTCCTGGGAAGGCGTATCTTTTTGGTGCATTCCCAGGTTTATCAGTTCTAGTAAACCTGGGAATGAGTCAAAACCTATTAGAGTTGCATGGAAACACCCACACAACACCCATGGAATGTCTTTCTAGGTTAGAGTAATGCAACCCAGCGATTTGCGCTGCATTTCCTTACTCAAGAATTATGGACCCACTCAGCGCCACTCAAAGTGGCCTTGCGTGGCTTCGTAAATATGACTTAAGGTTTGCGCCACTCTTGCTCCACATTGCAAGGCACAAGAGTGAAGCAAACCAACTCATAAATAGGTCTCACAATTTCCTACAAAGTGTAGTACCCGCATAGATGTACTCCTAAATGTAGTTATGTGAATCGTTTATATAATCACTAGCATTGTAATCTTGGTTAAATAAATCTGTATTCAGCTAAACTCCATCGGATTATAGGAACATGTTGTGTGTGTTTAGTGTATTTCATCATGATCTATGTAATTTCTCCAACACTGCAATTCTAGACATCCACCAATGGCACCAGCAGCAGGTGGGTGCAAACTGCCTTGAGAAGCACAAATTATATCTGATTGCAGGGTACAGCACAACCAAATGTAAGTTTCATGAGGTTAACGAAATCCCCGCACCTGTCCAGGCATGTCTATTTGCTCTACAATGTCACGCTTCTCTGTAAATATAAAAGTCTTACTGTTTTCTACAAATCCTAATGGAACTCAGCCTCAGTGTAACATTGATACGTCAGAAGCTACAGCATGTAAGCATATGTGTTCTACTCGCCTGAGCGCCTTTAACCCTCTAAAGATCTTTACCATTGCATGATGCTGGCTGCAAAACCCTGGTAGTAGCATAATTAAATGGCATTATGCATGAGACACATTTCCCAATAAGAGCTATGGATCATTCCAGCACTCTGTCAAGTAGAATGTCATTAGTATTGTGTGTACTGTGTTTAGGTTTCAGCTGTTTTTCTAATTCGTTGACCTATTTCAGTCATTACTTTTATTTATAACCTCTGGAGTGACAGTTAAAATCACATGGCCTCACCATTGCTTCACACACATAAATTCAGCTGGAACCATGGAGGCTACAATGGGAGGGTTCATAATATTGAGCAGGGAAATACAAGATTGATGCACAACCTGATGTTCTCTAGTGCACACAGCTCAGCTGCTGCTACTTTACCTAAAGCACATATATTTACTACTACAAGTGAAGATAAACCAGTCAGCAACTGAGTACGAACGCAAATGACTAAGGGGGATAATCACAAGGACACAACTCCGAATTATCCCACCGTAACGCAACAAATGTGGAGATAGATTTAACACCCCATTCACAAGCTGGTGCAAACTGCTGACATCACCAGTATTCCCGCGATAACTGCCCCAAAATGTATCCTCATGCTGGACACCACCAACTAACCCTAATGAGATACAGAGTGGGCGTTCTCGTTCAAAAAACCACAAAAAAACACAACGCCGCCTTCACAACGAAGTGCCAGATCTGTGAAGCAAAACAAAAACATGCAATAAGCTGCGGTAGCAGCATGAAAGGAAGCCCAGCCAAGGGCCACGCCTGAAGACCCACAGATGCCATTGAGACAATGATCATGCAACGCAGATACCCATGAGGGCTACAACACCCCCTGCAACCACCCCAGGCTCCCCTCCCCCAGGACCCTCGCTCCCCCGGACATACAAATACCGTGCACGCCACAAGAGCCACAACAAACGCACGATGACCCACAGTGTTAAAATAAATACACACATGTGTGGCCAGAAGAATGAGAAACAGTCACACAGCAGCGAAGTAACAACCAAAAACCTTATTGAAACACAACACAAAACAGCAATGCGGTTGACTCCTGTCGGGTCTGCCAGGGACAATCTCGACGACATAACCTGGAAGAGAAAGCACAAAATCAGGACGTGTGTCATGCGCACATCAAAGGAGCGAGACACCAAGAAAGTGAAAGGAAAGTGAGCCAGAGAGAGAAAGAGAGGGAAGGAAAGGAAGGGAGAGAGAGAGAGAGAGAGAGAGAGAGAGAGAGTTAGAGAGAGAGGGAAGGTAGAGAGAGCGAGAGAGAGAGAGAGAGAGAGGGAAGGGAGATAGAGTGAGAGAGAGGGAAGGGAGCGAGAGTGAGAGAGAGAGAGAGAAACCGCTGCCCCTGTGCACACAGGCCCCACTGCTCACCTGCTGCCACCGGTGTGTCCATCAGTAGGCACACTGCGTGCCCGTGCAAACTCCTGGTCCCTGTCACACCACCATGGCATGGTCCACATCATGCGGGTCTGCCCCGTGGCCCAGCATGTCCCACATATGACGCTGAGTACTGAGTCATCAATGGTGGAGATCACATCAGTGCACACATCATCATCACAGGCTGCACACCCGCTCAGAAATTATGTGTGCCACCAACCCTGTGCAACGCCAGTCAGCGCAAGTGGTGGTAGGACTGTGTTGGCCACAAGGCCTCGGGTGCCACGAACCCTGTGCTACACCAGGCAGTGCCACATTGTGGTAGGCCTGTGTCGGCCACAAGGCCTCAGGTGCCACCAACCATGTGAGCAGCAAATCATGGGCCCTTTATGATTGAGCACTGTGGAGCGTCCGTCATCCAGTCACCACCGGAAGAGGGAAATGTGACGTTGTCTGCCCTTTATATTAGCGGGGTCTGCTGGCCTGTGATGCCTGTGCCAGATGGGTGTGGTGTGTGTGCTTACCTGCCCTCAGGGAGTGGCCATGAAATGCTGACAACTGGACCAGTGACCTACACACCACCAGCGAGTACACCTGTGACAGGTAGCTATGTGGCCCCCCTCGGAGCATCAGCGGAGTGGTCTGGCCTGGCGTACGCCGGACCTGCTCAGGGCATGCAAAAATTACTCGGGGGCTCTGGGCATGGTTCAGTCAATGTCTGGACAAGGAAGTGACTAATGCGTATGTCCCTGTTGTAGTGTACATGGCACCCGGGACACAATAGGCAATATAGCACACGGTGACAGGCATCCCACTTGATGATCATCAATGATGTAAGGGAAATCACTGTCCCCACTTCCATCAACACATTCATGCAGGAATGATGAAAGATATGACACAGCAGTGCGCTGCAGCTGAAGCGTTACAGGGCCAAGCACACCACACATTATGGGCCTGTGGAGGGTAAGCCAGAGTCCATTCGGTGGGTGACAGGTAATGCGGAAGAGGAAGGGAACAGTCGGCAGTCTGGTCGCTGTGTCATTGGTCATCAAATAGGATTTGGCAGTCCATGTCGCGGTCCAAGGTGAGTGCAGTGGAGAGTATCAGGGGTCAGTAGGAGGTCATAATGACATGTGCAACACCAAGCGGAACAGGCCAGGTGGAGGAGATGAAGGCTACTGCCTCCTTCTGACATCAATCCCATCCACATACTCGTCCTCGTATGTGTGCTCTGCCCCACCTGTGGGTGTTGCAGTACCGGCTGCGGCACTGTGTGCCACTGACACATCAGGGGCCGGAGGAGGATTATCGGCTGCACTGTGTGGCAGTGGCACATCATCATGTGCCAGAGTGGATACGCCTGCCACACTGACACACAGGGGGCAGAGATGTGAACTGTGTGCGGGCAGCAGCATTCATCAGCGCCACTCCTTGTGGCAGCAATGCCATGATGAGGATCTGCAGGGCATGATAGATCCCAGCTACATTTCGCTGATAAAAGTCCATGGGTCGCACACTACTGCTGGCTGACATCCTTTCCGCCTCCATCCACACCATGTCCTCCATGAGCCTCCGCATGTGTGCCAGTTCATGGCTGGAATCGCTGGTACCAGTCTGAGAGGACAGGTGTTCTTCTCTCCGCGTCATGACTCCAGCAATGTCAGTCAGGGCTTCTTGGAGACCATGGAGCGGTCTGTATGCGAGAACTATTGCATTGCAAATGCTTGTTAAATCTGAGCTGCAGAATCAAAGAACAATATACAGTATTTCATGACTTTATTAAGCTTCTGAAATGTAGAGCAGTATACAATTTCTGAATAAAAATTGAAAAAGCAATCATAAAAGCAAAGCGTTCCATAAACACCGGCAAAACACCGTTTCAGTTGTTTTTTATGGGGTGAAAAATGAGTAAACACTGAAAAGCACTGTTTTTTGTAGGTATGGAAATCACTGGAAAGTACTGAAAAAACACCACCAGAATTTTCCAAAAATAGAAACTGAAAACAGGAAAGCCTAATAATAATGTGTCCACATGTATGTAGCTGTATGGTACATGTTAACATTCAGACAGCATGGCCTTGTACATTGTGACAGTGTGTGGATCAGGGCCATGACCCAGAGTCAGATTCAGATTCAATAAACTTTAATCAATTAATTAAAATCATAAAAGAACACAGTATAAAATACGATATAAATACATTCAATCGATGGGTAAATACATTATAAAATCAGTGACATTCATAAAATTTAAAAGCCAAGTTCCACACATGATTTACATAGCGAATAGATGGTGCAAAAAACATAGCCAAATACAATTATCTACATTAGGACCTAGGACATCATAATTCCACGTTATTTAAGGATCTTAGCTTATTCAGTCTTACTGCTGCACCAGGTAGCTCCCGATATTAAAAATGACCCAAGCATTGTGCAACAATTGCAGGAACATTAGAGCAGGTTTAACTTGACGTAACCCCGTACCCTTAAGTAATGGAATAATGTATTTTTTCCTTATTACTGAGTGGTGTTTGCAAAGAAACATGAAATGAATGGTGTCCTGGGTAGAACCATTGTCACAGTCACAGGGTAGAGCCTTGTCAGCAGGGCTCCAACCCTGGTTCATTCCTAATAAAAATGGAATTTCGTTAAACCTGAACCTTGTTAATAACCATCTGTGAAATGGTCTAGTGACTACCTTTAAATATAGTTCTAAAGATTCTGGGGTAGCAATCAAAAAATTGCCTCTCACTGAAGGTTTCAGCAATTCTTCAGCCTCCCACTCCTGTGTTCTTAAAGACATGAAGTGCGTCTTAACCCAGTTGATATCTCCTTTCAAGATGGAGTCCGGCCTTTCATAGATTTCTGGTCTTCCTAGCTTAATAAATTCAGATTTAACATAGGAAAGCCATTTGATATCTTGACCCTTATCTAGGCTAATACAATCCCTCATGATTCGCTGGTTTAGAGTTAAATCCGGGTTAAGCCATATTTTTATCCATTGGATAAGGGGGGCCAGATTTATCAGATCTTCAACATACCCCATGCCTAATTCCTGGTGTACTGCAAAAGTGGCAGTAGATTGAGGGACCGAGAGAAGACACCGAAATACCTTATTTTCTGCCCTTTGTATCTCAATCATTGGGGCGTGACCCTAATAGCAGCACCGTAGATGGTTAGTGCAATGCATTTTGCTTTATATATTTTTTTAATTGCCTCATATGGTTTTCCCCCTAAGCGATGGGTCAGGTTAAGCAGGGCAGAACCAGCACGAGTCAGAGCATTCCTTTTAGCGGTCTTTTGGGGGGCACAGGAGCAGTTTTTATCGAATAAGACCCCCAGGTATGAAAATGCCACTACTCTTTGTAATTCGATCCCTTTACAAAAGAATGCTTTTTGCTTCTTAGCATAGTGCCCCATAGTCATAACCTGGGATTTGGAGGAGTTAATCACCAAATCCAAAGAGGACATAAAATCTCCAAAGGAGTTCAGTAACCGTTGCAGGCCAATGGGAGTTCGGGCTAGCAAAACCGCGTCATCCGCGTATAGGAGCACCGGAATGGCGGTGCTACCTATACGCGGGACGTCTAGTGTGGCTGGAGCCAGTGTTGTTTCAAGGGCATTAATGTACAATGTAAAAAGGAGAGGGGCAAGGATACATCCTAGTCTCACCCCTCTCCCAGATTTAAAAAGTCTAGTACAAGTACCCTTGTGTTAGTCTTACATTGGCATAAAGATCCCGATGTAGATCCGCCATGTAAGGCACCAAGCCAAAGTCGATCCCCATGACCAATAGGATTGTCCACAGCCTTGACCTATTAACTAGATCAAAAGCTGTGGACAAATCCATAAAGGGGAGATGCATAGAACCCTTCCTAGCTGCTGTATACTTATTGACTAAAAGATACAGGTTTAAGCACTGATCCACAGTACTTCTCCCAGATCTGAATCCATACTGTGTTTCCACTAGTAACCCCTTTTCCATGACCCTATCATTTAATTTGGACAGTAAAACTTTCCCTAGGATTTTTACGGAGGAGTCAATAAGTGAAATTGGTCTATAACATCTTGGGTCCCCTCGTTGCCCTTTTTTAAAAACAGGTATGATGGTTGAGCGGGACCAAGAGGTGGGGAAACCATGATTTACTGTGGACTTAAAAATGTTTGTTAAAACCGAGGCCCATAATTTGGGGTCAACCTTAAATAAATCAGATGGGACATCATCTGGTTCCGGTGCTTTATTTGCAGCAGTTTCTAATATTGCCTTTTCCACATCCGCTTCCTGAAATAGATCCATAGAAGCGGATATACAATTCACTGGTGGTATAAAGGGGTTAAAGTTTTCATTGCTTGCATAAATGGACTCAAAGTGTTCCAGCCACTCGGTCTCAGTGATGTTCATTTCTAGTATCCCATTATCTTCCCCAGTTAGCAAGGGACTATTCACAATCGCCCAAAATTTGGCGCTATCTTTCAGGACAGCAGCAGATGTTAGGCTATCCCATGTTGCGTCTTTAATATCATTTTTACGGGTTTGTATTGTGTTGAGTACTTTGTCCCTAGGATGGCCTTTTAAAGCTGACTTTAAATTACGATGAGCTTTTGAGCATTTAGTATCAAACCACCTATTCGTTATTTCTCTTCTAGGTTTGAGTGGGACTGTTAGTTCTGTTGCCACTTGTTTACAGATTGCCTCAAATGCTAGAATCGTCTCCTCTGGATGGCTGGTGCCCTCCAAGCATTTATGGAAATCTACTCCCATTTTGTCACAGAGACCATCCAGAAATGGCTCGGGAACTACTTTTGACCATTTCAACCGTCTGCCTTGATCTCTAGTGGCTAGACTTAAGGTTCCCCCTATTGGATTTAGCTTATCTACTCTGGCAAAGCCTTCGTTTAATTTCAGACAGACCGGTTATAGTCACTGAACAGGGACTTTGTAGCGTTATTGAAGATTACATGATCCTATAGTGTAGGGGTCAAAAAGATATAGTCAATTATTGAATTACTTTCCCTAGACTTAAAAGTTACTATTCTTTCACTCTCTTCAAAGAAAAATGGTTCGTAAAGATCCTCGCTGCCAAGAAATCCTCTAAAGCCACCCCCATCTGGTTATGTTCAAAGTGTGGAAATGCTACTGTGGACATACTGTGCTTGTCATTAGTTTGGCAGTTAAAATTGCATAGATGTGTAATAAAATCTCCCATCAATATGATATTGATTAAAGTGTTTTGCTCTTTTTGATAATTTTCAATGAATTGTTCTAAAAAACGGAGGTGTTCATTATAATTAACGCCCTCTCTTGAATTATAAAAATTTATTAACAATAACTTTCCTCTGGGTAGGTCACTGATTTCTACCAATAAGCAATTTGGGGAGGCGGTCTCTAAAGGCCTAACTATCCCTTTTAAGCTCACGGATATCAGGGTCACCAAACCTCCCCTAGCTCGACCTGATACTGATGGACGTGCTGGCTGAGAGTATGATTTGTATCCATCCAGCCAAAAGTTGTTTTGTATCTCCCATGTCTCCTGTAGAGCTATCACATCATTACCTTTAATAAGTTTAAGCCAATTTTGGTCCTCCCTTTTGGCCCTTAGCCCTGCAATGTTCCAGCTTAATACCATATAATAGGGGTCTGTCAGTAATCCAGGGGTTAGATCATTAGTACATTGTAAGGGACTCACATTACAACCCCTCAGTCAGTCATTGCTGTTTAAGTTAGATAATGGGGAAAACCTGTTTGCTAGAACGAAAGGACTAACTAACCTCAGAACCATTGGATCCGGGCGGGTGGATTTACATGACACACCTAGATCACACCCGTTCTTCATCAAGGGTATGTTGTCATATACACTTGATTGCCACCTTAATAAGCCAGTAGTAGCGAGAGGGCGCAAGTTAGTGGCTGGACGATGGGAGCCTAGGTCAGGGGAAAAAAATCCTAGGGGCACTGCTCTAACGTTACCCTCCCCGCTCTTCAGAGCAGTACCATCCTATAACAATCTTGGGGGTAGAAGGGGGCTATCAAAATTAACGATAACACAATCCCCTTTGATCCTTTTAACAGTTTTCCCAATCCAGCCAACCCGCCTTACCATAATTACATTCTTAAAAATATTGTCATGCCCGAACAGTTTTGGTCACACCAATTTCTTGTAACATCCAAAAGAGACCCATAGGATTCTACCACTCCTGTGTCTAAGGGTGGGACTAAGCATGAGCGAATTTTGCGGATCTCGCGTTCGCGAATTTTGCGGATTTGCGGATTCGCAATCCGCAAAATCCGCGAATTCCCGCGAATTTGCGGATTTTTTTTTTTTTTGTGTTCGCCCGTGTTTCTGCCAGTTCGCGAGGGTTTTGTACACTTTCGCAAATTGCGAACTTACCTGTCGGGTCGCAAGTTTCGCGAACTTGTTGTTTCTACGTGTCCAGCCTGTTTGGGACACTCTTCTTCATCACTGCCACTCTCTGTCACCACTGCCACTCTCTGACTACTCATGCCACCCTCTGGCCCACCCATGCCACCCTCTGTTTCATCACCACACCCTCTGGTTGTCCAGTGTACATTATTTTCGGCAAAGCAAAGCACACCTTCCCTGCCTCAAGTGACCTGAATTAATTTGGGGCTGATTCATGTGTCACAGAATATTTTTTTAGCTGGCACCTGCTTCCTTAGTGCGCCCTGATTAGTGATCTTTTGCACTTGCTAAGTGCTTTCATTGTTGCAAAATTAGTTACAACACCTGCCCTGCCCCAACTGACAATAATGAATTAGGGGCTGATTAATGGATTTTAACTTCCAGCCTGGCTCCTGCTTGTCTCCCTTAGCTGTAATTCAGGACCTTTGTGGCATATGTGTAACTATTCTGAGGTTCAGAGCAGGGTCACATAATAGTTTCAACTGGCAACTGAACTCTGGAGGGGCCCCTCAGGAAGCACTCCAGGAAATGGCTACTAATGATGAGCCTGAACTTTTGAACCTGGTAAGTAGTTACTTTCAGTTTTGCTAAGATCGTATTTCTGCAATTTTGCACTTATTCGCGGGGCGCGAACTCACGCGAACAGTGCGAGCAGTGCGAGCAAAATCCGCTGCTCGCGGATTTGCGGATTTTGCGGGAAATTCGCAAATCTCGCGGATTGCGGATTTCCCGAAAATCCGCAAAATCCGCGAGCGGAACGGATTTACCGCCCACGCCTAGGTGGGACGCCAACTAAAACGATCACAAGAGGACTAGCATCTAGGGGTAAATTAATATAAGGTTGTGGAATAGTCTTTCCACCTTTCGGTATAACAGCCTCAGCGTCCATATGGCCCTCAACCACATCACAGCATTGGGACATCTGCTGACTGTCAAGGATCAGATGGGGAACAGAGCACCCTGGGACAGTACACAGGAGCCGTGGTGACTCAGTCTGACAATATAGAGGTTTCTCCTGCTGAACATGATTTAAAAGGGGCCCTGGAATTTGCGTAGACGTTACATGAGACTCAGGTGGAGTGGGGATAACGGAGAGGTTAGAATCTAATTGCCTTTGCGTTACAGAGACCCCATACCGGGTCAAAAATGAATTTAATCGTTCACATTTAGATAGTAGGTCAGCCACACAACTATTAAGGGTACCGACAATGCCCTTAGCAATGTTAGATAGAATCTGTTCCACTCGTGTTGTTAATATATCTTCAATCAGGTCCCGCACTTTAGAGCCTGTTAAGTAAAAGGGTTGTGTCACACTGTTTGTAGCAGGGGGTTTGGGATCCCTTTTCCGTGATTTCTTGCAATCCGCTTTCGAGGCAGGGCCCAGTTTGCTAGAAGTACCATTGTTAGACATTGGGGTTGCAGGGAGAGAATTGGTCTCAATTTGAGCAGTCATCTCACGCCTCCCCTCTTGGTCTTGCTGTGGCGAGTGCTTTCGATTAACAATTACAACTGGCACCAGCGGGATATTTACTTGTTGTACTGGTTGCATTGGACCTTTCCCCTCCCTCTGAACAGCATTACAAGGAAAACCAAGTTCTCTTTCAGCCGATTCAATTTCGGAAGTTAGGACTCCCACTGCTGACGTTAGGTAGGAGATGATAGAGGCAAATTTTCTAGCCACCTTAGCCTCGCCACCTCCCTGGTCCTGTGAGTTGTGCAGTTTGCGCTTACCCATGTTTATGCAGGAATGATGTTACGGGGGTGGCCTGTCCCGTCCCTTACCGTCCCCGGATGGCCACAGATGGCCCGCCCTCTGCCCGGGCGCCCCCCGGTGCCGTCCGCGACACAGATGAACCTGCGGAAGTTTAAGTGCCTCTGGGCGCACTGTAAGGGAAGTGGACGGTGCAGTCCCTCGAGGCAGGCTGGGAGCTGTGGTTTTCCCCTCTCTGTGGCCGGGCGATGTTACCAACATGGCGGCGGGGGTAACCACAGCGTCAGGGTCCCTGGAGTGATAATGCCTGGAGAAGTTCACGGTGAGCCTTGATGCCAGCCCCTCGCAAGTGTCAACAGCCCCCGCTCCTCCGAGGGAGCTGCGGAAGTTTAAGCGCCTCCGGGCGCACTGTAAGGGAAGTGGACAGTGCAGTCCCCCGAGGCAGGCTGGGAGCTGTGGTTTTCCCCTCTCCGCGGCCGGGCGATGTTACCAACACGGCAGCGGGAGTAACCACAGCTTCAGGGCCCCTGGAGTGAGAATGCCTGGAGAAATTCAGGGGGAGCCTTGATGCCAGCCCCTCGCAAGTGTCAACAGCCCCCGCTCCTCCGAGAGTGCTGCGGAAGTTTAAGCGGCTCCGGGTGCGCTGTATGGGAAATGGGCGGTACAGTCTCCCGAGGCAGGCTGGCAGCTGTGGTTTTCTCCTCTCCGCGGCTGGGCGATCTTACCAACACGGCGGCGGGGGTAACCACAGCGTAAGGGCCCCTGGAGTGATAATGCCTGGAGAAGTTCATGGTGAAATAATTCCATCAACAAGAGAGTAAGGGTTATAAGAAAACACTCCCATGCCCCCTATGAATCCATAACTCAAACAACAGGAGAGTGTTAGTATACACAACAGACAAAATAAGCTAGCCAAAATTTGTACAAAACACCACTAAGCTATTAGACATGGCTGTTATTGTCAGTTGGAAAAATAGAGTGCACGTGTTCAAAGAACTAGCTAAAAGGACCCTCAGGCCCCAGTGAAACACTGGTAGCCAGTTGTCTTCATTGGGTCCCTTTTATTGCTAGGAAAGTGAAGGTGAGTCTAAAAAGAGTATGCACTACTCCTCGAAGTTATTTAATAAGAGGGTAGCTCTAACTCTGTTAAAAACAGTGGTTGAAAAACATAGTTATTTTTCTGGACTACTATGGGTTGTGCAAGTTTGAACCAAATAGTCCCATTAGTGAAGTGAAAAGAGAGTATTTAAAACACGGTCAACATGTTTCTGCCAATTGAGCTAAATTTGCTCGGCATTCATCAGGACCAGGAAGAAAAATAAACTCGCTGTTCTGGGCACGCTAAAGTGCACAGATACAGGGAGTAGTGACACTTAATGATACGACCTGTAATTTGTCGAGGCACTTAGTAGAAAAGTCTTCCCCAAGTTGCTAAAAGCTCCTTCTTATAGGAGACACCATAGGATCTGTGAGGGTAGATAGAAAAACGAAAGAAAACAAAATACGGAATGTCAAACTTAGGAACCATAAATATATGCTTCTACCCTATTAGAGCTCCAATCATGTGCACTTAATTATTAATACCAAAATGTGTCCACACTCAGAGAAAAGGAAGAAAATTATCCCTTCAGAACACCAAGGGGGAACCATGTTATAGGTATGTCCAGTATTCAATTAACATTGCAGACAAAGGCTTTCCTTTATCTTAACAGGCATTAGATACCAAAATGAGGAGGGAATGTGATTGCCTTAAAAACAGTGCTCAAATAAACCGAGTAGGTTTAAAAACTCGAAATAATTACATCTGAAAACACACACACACACCTTTGCAAGTGGCATACAGAGCACAAGGTACTCCAACAAGAGGTCAGCTAGGTTGTGCACTTACATATCGTTTGTTGAAAATGTGCCCCATGGGCATTACGGCAGGAGGAATCTTCACGTTTGGGCGTTAATATTTTTTTTTTTACAAAGACGCGTTATTGCGTGTTTTCAAATCCGCTAGTAGTAGAGTAAGAAGTCTTGTGTCCCGTGTGGGCTGGCGAGAGACTTACTTGTTACCAAACGGCTCCCTGCTGGATCACCTACAAACGGCCACATCCGCCGCCCGTATCATCCAACGCGGTAGTGAAGCCGTGTAGAAGATATACACTAGAAACGCGCAATGCATCTGGGGCGGTGACGCCGGTCACGTGACCTTTACGATCGCGTCATAATTTTAAAGGGGCCGGTTTGTTTACGGGCACAGTATAGAGCGATCATTGCACAACGGGGGAACTATGGGAACGAAGCCTCAAAAGAACAGAGGAACAGCGTAATTACGTTGTATAGCCAATAAATATTGTTACAATGTATATTCAAGCTTGGAGGGAAAAAAATGTTTCATGTTTTTGTTGTATTATAAATGAAACAAAATTCAAAAAGCCTACTGCATATGTCACGTGGGGAGATACTGCGGTGTATTATTTCTTTGATAAACAGCTAAACAGACACCGAGCAGTGTGGAAGAAGGTAAACTGATGGTTTTAGTGGATGGTCCATCTATCGACGCATAACCGATCCCCAAGGGATATCGTCATTGAGACCCTGTTTATGCGTGGATAGACGATATATCCATCGCTGCTCCTTTTCGAACAGTGTATTTTCATCAGTGCAGTTCAGCTGTTCAATTATCACCCATTTGACATCATTAGCACAGTGGCCTTGCTCCAAAAAATGAGTAGTCATTTTTGTGGTGGCTCTGCCACATCGGATGTTACTTCGATTCTCTCCTATTCTTGTTTTAATTTTTCTGGTGGTCATCCCTATATATCTAAGACCACAGGGACATGTAATCATGTATATAACGTTACATGAATTACAGTTTGTGTGATTTCTTAAGTGCCAGATTTTGCCCTCCTCTAGTTGTAGTGTTTTTGTAGATGATGTTAGGTGGCAGACACTACATCCCCCGCAGGGGAAATGGCCAGTTACCGAAGGCAGACCCCAGGCATTCAGAACAGTGGCACCCTGTTTAGGTTGATTAGTTCTTGGGCGAGTATGTACCAAGGCATCTTGCAAACTCCTTTCTTTTTTGTAAGAAAATAATGGTTTCTGCCAATTTCTACCATTACTCGTAAGGATTTGCCAGTGCACATTTCCAACTCTGTAAGTCGTTGCATTGGCAAGCACTGGCAAATCCTTACGAGTAATGGTAGAAATTGGCAGAAACCATTATTTTCTTACAAAAAAGAAAGGAGTTTGCAAGATGCCTTGGTACATACTCGCCCAAGAACTAATCAACCTAAACAGGGTGCCACTGTTCGGAATGCCTGGGGTCTGCCTTCGGTAACTGGCCATTTCCCCTGCGGGGGATGTAGTGTCTGCCACCTAACATCATCTACAAAAACACTACAACTAGAGGAGGGCAAAATCTGGCACTTAAGAAATCACACAAACTGTAATTCATGTAACGTTATGTAACGTTTCTAGTGTGTATCTTCTACACGGCTTCACTACCGCGTTGGATGATACGGGCGGCGGATGTGGCCGTTTGTAGGTGATCCAGCAGGGAGCCGTTTGGTAACAAGTAAGTCTCTCGCCAGCCTACACGGGACACAAGACTTGTTACTCTACTACTAGCGGATTTGAAAACACGCAATAACGCGTCTTTGTAAAAAAAAAATTATTAGCGCCCAAACGTGAAGATTCCTCCTGCCGTAATGCCCATGGGGCACATTTTCAACAAACGATATGGAAGTGCATAACCTAGCTGACCTCTTGTTGGAGTACCTTGTGCTCTGTATGCCACTTGCAAAGGTGTGTGTGTGTGTTTTCAGATGTAATTATTTCGAGTTTTTAAACCTACTCGGTTTATTTGAGCACTGTTTTTAAGGCAATCACATTCCCTCCTCATTTTGGTATCTAATGCCTGTTAAGATAAAGGAAAGCCTTTGTCTGCAATGTTAATTGAATACTGGACCTACCTATAACATGGTTCCCCCTTGGTGTTCTGAAGGGATAATTTTCTTCCTTTTCTCTGAGTGTGGACACATTTTGGTATTAATAATTAAGTGCACATGATTGGAGCTCTAATAGGGTAGAAGCATATATTTATGGTTCCTAAGTTTGACATTCCGTATTTTGTTTTCTTTCGTTTTTCTATCTACCCTTACAGATCCTATGGTGTCTCCTATAAGAAGGAGCTTTTAGCAACTTGGGGAAGACTTTTCTACTAAGTGCCTCGACAAATTACAGGTCGTATCATTAAGTGTCACTACTCCCTGTATCTGTGCACTTTAGCGTGCCCAGAACAGCGAGTTTATTTTTCTTCCTGGTCCTGACGAATGCCGAGCAAATTTAGCTCAATTGGCAGAAACATGTTGACCGTGTTTTAAATACTCTCTTTTCACTTCACTAATGGGACTATTTGGTTCAAACTTGCACAACCCATAGTAGTCCAGAAAAATAACTATGTTTTTCAACCACTGTTTTTAACAGAGTTAGAGCTACCCTCTTATTAAATAACTTCGAGGAGTAGTGCATACTCTTTTTAGACTCACCTTCACTTTCCTAGCAATAAAAGGGACCCAATGAAGACAACTGGCTACCAGTGTTTCACTGGGGCCTGAGGGTCCTTTTAGCTAGTTCTTTGAACACGTGCACTCTATCTTTCCAACTGACAATAACAGCCATGTCTAATAGCTTAGTGGTGTTTTGTACAAATTTTGGCTAGCTTATTTTGTCTGTTGTGTATACTAACACTCTCCTGTTGTTTGAGTTATGAAGTTCATGGTGAGCCTTGATGCCAGCCCCTCGCAAGTGTCAACAGCCCTCCAAAGTCATTGTGGGTGTGCACTGCTAGATTGTGCATGTGTGCCATTGTGGCCCTCTCAACCCGTCCCCCCAGTACATAGTGGTCACTCACCTTGTTGTTGTTGTGTTGTGTCCTGTCATGCAGTGTCCTGTCCCCCGACTACAGCCACAGTCTCCACATTGATGACTGTCAACACCAGCTCCTCCATGTCATCCAGCATGAGCTGTGGCACTGGGCCCCCACCTCCTGTCTGCATTGCTGCCTCCTGGTTGGCTGTGAGTTTCTCCTTGGTCTTTCACTTGATGTCAATCCATTGCCTCTTGGCCCCGTCTATTGCCCTCCTGTGTTTTCCGACGGCATTCACCTTATCCACAATGTTCCGCCATATCCCATTTTTTGTTCCCAACGACACTTTGGAAGTGAAGAACAGTTTTTGATGGCATTCCATCACCTCTGTGACTAGGACCCTGTTTTCCTGCGGACTGAACTTCGTCTTCCTCTTCTTCTTGTCCTTGCCCTTCCCTGTCCCCGGGGTCCCAGGCTGGTCATCCAGGGTGCTTGTGGGGTTGCGCTGGTCCTCTGCACCTACTCCAGCTGCCTCCATGGTGCATGGCTGTTAGTCAGTTTTTATGGGTGTTTTTCCTACTTTTATTTAGATTTTTCCCACCTGCCATGTGTGTGTTGCAGGCCTGGCACTGCTTATCACTGATTTCCTCATCGCACTTTGGCCCATTGCATGTTTTTTCGCATTGGGGTTTGTGTTTTAATCGCCGTCGAGGTGGTTGTAGCTCAGACATTGGCCGCGGTTTCGCCAGACTATCGCATGCTACCGCCTTTTTGTGAATTATACGTTAATACAAAGTTATTTTCCCGCAAGCAGCTGCGATGTGTAAAGGTGTGCTACATTTTTGGGGTGAAGTTTAGCACACATTCTTGTGAATTCTGAGCGCAAAAGAGATGGTGTAATTAGATGTTAGGCTTAATATGGAGGAAAATGCGAAAGATCAACAAAGATGGAACAAGAGAAAAGATTGTTTTCCTAAATGCTTACAGAACTGGAAAATGAGTCGTGCCCAGAAATTACTATAAGGCGGAGGAATTCCGGCGAATATGGCACAGTGGAGAAACTGCCATTTAGTCAGATTTCGAAGTCATCGAAAGCATGAATTTCGGTAAAGATAGGACGATGCGCCACCGAAGATCGACGTTTCTCAAAAGCTGGTTACATTTGTGTAGGTAAACCGACTTGTTTTGATATATTTTGTCCATTTGGAGTTTTTCAGAAAAAAATGGAGTTGGATCTGAAAAGTGTGTCTCCTTCGTGTGTCAGATGCTTTATCTATTAGTTGTATTTGAACACTGACCTCTGCACAGAGAGGAAATATTTTTGCAATTGGAGAGGAAACTGAATACTTGAGAGACAGCAAATTCAGACATTC
This sequence comes from Lissotriton vulgaris, assembly GCF_964263255.1. Taxonomy (NCBI): domain Eukaryota; kingdom Metazoa; phylum Chordata; class Amphibia; order Caudata; family Salamandridae; genus Lissotriton; species Lissotriton vulgaris. The sequence goes on from NC_141695.1 coordinate 964,298,806, forward strand.
AATAAATCTAGCACAAGCGCAACCTATTATCAAGAAAGAAGAGAAACAGCACTTCTCATTTTAACAGAGGGAAGGTATTGAAGGAGAGGGCGTAGATGGTGGCTGTGGGATTAGAAAGGGTTTATAATGAATCCAGTCACTAAATCATGGGTTGTTGGTCGCCATAATATATTTGAGTATGTATGGTATTAAAGGGATCATGCTGTATTCATGTTTTCTTTCAATCGAGCTTCTGTTCAGGCTAAGCTAGAGTGTTTAAAATAGACGATCTTGTTTTAAAAAAATAAAAATAGCAGCGTTTCTGGTACAGTACAAATTAGCAGCATATTCAGTTTTAAAATCAGTAGCAACACATATAACACACACCAAACTCCTACAATGAGTCCGCGCTGCAGCGTGCTTAAAGTACCTGGGGGCACAACAGGCTCCTCCAAGGTACGCCTCCGATTGGTGGGAATGAACCAATCAGAGTGCGGCACCGTTGGTCTACAAGAAAACACAACCTGCTTAGAAAAATCTTAAGCCTTTAAAAAGACTAACGTGTTTTACCACCTTTCTAGTACAGTACAATTAAGCAGCAAATTCAGTTTTAAAATCAGTAGCAACACATATAACACACACAATACACACCTTCATGTGCTGTACTGTTTTACTGGCCCCTTGCTTTTCCAGTACAGAAAAACTAAGGTGCTACTTTAATTCAGAGAATCAAGAAGCACTCAGCCAGGTACAGACTATGGCAGTGGACTACATATAGAATGTGATAGTATTTATCGCATGTTTGGGTCATGTAATTCAATGAGGCCAGAAAAGAAATTAAGCTTGCAATCCACTATGGAAGGATGATGAGCCTAATACACTTCCTTGCAGGTTTTTTTTACGTAAATGGCCCACACAAATGATCTACTCACTGACAGTATACTTTTTAAAACGTGTAATAAGCATATCTCAACTTTTATCAAAGTTGTATGAAGAGTCGTCAGATAATTCAGTCATAATTCAACATCAATTTGACATTTTTAAAGTAATGTATTGGATTGGGAGATGAAAAATTTGAAGGCCACAATAAGAAATTAGTCATTTGAACTAAAATTGATGGTAACGTGTTGATAAATGATGGTGAGGCTCTGGAAATTAGTGTTAATTGGAAACTATGAATATATGATATGTGAAGGATGGTTGATGAGGTGGATTGTTTTACAATTGAAAAGTATAGCACATGCTAGGGTATGTTAGAGCACATTTTTTTAACTTGACCATATCAAGCATCGTTGAAACATTTCGTTCTGCTTTTTATAAACAGGTTTATGATACATGTTTTCACATTTCCATGTGCATTCTAAAACTGGGTTGTTCCATATCCCTTTTGCAGTACATTGTGCATATTTGCTTTTGAGGGCTTTTGGCAAGCCCTCTTCAACCATCGGTCTGTTGTGTCATTCACATTTTTCTTTTACCCACCACAGCATACTATATGGTCCCGCACTTCACCTATTGGCTAACTTCACTATAAATACCATCAGCACATCCGCACACCAAGAAGACCAATCAGTGCCAGGGATTACTATGACAATGTGTGCTGTTGAGACCCTAAAAATATTTTTGCTCTTAGTAAATTTCTTTTTATATTGCGAGAGCTCAGAACCTAAAAGCAATAGAGTTTTACAAAAACCATAACAAAAATAACATTGGTCAAAGACAAAAGATGGGCAGCCAACCAAAGACTTTGTTTTGCCAATGCTTGTTTTAAATTTAACAGTACGTAATCTAGTTAGTACATGTCATTTCAGAACCAGACGCTGGACCACAAGCTTGCAAGTCTAAATAAATTCACAATTTGATTTCCAGAGCAGATGTTACACTGTGTACCATGACCTGGAGCTTTTTATTCTGCATTATTTTTAATTAACCTCCAAGTATGTCATTGTTGTAACGAGGATTCTTGGATAGTGAAATGCTGAACTTGCCAATGAACTGGACTAACATTTTGAAGTGTCAGAAGAATATTTTTTGACACCATATGAAGGCACAGTGAAAGTACAGGGAGGGTCAAGTCTTTCGATGAGAGTCAAACCATCCAATCAGGATAATTTGAAAGTTATTCATACATTTTTTGCTTTGGGCATTGTTAGAAATGGGATCTGTGGTTGGATGGTCTCTGTATGGCTTGCACCACAGCCATACAGAGACCACCACTCTAGTCAGGGCAAGGGAGTTACACGTCAAAGATAACCCCCGCTCACCCCCTTGGTAGCTTAGCATGAGCAGTCAGGCTTATCCCGGAGGCAATGTGTAAAGCATTTGTGCACGCACACATCAGCAACAACATCCCAGGCACACCACAAAAGGAACTCCACCAAGGTTATATCAAAAATAGCCTTTGTATTCTCAAAACACATTAGAATAGTAAACACATAATGTACTCTGTGCCAACTAGCACTGGGCAATATTTACAAGGGATTATATACACCTGACAGGGCCACATGGACCATCACAAAGTGAACTTACTAAAAGTAAAGTAGATCGTATACCTACAACAAGTAAATGCTGGTAATCACTGTACTTAGCATCAGCCTGTCACCTAAACTACATTATGCACAGTCACCGCATGCGTGAAATACATTCTGCGCCAACCTCACCCGCATAAACACATTATGCAATTCTCTCACAAGTCTAAACACATTAGACCCTAACCTCCTAAGCATAACTCACATTAGGGGCATACACCACAATGTGAAACTTAATCTCACTAGCATAAACCAAGATAGGCAAAACAACCTCATAATCAAAAAACATATTTTAGAGGTATCTTACAGGGTGCTATAAAACATACTATACACCATACATTTCTTAGCACCAAAATCACTATAGCAGATAAATCACATTAGGGCCTGGCACCCAATCAATGTAACAATCCACCTGGCCAACTGGCCATCTCAAATAGGGGGCTCAAATGCACTATGTCCACAAAATCAGGGCTTCTGCCTAGGCAGCAAAGGTCAAGGGTGCGCCACTGCGCAAACCTAAATGTTGCAGCTGCCCACTACTTGCTGGGCAGCTGGGACTCTCAAAGGAAGGCCTAAACGTAGCAGCTGGCACTAAGTGCTGGGCAGCTGTGAAAGGACTGGCACCTCTGTGCCACTTTTGTCCCTCTCAGGGACTCCCCCAAGAATTGCCCCTAAACGGTGCAGCTGGTACTAATTGCTGTGCAGTTGTAAATATCAAGATGGGGCAGGGGCTCTCACTGGCCCTGGAAATGACTGTGCCCATCATTGGGGCCATCGAGTTCTGAAATTAAACATGTCCCCCACGTAGCGCACTGGTTCCGGAAATCATTATGCCCCTCATTAGGGCCACTTGGGCTCTATAACCAAAGATGCCCCCTCATCGCAGCTGACCCCTGCAAAAGTGGGGCTGCTGGAGAATAATGCCCATCAGGGGTGGCAAAGCCCCACAGGGCCTTGGGACCCCCACTGCGGACCCTCTAAACAATTTAGCCATGTTGGAGCGGCCCGCTGCCGGACGGTGCCACTCAGGAAAAAGACACAATGCCTTCACTGGCACCTCATGGGGCTCTTTAAAACAATTACTGCCCCATCGTTTGAGCGGCCCGCTGAGCCACGGGTCCCTCTGACTCTATCTCCCACCGGCACCACCACAGCGGAGAGGCCCACACTTAACGGGCTCTCCAGGTGCAGGCAGCAGTCTTCGCTCATCTGGGGCAGCGGGCAGGGCTCTCTCGCTCCCGAGAGCCTCATGGGGATTCCCTTCACCCGGGAACTCCTCTGGATGCCGAGGGGCTCCCTCCGCTCACGGGAGCCCTGCCGAGTTGCCATCCTCTTTGCCTCCCCGCTCGGGAAAAAACACGCGGCACGGCTTCCCCCCGGGCAGGGGATAAACGGAAGGGACGCACTCCAGGCCCGCCCACAGTCAGGCGGGCCCGGACCGGACTTCCGGTTTCAGCTGCATTCTCCTTCTCAGAGCCACGGCGGTGATTCCCTTACTCCAGAAGAAATGAGGGGTAGGCACCCTCGAAAATAGAATACCTCAGTGGGGTGGGCACCCGCAAAAAGGCTCCAATAAGCAGGGTGGACACACGCATTCAGTATAAAAAAAAAAAGCCATAATGCAGGGCGGGCACCTACTCTCACTAAAAATAACCAAATAAACGGGGTGGGCACCTGCAAGGCTCCAGAGGAGGAGGTCATCCCTACAATGGGGATTCTCTCAGCCAGGGCTGCAGCGCTGCGGTGCTCAGCCCCCAGGTTCTAAGGCAATATCAAACCTTGGCAGGAGTAAAAATAAAGTGAACAAGGTCCAGGAAGGCAAAGGGGACCCCAAGCAAGAGGTCAGAGCCCAGGGGCCAAGCCCTCCCGTGGGCTCCAGCAGCAGCACGCCCCTGGAAGATTCAGCACTCAGGTGCAGGACAAACTCATGGGGTCACAGCCCCTTCTTTTAAACCACATTTTCTTTTGTCTAAAAGGTGCAGGTAATGGGAGAACGAGCTACAACTGGTTAATGGGAGCTCCTGAGCACTTTGTTTTGCTCAGCCCCTCTCTCCCTTTCACTGTACAGGCTAGGGACATCAGACGCACCACAGGGGGTGGAGCCAGCATTGTGGAGGGAAGACATAGCCCTATTCGGGTCCCAGGGGCAACTCTTCCCTCCCATCTACATGCAGATCTCTCTATTCACCACCGGGTAGACCCCTCCTGGCTCCTGGAGCCAGCCACAGCATCCAACACCTGTCACTCACAAGCCAGACAGGCAATTCACATTACACTGCACACAGAAATGCCAACTTCTAAAAGTGGCACTTCTCCACCAGTCACAATAAATCTGCACACACCATTTCACAGCATTTATTCTCATGAGTTCGCACATACCAAACTCGCCTCTGCACTCCCCTCACACCACGAACTACCAGGGACACACATATCCCCCATGCATTCCTACGTGAGGGCAGACCCATCTCACCACACATACACAGAGAGCGCACGCTCTTTACACTGGGCCACAGTGCTAAAGTGCGCAGAGGCCTAAAATCATCAACACCAGGTTACAGAAACAGGCTAGGAGAACGCAAAAAGTTTCGGGGTGAACCTGCCAAAAGGGCCAAGTCCAATAGGCATTTTCTGTTTTTACAAACTGACATACTGAAATTTTGTTGGGTTTCCATTTTAATATATAGTAACTCCGGATCACATGAGTTCCTGGCACGTTCAGTATTTCTAACTGTTAGAATCCCTTTCAGAACGCCATAGGGGCACACAGGGGTTATTTGGCCCAACTGTGGGAATTGATGCCTAAAACTCCTGATGCTCCAGGACCAGTCTTACTATGGATCCTGAGCAACTTGGCCAAGTAACCATTTTGCACTTGACTCTCAGAGGTAGCTATGATCAGGTCAGTCAACACCACTTGTAACTTAAAGAGCACCTAGTAATGTCAATAAATCAATGTCCAGAAAATACGTATTTTATTTCTAACTCTATGCTTTCAAAGCAATATTACAACATATATAAACAATTACACATTTCCTCTTTAGATCAGCAAATTGTTAGTATATCCCTCTCCCACTTGTTGTTTGTAATTTGGTATGGATTATTCCCCATTCACTGGTAGCCACATCCGGGAATGCTTACTAGTAGGACTTAACTCAAGAGTCCACTCTGATTATTTGTACAAAGAACCCTAAGCAGCGAGTTTCACCAGATCCTATAGGCCAGTAACCCGTAGTATACACTCCAGCAGAAGGAATGCTTGCATTGTCCCAGTAAATACCCCAAATCAAGGCACTCACACTTCTCCATTCTCCGGCCCTGTGCAGAGATTCAGCTGCATGCAGCTTTCACCTGAGAATATGAGTCTGGCTCAAGCAGCAATCAGGGGTGCCCCGGTGCTCCTCCTTGTTAGTAATGGTGTCTCTAGTTGGCAGAATCATTTATCCTGTCCAAGTACGGACCCAAACTCTAGTCAGGGTAAGTGCAGTACACACTAAAAGTTTACCTGTGCTTACACGCCAACAACACTCAAATTATAGTCTCCATATCTTCAATGGATGACATGCCGTCGGCTACGTTTCACAGTTGTCTTGATCGCATCATACAATGGATGCACACCAACTATCTGAAACTAAATACTCAGAAGCCTGAAGTCATGGAGTTTGGTAATTGCCCTACAATTTGGAACTCAGCTTGGTGGCCAACGAGGGCAGGAGTCTGTCCATCACCAGTGGCTAAGATGAGAAACCTGGGTGTGGTGTGGGATACACGGCTTAACTTCTCAGGACAGATTAATAAGGTCACCTCAGCCTGTTACTTCATGTTAAAGATTCTACAGAAAACTTACCATTTCTTCCAATGGAACTGAGGAAAACGGTAGTGGTAGCTCTTGTGATATCTCGGATTGACTACTGCAATGCCCTCTATTTTGGGGTTGATAAACGGCAGTTAACTAAGATACAATCTCTTCAGAACACCGCAGCCCGAACCATACTCAACATCCCTAAATTCAATTGCATCTTAGGGGCCATTAGGAATCTCCATTGGATCCCTAATAAGCAGAGCATTGAATTCAAGGCTCTATGCCTGTTCCATTAAACCTTGTACTGACTCGGTCCAATGGCGTACCGCAATCTATTCCAATGGTACTGTCCAGGGCATCCATTAAGGTCTGCTAATCAGGCGCTGGTTAAAATTCCCGAAATGGAGGAAGGCTAGAAGGGGTGGCATATGCCTCTCTTACCTAGCTCCCAAACTCTGGAATAAGCTGCCTCTATACATTAGATCACAATTGGTTCGGTCTTAATCCGGGGTTCACTAAAAACATGGCTCTTTCCACTCTTGCAATTGCTCCTACCTTTTTTGGGTCCACCTCTCTCCTGTGTTTTCTTCAGCACCAATACACCTCGGCAATCGAGCGCTATATCAAACCCCAACTTACTTACTTACTTACCCTCTGGGGGCTTGGCATAGAGCAGTCAAATAAAGAGACAATGTGTAAAGTATTTGTGCATGCACACACCGTAAAACAGTGAAAACACCACAAAGGTACTCCACACAAATTTAGAAACATAGTAATTATTTATCTGAGTAAACTAAGACCAAAACAGCAAAAATCCAACCTACTCAAGATATGAATTTTTAAAGATTAAATACAAATTGCAGTGCTGAAGTCAAAGGCTCCAGCTGGGGTTATCTGGTCATGCTTCAATACCTCTTTACTGCTGAAAATTAAAAAAAACTATCATCAAACCAAGGACATGGCATCAGAAACCCAGGATGCTAAGTCACACAGTGGAGGTGAGGCGATGTGGTTGCAGGAGAGGCATCAGTTCTTTACATTGGTGCAGGGTCATTGAAGCTTGTGCCGCTCCAGGATGAGGCATTGCACAGATGAGGTGATGCGCTGGTTGCATGTGCAAGACCTCAGTACCAGGTGGCGACATGACATTGATGTTGATAGCACAGGATGTCGATTCTTAGTTACCAAAGTTGAACATCTTGGCCCAATGTGCTGCGTCAATTGTGAGTAATGCACGGATGCATCAGAGTCAGGACAGAGCACCACAGACGTCAGTGATATGGTGTTGAGACTCACTCTACAGCGGTTCTTCGGTGGCTTGTGGCAAGGTTGGGACCGCATTAAAGTCGCAGTTGTGGCGTCACATGTCTGGTGAGTGGTTTCCTTGACTTTGGTGCAGGCATCATCAATGCATCCATTTCACAGAAATGCGCCGGTTCCCACCTATGCTTGGCATCGATTGTCTTGAGTGCAGCACTAACTTCACCTCCAATGGCCCAAGACTGGTTTTAGCACCACTTGGCATGTCAGGATTCACAGCAGAGTAACCAACTCGATGGGAGAGAGACTTGGTGTAGTGAAAAACGAATTAAAGATTTTTCACTACCAGGACCTGTAAAACTTAAAAATACATATCCTACCTTTTGAATACATTGAACCCTACCCATGGGGTTACCTAGGGCCGACTGTAGGGGTGCCTTACATGAAGTAAAAGGAAAGGTTTGGGCCTGGCAAATAGGTGAACTTGCTTGTTTAACAGGGCAGTTTAAAACTGCATGCACAGGCTCTGCAGTGACAGGCGACAGACAGGTTTGCAGGGCTACTCATGTCGATGGCACAATCAGTGCTGTAGGTCCACTAGTAGCATTTGATTTACAGGCCTTGGGCACATGTAGTGCACTGTTATAGGGACTTATCAGTAAATCAAATACACCAAATATACCAATCATGGTGCCCAGAGTCCCAACACCAGCAAAAATGAAGTTCAACACACAGTTCAAAACCGGAGTCCAGAATAAAAAAATGTATGGTCTAACATTCCTGCACAGAAAGTCTTGTGCTTCCCCCACACAGGGTGGAGCAGATTGGACTCCTATGCTCCTGGCTGGGGTCCTGATGATGCAGCCATGCACACACGGTGTCTTCCTCAGTTGCGCGAGGGAAATCTCTGACTCAATCCTTGTTCCTTTGTGGTAATCCACTGGTCACAGCTCAGACTTCTCAGACAAAGCCAAATTCCTGAAACCACTTAGGCATCAGCAGGTCCTCCTGGTGTACGGGGTTGCCATAACTGTACTGGTGAAGGCGATCTCCCCAACACACAGTAGTTCATACCACAGTGGCACCTCCTGTAATACAGGGTCATCACTAGGCTCCTCGAAGGTTTTGGACCTTGTAATCCACCTAGGCATTTCACTGAGGCCCCTCCTGACATACGGGGTCACCACCACAGGTGCCACATGGCTTAACTGGAGCTGCACAGATCTTTACTCACGGCTATCTTACCGGAGGCCCCTTCCTGGCATTCAGGGACTGCCAACTGGAATCTGAACATAGGCAATAACCCGATCAGTGCAGCAGCTGTCTTCTCCCACCTCACACAGGGAGCTCACTTGGCTGAGCTCCCCACTGGACCTCACTCCCTCCAACACGCTCCTCTTCCTTTTAGGACACACTGGTCTTGGCACTGGTCTTGGCAAGCAGGCAGGTGCTGGTATTGCAGGCTCCAGAGCAGGTGGTCTTGGTTTCTCTTCTGATGTGCCTTCACCCAATTAGGAGACTAGCAGGCCTTGCCCCCCAGCCCTGCTCACTCAGACTATTTGGTTGCTTGGCAAATCATAAGTTTTGGGGTCTCAACCTCCCCTTCTTATAGTCAATTTCCAGACACTAAATGTGATTTAGGGTCTGGGTCTTTGAAGTTTTTTGGGGGGTTCTGCTTTTGACGTGTACACTTTAATTTCTCTTCTTCCTCTTGAAACACTGTTTGTCACAGCAGGAGAGAATCCGAAGGTGATAGTCCCACAACACAGGCCTTGGGACTAGATAAGATTTCACACCTGGATGTCAGCCACAATGATATGTGCCTCATAAAGTTAATTCCAAGCTCACAGTCCTACTTTTTATAATTCCCTTAACAGCCCCATCTCCTTCCTGAGAAGTGTGCAGGCCCGTTTGTTGTGATCTATCACTAAATCAAAGAGCACCCTTTGAAGCATACTGGAGATGTCTCTCTCTCTCTCTCTCTCTCTCTCTCTCTCTCTCTCTCTCTCTCTCCTTTCCCTAGTGTGTCTCTCCCAGCTGACAGGAATACAACAATACAGAATCTATCTGGAGGTATTCCTCATCTCCTCATGTCTTCACCAGGCAGGCTTGGCTTCCCAAAGTGGAACCCAGTACTCATTGTATGGCCAGAGCACATACACATATCCTTTACTATTACCTTCACACATCGTGCCATCACAGACACAGCCCAAAAATTAATTCCATGTGCACTGCTCAGTATTGTAGCTTTTCTGTATTTTGTCATAGTGTGCTACTTGCAAACACACATACTGCAAGCACAAAATTTACCATGCACTTACTGCACAACACTTCACCCTACAAATATTGTACATGTTGCAAGCACATATACACCCAGCATGTACTTCCACTGCACACGCACTGCAAAGTAATACATCTCTCATGCAATGCATCCCTAGCAGGCATACATACACCCAGTACACGCACTCACCATGCATGTACTTTACAGCACTGCTCTATCCCTGTAATATACCTTTACCAGGCACACACACATCCAGCTCAGTAGAACATCACTTCTGTGCTGTTGAGCACTCTACATTTAACTGATGTAAGCCAAGGGTGAGCAGTCTATCATTAAAAAGGTAAGTGAGCCTGTAGGCCTCACTCCAGTGACACAGGTTAAAAAGGACCTGTTCACTCCTACGGATCACTACACGGGGCTGCCACCACCTTGGTTGCACTGCTCCACTCCTGGTGAATACAGTAGCCTTCCACCACTATGAGGGTGGCTTTTTGGGCACCCTTCCCGGTTCAACAATACGGTAGCCAATAAAACAGGCCTCTGTTACTTCCCACACGCATGACCCATGTTTGCCTATGACATAAAAAAACAGCATTAGGGATGCAGACAACAGTATAGTTGGGTACCCAAGGCAGGGGTTCACATTCATAAACAATGTAGGGTTCCTTTCGGTCCCAACAGTAACTATAGGGACTGCAAGTGTTACTCGGGCAATTCTAGAACACATATAATGAAGCCCTTACATTCTAATTTAGGAAAGAAGATGGGCACAGGTACTGACAGTACAGGCGCAAAGTGGCACCACAGCATATTCTGGATCTTGCAGATGTTATCATCCTTGAGCATAGCTTCAGGTCCGGGGGTCCCACATTGTCCCAATTATGTGAAGAGTGGCAACAACCAAAGAACAAGCCTCTCATTACACGTTGGCCAGAGGAGTATTCCTGTGGGATACCTCCCCAGCCAATTCTTGGTCGTTCTACATTCAGGATTACAATGTCCAGGAACACAGGGCCCTTTTTCACCAAGTGCAGAAATGCACCTGTTTATTTACTGATCATGAAAGGCATGCGGAGGCCTAAGGAACAGCGAACACTAACGCCCTCCTGCTCCCACAGCACCAGGGAGGGAGAATGGTCCCCCCACCCTTGCAGTCACAGGTGAGCCCTACGGCCCACATCATCATGAACGCTGCCCCTCGACCCCCTGCTCATAACATGTCATGCCAAAGCACTGCTGCCAGAGCTAACATCAGATGCTAAATCTAAGTGGAAATGCCCCTGGAATTGGATAGATCCAGCAAGCCACTGTCCATGGCTTCAGAAACACCAGCTGAACTCAAAGTTCTCCCCTTCAAAATCCAACCATATCGTAATGAGTCCTAAAAAATGCTTAATTGATGCACAAAACCTCTGTGTTGTGCAGAAGAGTCATGTTGGTATAATGAATTATTCAATAGTTTGACAGGGCGGTATGGCCTCTAACATTGAAATTACATAGTATCCCCTCTCTTCCTGTGTGACAGCCGGCAGCTCCACCAAGTGACAAAGGCATTCGCATGTTCCAGCACAAACATCCATGGAAGGCAAACGCATGGTCTGGAGCTTTTGGTACTAACCTGCAAGTCTTCGACTCAAACGAGAAAGACCGTCTTCTATGTTTATAGATGGAGCATGCCTTGCACGGAGGGTGTGAGCATGCATTCCACGGTGGCAGAAGTGTCTTGAGTGCAGACCTGCTGTGGTGGCACGTGCATGAATACGAATGCAGTGCAGGCACTGGCTACTTGTGAGTCTACATAGTACGTTCTGTAAAATGTTACAGAACAGATATGAATGGGAGAAGTTGTCATCAGTGGCGTAGCGAGACCTTCCGCTACATGGGGTGGACCCTACGTTTGCTGTCCGGTGCAGTTAAGAATGTAGGGGTGGGTGAGGACTGATGGACGACTTGTTCAGGGGTGGGGAGTGGTGGACTACCGTTGCATGGCACACCGCGTGCGGGCTGCAAGGCACGAGCGCCGCGAGCCGATGGCAGAGCTCGCAGCCGCCTCATCAGGGCAGATGTGACACACACAGCAAGGGCACGCCCACCCTCGTCGCCAGCTGTTGTGTCGGGACAACCTACACTGTTGGGGGCACCTGAGTTATAATAGGCCTGACACGTGGCTGTACATGCACGCAGTAATCACACGGACACTGGGGAACTGTTGATGGCTCTGCACGTCATTGCCAACTGGCATACGTACGTGCGGAGACCCCTTTTAATAATTAGGTCACGTGATTTATTTTATTTTATTTATGCGATTTTATATAGCGCGAACTTTACCGAAGGTGTCAGAACGCTTTACATAAGAACCAGTTGAAAAACATAAGTACTTAGGATTACATGCGTTATATAAAGGATACAAACTGAAAAAAATTGCAAATGTACAAGATGTAAAGACACACAAGGAAGAGATACAGATGGATATACTCTAAGAGTCACATAGGCATGGTAGATAGTACAAAGGTCTACAGCATATGCTAGTGATTAGAGTTATCTCTATATACATAGGGAGGGCATATGACTGGATATACTCCAAGAGTCACATAGGAATGGTAAATAATACAAAGGTCTACTGCATGTACTAGTGATCAAAGTTATCTCTATATACATAGGAAAGGGATACACATGGATATACTCTAAGAGTCACATTCGAATGGTGGAGAGCACCACGGTCTACAGTACATACTAGTGATCAGAGTTATCTCTATATACATAGGGAAGGGATACACAAGGATATACTCTAAGAGTCACATAGGAATGTTAGAGAGCACAGCGGACTTCTGCATATACTAGTGGATAGAGTTATCTCTATATACATAAGGAAGGGATACACATGGATATACTCTAAGAGTCACATAGGAATGGTAGAGAGCACAGCGGACTACTGCATATACTAGTGATTAGAGTTATCTCTATAATCATAGGGAAGGGATATGACTGGATATAATCTAAGAGTCACATTGGAATGGTAGAGAGCACAGCGGACTACTGCATATACTATTGATTAGAGTTATCTCTATATACAGAAAAGCAGAGTTCCATTAAGTGTGGTTGGAGGGGGAATGCAGTCGGAGGGAGAATGCAGTCGGCGGGGGGTTGCAGTCACAGCACCAGGGGAGGGACAGAGAAGGGCAGGAAAGTGAGACAAACGAGAGGGAAGCAGATAGTAACGATTAAGACAGCGAGGAGTGTGTCAGAGGCAACAGGAGAGACCATAGAAAGGTCTCTAGGACAGAGAGGGGAGAGGTCAGAGAACGCTAAAATGTTGGAGGAGAGAGGTAGCAGAAGAAGCGAGTCATGAAAAGAAAGGAAAATGGCAGGGAGTGCAAAGGTCCAAGCCCGAAAGTCCAGGAAGAGGGCTGCCATAGCCAAGAAGTCCGGGGGGAGAAAGGCAGTCCACAGCAAAGTCACGCCTCATCGTCCATGAGGAGCTTGGGCTGAGGAGTTCGATTTGGAGACCAGGGATCAGGGAAGGAAGACCTCAGGCGCCAAGGCAGCTGATTTCAGAACGGGAGGCAACAAAGTCAGAAAAAGAAAGTTAAACAAAAGGGACGACCCCCGGCTCACTCTTGTTTTTCGGCATCTTTCTTCCCTTGTTTTGTAACATCAGACGGTCCTGGTGATCACCGGGGTAGAATGGCATTTTTCTACAGCGCTCTCTACATCGCAGCCAGGGCTCACCTTTCTCGGCAGGGGCTGCATGGTGACCTGCTCAATGTTGCCTCCAAACTGAGCGCGGTAGGAGCCGTCACCTCTGCACCCGTCTCTGATGTGCTCACTCTCCATGAGCGCATCCGTGGGGGGGGGGGGGGGCAGTGCCTCTCCTGCAGCTGGCTGTTCATGGTGCGCTGTCTCCGAAGAGTTTGCCGCGCGGACCAGCTCCCGCTCTGCCCCTCCAGTATGATTGCTGGGGGGGAGGGGCTCTGGGCTTATTTCAGGGCTTGCGGTTGGCAAAGGATGGGGAGACACCCACCGCTTTGATCTGTCCCGGCTCCGTCCCGGCCATCATCACAGCTGTGTTGCTCCACCCTTTGCGCAGCCATCTTTGCTCGCCTTGCAGCTGCGATCGGGTCCCCGAACTTTGCTGATTTCAGCCTCTCATTCGGGATTTCTAAGTCTGCGTGGTACAGCACTACCTTGTGCAGCTTCGGGCGTCCGGATGACCTTGGCGCGAATAAGCTAGAACACAACAGGGGGGAAGGGGTACTCTGGCACCCAACGGTCTTGGGGTGGGGGGATAGTGGTGGTAGTGGACAGACACAACTTCCTCACCTCTGCTGCCCCCAAAATAGTGCCGCCAAGGGCGGACCGCCCCCCCTCAACCTACGTCACTGGTGGGCATGCAGTTATTTATGTTTAAGTGAAATTTGGGACAGTGGTAAAGCCTCATTACTCACATGCTGTCCGGCTCCAACAGCTGTTAAGTGCCTTGTTATGCGCCTGCACTTTAAGCTGTTAGTGCCCTCAGCAGGAAGCAATGAGTTGTGTATATTGTAGTAAACTACGTCTCTGTGGTGCTCTACTGATTAGAATGTTGATGACATCATAGAATGCCTGGGTTGACTCTCTGGCTCTTAAAGTCAGTTGATCTACTCAGGCTGAGCTGATGAGAGCTGGCTCCTGGTGGGGTTTTATCTGTCTTACTTCTGTACCTGTAATCTTGGAAGGGACTTACATTAAAGGAACCTATATCTACAGTGGACTCTGTCACTTCCTTTACTACATTTTGGCGACGTTTTTAAGAGGAGGAACCTACGCGTGAACTAAGCACAAAGGCAAATTCAAGAAAAGGAACTAAACACATTAAGAACTTTTAAATCTCCAAATTGGAATTGAAAGGTAACACCCAGCTGACCACACCAGTGTCCTATTCTACCTGGACAGCCTGCATCCTGGGTGTTTTGTGGTTTCATCACTCAAGACTTTGCTGTCACATATCTGTGGAATCCATTTATACACTTCAACCTGTGTGGGAATCGTCCTTGTACAGCAAGTCTTGTCATCTAAGTTTCTACCGAAGTGTTTGCCTTTCTCTGTGGAAGGAGACCTTTCAACAGCTTATGCCTTCTCTGCCTGTGTCTGCCCTGTGTGTGAAGCGGGCGCTTACTTGGGAGGCATCCTGTCTACACTCGGTGCACTGTCCCTGCACCTTGGAGGAAGGCATTGTGACCGGTGAGAGGTGAGCTCATTCGGGGACCGGCGTCGTGGGAAAGCTCGTTTTTTTTTTGTCCATGAACTGTGTTCAGCTGTTGTGCAGCGAGTGTGGACAAGCAGAACTTTTGTTGTTGAGGAGCGGTCCTTATGGTGAATTCTTGCACGTATTTGGAGGGGCGGTGACCGTGGCTGTGTGACCTGGAAAGTGTTATTAAAGTAAATCGTTTTTTTTTATTCTGCGCATGGTGTATGCAGAGTTTCGTTGCCGCGAAGCGGTTTGACTTCAAATCCATCTGCGGCCGTGCTGCATTCTTCTTCAGGCCACAGCGAGAGCCCTTACCTCCGTACTGCCATTCTTTCTGACATCACCAGTGACTCTTCGTTACCTTCACATACTTACAGCTGCTGACCAACACTCCTCTGCTAAGACGTCTTGTGAGCCACTCGGCACGCCGTGAGTCTGCGTGCTACCATTTTGATTTTGCCGGCACAGACACTTTGTCACGTTCTTTTGGGATTACCATTTGAACAGAAGATGAATTCTGTCTGCGAGGAGGTGGTTGTCTTGGTATCGTCATGGACATTGTTCCCGTGTATGTGGTGGTTACACGGGCGGCATCATGAAGAACGCTTCGACTCACAGCTCTTTTACCGAGACTCGGAGCTTGTGGACTTAATGCACGTTTTGCTTGGTGTGTGGTCTGTGTCAAAGGATCCCGGGTGAGATTTCGCTCACCGGAGCCAGTGTTATTTACCATTGCACATTATTCAATTTAGCCTTATTTTGATAGTGGTGTGTGGCAAACTGGTGTTGCTCTTATTCTTACTTTGTATTCTGTGTTAGGTCATGATCCAATGGTTTCCTCAAGTGTACCCTAGGCGGTGTGTGTGTGGGTAGTCAATGCCCCATTGCACATTATTCAATATAGTTTTTTTTTAAAGGGGTGTGTGGCAAACTTGTCTTGCTCTAATTTAAATTCTGTATGGTGTGTTTGGTCATGTCCTGGTTGGATGTTGCTGAGTAGTCAATTCTCATCCATATTTTTAAGGTTTGTTTTCTCAAGTGTGTGCTTGGTGGTGTGTGTGTGGGTAGTCAGTGCCCCAATGCCCCTTTTGGGTTCTTTGAGTTTGCATCATTTGCTTGGTGGTAGTCCATGCCCCATTTTTGTTCCTAGGAATATGGTCCTACGGTGTACCCTACATAGGGGAGGTTGTGTGGTTGTGTCTGTGAGTGGGTAGTCAATGCCCATTTCTTTTAGTTTGCTGAGGTAGTGGTCTGTGCGTCCATGCCGAACTTTGGTCCCAGGTTTTCTATCCTGTTGTGTACCCTACATAGGGGAGGTAGTCTGTGTGGGTAGTCCATGCCCCATTTTGGTTCCGAGGTATTGTCCTGTTGTGTACCCTACATTGGGGAGGTAGTTTGTGTGGGTAGTCCATGCCTCATTTTGGTTCCCAGGTATCGTCCTGTGGTGTACCCTACATAGGGGAGGTTGTCTGTGATGGTAGTCCATGCCCCATTTTGGTTCCCAGGTATTATCCTGTGATGTATCCTACTTAGGGGAAGTTGTCTGTGTGGGTAGTCCATGTCCCATTTTGATTCCCAGGTATTGTCCTGCGGTGTACCCTACTTAGGGGAGGTTGTGTCTGTGGGTAGTCAAAGCCCATTTCTTTTAGCTTTTTGTGGTAGTGGTGTGTGCGTGTAGCCCATGCTCCATGTCCCAGGTTCACTACCCTGCGGTGTACCCTTTTGAGGGGAGGTTGTTGATTTGTGGGTAGTCAATGCCCTATTTCTGTTCCCAGGTTGTTTTTCCTGTGGTGTACCCTACTTTGGGGAGGTTGTGATTTTTAAGTATTAGTATCCTGTGTTCCCTATTTTTGGTGGAGATTGTTTAACATCGTTGCTTTTTGACACTCTGCTTCCGTCAAGGTCTACCTGCCTGAGATTCGTGGCCAAGGGTTTCATGTCGGTGGGACTTTGGGTGAGGAGTTTTTATTTTTCTCTGTCAGATTGTTTTGTTAGGGGAGCTTGTAAAGGGTCTGTGTCTACGCTCGCCTTTGTTTTTTTTCAGGGGGTTTTCTCTCTGGTGTACCCAGTTGTGAGCGTGACCATCTTTCTTTGCTACTCTGCTCTTTATTCATCTATGCCATGCTTTTACTCTAAGGGAAGGGGATGTGGCATATAGTAGCATTTAGTGGTTTCTTTCCATCCAAAATTTAGCATGTTATTCTATTTCTGCTCATACTTATGATTATAGTATTTCTGTTCATGCTAATCATACCTCATGCAGTACTTGTTGTACATTATTTATTGTGTACTTCATTTTTGTACTTTTACGCAAATGTCACACTTGAGGTATCTTTGTCTATGTTTTCTTCTTTCTTTTCTCATTCTCTAAGGAGAGAGGATGTGTAGTAAACTACTTCTCTGTGGTGCTCTACTGATTAGAATGTTGATGACATCATAGAATGCCTGGGGTGACTCTCTGGCTCTAAGGCAATATCAAACCTTGGCAGGAGCAAAAATAAAGTGAACAAGGTCCAGGAAGGCAAAGAGGACCCCAAGCAAGCGGTCAGAGCCCAGGGGCCAAGCCCTCCCCTGGGCTCCAGCAGCAGCACGCCCCTGGAAGATTCAGCACTCAGGTGCAGGACAAACTCGTGGGGTCACAGCCCCTTCTTTTAAACCACATTTTCTTTTGTCTAAAAGGTGCAGGTAATGGGAGAACGAGCTACAACTGGTTAATGGGAGCTCCTGGGCACTTTGTTTTTGCTCAGCCCCTCTCTCCCTTTCACTGTACAGACTAGGGACATCAGACGCACCACAGGGGTTGGAGCCAGCATTGTGGAGGGAAGGCATAGCCCTATTCGGGTCCCAGGGGCAACTCTTCCCTCCCATCTACATGCAGATCTCCCTATTCACCACCGGGTAGACCCCTCCTGGCTCCTGGAGCCAGCCACAGCATCCAACACCTGTCACTCACAAGCCATACAGGCAATTCACATTACACTGCACACAGAAATGCCAACTTCTAAAAGTGGCACTTCTCCACCAGTCACAATAAATCTGCGCACACCATTTCGCAGCATTTATTCTCATGAGTTCGCACATACCAAACTCGCCTCTGCACTCCTCTCACACCACGAACTACCAGGGACACACATATCCCCCATGCATTCCTAACGTGAGGGCAGACCCATCTCACCACACATACACAGAGAGCGCACGCACTTTACACTGGGCCACAGTGCTAAAGTGCGCAGTGGCCTAAAATCATCAACACCAGGTTACAGAAACAGGCTAGGAGAACGCAAAAAGTTTCGGGGTGAACCTGACAAAAGGGCCAAGTCCAATAGGCATTTTCTGTTTTTACAAACTGACATACTGAAATGTTGTTGGGTTTCCATTTTAATATATAGTAACTCCGGATCACAGGAGTTCCTGGCACGTTCAGTATTTCTAACTGTTAGAATCCCTTTCAGAACGCCATAGGGGCACACAGGGGTTATTTGGCCCAACTGTGGGAATTGATGCCTAAAACTCCTGATGCTCCAGGACCAGTCTTACTATGGATCCTGAGCAACTTGGCCAAGTAACCATTTTGCACTTGACTCTCTCAGAGGTAGCTATGATCAGGTCAGTCAACACAACTTGTAACTTAAAGAGCACCTAGTAATGTCAATGAATCAATGTCCAGAAAATACATATTTTATTTCTAACTCTATGCTTTCAAAGCAATATTACAACATATATAAACAATTACACATTTCCTCTTTAGATCAGCAAATTGTTGGTATATCCCTCTCCCACTTGTTGTTTGTAATTTGGTATGGATTATTCCCCAATCACTGGTAGCCACATCCAGGGAATGCTTACTAGTAGGACTTAACTCAAGAGTCCACTCTGATTATTTGTACAAAGAACCCTAAGCAGCGAGTTTCACCAGATCCTATAGGCCAGTAACCCGTAGTATACACTCCAGCAGGAGGAATGCTTGCATTGTCCCAGTAAATGCCCCAAATCAAGGCACTCACACTTCTCCATTCTCCGGCCCTGTGCAGAGAGTCAGCTGCATGCAGCTTTCACTTGAGACTATGAGTCTGGCTCAAGCAGCAATCAGGGGTGCCCCGGTGCTCCTCCTTGTTAGTAATGGTGTCTCTAGTTGGCAGAATCATTTATCCTGTCCAAGTACGGACCCAAACTCTAGTCAGGGTAAGTGCAGTACACACTAAAAGTTTACCTGTGCTCACACGCCAACAACACTCAAATTATAGTCTCCATATCTTCAATGGATGACATGCCGTTGCCTACGTTTCACAGTTGTCTTGATCGCATCATACAATGGATGCACACCAACTATCTGAAACTAAATACTCAGAAGCCTGAAGTCATGGAGTTTGGTAATTGACCTACAATTTGGAACTCAGCTTGGTGGCCAACGAGGGCAGGAGTCTGTCCATCACCAGTGGCTAAGATGAGAAACCTGGGTGGGGTGTGGGATACACGGCTTAACTTCTCAGGACAGATTAACCCAATGCATGCTGATGACGGAGCGGTTCCGTCATCAGCTACGGGTGAGCTGTGCTGATGACGGAACCGTTCCGTCATGACTCCGCCCGCGCAAGGCGGAGTCAGCATGGGCGGGGAATTCCCGCCGCACGCAAGGGGTTAATAAGGTCACCTCAGCCTGTTACTTCATGTTAAAGATTCTACAGAAAACTTACCATTTCTTCCAATGGAACTGAGGAAAACGGTAGTGGTAGCTCTTGTGATATCTCGGATTGACTACTGCAATGCCCTCTATTTAGGGGTTGATAAACGGCAGTTAACTAGGATACAATCTCTTCAGAACACCGCAGCCCGAACCTTACTCAACATCCCTAAATTCAATTGCATCTTAGGGGCCATTAGGAATCTCCATTGGATCCCTAATAAGCAGAGCATTGAATTCAAGGCTCTATGCCTGTTCCATAAAACCTTGTACTGACTCGGTCCAATGGCGTACCGCAATCTATTCCAGTGGTACTGTCCAGGGCATCCATTAAGGTCTGCTAATCAGGCGCTGGTTCAAATTCCAGAAATGGAAGAAGGCTAGAAGGGGTGGCTTATGCCTCTCTTACCTAGCTTCCAAACTCTGGAATAAGCTGCCTCTGGACATTAGATCACAATTGGTTCGGTCTTAATCCGGGGTTCACTAAAAACATGGCTCTTTCCACTCTTGCAATTGCTCCTACCTTTTTGGGGTCCACCTCTCTCCTGTGTTTTCTTCAGCACCAATACACCTCGGCAATCGAGTGCTATATCAAACCCCAACTTACTTACTTACTTACCCTCTGGGGGCTTGGCATAGAGCAGTCAAATAAAGAGACAATGTGTAAAGTATTTGTGCATGCACACACCGTAACACAGTGAAAACACCACAAAGGTACTCCACACAAATTTAGAAACATAGTAATTATTTATCTGAGTAAACTAAGACCAAAACAGCAAAAATCCAACCTACTCAAGATATGAATTTTTAAAGATTAAATACAAATTGCAGTGCTGAAGTCAAAGGCTCCAGCTGGGGCTATCTGGTCATGCTTCAATACCTCTTTACTGCTGAAAATTAAAAAAAAACCTCATCAAACCAAGGATATGGCATCAGAAACCCAGGATGCTAAGTCACACAGTGGAGGTGAGGCGATGTGGTTGCAGGAGAGGCATCAGTTCCTTACATTGGTGCAGGGTCATTGAAGCTTGTGCCGCTCCAGGATGATGCATTGCACAGATGAGGTGATGCGCTGGTTGCATGTGCAAGACCTCAGTACCAGGTGGCGACATGACATTGATGTTGATAGCACAGGATGTCGATTCTTAGTTACCAAAGTTGAACCTCTTGGCCCAATGTGCTGCGTCAATTGTGAGTAATGCACGGATGCATCAGAGTCAGGACAGAGCACCACAGACGTCAGTGATATGGTGTTGAGACTCACTCTACAGCGGTTCTTCGGTGGCCTTGTGGCAAGGTTGGGACCGCATTAAAGTCGCAGTTGTGGCGTCACATGTCTGGTGAGTGGTTTCCTTGACTTTGGTGCAGGCATCATCAATGCATCCATTTCACAGAAATGCGCCGGTTCCGACCTATGCTTGGCATCGATTGTCTTGAGTGCAGCACTAACTTCACCTCCAATGGCCCAAGACTGGTTTTAGCACCACTTGGCATGTCAGGATTCACAGCAGAGTAACCCAAGTGCTGGCTGCAAGAGGTAGGTGAAGTATGTGATGTCTCTGAGATTTCAACAACTGGAGGCAATCTCAGTCAAACCCTTCGAGAACCTTTAGAAAGCAATATGCAGAGAGCAAGGGTCAGTCCTCTCACTCCCAGGCAAGAAGCATCAGGCAGCACCCCAACACAGAAAAGTATGCAGAAAAGTGGCAGTCTTTCCAGCCAGCACAACAGCTCTTCTTCCTGGCAGAATGTCCTCAGTCGAGAAGTGTTCTGAGTATATGGTGTCACAGGTCTAGTACTTATACCCATTTTATCCTTTGAAGTAGGGAGACTTCAAAGAAAGGTCTTTTTAGGGCAGAAGACCCTACCCTTCTTGGCCCTGGCTCCTGACACACTACAGGGGAATAGGCAGCTCTGTTTGTGGGTGCAGGCAACTCTAGCTCAGGAAGACACATCAGCCTGGTTATGGGCCATCAAGATATGCAAGGCACACCTCAGCTCCCTTTGTCTGTTACTGTCTAGAGTGAATTCTCAAAACCCAACTGGTATTCAACCCAGATATATATTCTAGGGACAGGCAAAGGGACAGAAAGGTTAAAGAAAGAAAATGACAACTTGTTATAAGTGCCATTTTCAGACCTTCAATTTAAACAATAATTTTAGTACAACATGTGTTTTTAAATTGTGAGTCCAGGGACACCAAACTCCAAATTTTTATCTGGTCCCAATTGGAAGATACACCTGTAAATTGTGTACAAGGCAGTCGATGGGAGAGAGACCTTGGTGTAGTGAAAAACAAATTAAAGATTTTTCACTACCAGGACATGTAAAACTTAAAAATACATATCCTACCTTTTGAATACATTGAACCCTACCCATGGGGTTACCTAGGGCCGACTGTAGGGGTGCCTTACATGAAGTAAAAGGAAAGGTTTGGGCCTGGCAAATAGGTGAACTTGCTTGTTTAACAGGGCAGTTTAAAACTGCATGCACAGGCTCTGCAGTGACAGGCGTCAGACAGGTTTGCAGGGCTACTCATGTCGGTGGCACAATCAGTGCTGTAGGTCCACCAGTAGCATTTGATTTACAGGCCTTGGGCACATGTAGTGCACTGTTCTAGGGACTTATCAGTAAATCAAATATACCAATCATGGTTCCCAGAGTCCCAACACCAGCAAAAATGAAGTTCAACACACAGTTCAAAACCGGAGTCCAGAATAAAAAAATGTATGGTCTAACATTCCTGCACAGAAAGTCTTGTGCTTCCCCCACACAGGGTGGAGCAGATTGGACTCCTATGCTCCTGGCTGGGGTCCTGGTGATGCAGCCATGCACACACGGTGTCTTCCTCAGTTGCGCGAGGGACATCTCTGACTCAATCCTTGTTCCTTTGTGGTAATCCACTGGTCACAGCTCAGACTTCTCAGACAAAGCCAAATTCCTGAAACCACTTAGGCATCAGCAGGTCCTCCTGGTGT
This sequence comes from Lissotriton vulgaris, assembly GCF_964263255.1. Classification (NCBI taxonomy): domain Eukaryota; kingdom Metazoa; phylum Chordata; class Amphibia; order Caudata; family Salamandridae; genus Lissotriton; species Lissotriton vulgaris. The sequence continues at coordinate 964,321,539 of NC_141695.1, forward strand.
ACGGGGTTGCCATAACTGTACTGGTGCACGCGATCTCCCCAACACACAGTAGTTCATACCACAGTGGCACCTCCTGTAATACAGGGTCATCACTAGGCTCCTCGAAGGTTTTGGACCTTGTAATCCACCTAGGCATTTCACTGAGGCCCCTCCTGACATACGGGGTCACCACCACAGGTGCCACATGGCTTAACTGGAGCTGCACAGATCTTTACTCACGGCTATCTTTACGGAGGCCCCTTCCTGGCATTTAGGGACTGCCAACTGGAATCTGCACACAGGCAATAACCCGATCAGTGCAGCAGCTGTCTTCTCCCACCTCACACAGGGAGCTCACTTGGCTGAGCTCCCCACTGGACCTCACTCCCTCCAACACGCTCCTCTTCCTTTTAGGACACACTGGTCTTGGCAAGCAGGTAGGTGCTGGTATTGCAGGCTCCAGAGCAGGTGGTCTTGGTTTCTCTTCTGATGTGCCTTCACCCAATTAGGAGACTAGCAGGCCTTGCCCCCCAGCCCTGCTCACTCAGACTATTTGTTTGCTTGGCAAATGACAAGTTTTGGGGTCTCAACCTCCCCTTCTTATAGTCAATTTCCAGACACTAAATGTGATTTAGGGTCTGGGTCTTTGAAGTTTTTTGGGGGGTTCTGCTTTTGACGTGTACACTTTAATTTCTCTTCTTCCTCTTGAAACATTGTTTGTCACAGCAGGAAAGAATCCGAAGGTGATAGTCCCACAACACAGGCCTTGGGACTAGATGAGATTTCACACCAGGATGTCAGCCACAATGATATGTGCCTCATAAAGTTAATTCCAAGCTCACAGTCCTACTGTTTATAATTCCCTTATCAGCCCCATCTCCTTCCTGAGAAGTGTGCAGGCCCGTTTGTTGTGATCTATCACTAAATCAAAGAGCACCCTTTGAAGCATACTGGAGATCTCTCTCTCTCTCTCTCTCTCTCTCCTTTCCCTAGTGTGTCTCTCCCAGCTGACATGAATACAATAATACAGAATCTATCTGGAGGTATTCCTCATCTCTTCATGTCTTCACCAGGCAGGCTTGGCTTCCCAAAGTGGAACCCAAGGTCCTCTGTGTTATGTATCATTGTAGGCACACTAGTACTCATTGTATGGCCAGAGCACATACACATATCCTTTACTATTACCTTCACACATCGTGCCATCACAGACACAGCCCAAAAATTCATTCCATGTGCACTGCTCAGTATTGTAGCTTTTCTGTAATTTGTCATAGTGTGCTACTTGCAAACACACATACTGCAAGCACAAAATTTACCATGCACTTACTGCACAACACTTCACCCTACAAATATTGTACATGTTGCAAGCACATATACACCCAGCATGTACTTCCACTGCGCACGCACTGCAAAGTAATACATCTCTCATGCAATACATCCCTAGCAGGCATACATACACCCAGTACACGCACTCACCATGCATGTACTATACAGCACTGCTCTATCCCTGTAATATACCTTTACCAGGCACACACACATCCAGCTCAGTAGAACATCACTTCTGTGCTGTTGAGCACTCTACATTTAACTGATGTAAGCCAAGGGTGAGCAGTCTATCATTAAAAAGGTAAGTGAGCCTGTAGGCCTCACTCCAGTGACACAGGTTAAAAAGGACCTGTTCACTCCTACGGATCACTACACGGGGCTGCCACCACCTTGGTTGCACTGCTCCACTCCTGGTGAATACAGTAGCCTTCCACCACTATGAGGGTGGCTTTTTGGGCACCCTTCCCGGTTCAACAATACGGTAGCCAATAAAACAGGCCTCTGTTACTTCCCACACGCATGACCCATGTTTGCCTATGACATAACAAATCAGCATTAGGGATGCAGACAACAGTCTAGTTGGGTACCCAAGGCAGGGGTTCACATTCATAAACAATGTAGGGTTCCTTTCGGTCCCAACAGTAACTATAGGGACTGCAAGTGTTACTCGGGCAATTCTAGAACACACATAATGAAGCCCTTACATTCTAATTTAGGAAAGAAGATGGGCACAGGTACTGACAGTACAGGCACCAAGTGGCACCACAGCATATTCTGGATCTTGCAGATGTTATCATCCTTGAGCATAGCTTCAGGTCCGGGGGTCCCACATTGTCCCAATTATGTGAAGAGTGGCAACAACCAAAGAACAAGCCTCTCATTACACGTTGGCCAGAGGAGTATTCCTGTGGGATACCTCCCCAGCCAATTCTTGATCGTTCTACATTCAGGATTACCATGTCCAGGAACACAGGGCCCTTTTTCACCAAGTGCAGAAATGCACCCGTTTATTTACTGATCATGAAAGGCATGCGGAGGCCTAAGGCACAGCGAACACTAACGCCCTCCTGCTCCCAAAGCACCAGGGAGGGAGAATGGTCCCCCCACCCTTGCAGTCATAGGTGAGCCCTACGGCCCACATCATCATGAACGCTGCCCATCGACCCCCTGCTCATAACATGTCATGCCAAAGCACTGCTGCCAGAGCTAACATCAGATGCTAAATCTAAGTGGAAATGCCCCCTGGAATTGGATAGATCCAGCAAGCCACTGTCCATGGCTTCAGAAACACCAACTGAACTCAAAGTTCTCCCCTTCAAAATCCAACCATATCGTAATGAGTCCTAAAAAATGCTTAATTGATGCACAAAACCTCTGTGTTGTGCAGAAGAGTCATGTTGGTATAATGAATTATTCAATAGTTTGACAGGGCGGTATGGCCTCTAACATTGATATTTACATAGTATCCCCTCTCTTCCTGTGTGACAGCCGGCAGCTCCACCAAGTGACAAAGGCATTAGCACGTTCCAGCACAAACATCCATGGAAGGCAAACGCATGGTCTGGAGATTTTGGTACTAACCTGCAAGTCTTCGACTCAAACGAGAAAGACCGTCTTCTATGTTTATAGATGGAGCATGCCTTGCACGGAGGGTGTGAGCATGCATTCCACGGTGGCAGAAGTGTCTTGAGTCCAGACCTGCTGTGGTGGCACGTGCATGAATACGAATGCAGTGCAGGCACTGGCTACTTGTGAGTCTACATAGTACGTTCTGTAAAATGTTACAGAACAGACATGAATGGGAGAAGTTGGCATCAGTGGCGTAGCGAGACCTTCTGCCACATGAGGTGGACCCTACGTTTGCTGTCCGGTGCAGTTAAGAATGGAGGGGTGGGTGAGGACCGATGGACGACTTGTTCAGGGGTGGGGAGTGGTGGACTACCGTCGCGTGGCCGCACCACGTGCGGGCTGCAAGGCACGAGCACCGCGAGCCGATGGCAGAGCTCGCAGTCGCCTCAGTAGGGCAGATGTGACACACACAGCAAGGGCACGCCCACCCTCGTTGCCGCTGTTGTGTCGGGACAACCTACACTGTTGGGGGCACCTGGGTTATAATAGGCCTGACACGTGGCCGTACATGCACGCAGTAATCACACGGACACTGGGGAACTGTTGGTGGCTCTGCACATCGTTGCCAAATGGCGTACGTACTTGCGGAGACCCCTTTTATTAATTAGGTCACATGATTTATTTTATTTTATTTATTTTATTTATGCGATTTTATATAGCGCAAACTTTACCCAAAGGTGTCAAAGCCCTTTACATAAGAACCAGTTGAAAAACATAAGGACTTAGGATTACATGCGTTATATAAAGGATACAAACAGAAAAAAAAAATGCAAATGTACAAGATGTAAAGACACACAAGGAGGAGATTCAAATGGATATACTCTAAGAGTCACATAGGCATGGTAGATAGTACAAAGGTTTACTGCATATACTAGTGATTAGAGTTATCTCTATATACATAGGGAGGAGATATGACTGGATATACTCCAAGAGACACATAGGAATGGTAAATAGTACAAAGGTCTACTGCATGTACTAGTGATTAAAGTTATCTCTATATACATAGGGAACGGATACACATGGATATACTCTAAGAGTCACATTGGAATCGTGGAGAGCACAACGGTCTACAGCATATACTAGTGATTAGAGTTATCTCTATATACATAGGGAAGGGATACACATGGATATACTCTAAGAGTCACATAGGAATGTTAGAGAGCACAGCGGACTACTGCATATACTAGTGGATAGAGTTATCTCTATAAACATAGGGAAGGGATATGACTGGATATACTCTAAGAGTCACATCGGAATGGTAGAGAGCACAGCGGTCTACTACATATACTAGTGATTAGAGTTATTTCTATGTACAGAAAAGCAGAGTTCCATTAAGTGTGGTTGGAGGGGGAATGCAGTCGGAGGGGGAATGCATTCGGAGGGGGGATGCAGTCACAGCACCAGGGGAGGGACAGAGAAGGGCAGGAAAGTGAGACAAACGAGAGGGAAGCAGTTAGTAACGATTAAGACAGCGAGGAGTGTGTCAGAGGCAACAGGAGAGACAATAGAAAGGTCTCTAGGACAGAGAGGGGAGAGGTCAGAGAACGCTAAAATGGCGAAGGAGAGAGGTAGCAGAAGAAGCGAGTCATAAAAAGAAAGGAAAATGGCGGGGAGTGCAAAGGTCCAAGGCCAAAAGTCCAGTAAGAGGGCTGCCATGGTCAGGAAGTCCGGGGAGAGAAAGGCAGTTTGCAGCAAAGTCACAGCCTCATCGTCCATGAGGAGCTGTGGCTGAGGAGTTCGATTTGGAGACCAGGGATCAGGGAAGGAAGACCTCAGGCGCCAAGGCAGCTGATTGCAGAACGGGAGGCAACAAAGTCAGAAAAAGAAAGTTAAACAAGGGGGATGACCCCGGGTTCACTCTTGTTTTTCGGCATCTTTCTTCCCTTGTTTTGTAACATCAGACAGGCCTGGTGATCACCGGGGTAGAATGGCATTTTTCTACAGCGCTCTCTACATCGCAGCCAGGGCTCACCTTTCTCGGCAGGGGCTGCATGGTGACCTGCTCAATGTTTCCTCCAAACTGAGCGTGGTAGGAGCCGTCACCTCTGCACCCTTCTCTGCTGTGCTCACTCTCCATGAGCGCATCCCTGGGGTGGGGGGGGCACTGCCTCTCCTGTAGCTGGCTGTTCATGGTGCTCTGTCTAAGAAGCGCTTGCCGCGCGGACCAGCTCCCGCTCTGCCCCTCCGGTGTGATTGCTGGGGGGGGTCTCTGGGCTTATTTCAGGGCTTGCGGTTGGCAAAGAATGGGGGGACACCTACCGCTTTGATCTGTCCCGGCTCCGTCCCGGCCATCATCCCAGCCGTGTTGCTCCACCCTGGGCGCCGCCATCTTTGCTCGCCTCGCGGCTGCGATCGGCTCCCCGAACTTTGCCGATTTCAGCCTCTCATCCGGGATTTCTAAGTCTGCGTGGTACAGCACTACCTTGTGCAGCTGCGAGGGTGCACTGTAGGATCCGCGGATTTGATCAGGGCGTCCGGATGATCTCGGCGCGAATAAGCTAGAACACTACAGGGGGGAAGGGGTAGTCTGGCACCCAACGGTCTCGGGGTGGGGGGATAGTGGTGGTAGTAGACATACACGACTTCCTCACCTCTGCTGCCCCCAAAATAGTGCCGCCAAGGGCGGACCGCCCCCCTCTAACTACTGGTGGGCATGCAGTTATTTATGTTTAAGTGAAATTTGGGACAGTGGTAAAGCCTAATTACTCACATGCTGTCCAGCTCCAACAGCTGTTAGGTACCTCGTTATGCGCCTGCACTTTAAGCTGTTAGTGCCCTCAGCAGGAAGCAATGAGTTGTGTATATGAATGCCCGCCATGTATCCAAATTGGCTCATAGGATGAGTCTTGTTAAATAAATGCTCAGAATTATGACCTGAAGTGTGAAACATCCTCGTCTTATCCAATGAATCCCCACAGCAAATCTGTCTCTAGCACAAAAACTTTACCAATAAGAGCAACACAGGCCAAAGCAAAGAGAAAATTCATTCATTCTATCAGTTGTCCTTACACAGGTTATCCTTCTAAGCCAACAATTACCCCATGGACTAGGAGTAATGCACCAGCATCGGTGTTAAATAATCAACTGTTATTTCCATCAGAAAGTCTAAGTTCATTCTCCGACACCTCTCATTTTCGAGGAGGAAGATAGAGCCCGAGGCATTGATCACACGGCAGGAAAACATAAATGCCGCATTATTTTTTCAGAGATTTGTTGAGAGGGGTTAACGTCAGCACACTGGCTCGGAGATCTGAATTGCACAAAAAGAGATAGAGGAGGACACCTAGTGGCCAAGAAGTAAGAACTAGTTATAAATCATTTTGTTTCCCAGAAATAATGTTTCAGAAAGTGACAGAATCTGACATTTTACAAATTACGGTGATATTGCATAGAGCTTAATTGCATTGACTATAGGCATTTGAGAAAGCCATCTGACATCTCTTGACTTTCGTATTTACAAAGGTCATCATATCTTTTTTTTACAGTCATCAGCTTTCCCTCGTCATACCCGCCCACCTCCATTCAAGCGACCACAATCACGCAGATTAACAGTAGAGAAAATTGGTACTGCTAAATTCCTCATTTTTCATGCGGATATAAAGGATGCATTCCAAAAACATGCTGTAATCCTTCAGTTTCTCTGAAACAATCGAGAACATTCATCTTTTATTTTTAGATCTGGCGTTAGGCAAGACATTTTTCTTTATTAAAATTATTTATATAATATGGTAATGGCTGTTTAGCCAGCCGCCGGGTAAATTGTGAATTTTCTCTGTTATTTACTTGCCCGCTGGCTGAATAGTAGTAAAACCTTTTACTGTTTTGATAGGGAGCCTTGAGAGTATACGAGAAACTTCACTATTTACTTGGCCATAGGCTAAATAATGGAGATTCTCTACTGTTTAGCTTGTGACTGTGGAAATAGCAGAAACACTTCACTATTTACCTTGTCTCTGGCTAAATAGTAGAAATTCTGCACAGTTGCCTGGCAGTCACGCCAATAACAAGGACACGTTACTACTTACCTGACCACTGACTAAGTAGCAGAAGGTATTTGGACTGCAATCAAGCAAACAGCAAAGAAACTTTACTAATTGTCCTGCTGCTAACAGAACAGCAGACATGCTGTACAATTTGGCTAGGAGCCATGCAACTAGCAAATACATGTTATTATTTATCTGGATGCTGGACAAATAGCAGAAATTATAAGTTATTGACCATTAGCCAGGCAAATAGAAAGGAAATCTCAATATTTACCCAGCTTCTGGCTACATAGCAGAAATCATGCACTGTTTGGCCAGTGGCCTTGCAAATAGAAAATAAACATAATTATTCACCTAGTGGATGGCTAAAAAGTAGATAATATGCACAACCTAGCCAGTAGCCCTGCAACTAGCAGAGGAACTTCAGAATTTACCCAGCTGCAGTCTAAACGATTTACAATGTGTGCTAGTATGTCTCATGCAGAATTAAACAGGTACTTACCACAAGGTAGAAATCTGAACAAGGAATGAACACAACTAGCATCCATCACCTTATGAAATTTAGGTTCCTGATGTATTATAATTTCTTTTGCAAAATGTGGTCGCACATTCTGTGCATTCTTACTGCAAATGGAATAGTATTTTGCAAACCGACCTATGTACTGTTCAGTCACTTCACAAAATTTGGAATTTGAGGGGCTTCAGAAGAACCTGCCTGATTTATATTCATTAGGTTGGTGTATTTTTGCAAATCTCTTTGATTAACTTTAATCATCGGGCTGGTAGCCTGCAATGAACACCACTTCAATATCCTTAGGATTGAATTTCAAAACTCATATTTTTTTTCACCGCCGCATGTGTTCCATAACCTCTTCGATGCGCTGGACGACCCCCGGTCATCCGACATCACACTGGGCTTGTGCGTCGGACAGCTGGGGACCGTCCAAACTGCGCACGTGTCAAATTCCGGCCCACCGTAGCGGAATTTGTGCCACATCGAACAGGTTAAAGGGATCAGCACTGCTTTGAAACAAAAAGATTTCCGTTTTGGAAAACTTCTCACTTCTAAGGCAGTCAACATGATTCCCAAAGAGAAATGGGTCCTCAGGTGATGCCTTTGGCTTTGCAAATTAGTTACTTTTAGAAATGGGGGTCTCTAGTTGGCAGAGATAGGTATTTTTCTCCAAATTGGGACCCTTGCTTCTAGTTAGGGTAAGGGGGATACACAATTTAGATAACCCCTGCTCAACCCCCTGGGTACCTTGCCATGAGCAGACAGGCCTATTCCAAAGGCAATGTGTGAAGTACTTGTACTCATAACACACAGTAATACAGTGATAACAACAGAAATGGACACCACACCAGTTTAGAAAAATCTTTATCTAAACTCAAAACGACCAAAATGATGAAAATCCAAAATACGAGTATTAATAAAATGTTGACAGTGGACCCTCCAATAGACAAGCACCTGACCTTCTATCCCTGAGTACTGTACATAAGGTGGAAATCACCCACAAGTAATGTGTGCACACTGTTAATGCACACACTGTTCCGGTGCCATCCAATACAGGACAGTATCAATTTTAAAATAAACGCAAAGGTGCACCACTAGACACGTAACAAATTGTCAAGTCTGTGTCTATGGTATTTGTTCTTCAAATATTTTCTTTTATTCAATTTGTGCTAAAAAACATTGAGGTGAACAGCCAACGCATTTCGTCCAGAAGGTGGACTTCTTCAGGGCGATTTGAACAATATTGGCACTCCTAAGCAATGATTTCATCAGAGTAGTCGTAACAAAAGAAAGTTTCAAGAAGGAATACAAGGTATGTTTCACCAGTATTTTATGGCAGCAATGCATACTTCTCCCAAAGGATTAGGGAAATCAATGAATATAAAAACCCAGTGTGGGCTGCATCAACAGTCTCACCTAAGTAAGGCGAACTGGAAGTATGAATATAATTCACCAGCTCCAACCTTCGATGGGGTCAGGCGGCATCCTGGCGATGCTTCCAAAAGGATAACAGCGAAGCGGCATCGCTGTTATCCTGTCGGAAGCTTGGGGTGAAGTCTTTGTGTCCCTAAGACTTCAAAATAGGAGGCAAGTTCTACTCAAGCCCTTGGAGATCTTCTTCAAGCAGGGGACACAGCACACAGAAAATTCCTTCTACTTTCGTTGGCAGAAACAGCTACAACAGGCTAAACCCAGACACACAAAGAAGGGACCGTACTTCTCCTCAGTTTCTCCAGCTCTTCTTGCCAAAGGTTCCTCTTGATTCCAGAAGTAGTCTACAGCTCAAGGGTTTTAGGTCTCATACTTATATCCAAAAGTGCAAGGGTCTCTGAGCCCAGTCCAAACCAGTTCTGTCCTTACTGGTGCCGTATGACCACAAGGGGTGGAGACAGCTTTGTGCAAGGGAGACAGGCCTAATTCAGGTGCAAGGAAACCTCCTCCCATTACTCTAAATTCAGCCACGGTCTATTCTGCCCAGTTCTGAGTCATCCAGGAAGGGCCAGCCACACCTCAACCCACTAGTGACTGTCTACAGTAAATGCACATCCCCAGCCCCTGTCACTCCAAAACCAGACAGTCAATACACAAACAGGCAGAGGCACACAGAATGGTTCAACAAAAAATGCCTACTTTCTAAAAGTGCCATTTTCAAACACACAATTTAAAAACCATCTATACTAAAATATGTGTTATTAAATTCTGATTTCAGAGAGCCTAAACTTTATTTCTCCATCTTGTTCCAATGAGAAGTTATATTTATGAGATGGTATAAATAAACTCCCATTCTGTCCTATGGGGCAAGATAGGCTTTCAATAGTGAAAAACGAAATTGGCAGTATTTCACTATCAGGACATGTGAAACACACCAGTACATGTCCTACCTTTCACATACACTGCACTCTGCCCAGGGGGGTACCGTGGGCCTACCATAGGGGTGCCTTACATTAATATTATTATTATTATTATTATTATTAATAATAATGAGTATTTATAGTGCGCCCGGCTACCCTTAGGCATCCTCCCGCTACAAGTGACAAGTCGGAAGGCAGGCTGATTATGGTGAGATTTGAAACAGACAAGTCTTCAACTGTTTACGGAAGGTAAGATGGTGTGAGGTGGAACTAATTGCAAATGTGAGGGCATTCCAGAGCTTAGCTGTGTTATAGGAGAACAGGCGGTCTCCAGATCGTACTCTCTTAATTTTTTGGACAACTGCCAGAAATTGATCTGCAGACCGGAGGCGTCTTGTGGGTTGGTAAAAAGCCACTAGAGATTGATTTATCTTGGACCGGTTCCCCAAATCGTTTTATGAGCTATGCACAGAGCCTTAAACTTGATCCGCTTTGTAATTCAGCAGTCAGTGAAGTTTTTTTAGCACAGGCTTCACTGATTCACCTTGGGGTACAGGTGAGAGAAGCCGAGCTGCACAGTTTTTTACCACCTGTATTTTCTTTATCGTGGCTTTTAAGTAAAGGGGGTTCACCTAGTCCTGCCTTGAGAGTACCAATACCTGTACTATCACTCTTTGTGCTTGCACTGGGAGCAGTGGGAGGATTTTCCTTAACATTCTAATAATTCCAGAACATGAGGCAGCTAGATATTTTGGTTGGTTGTTGAAGTTAACAGCTTGATCTAACCATACATCTAAACTTTTTATTTGCTCTTTGGGAGTTGGTGGAGGACCCAGGTATTTGGGCGAACTTATTCCTGCTGCCGCTAGAGCCACCCCGGGGCGGATACTTGGAAACATTAGCTCCGTCTTGTTACCATTGAGTTTGAGACAAGACTGATCCATCCCCGGGCCACTATTTCCATACATGCTTCAATATTGATCTGTGACTTCCTAGGGTGCTTTAGGGCTTCCACCAATTGCATACCATCTGCGTAGATGATAATTTTAATTCCATACAGTAGGACTAATTCGGCCAGAGGTTTAAGGTATATATTAAAAAGAGTGGGACTCAATGACGAGTCCTGGGGGATTCCACACGAAAGCTGTAAGTATTTTGAAGTGCACTCCCCTTTGAACACCTGGAAACTTCATCGTTCAGGAAAGATGAAATCCAAGACAGGGCCTTGCCCGAGACTCCAACCTCTCTGAGCCTGTCAATCAGAATGTTGTAATTGACAGTGCCAAATGCGTAGCTCAGGTCCAATAAAATAACTGCCACTGTCCCTCCTTGATTAAGGATCTTTCTGGCATCCTCACACCTGCTAATAAAGCTGTTTCGGTCCCATGGTTTGGGCGAAAGCCTGTCTGGGTTGGATGCAATAGAGAGTGGTTCTCCAGGTGCTCCAAGAGGAGTTTATTTACATGTTTTTCCAGTATTTTACTGGTTGCCGGAAGTAGAGAAACTGGTCGATAGCTGCTCCACACCTCTGGGTCGAGGGAAGGCTTCTTCAGGAGTGCCTTTATCATGGTGTGCTTCCATGTCAGAGGTACCTGTCCACTTGCTAACAAACCTCCAACAAGACTGGAAGAGCAGTTCCTTCTACATTCCGGAGTTTTTGGAGGGGTGCTGGATCACAAGGGTAATACAGACAAAGTGGTCCCAGATACTAAAGGAATTAGAACAAGATTAAATAATATCGCGAATGAATTCATAAGCGATATCACAACATTGTTTTTAATCACAATGTGTACACAATTATTCAATAAAATACTATTCTTAAAATACATCAATATTAAATCATCGATAATGTCCCTGAAAGAAGGGAGAGGGAAGGGTAGTGGTTGGATGGTGGAGGAATTGTATAAATAACAAAACAGTGGTCACTGAGACCTTAATGAAAAAATTAATACCAATTAATTAATACAAGGTAAATTACAATGATCACAAATTAGTCAAACAAACTCATGCCCATCAAAACAAAATCACAAATGATGATTGGGGAGAGAGGCTGAGAAGGCAGAAAATGTCGACGTTTCGACCCAGATTCATGCAGGCATATAATAGGGCCTTGCTAGAGGGTCTTCATCAGGACGGGAAAACAAATGGGGCAGTCAATTGGCGATGAAGTATTGCAGATTAAGCAGCAAACGAGTTTGTTAGATGAAAAACGGTCAGTCAATCTTATAGTGGATTGTCGCAAAGACGTTAGCCAACAAGTGTCTATGCTATACACTGTTCAGTCTATCCTAAAAATGAGGTATCCGCCACCCGAGTCCGGATCCTGGAATGAAAAGTGAATAACCCAAGGTAAGAGGATGGGGGTCCTTAGTGAATATCTTATACACTCTCCCTTCTTTCAGGGGCATTATCGATGATTTAATATTGATGTATTTTAAGAATAGTATTTTATTGAATAATTGTGTACACGTTGTGATTAAAAACAATGTTGTGATATCGCTTATGAATTTATTTTAGATATTATTTAATCTTGTTCTAATTCCTTTAGTATCTGGGACCACTTTGTCTGTATTACTAATTACCCAGGTCCCAGCGACTTTTTGGGTCAACCCGTATTTCTACAGCACGGATCACAAGGGTAGTCTGATTTAACCTGGGCAAAGAGTTGTGATAGTGTGTTCATGTCCAAATCTGGAAAAGCTACCAGGCTGGGAGCGCTACTGCTCACAAGATCTGTATTCTGCTCCGTCTTATCAATATTTCTAATTTGAGGGAATGTATTATATATGAATATATATATATATATATATATATATATATATATATATATATATATATATATATATATATATATATATATATATATATATATATATATATATATATATATATATATATATATATATATATATATAAGAAAAATGTATTAACCATGTCTGCAAGTTCATCGCATCGTTTTTTGCGGAATTTGAGGAGGGATCTGGTGAACAGTATTTGGACAGTTTTTTTGCGATTTGGAATATTTTTCTATGTGCATTGCCAGCTGCAATTATTTTTTCTTCATGGTATAAGGCTTGGGCTTTCTTTGTTACAGAAGGATATATTTTTATTGCCTCCCTGTATATCTGTTTTTTTTGCATTGTAATCTTTTCTCCATACTCTCTCCAATTTCTTACAGTATTGTTTTAATTTTCTTAATTTGGGTGAGTACGTACCATAGAGTACATTTTTCTTATGATTTTTTGGGGATCAATTTATGTGGGATTGTGACATCCAATGCAGAAAAGGGAAGGTTAGGCACTTGCCAGGTCAACATGGCAGTTGAAAATTTGCGAGCGTCACTATTAGCCATGCTAATAGTGAAGTTCAACTCAGCTATAGATGGACTTAACGAGCTCTCAGACATTTATAAATTGAGCTGGTACCAATAAACAAGATGATGATACCAGTTTTGACACCTAACACTGTATTTGGCGGCTGAAAAACCCTGCCGGGAGCTGAGGACAGACGAGCTCCGTGCTGGGGTGGTGACAACGTGGCTGAGCGGCTGGGAGCGTACGCCCTTGGTGGCCAGACTGAAGTGCGCAGCGGAGGCGGGGTAATCATATACCCATACTGCCAGTAATAAGCGAAGATTAGCCTCCTGGCTGCTGGAGGTGATACTGATCGCTGCAAGGATCAGCAGCGGCAGGGATCGGCAGAGTGTAGAGGACCCGCTCTTTGCCCCCCAGACTCGGAAGGCTGCGCTAATTCCAGATGCGGGCGCTTGGAGGACCAACAGGAGCTGGCACCAGGTACGTACTACAGGGGACACCGAGCCAGAGCATGGGTCAGCGAGCGCAGGGCAAGGCTCCTGCAGTGCAGAGCGCTCAGAGATAAGACCCTCACAGTTAAGCCCATTCCAGGCGCATGGAAGGCCTCTGGTATTGTGACAGTCTGAAAGACCTGATGAAGGCGCGCAAACAACACTGTGTAGAGGAATCGTGCAGGGACCACAGAGACTATTGGCAATATTGCCTGCACACAGCCTACAGTAGCAACAAGCCTATAGTGAAGACATCTGCCCCTCCCTTCTCTACCTGGCTGGGCACTCTCTCTGATGTTGGGGGGCCAGTCACTCCCCGAAGCACTGGCATGGGCCTCCATGAGACTCCTCTACTTGCTGTGCTAGACCAAGGGCGTGCGGGCGGATGACTGGGAACTGGCCTTAACCCTATGCCACAGAAAAGGGACGGTCATCTGTTGGGCCCTGCATGTTTTGGTGGGTCTTGTGACTGGCCTGAAGCCCCCCGCCCCTGAGAGGGCATTCTCCAACATGCACTGCCTGCAGGCTGGGGTTCTTCGACGTGGAGGTGTGCCCGGCCCAGTTGTGCGGACCTACCCCAGTACCACAGCGTTTCTTTACAGCTCAGCTCTAGAAGTGCTCATTCATATCCACAAGGCATCCTAGCACTAGGAGGACAGTTCATTGACTCTGACCCTCCAGAGCACTGTATGATATAGCACCCTCGGGCCACGTTCAAAGATCTATACAACCATAGAGACTTTCACGGAACGGAGCAGGTACGCTGACCCATCACACAATGGGCAAAGCAGACCCGAAACAGCAAAAACTGCCCTTTGACGCCCATAGAACGCCGCAACACCAAAGTGACCTAGAACAGTCACCTGCAGGACAACACGCTGAAACCATGACATCCACAGACAGTGACATGAAAGCCCTGCTCATGACCGTAAAGCACAGTTTGGCCTCTATTGAAGCCAAAATGGACGATATGTGCAACAGACTGAACTTCATGGCCCAGAAACTCGAAAAGCATGATGCACGTATTGAGGAGACGGACACAGAATCTCAGATCTAGAAGACACAGCAGCTTCATTAGGGAAACAGCTGGCACCAATAGATAAGCTGCTAAAGGTTATAGCAGCTAAGAATGAAGACCTTGAAGCGTGCTCTCGGCGTAATAACATACGCATTTTGGGAATTCCAGAGAGTGCCAATACAGGCAAAATGGAAGACAATGTGGAAGCAATGCTGCGTGGACTCTTTGGCCCAGGGGTCTTCTTGAACCTGCTGGTGGTGGAGAGGGCACATCACTCACTGTGTCCCAGACCTCGCCCCCGAGCCCCAGCCAGACCTATCATTGGCAAACTCCTTAACTACAGAGACCATGATGCTGCTTTGAGACTGGTGAGATCGAAATCCCCTCTAACCTATGACGGCCATGCTGTAGCTCAGTATCCAGATTTTTCCATCGCTGTCCAAGAAGCCAGAAAGAAATTTTCGGTATTGAAGCGGAAGCTTGTACAGGCAGAGATAGATTATGCCATGCTATACCCTGCACGCCTGCTGGTAACCCACCAGGGGAAGCAAAATTCGACACCAACCCCAGCAGGTGGAGAACTAACTACGGAAGATGAAGAAACTGAGGTCCAATCCTGAAGCTGATGCCACTGAAGTTAGAACATCTTCCCAAGTCTCAGACAATGACTGAATGTGCCTGAAGGAAGACGGCACTGCGCAAGACCACACCCGGAGAGGAAACCCATGACACAGCATTTACCAAACTTTACGATCACCTGTGTTCTATATACATTTCAAACTATTCATTTCACTTTATACGATTGAACATATTTGCAACTCATGATGTGCAAGCATGCCACACTGTTTCCTGGGCGCCCCGCTCCCTCTGCCTTCTGTGTTACAGAGGAGGGAGAGCGGTGTCAGAACCTCTACACCGAGTTCAATCATTTGCGGAATAGACTTGCCTCAGATAGGTTAGGAATTCCCTGTTGGTTACATGTGGACAGAGTGGGTCCAGCGATGGAGACATAAGATGGCCGCCGAAGTTGGAATGCAGGTTGGCAGTCTAGTCTCCGCGCCGCAGCTGCAAGGAAATTAAGGTGCAGCGCGAGTGCATCTGAAACTGCGCACTTCACTGAAGTTTGAAGCCGGGAATGTCGTGCTGAAGTAGCGCTCTTGTCATAGACGTAGTTTAGTCACGAAGGATAACTTAAAAGGTTCCTTCAAGTATCCGGAGAGCTTATAAATCATTTACAAGAAGAACCTCGACATTCGGAGATAGCGTGAGCTGAAGAGCTGTGTGGTAAACCTGAGCAGGGTCAAGCTGACAAAAGAGGAGTTCCGTTCTTGAGCAGGGGAGAAAACAAAGCTAAGTAAAAGTTTGATAAGGAATAAATGTACATTAAAGAATATTTACCAGACTAAGTAAAGTCGTCGGATAGCTAAAGACCTTAGAAATAAAGGAGTGAAAGAAAGAAGAAGTTAGCATGCAAACAAGTTAAAGACGACAGTATGCCTATTAGTCATTTTAAATGTAAATATGTATATACTCACCTGGACTGCTATTAGGTGTCGCAATTTCTAAAAACCTGTTAGAGACAGAACAGAGTGAAGAAGTTAAGACGCTTATAATAAGACATCATTCAAAGAAGAAGAGAGTATAACAGAAACCACTTAACATAAAAACTCATCTAGTTAGTGAAGTAAGTGCACTTACATATTTATAATACAGTAAAGATTAGTTGAGGTAATTCTAATATTCTAATATTCTAATATTCTAAGATTCTAATGTCTTACCTTTCTATTAGTAACAACTAACAGACGAGGAGATAAAACTTCAACAAAACGAGTCAGAAGAGAAGCTAAAGTCCAGAATAGTCAGGGTAGGTGATATATGATAGTAGAGCAGTTTTAGAATCTAGAGCAGTGGAGTTTTGGATTGTAATGGTGTATTAATTACAGGTCCCTCTGAAAGAACAGACGACGTCTGCAAGTAAGCTGACTGAGGGAGCCGACTCCGGACCAGTCTCTTCTTTGTTTATTATTTTATCCAATTCCCCCATGGGGGGCCATAGTTGTAATAAATAATGCCAGCCCGCCCTGGATAACGATCATGAGAGGCATGCGTCAGGTCTGCCCGTTATTGCTGCTGCTGTTTGCCCTAGTGGTCAAGCCCTGGCAGCCCGGCTTCGGCAGCTGCACTGAGAGTGGGCCCTGGAATACCCCACTCGGCATGTACTAGTCTCGCTATACGCGAACGATATTATGCTATGTGTACGAAACCCCGAGATCAGCCTTAACCCAATTTTGTGAGAACTTAATGCATTTGGCAAGCTGTCAGGAATAAAAATAAACTGGGCAAAATCTCAACTGTTTCCCCTCACTGAGGCTGTGTGCCCCTTTCCTCTAGACTATCCCACAGAATGGTGCCTTCATTTATCTAGCCCTTACCATTTCACAGACCACTAGCCTGTTGCTGAAGCTATCACAGCTGGCCTGGGTACACAGTGCTATCGCAGCTGACAATCAGAGTTCTTTGTTACTCAGAACCCCTCTTTAGGCAATCTGAAATGATCTATCTGAAGCCACAATCATTTTATGATTCTAAGCTCCTTTTTACTGATTGCCATTGCTCTTTGCCCCTTTTTTTTAGACATCAACATTTTGATTGACTTCAACCATCTCAGTTTCTCAAAACCTTTCTGCCATCCTTCACAGACTACACTCTTTTTCACCAATCCACTTTTAGTCCCCTCTGCCAAGTTTAAGTCCCTCTGCCACAAAATTCACCCTCAGACTACTGTGCCAGCATCAGACAGCATCGGCTATTACTCCGAGGTCATGGAGAAACAGGCCTGGGTTTCTATTCCCTTGCATGCTCTGGTGTGTCAGCAAATACTTCCCAGTTCTCTATGTGGGCTAAAAAAGGTGAATATTTCTGGTGGTTGGTAGCATAAGAAGCATGAACAAAAACTGTATACAAAAGGGATATCCTAATGCATGTGGCCGAGAATCACATTGGTGTTTTTATGCTCTTTTTTTCTCCACCAGGTCCTTTTGTAATTTTCTGGTCTTGGTCCTCCTCCTTATCCAAGTCCTCCTTTTCTGCTTTGTTTTGGTCCTCCTGATCCTCATCCTGGCTCTATTTATTAGTTCTGGTCACCAAGATACTGGTTTCCTCTCCCTACCCCTCCTGCTGGGGTCCCGCAGTCTCCTCACAGCAAAAGCACCCTCAGAATACAACTCTCACACCAGTTCAGGACCTATGTCTTGCAACTGGTCTCCAAACTTAGGGTCTAAACCCTCAGGATGAGCCGGGGTCAGAGGCGAGGACTCCTTTCCTCAGCACACCCTTCCAGAGGACTGACCCCCCCCCCCCCCAACTGGGGTGATCCCCCTGGAAGGGCTTCTGGGGACTCACACAGTATCTCCCCGAGTGTAACTCATGACTCCTGTGTCGTGTGAAAGTCTGCCTGGCGCAGATCTCCCGACCCCGTCCATCTGACAGTGCGCGAAGATCCCCCAATACAGAAGTGGTGTCACCATGGTCACTCCTGTGAGGCTCAGGCCTTGTGGCTGGCCCCTGACCCACTGGTTCACCCACTGGGGAACACATCCCCCTCTCAGCCCTCACTCTGGACTTCTGCACCCTCCCAAGTGGAGTGGCACCGCCAGACACCAGAACAACTAGAGCTCCATTTACATTTGCTCCAGGTTCTCCTGACACTAGGAGATGCCCCTCAAATGGCCTTCTGGTACAGCCTAGACCCCCAACCTGGTGTTCTCTTAAGGAACCCTCCAGGCCCTGAGACTGGGTTTCGGGCACCTTGGGACACACGTTCCCACAATCACTCCAGAGAGACAGGACATGAGCCCCTACACCCCTCCCACTACAGTGGGACCTAGCTGAGCTACACTGAACCTCTTCCACCACACAGGACCGGAAGATACCCAGGCCACTACTTTTGGAATCACTCTCCAATGCCTCTTCAGACCCTCTGGAATCCACCAAGAGGTCTGCCTCCAACACAAGTGTCCTGGAATCAGAGAACTCGCACTCCACCGGGTGTTGGCATAGCTCTAGAAAACAGGGACTTAAAATATTCTCTCCTCTCCTCCATTCTCAGTATCTGCCTCTTCCGCCTCTGTATCCTCCCAAAAGGCCTTCAAGGCTTCCTGCAGCTCCTCCTTCCTGGAGCTGCTTCTCACGACACAACCAAAACCTTTGCAAAATTGTTTGAGCTCATCCTTTTTGTAAGAATATAGATCCTGAATATGAAATTCCAATTCTGCCTTGTCATTTGCTGCACTCCCCTTCTGAGACATGACGCTTCCTGGGCGTTACACAAAAATAGAACCAAAAACCAAAATTTCAATATGTGGTTGCGTAGTTATCGGCGCTAAACTAGTGATGTTCACCAATCACTGTGGGTCAAGTGCAAAAACAAGTTCAAATCCTCACTGCTGTCCACCAATGTTAGAAATGGGATTTCTGGTTGGCTGAGGCTTGCGCCAAAGCCAGGCAGAAACCACGTCAGGGTAAGGGGGAAACACACGCTGTTGATAACCCCTGCTCAGCCCCTTGGTAGCTTGGCACGAACAGACAGGCTTATCCCCAAGGCAATGTGTAAAGTATTTGCACCAACACCCACAATAACACTGTGAAACACCACAAATTGACACCACACAGGTATTTATAACAACAAATATCTTTATCTAAAATTTGGCATGACCAAAATGACATAGGTCCAACATACACAATCAGCTCTGCTTTAGGAATGTCCTTGATAATGTTCTTGGTAAGGGAAAGGAAATAAACTTGTAGATCCTTTAGCAAAAGCGCCCTGATGAAGTTAAAAATACTTGTGGGCTCCGTAAGGCTGTGAGCCCTTCTTTCTAGCATGTGGAACTTCTAACAATGGTGCCTCTATCAATGACCGCCCTGCTGTACTTGTAGCACGGAGTGCGCTACCTGGTCGTGCTCACTTTCACCTTTGGGAAATCATCCCCTCACTAACGTGCATGCCAGTCACCAGCAGGAAACTGTCTTCCACTGTGGCCCACGCTGAACTCTTAAAATGCCCGTGTTGCCCTTTTTAAGTCACAAAATGGATGCTTGACCTACAAGATTGCCCAGCTGCACTTTAAATCAAAAGGACGCGGTGCGCCCTTTCTCACGCTTGCAGCCCTGCCTGTTTTCCACCCGCTCCCGGCCTCGCACAGACAGCACGGCTGAGAGCGTTTACCTGGGACTGCTCTTGCGGTGCCTCCTTTTCCTCATCGGGCCTCAGACGGGAACCCCTTTCCACCGGCGATACAGCTCCTACGGGGACCGGGCCTCTTGGAAAGCCGAGTCAGCCAAGCCAGGACTTCCTTCCTCCACTGAAGCGCTTGTCATTCGGCGGGCTCCTCTGCTCATAGCGGTGACGTCGGCTCAGGCATCACCGTTACCTAAGCAACTCTTTTGCAAACCAAGCCCTGGGCGGTGACTCTGGCAGAAGCTTCCTTGAGTTGCCCGGTAACCGCTACGGCTGGGCCAATCCCAGCGCGGCGGCTGAATCAGGGATTCCGTGCCTTCCCGGGCTGGCGGCGGTGATCAGTGCTGGACAAAGGAGACAGCGCACAGGGGAGGCAGGGGCCAGACCTTGAGCTCCCGCGTTTCCTGGGCCAGTGGCGGTGATTGCACAAACAAGCAGCAACCTAGGGCAAAGCAAACGCGTTGTAGCCCCTCGCTAGTCTGCAAAACCATCAAATTAAGATCCTGGGCAAATCATGCCCGAGGCAGCGCAGTCCTCACAACAGTCCCCCAGCTGTGTACCAATGAGCACACCGAGTCTGGAGCACGCAGTAGCTTCGTGAAGGTGCAGGCTCAGGAGGCCACAGTTATGGTGCAGAGAGACGCACTCAGATGGTGATAAAAAGGGTTTCTTCAGGGAAACTTTTGTGTTCCTGTGTTTTAATAGGAGGCAAGCTCTCTTCTGGCCCTTGGAGACTCTCAGGACACAGCACACAGCAAAGTCCTTGGTTTTCAAGTAGGAGGGTCACAGCACACAGCAAAGTCCCTAGTCCTCACTCTCAGTAGATTCAGTAAACTGCAGGTCAGCCCCAGAACACACAGCAAGGGCAGTCTTCTTTTTCAGTCTCTTCAGTTGATCTCCTTGGGCAGAGGTTCATCTTTATTGTAGAAGTAGTCTAATTTACAGGGGTTTCAGGTCTTACTTTTATACCCCAAAAGTCTTTGTTCTCCGTGTGTGAGGGGTCCAGAATCCAGTCTCAACCAGTTCTGGGTGCCCTCTACCAGGGCAGGTCTTCTTCCTTTGTGAGTATGGGCTAGGGCTATTAGACTCACCGCAGGAGGTAGAGCCAGCATTGTGGAAGGCAGGCACAGTCCTATTCAGGCCAAGGTGCAACTCCTCCCACCACTCTAAGTGTAGATAGGTCTATTCAGCCTAGTGCTGACTCCCCATCCTCCTGCAGCCACCCCAGCCCCTGTCACTCACAAACCAGACACTCAATACACAAACAGGCAGAGGCACACAGAAAGGTTGAACAGGAAAATAGGCACTTTCTAAAAATGCCATTTGCAAACACAGAGTTTAAAAACCATCTGTCCTAAAAGATGAATTATCAAATTCTGAGTTCAGGGATACCAGACTTCAGCTTACCATCTTGGGGAGATATGCAGGTACACATTCGGGACACACCATTCCCCATTCTATCCTATGGGCAAGATGGCCGTTCAATAGTGAAAAAACAAAATTGGCAGTATTTCACTATCAGGACATGTCACCCACACTAGTACATGCCCTACCTTTTGCATACACCACACCCTGCCCAGGTGGGTACCTTGGGCCTACCATAGAGGTGTCCAATATGTAAGAAAAAGGAAGGGTTAGGCCTGGCAAGTGTGTACACTGGCTAGGACAATATGGCAGTTAGCAACTGCACATAGACACTAAGGTGGCAGGCCTGAGACACCATTTTAGAACTACTCACGTGGGTGGCACAATCAGTGCTGCAGGCCCACTAGTAGCATTCGAATCACCAGCCCTGGAACACTCAGTGCACTTTACTAGGGACTTTACAGGTAAAACAAATATGCCAATCAAAGATAACCAATCACAGTAATAATAATTTACAGAGAGAGCATATTCACTTTAGCACTGATCAGCAGTGGTAAAGTGCCCAGAGTCCTATTGCCAACAACCACAGGTCAGTAAAAACAAAGGAGGAAGAAGCAACAAGTGTGGGGATAACTCTGTAAAAAGGGCAATTTCCAACATAGGTCCTTTGGAGCCTCATCATTTTGGTCCTGGTCCGCTGGGCATGTGTCTCAGACCTATCATTGCAGTGCCTGCATGCTCAGTTTGAAACTGCCATGCTAACCTAGCAAGTGCACCCACTTACCAGGCCTAAACCTTCCCCTTTCTTACATGTAAGGCACCCCTTGGGTAGGCCCAAGGTAGCCCCTTGGGCAAGGTGCATTGTATGTAAAAGGTGGGACATGTCCTAGGGTGTTTTATATGTCTTGATAGTGACGTACTGCTAATTTCATTTTTCACTATTGAAAGGCTATCTGTCCCATAGGATAGCATGGGAGCTGCACTGTAACATCTTACAGGTGTAACTTTCTATTGGGACCAGATACCGATCTGGAGTTAGGCTCTCTGAAATGAGAATTTACTAACACATCGTTTAAGGGAGATTTTTTTTATATGGTGTGCCACTTTAAGATAGTAAATGAGGCTTCACCTCGCTTTCATTCTAAGCATTCACAATTTTGCTTCATGAACAAACGTTTTGCATTCTGTTGGTTCTGGTACCTTATTTATAACTTTTTATTTAATAAATTTTCTTATTTTCTCATAAATTCATTTCAGTGCAAGAAAAGGTCATGTGTCTAGTCATTTTAAACAACATTCAAATCATAAAAACATTCAAATCATAAGGCGTATTACATCACATTAAACATTCTTTTTACAAAAAGACAAACATAGAAAGAAAATACATACAATACATGTATCAGTGAGAAAATAAGAAGACTTAATAAATAAAAAGTTATAAATAAAGTACAGGAACAAACAGAAAGCAAAACGTTTTTTCATGAAGCAAAATTGTGAATGCTTAGAATGAAAGCGAGGTGAAGGATCATTCCCCTTCTTTAGAAAACGTTAAATAGGCCCTGCCCAAACCTCGTCCCTTGGGCATAACTCCTCATTTATATAAACTTTTAGATAGTAGGCATTTTCTTGTTAAACCATTCTGTTTGCTTCTTATGTTTTGTGTATTGACTGTCTGGTTTTGGAGTCACAGGACCTGGGGATGTCCATTCACTGTAGACAGCCACAAGGGGGATTGAGGTATGTACTGCCTTTTCTGGATGACTCATAGCTGGGCTGAATAGACCATGGCTGTATTTACAGTGGTGGGAGATTTTTCCCTAGCACCTAAATAGGCAGTGTCTCCTATGCACAATGTTGTCCCCACCCCCTGTAGTGGTGCTGCACCAGAGTGGACAAATCTGGTTTGGACTGGGCTCAGAGACCCATACCACAAAGAGAAAATGGAGTATAAGTATTGGACCTCAAAATCCAGATAATTAGATAACTTCTGGACTCAAGAAGAACCTCTGCCAAGGAGAAGAGCTGGAGAGCTTCAAGGATGAGGACTGCCCCTTTGTTTATTTGGATTAAATCTTTTTATTAAAGTTTTACTTTTCAGATTCCCATGTGGGACGTCAGACAGATCACAGGTCAATCATCACACATATAATTGTTACACATCAGCGATAGTTATAGTACATCATTATCATTTAGATTCTATTCCCCCACGTATGGTTACACATCATCTCTCATGGATCTGTTACTAGGTCGTCTCGCTACATGATGCTGTGTCTTGCTGTGTCTGGTCCCTTAGGCTATATGATGGTGAAGACTGGTGTAACTTCCTCCCCTCTGTCTGTGTATGCTACCCCTTGCTATATGTCCAATCATTAGTACTCCATGAATAAGTCGGCTTCTGAACCGCAGACTGGAACTTAACTGGAAACCGTGGGAAGAAACATTTCCCAAAAGAGATGGGGGGCGAGGACAAGTGGCTGTGATAGGCGGCGTGTGAGCCGGTTGCTGGCCTGAGGGGTAGGTTTGTGTGTAACCTGGGGGGGGAGAGGAGCGATCTGTCGTGGGGGCAGACAATAGTCTTGGTGGTACTAACTGCCTGTCCTATTCTATCCTCTCACTGGGGGCATCACTCGCCCGGAATTGAGGCTTGTGACCTGGGGTGTCGGAAAGGGTTGTGTCGGCTCAGGAGTCGCCTCTGCTGCGCCTCTTGTTTAATAGTTGCGCCCATTCCATAGAGATTGGGTGTTTGGGTGTGCCTTTCAATTCTTCCTCTCTCAAGGTCTGTTCCTCCGCTGCCCCCCATTTGTTTACCACTCCTACCAAATCTGCTTCTGGGGGTCATGTAGGGGCTCTTCAGTGCATGGCTATGTTTCTTTTTGCTAGGAGGATAGCTAGGGATGCGAATCGCCACTGCAGTTTTCCAGACTTTTTTCAGGTAAATTCCTAAGGCGCACGCCTTCCATGTGGTAATGTGTAGCAGGTTTACTATTGTTTGAAGTGTGTGATGTACTTTGTCTCAATATCATTGTATGGATGGGCAGTCCCTGAACATGTGCCTGAAGTTTGCCTCTAGTGACTGACATCGGGGGCATTTGAATTGTGTGTCCGGATAGTAATGGTGCAGTTTATCCAGTGTGAGGTATGCACGATGCAGGATATTAAACTGTATGTTTTTAAAACATGCATTTCTGTAAACCTTTTTAGGGAATTCCAAGGCCTGGGTCTACTCTTTGTCGTGGAAGGCTCCACCCACATCAACCTCCCACGACTGTCTCTCTCCTTCCAGAGAGATGTTAGTCAATTCCCGGATTGCTTTACAGTGCCATGTTACTAGGTGTCTGCCTGCCCCCATTCGTAGTATCGTCTGCAGCACCGGGTGTGTTGGGGTTTCCATCTCGTAGGTCCCAGCATTGGTGACCATTATCCAAGAGTTGCCTATGTGTTAAGAATTGCCCTTGCGGGAGGTCGTACCATTCGACCATCTGCTCATATGTTTTCAGTTTCTCCTTGTGGAACAGAGCTTCTACTTCCTTTAGATCGTGCTCGGTCCATACCTGCAGGGCTTTCGCTGTATAATATTCTTCCTTTTGGGGGAAGCCCACCAAGGGACGCAGTGGGGAGTATAGCGGTCGCCCCCTTTGACATTCTGCGCACTCGCATCATGCATTTGCGGGTTATGGTAACCTGTATCGGATGTGTGTGGACCGGCTTGGTGCCCAGTAAGAGCATTCTTCTGATAGCGGGAAGGGGTATCCTACCAGTCTCAGTGATCGTTTCTCCTATGTGTTTTTCTGCTGTCCAGTGAGACAACCACTGAAGTTGCTCTGCGAGAAAGTATAATTCAAAGGACAGGGCTCCCAAACCTCTGCATGTCGTGAGCAGATATAGCGTGCGCATTGCTACTCTTTGTGGACCATTCCCCCATATCAACATTGTGAGCAGCATGTTCAATTCCCGGAAGAAGGAACGAGGTGGGATCACTGGAAGATTTGTGAAGTGATATAACATTCTGGGAACCATGAGTACTGTCCCTTTGTTGTGCACGTTTTGCTGGGTTGGCCTGCAGTTGCTGCTTCTGCCAAGGAAAGGATGACTGGAACTTTGCTGTGAATCTACTTGAAGAACAATCTTCAAGGGCCTGTGTGTGCTGGCCTCCTTTCTTGAAGTCTAAGGGCCACAAAGACTTCACCTGCAAATCCAGTGACCAGCAACTGACTCCTCTGTGGACTCATGCATTCAAATGTGCGTCATTTCCAGTTCCTGGGCCCTGAGAGTTGTGTGGTTGGTGCTGCAAAGCAAGAAAAACAACTCTGATGCCACCAGTGATGCTGTGACCTGCACCGAAGCCGGGGGCATCGCTCCTGAAGTGCACAATGCAACATCTACCTGCACCACAGCTCTGACGCCCATCAACGCCCGTTGACGCCAACAGTTTTTGGCCTTCCTGACTCCTGCGATCGCACCAACGCTTTTACCACCAGTGCCAGCATCCTGTTATCCAACAAGGGTGATTTCATGAACTCTTTGCCGTCACATCACCTCATCAGAGCCAATACCTCACTGTCAATGATGCCTAACTTCCCTATCCATGACTCAATGCCTCCCTTCTTCACAACCTTGAGGCTTCTCCTCCCCTGTGGCAGAAAGGAACCCACTGATGCCTCACCTCCACAACACCATGCATTATCTACTGTCTTCATTTCCAATGTACTGTTGTTTGGGGATCAATGTGACTCCATGCCTGACGTCACTCACCTCACGGTCAGCGCAGTCATTTAGATTTTTGCATGTCATAAATTCGTAATAGCCTCAGGTGGAGCTTTTTGTTTCTACAAGTGCTATTTTTGAAGTAACTGTTCTAAAAGAGATATTCTTGATACGTGTATGTTGGATGTTTGTAATTTTGGTCTTGTTTGGTTTAGATAAAGATACTTTATTTTCCTGAACTGGTGTGGTGTCCATTTGTGGTGTTTTCACCATGTTACTGTCTATATGGGTACAAATACTTTACACGTAGCCTTTAGGATAAGCCTGTCTGCTCATTCCAAGCTACCAAGGGGGTGAGCAGTGGTTATCTAAAGTGTGTAACTCACTTACCCTGACTAGAAACAAGGCTTCCTACTTGGATAAAGGTGCATACATCTGCCAATTAGACACCCTCATTTCTAACAATTGTCTATTTGTTCCTGGTTCCCTCTGGCATTGAAAACCCTGGTCCTCAAATATTTGATCTCCCTGGGCTTGATTCTTCTTGTCCTGGTCCTCGGGGCACTGGTCGTCCTAGCCCCTCTTGTGGTCTACCTCCTGGCCCTTAGTCTTTCATGTGTTATCATCCTCTTCTTACTGTTCCTACTCCTTCCTTCCCCTGCCCCCATACGCAATTACTTTAATCAGGTACAGATCTAAGCATGTCACTCAGATTTGAGGTTTTTTGGGCTTCCAGATTTCATTGCCTGATACAGCACTGTCAAAGCAGATATGTGGACTCAGTAGAGACATGACCTTGACCACTTCAAACATTGTTTAGCATGTTAAAAATCAAAACTACCATGTCCAAGATACATTGTCCTGGTGATTACAATATTACTGTGGCTGAAACGGCTACTCTTGACATGGGAGCAAGAAGAATCAATGCCTGAAACCCACACTCATTGCTTGGTGAATAGTAGAAAAATGTGTGTTTATTCACAGGCAGCAAAGTGAACACCTCCTGCGAATCACCCAGATGTATTACTTACCTGTCTCCTGATTTCGCTACCCCATTTCACAGAAGCCACAATACTAAGTCTGACTTAATTTTCCTCCTGAAGGTGTCCCTAAGCACTGTGCTATCAAAAACAAATTGCCTACTGTATGTGTCCCTCCCTCTGGGCCCCAGATACCACATGTCTGTCTGAATTCTTTGTTTGCTGCTAGTTGTCAATTGCTTCTATGTTGACAGTTTTGAAATATTAAGCATGCACTACACCCCCCGGCTACGAAAAGAAATAAAAGCTAGCACGGGGCCTTCCAGACAAAGAGTAACAAGAGTTCAGCTCTCAAAAGTCATCAAAAGGAAGATAATGAACAATAAACAAGACAATGTATTCTCATGAGTGAATAATATATTTTTTAAAAACATACTTATTATTCCTTGTAGTCAAGCAAGTACTGCAAAACTTCTGTGGGCCACATCCTTAAGCTCCTGAAATAGAAGTTCAATCACTACATTTCATATTTGAATATTAAAATAGCATATATATTTTCAATCAAAATTGGTTTTACTGTATTTTCGTCAGCTTAGCTTAATTCATTTACTTATCTTTGTACAAACTATTGTACATTTGTATATGAATTTCCTTTCAAATGCCTCACACATGTTGCATCCCTGTTATAAGGCAGCCATCAGCCTACCATTGACTGTTGTCCCTTTTGTGTTCATGGCTGGCTAAATAAAGACCTCCTTCACTGTATTTATCTTGCATCCGTTGAAGCTATACATCATCTTTACTGTTTAGCCTGTAGTCACATAAACAGCAGAGACTATGTACTATTTCGCTGCTTCATGGCTACCACCATAAATCTGTGTATGTTGATATCAGTAATGTTTGTGGTGGTGTATAAAGTGGGTCTATGTAGTAGAAGTCAAATTCTCTTCAGAATTGTTTAATACCATAAATGAATAGGAACTGATAAAGACAGAAGATTTGATAGTTCTATGGTGCTTGTGCCAACACAACATCCATAGAGACAACCAACAAAAAAGTGTTTTCTTATATAATTGGCACCTCCCTTTAGGATTTCTAATTGCGTTTCATATCAAATGATTCATTTACACAGTTTAAAGATAGTCAATCTACTAACATCTGAAGGATGGAAAACTAAGATGCTTTGACACTATTTGGACTTGTGTCTTACCTGTGGTCAAAAACATCAGCATTAAACATTAAGTCACTGGGGCATTCTCGCTGAATGACACACAGGCAAATATGCAGAAAAAAGCAATATATTTAGAATGATGCACACACAAACCATCACATCTACAATCATCTACAGATATATATCAGCAGACAATATGTCAACCATAAATATATAGACCACCTGACTGGTAGGGACCCGAAAACGCTGGCTATTTCAAAATGCTGTGTGTAAAAAAGAGCTGAAAAACAGTACCAAGAAAGAGGGAATATGTACGGAGTCTTGTGAATGAAATGACCTTCCCCAAGATGGAGTCATAGGGATAGCCAACCTTTTTTGGAGGAAAATTTGCTGCAGGGGAAGAAGGGGGCATGAAAGGATATGAGATACACATCAAAGGGCTAAACAGTTCATGGACTTAGGGAGAGGCAGAGGATTAAGATACATAAAGTCATTTATCTCAACTGCACTCTTAGAATACTCTCTTTTTTTGGGTTTGCACTGGGCATTTTGGAGTCAGCACCCTGCACCTCGGATTAGGTCAGCTCCTGCCATCATACTATATTTGTCTGAATCAGTGAAGTTTCAAAAAGGAGGAGGAACTTAGGGCCCCATTACGAGTCCGCCCACCACTGTAAAAGAAAACGGGACCGACCACAAGAGGTGCAGCGGTCCAGTGAGTCCAGAAAATATGCAACCGCCACCCTGACAGTCGCATCCTGCATCTGTTACATTGCAGCTGGCAGTGCTGTAGGCAGCACCTGCTGCAATGTAAAAGTTGTATGTTGTGCATTGACATGCACAACGTGAGAGGCACCGTGCGGTGCCTGCCACCTTGTGCAAGCCAATGAAGGGGGCACCATGGGTACCCCCGTAGTGTATCCACCCACCCCAGGGGGGCCCGCAACGGGCCCTCAAAAGCCATTTACCTTATGCCTTTCCATGGCGGAGTCTCCGTCATGGTAAGGCATAAGCACCGCATACTTCATAATATAGATGGCGGTGCCTGCAAGGCATCGCCCAGGCACCGCCACCATATTGTGTGCCTTTTCTGCCCGGCTGGCAATCTGGCTGATGGAAAAGCGGTGGACGGACTTTTGGTATGCTGCAGTACCCACCGCCATGCTAATGCGGCAGTGAGTACATGGGATTTTGATGGCGGGTGGCTCACCAATGTCGTGGGCAGATCGCAACCGCCCGGCCAGCTGTGGCGATCCGCCCGCGATCGTAATGGGGCCATTAGTGCCTGCCCTTGATGAGATTGGTGGATTGAACTAGAAATTTAAACCTCACGCCAGAACAGTGGGATTGATTCATTTTATTTGCATTGTGCTCTTTGAGAACTCTCTGACTTCGGAGTCAGTTCCAGCCACTCTGGTAAGTCTGCTCCCAAAGCCGTACAATACAGTATGGTGAAGGTTAAAAAAAGTGGAGGAGCGTAGGTCTTGATTGTACTATAATTGGTAGAACGAATAAAAAGTTTAACGTCCATGGTGAAGCTTCAAGGAAACAGATGTGTGTTGCATGCAAAGTGAGTCATCATCGAGCTGTCTGGCCAACCAGATTATCATCGCCCAGTAGTGTCAGTGCTCTACAACATTTGTCTGCTCTGTGCTTGTTAGAGTGAGAAAAGTTTGGGGCGAAGGGCCCCATGTACATAACAGAAAATAATGGAGACAATTCTCTGTTCCCCCGCAGTCATTCGACGGGATTTCTATGCAGAAACTGTCCCACTGGTCACCATCTCCTTTGAGAACCAGATGTCATTACAACTGGGGTGTTAAGATCTGCTCAGTGGTTTGAGACCACATTTGAAATCACAAGCCAATGCTTTATTTCATTGTGATTCATAATTACAAAGGAGTGATCCCTTCTCCTCCCCTCCTAATGGCATTTCTGAATGAGTCATTGCACCATTTTTGTGAGTACATTAACAAAATATATTTTGCTTTTCAAACCCTGCATTTTTTTATTTTTTTTAAACTTGAAAAGTCTCTGCTTTTAACAAATGCTTCCAAAAGTTCTGAGATGATGTGCTATACAAGAAAAAGCATAGCTCTTCTTTAATGATTTACAAATAGACATCATCATGCCTGCACCACTTCTAAAGTAAAATAGGGATATTGTACCTAAGGAATCACTGACATAATTCCGACAGACAGCATATCGACCTACAGATTATTTTTTTAAATATATTTTTATTTTCCAAATTATACACACTTTTACTTTTATGCAATTCAACATGAATATTTCACATACTTTTTCAACACTTCAAAACCTTTATCTGTATACAGTACAAAATCAAAATATATTAAACTTGTATCAGTCTTAACAAAAACACACTGATATTTTTCCAGATGTTCAGTGATTACCCATTCTTTCTTTCCACTTATTTACTGGGTCCCAAACTCTTAAACCCAAGGTCCTCTTCCTTCTGCCCTTCCGAGCATAGATTTTCTTTTTCAAATTATATACAGATAATAAGTTGGCCAACCAGGATTGCATTCCCAGGGGATTTTTATCAAGCCATGCCCTGGCTATGGTTAATCTGTAAACTGCCATGTCTACAAACAAAAATTCCCGTGATACCGCTTCCTCATCTGCACCAACCCCTAAGAGAATCCAAGAAGGGGTGAGCAAAATTTGTATTCCCAGTGACCTGTTCAAAAATATCTCTATGTCCCTCAGTAGTGTGTGCAGTTGAGGACAGGTGGCAAAGATGTGCACACTGTCTGCTTCTAGGGAATTGCATCTGGGACACAAAAAACTCGTATTACCACCCCACTTTGCAATCGTGGCTGGTGTGAAGTACAGTGAGAAAATGGTTTTATAGTGTTGGGATTGCAAAGGGGATGAACACAGAACTGTTCGAACTAATTCTAGGGATTCTTGGAACCAAACCTGCTCACCACCCAACTTCTAGACCTACAGATATTTTGACACAAAGTTATCAACAACAATATTATCGGCACTCTATACTTATTTTAAAAAAACACAACATTTTCGAACCCATAATATCGTTGTTCGAAAATGTCTACATCAAAAATATCATGCAAATTTATATTGTTTTCAAATATATCATACATTGTTTACAAACATACACTATGTCTAAAATATCAACCACAAACATATTGAGAGCTAAAATATCGTTATTTTAAAATTATCAACTGCACAGAACCAGAGAAAACATTAAAATTAAGATGCATCAATACAAATAAATACATAAACATGTATTACATTTCAAATTTAATTAAACACACATTTTTTTCAAACAATAAAAACATAACTAAAAATAAAATATAAAATAGACAATAACAACATGTATACATATAAACTTTCATCATACAAAATAATTTTCTTGCATTTTATATATAATATAACATCAACCAATAATGTTTTAAACATATGAACAGGGAAAAAATAACTAACTCTTAATTTGCATTTTCCATATAAAGAAAACAACTTCCAAAACAATGTAATAAATAGAAATTAACCAATAGAAACACACAGGTTTAAAACTTACCAATGAAATTAAACTAACAATGTACTAAACACTATATAAACTACTCTTATTTCACACCTGAAATAAAGAAAGCTAAAGAAGGAGAAACTCTGCTGGATTTCTCTCTAAAGAAAGAACATCATCAAACCAAAACTGCTATAAATCTAATAAAAGTAGGTAAATTAAATGATCCTAAATAACAGTTAAACTAATGTTCTCTAAATATTAACATACGTACTCAAATAACTAATTTATATCTTTGTTCCATTTTATATTTCCACTACATACAACTCTAAACAAAACCACAGAATTACAGAGCACACCATAAAACCATCCAAATAATAAAGTAAGTATTTTCCAAAATGCATTAAATAAATCTCTAAAACACCCACCACACCCCATATAAAAATGTTGTAAAACAAATAATAAAATAAACTTGCATTTTATTTCAGAAAAATAAACTCCATAGGAAGAGTCCAGACATAAAGAATAAAAATCATATTTTTCAACATTCTAAAGACAAACTTTGTAAGTATACTTTGAAAAAATGTATATTTAAAAACATTAAAATACATAGCAATATATTTAATAATTGTTATATACATTTAATATGGATTTTCACCATCAAAATAACTGAAGGAGCACAATTTTTAACATCACAGAAAGGAAAAATGTTATTATCTTACATGAGGTACGTCTTCACGCAGAAGAAACAAACTGGCCTAAAAAGTCAATTGGAAATGTTCTAAATATTATTCCAATAAATGTTGCGGCCGTGCTAATACCAGAGAAACCACTGTAAAGTATACCAGGGAACATAACCATCCCCCATGAATAATGGCGGGCGGATCGCCACCATCATACGGGCGGTGGCGATCCGCCCGTATTATAATAGATTCCTCAGTGTATAGTATGCAACTAATACATCTTTTGCATACCAAATTATAAAACAAATCGTAATAGCCTTTGTACCAGTAACAGATGTTGCTGAACCTGCTACTAAAAAATCCTTTTTTAACAACAACATGAGCAATAATTAAGTCCACTCCTGGACTACTTTGAAGACACCTGGGTGGGCACACTTGACAGATCAGGCCATAGAAGACAGCCCTCATTTCAAAATCCCTGGTGGAACATCTACACTAGCACACTTAACCAACAAGCCAAATCCAATAAAGCTGTTGAAGGATGGCATAATGTCTTCCAACAAACCACAGGAAGAGTCTCACCTACACTGGAAAATCTAATAACCTCCCTACAAAAAGAACAAAGCTATCAGGAACTCTGAATGGAACAATCTGTCACTCAACTCAAAGCAAAGACCTCCAAACAAACTAAACAAATGTACCAAACTTGAACATTAAGTTAAAATATACCCTAGTACAAGAGGCCTGGAATACCTAGGACTGATAGCCAAAAGTCTACTTTAAAACATCCATATAATCTAAATACATAAGACTTTTTTTAATGCATAGCAATACTAAATAAAATGTATTTATTACTTCACAATTATAATTACTGTGTGTAATATATTTTTAACACTAAACAATAATATATTTATACAAATTAATTATATATGTGCGAAAATAAAACACAACAATAATAAAACATAATATTATTTCCCTCCCACAATTTAGTCATTTTCATAAACTCACAGTGTTTGTTGTTGCAGTTGTAAAATCCAACATCTTGTTATATAATCCAGCTAAATTTGATTGAAATATCCATAGAAAAGTTTCAATCCGAAAAAATGCAAAAATTCAACTGTTCCAAAAAATAAATACTTCATTGACAAAACCACAATCTGGAAACCATAAAAAACCCCAAAAATTATTTAAAATAAAAAACGTGGGGCATTGCCAAGTAAGATGGCTGAGAGGACGTGAGCCGCTTTAGCTCCGGACCGTGACGGCTGCCACATAGTATTTGCACAGCATGTAGTGAGCACTATTCTGCATGCCTGTAGCTAGTAGTATCCAGGTCCTCATCAGAAACCTTGAATGTGCCTGAATGTGGAAGGCCTTGACTGGTAAATGCCCCCGAATCTGATGCACCGGAGCTCCAAAGCTGCCTTCAAATTGGTGTCGCCGCGTGAACCGGATGCCCTGTAGGCCTTTTTTCCTGGGATAGAACGGTGTTGGCAGATCTGAGCTTCACTGCGGTAGTAGCTGAGACCACCCGTCCTTGCAGGGCTGTGGGAGGGTGCGGAAATCACCTACCTCATCCCGCGACTTCGGCAGACTCGTGGACGAGGTCTGGGCTGAATCACAGCAGACCGGAGGAGCTGCGAACACTCAACGAACCAAACGTGGTAACAGCAGACGGCGAGTTGGCAGCTTGAAACAAACGCCTCATGCGAGTCAGTCTCTTCCCCAATATTGTTTTTGCACGTGAAGAGGCTGGGGTAGTAGGCCTGCAAGCATGATGCCTGACTCTAAGATGGCGGCAAAGCATCTGGAAACATCAGAGTCTACTGCCTGCCTTATGCCATGACCAGGGGATAGACGGTACCCAGTGAAGCAACTCCACCTGAAGATTACTTGGCTTCTTTGGGGTCAGACCACTGGAGGCCACAACCTTCCTGCTAGACCACTCTTCTCCCTGCCTAACTCCAATATGGCGGACAGACCCCACCACCCAGCAGGGACCTGACATCAACACGTGGGGGCGATCACACGGTCAATACCCAGTCCCCTACGTCCACAAGCCGTGCTGGGAATTGCCCTTATGCCTCCTAAGAAAGCCTAAAAACAAAGTTTCCCATCAATTTGCAGCATCGGAAAGGGACACCCCTCCATCGGAGACCGTCCACCGGCAGAACATGACACTTACACAGGAGGACCTGATGGCCACCTTAGGTGACTTCAAAGCAGAACTATGCCTAAAAATCAAACAGTACTTACGGCCCTCCATGGACCAACTGAAAGCTGATCTCACCGAAAAATGATGACCCTACGTCAGGATGTGGACGCTGTGGGCACCAGAGTGTTGGAGGTGAAGGAACAGACACCAGACCTAATGACTCGTACCGCCAAAATCCAAGACTTCCAGCTAGCCCTCCAGGCCCAGTTGCAGCAGGTCATACTGATAGCAGAAGATCTTGAAAATAGAACCCGAAGGGAAAACATACGGATTCAAAATTTGGAAGAGGGCCTATTTGCAGAGCTTTTGACTCCTCAGCAACTGAAGCTTAAACCGGGCCGGGTCCACCGGGTGGGGATCCTGCAGGCCGGGGATTGCAAAAGGCTGCGAGACATCTTGGTCAAGTTACACTCTTTTAAAATGGAGGAGGCAATCCTGATTGCGACAAGGAAAAGGAAGGAAACGTCTTTTCAGGACTACAAATGTTCCCTCTATCAAGATCTAGCTCCCTCCAAGTTGCGAGCTGAAAATATCCGCTAATGCTGGATGTTCCCCTTTGGTCTCATGTTTGATTATCAAAACAAGATGCATCATGTGACAGATCTCTCAGATGGCCTTTGCATTCTAGGTCTCCTCCTCCCAGTAGACAAAACCACAACAGGCTCCTCGGCGCATGCAAAACTGCCCAGTAGAGGCCCCTGGCCCTGGCACACAGTCACGAGATCCAGATGATCCACAAACGGTCCTTACAAAGAAACATGCTCTTCATAACCACTCCGACCTCTGGGATCCCCAACTTGGACACTCCCCCAAGGAGCGGTGCTACGTCGTGCAGCGGAGGCACTGGCACCAGAGGCAATCAGGAATCTGGAACACATGGCACTGGGATTGACTAATGTGGACACTGAGGTTTTTATTTTTCTTCCCATTGAACTGCCCACTAGACACTATTGATTGGCAACCAGGGCGTACAGGCCTTGTCCATGCCACCCACAATTATTCCTTTTTTAGAAGAATTTCAAGCCGCAGACCTGTTGGTCTTACCACTCCCAGTTTTGGGGATCTTTGGGACTTTTTTGGGTTGGGGGTGGGGTCCTGGTTGTGATCTATGGTTTTTAATGTTTGTTCTTTTGAATTCTTTTAAGTTGAGCAGTGTGGCTTGGGGAGGGGCTGTGTACCTTGTGATTTCCAGTGAGGGAGATCTCACCTTACTAGGGTCTGCCACAAATGCACACATAGGAGTGACATGGTCCACATGGGGAGAGGGAAGGGTCAACCACTCCGATGGTTTCAGTAGCATCCTGGAACGTTAAGGGGCTGAACTCCCCCAGAACCAACAGAAAATATGGAAGTATCTCACAGACCACAGATTTGACTTGACGGCCCTCCAGGAGACTCACCTCGAAAAATCTGAGGACACTAGGCTCCAACATAAAGCATATCCCTTAATATACAAGTCCTCTGCTTGTACTGAACATAATGGAGTGGCATTATTCTTTCATAGCACAACTAAGTTTCAGCCTGAATCCACTAAGTCAGATCGGGAAGGGAGGCTCATAATGGTCAAGGGGAGGCTGAGAGGCCCACTCTGCACATTTAATTATCTCTATGCTCCCAACTTGGGCCAGTCCGCATTCTTTTCTAATGCACTTGATTTGTTGGGTGGATTTGCAGAGGGCCCCATGAAACTACTGGATGACTTTTGGCACGAGACGTTGGACAGCTCACACTCAAACCGGGCATCAACTAGTACCTTCTCTAAAGGGGTTAAACAGAAAATGCTCACACTAGGCCTATGCGACGCTTGGCCATCACTTCACACTACCACCAAAGACTACACATACTATTCTCATGTCATCAGACTTACTCCAGGATTGACTATATCGTCATCAGCCAGGCCTTGAAAGGGTTGCTACAGGTGGCGCAGATATTGCCGATCTCAGTTTCAGATCACAACCTGATCACCATTAGTCTAACCTAGAGCGGGCCTAAATCTGGAACACCATGGTGGTACTTCCCGACTGTGCTTACACGGGACACGGTCTTGCGGGAGGAACTAAGGGCTTCCATCACTGAATACTTTACACTCAGAAATCCGCAAGACACATCCCCGCAGAATAATTGGGATGCCTTCAAGGCGGTGCTGCAAAGTAAATGCATCCAATTCAACGCAACCCTACATAGATAAAGGGCAAAGGAACGCGTCGCTCTTGAAAAGGAGCTGGAGGTAGTTGAACAGGCACACAAAGCCACACCCACTCGGGCACCTCAGTGACAACTCACCACGATTCGGGGCAAACTGCGCTTCATCTACAATAACAGAGTGGAGTACACCCTTCAGTAGCTGCGACAAACATCCTTTGCCGAAGGCGATAAGGTGGGTCCTCATTTAACGCGTCAGCTCAGGGTGGAAAGGGAACGTGAATTCATTGGGGGCATCCTGGATCAGCGGGGCCAACTCACCCAAACTGATACCACTAAAGCTAACATTTTTGGTGACTTCTACGGGGAGCTTTACCAAGGTACTACCCCAGATGCGAGCCTACAACAACAATAACTTGATTACATGACGCTCCCTCATGTTTCCCCTGCTACCACCAAAACCTATGTTGCATAAAGCCCCCGAGCCAGACGGCCTCACGGCGCACTTTTTAAAGTGCTATGACTCTGAGCTCATCCCACATCTCACGGCATTATTCCAGGCAATAGCGAAAGATGCCCGGGTATCAGCCTTTTAGGCTGAGGCAGTGAGATCTGTAATTCCCCTACTCTGTGGCTCATATAGACCCACAGCCCTTCTCAATCTCAATGCAAAGCTCTATTCAACAATCTTAGCAGCTAGATTGGAGAACCTGATGCCCGATCTGGTCCATCTTGACCAATCCAGTTTTATAAAGGAAGGTGGTGGAATTTAAGGTAAATTTGTCCAAATCATCTATGCTTAATCTCAAGCTCTCTGCTGCTGAGGCAACTAAATTGAGGAGCCAGACAACTTTACAATGGGTCAAACAGTCTCTACTTTATTTGGGGGGTCCATCTTATGGCTAATATTGGGGGCCTATACAAGGCCAACTACCCATCTTTGGTAACACAACTACAAAAAGACTTCAAAGATGGACTACCCTCCACATCCCCTGGCTAGGAAGGATTAGCACTGTTAAAATGTCAGTCTTACCAACATTTTGATATCTTTTTCAAGCCCTGCCCATTGAACTTGACCGAGATCTATTGCAGCGCCTGCACTCACAAGTCACCAAATTCATTTGGCAAGGAGGGAGGGCTCGCCATCCTTTTCATGTAATGAGACGACCAAGGATCGGGGGGATTCGCCCTGCCCGACTTTGCACTATATTATCAGGCCGCACAGTTAAGAGTGGTCACGGAATGGTCTGTGCAGGAGTCTGACTAGCATAGGCTACCCATGGACCGCTCGGTTGGTGAAAGATCTATCTGGGAAGTCCATTTTAACCCGGAATTTCCACCAGCCTTACCTGAAGAAACCCTCGACTCCTGGAGGGAGGGGGATGCCTAAAACTTTCAGATCTGTTTCATAACTACGATGTTCTAACATTTGACATATGTAAAAGAGAATTTATGATACCCCAAAGCAAACACTATCACTACCTCCAGCCTAAACACTGGGTTACACTCCCACACGTCAGAGATACAGCCACTAGAGAGCTAACGGCCATGGAAAGGCTGGCGATCCACAAGGCAGGCACAATGAGAGGTGCCATCTCCTCACTCTACGACATTCTACTGACTACATTGCACGCACCCCAGGCATGTTACATGTTTTTCTGGAAGCGGGTCTTGGGTCGGGACGTCCCGGAGGAGGAGTGGAAACACATTTGGGGCGATATCACTAAGCACAACAAATTGGTGGCCCTAAGGGAAGCCCACTACAAAACGCTCAACTGGTATCTCTATCCTACTAAAGTCTGATGTATCTTCCCTGACACCTCTGATCTCTGCCAGCGGGGATGTGATCTTCAAGGGGATTTTTGTCACATTTGGTGGGACGGCCCGGGTATTCGCCATTTTTGGGAAGAAATCCTCTAACACCTCAAAGATATGCTGGGTTTCCCCATTCCAACTACCATAGAGGGTACTCCTTTGGGTATCAGGGGCCCGGCATTGGAGCACCAAACGAAAGCCGACAAGGTGATCTTGTGGACGTGTCTAGGGAGGCAAAACTCACTTTAGCAGCTGCATGAAAGAGAAAAACACACCAGCAACATCGATGTGGCATGCCTGCTTGTGGAGAATCCTCTCCATGGAACATCAGGCAGACATCTTTGGGAATAATTACAAGGATTTCGAACATAGGTGGGGCCCACTAGTCACCTACTTATCCAGAGGCTTGCCCTCCGGAGTTTTTCCGCCTTCTGTGAGGGCTATGCACCTCTTCCAAGTCTAATCTACCCAAACCTGGCCTGTAGTAGAGATAACCCCTGCTACTTGAATAGAGGGGGCTTTGCTTCGGTTACTCTGACCTACTACAGCGCTTCTACTTAACATTATTTCACTGTGCACCACCATCACCACCGTGGACGGGGAGGGGGGATTTGGGGGGTAGTCGGTTGAAGGCTAGGTTCTTGCCTGAAGACCTTCCTCAGGGTTTGTTGTTTCAATTCTAGCATCTTACACTATGACCTTAGGGCTGTTTGAAACTGAAATCCAAATAGCTGATTTTTTTTCACCCGCGGAACCTGCTCGCACTACTGTACTCATGCTGTCATTGTGACTTTCTTTGATAAAAATAAATTTGACAAAAAATAAGAAACGCTCAATGAAACCCGAAAAATTAAAGAAGTGTTTTAAAAAAGAGTTAGTAAAACTAACATGCATTTCCTTAAAAAAAAGAGATTGTTTCTTCTGGCACCCGCAACTTCTTTTAATTAAAACCTAGAAATTAAAAACACAAACATTCCCACCCCCACACAATAACACACTTAACACTTAATACCATTACTACTAACTTTGTAGTTTAAAAATACAACACATTAAACACTTTATTTTAGCTTTCTAACCAGGCCTCAATTACATAAACAAACAATACACAACTATAGCATATAAAACTTCATAAAAGCGCTAAGAAATGTCTAAATGCACAAAATAGTCTCTAACTAACTTTATATAACTTTAAAATCTAGTTAAAATAAAGAAATTAAACTTTATTTTGCTCGATGTGAACCAGCTTCCATCCGCAAGCTTCTACCCTTCCAAATGACCCAAAAGAACAGCGAGCAGTTACAAAATACAAGGCCCAAACAAATATGGCAGCTTTAAACATGGTAAATAAAACAATTTAAATAAAAAAAATATTATTTTACATATAAAAAATGGTATTATATGTATTTAAAATACTACAAATATCATGTAATATTTTGAAATACCTTACATTACTTTGAACCTTTGTAAAAATATAATAATAAGAATTATGACATATATACCAGTTATTAATATAATACCATAAAATGAAAACTAACAGTAAACCCTGAATAAAAATTGTTACTATTTTTTTGTTATTATAAGAGTAAACATTGCATTTTTGTAAACATATGTAATAATTATTCATATTAATATATTTTAAATAATGTTATTAATTAAAATGTATTATATGGTTGTATAACAAAGAAAATATGATTAAATGTATCAATTATATTAAACTTTCTTTAATAAAATATTACCAACATTTGTGCTATTGTGAAAATTGTGAATCATTTTTGCAATTATTATTATATATTGAAATGCATTCAAAGTATTGTAAATGTACATTACCTATTTACAGTAATGTATTTACAAATATGTTTGAAATTTTGTTGATGTATTAAAATACTTTTAATTCATTATCCTTCCCAAACAAATTGCACAATAAAAAAAGTGGTATGATTTCAGCAATAAATAACATCTCTTATACTGTTATTATTATCTTATATGAATTAAAAACGTGTTGTTTACATGTACTTTTTCTTCATAATTATTATTGTTCAAAATAATATGTCCAATTTATTGTCTACAATTTCATATTTTTAATCTCAAATGTATATCGTATTTTATTTTTTATAAATTAAACTATATTGAATAACATTTTATAATGTATATTTAAACTATATTAATTCCTGCACAACTTTTTTAAAATATATTTATACTAATATAAAATGTTTAAATATGTTTAGAACATTTTATAAAAAATATTGATCGTAATTTACACTTACAACTCTACCTAACATAAACACAATATACATACTAAACACTAAAATTACTTAATTTTGTATTCCTACTGAAGTCCATCTTAAATTAGGGTAGATGCTGGGCATTAAAGTTAATTAATTTACTATTCCCAAACCAGTCAGGATTAAATTGGGGCAGGTGCTGGACACTAAAGCTAATGAATGTACTATTCCCACTCCAGTCAGAAATAAATTGGGGTAGGTGCTGGACAGTAAACTCAATTGACTATTCCCACTCCAGTCAAGATTAAATTGGGGTAGGTGCGGGACACTAAAACTAATTAATTTACTATTCCCACTCCAATCAGAATTAAATTGGAGTAGGTGCTGAACACTAAATTGAATTAATTTACTATTCCCACTCCAGTTAGAATTAAAATGGGGTAGGTGCTGGAAACTGAATTTAATTAATTTACTATTCACACTCAAGTCACAATTTTATTGGGGTAGGTGCTGGACACTAAAATGAATCAATTTACTATTCCCACTCCAGGCAGTGTTAGATTGGGGTATTTGCTGGACACTAAACTTAATTAATTTACTGTTCCCACTCCAGTCAGGGTTAAATTGGGGTAGGTGCTGGAAAGTAAATTGTAATAATTTACTATTCCCACTTCAGTCAAAATTAAATTGGGTAGGTGCTGGACAGTAAACGTAATGTACTATTCCCACTCCAGTCAGTATTAAATTGGGGTAGGTGTCGGACACTAAACTTAAATAATTTACTATTCCCACTTCAGTCAAAATTAAATTGGAGTAGGCGCTGGACAGTAAACTTAATGTACTATTTCCACTCCAATCAGTATTAAATTGGTATAGGTGCTGGACAGTAAACGTCATTAGTTTACTATTCTCACTCCGGTCAGGATTAAATTGGGGTAGGAGCTGGACACTAAGCTTAATTCATTTACTATTCCCAATTCGGTCAGGATTAAATTGGGGTAGGTGCTGGACACTAAGCTTAATTTATTTACTATTGCCACTCTTGTCAGAATAAAATTGTGGTAGGTGCTGGACACTAAACTTAATACATATACTATTGCCACTTCAGTCAAGATTAAGGGGTCAATAAGGATGGTGGTCGGAAAACCACCCCGACTGCCATGGTAGCGGAAATGAACCATCTGCCGGTCCTGCAGCAAAACTGGTGGTCCAATTAGGATCAACCGCCCCAAAAATCTGACTGCGGCAGAAGGGGGGCACCAAAGACCGCCTAAAGAGGGCCGAGAAGGCGAAAATCCGTCCCCGGCAGTCGGATCCATGGCGGAACCATATCAAACCACAGCCAGGACTACGAAGAGACCGCATCAAAAATTAGGATATCACGGATGTGACTGCAGTACAGTCCGCTGTATCCAATCGCTGCAGTCGCAACAGTGATGTATGAGAGAGCCAGTGGAAGGCCTGTAGCATAGCCATCGCTGTGGACGCTCCGTGAAAAAAATGGCGGTCATCAGAAAAAAAATAACCTTACCCCCGCAAAAAACACCAAACGCATCCCAAAGACACACCCCCTTGGCAGATTCAAAAAGTACCATTCCCAGGACAACCCATACAACACACCTCACAGCAATACTCCATCTTGACACACCCACATAGCTGAGCGATAAACCAGCCCCTTCCCTGACCAGAATCCTGTGAAATACTCCACAATTGAAGGGCTTAACAGCAGAGGACAAAGGAGAGGCAAACCTGCACACATCACACCAGCACAACAACACACACACCACCTACACTACCCACACCACCCTTACAACGGCACCCCAAAACATTAGCACATCACGCACCATGGCGCCACAGAAAATGCCCAAATTCACAGAGAGTGAGTTGTCAGTCATGGTAGATAAAATAATCAGAGTAGAACCACAAGTTTGTGGTAGCCTGT
This sequence comes from Lissotriton vulgaris, assembly GCF_964263255.1. Taxonomy (NCBI): domain Eukaryota; kingdom Metazoa; phylum Chordata; class Amphibia; order Caudata; family Salamandridae; genus Lissotriton; species Lissotriton vulgaris. The sequence continues at coordinate 964,364,127 of NC_141695.1, forward strand.
CCAACAGACAATATTAGCCACAAGAGCACAAATGTAGGCAAGGATAGTCAACAAGGTCAATGCAGTAGGGACCACCCCATGCCTCAGAAATGAAATCATGAAGTGGTGGCATGACCTGAAGAGGATTGTGAAAGAAAAGATGAACAAGAACCGTGTGCTGGCTTAGAGGACTGGTGGTCATACTCCCATCCCACGAAAAACATTCTCAGCATGGGAGGAGAAGGTGCTTGCCATACTGCATCCAGAGAGTCTCACAGGAATAGCCAGGGGAGTGCAGGCTGGTAAGAACAAGCAAAGGTAAACCATTACACTGCCATGTACCATCTTGCACAACTACAAAGATACACCTCCTAGGTCCAAGTACATCGGTATGCACCACAATACCCAACACAGGTCTCACAGATGTAACATCCACTCCATCTAAATCACCCCAAAGGTAGACTGCAACATTCCCAGGGTTGCATGTGTACAGCAGGCAGCCAGCACTACTACTCCCACCATGCCCCCTGTCCCACCCCTGAGCAGGATGGAGCACTCACTCCCACCAGAAGCACGTGTCAGCCAATGCATTGTTCACCTTTATCTAACAGGTAGGTTTCCTTCTTCCCAGGGAAGGCAGTTTGGGGGTGGGAGGCCTGCACTAAAACTCCCACCAGGCACCCAGTCCCACCCCTGAGCTGGATGGAACACCCCCAGAAGCATGTGGCAGCCATTGAATTTTTCATCTTCACCTAACAGGTAGGGAGCCATCTTACCATGAAGGGCTGTTTGGGGTGGGAGGCCTGCACTAATACTCCCACCATGCCCCCTGTCCCACCCCTGAGCAGGATGGACCACTCCCTCCCCCACAGAAGCATGTGTCAGCCATTGCATTGTTCACCCTCATCTAACAGGTAGCTAGCTATCTTCCCAGGTTGTTTTGTTTGGGGGTGGGAGGCCTGCACTACTACTCCCAACATTGCCCCCTTGTTCCCCAACTCATCAAGATGGAGCACCCCCTCCCACCCAGATGCATGTGGTACCCATTGCATTGTACACTTCAAACTAACAGGTAGGCAGCCATTTTCCAAGGTTTTACTAATTGTTGGTGGGAGCCCTGTACTACTACTCCCACCATGCCTAAGCATGGGCGGAAAATCCGTTCCGCTCGCGGATTTTGCGGATTTTCGGTAAATTCGCAATCCGCGAACGCTCGCGAATTTACCGAAAATCCGCAAATTCGCACGGAGCGGATTTTTTTTTCTTGGTGATACAATTTTGCGGCGTGCAGTGTAAGTTCGCAATTGCGAACATGTAGGTGCGGCGGGCAGCAACAATCTCGCACTCGCGAAATTACAAAAATTGCAATTCTGCATAAGAAATCCACCAGCAAGCAGCATAGACCTTCTGAAAATGATGATTTTTATGAGAATAACTCCTCAGGTTGACATTTGCCTGCACTTTTTTGGATTTGAGGCATTTTGACTTTCTTTGGATCACTTTTGGATTAGAAATCAACTTTCACAAGTAAGCTTGTTTGGGGCATTATAGTTGCTGTAATGCTGTTCTGCAGAAAAACGAGTTTTGCTAAACTGAAAGCACTCAGCAGGTGCAAAAGTTCAAATTCATCATTAGTAACATTCCCTGTAGTGCTTCCTGACTCGGGCCCCTCCAGAGTTCAGTTGCTAGTTGCAACAATTGTATGACCCTGCTCTGACCCTCACAGCCGGATCATAGAATAGCTACAAGTAGGCCACAAAGGTCCTGGAAAAAAAAATTGCACTGCAACAGAAAGCAAATTACAGATAAGGAAGCAGGTGCCAGACTGGAATTTTAAAACAGTGACACATAAATAAATCAACCCCAAATTAATTCATGTCAGTTGAAGCAGGGCAGGTGTGCTTGCTTTTCCCCCCCATAATCTACAGTGATGATGAACCAGAGGGTGGCATTGATGTACCAGAGGGTGGCATGGGTGGAACAGAGGGTGGCAGGGGTGAAACAGAGGGTGCTGGGAACCTGTGATGATGAACCAGATGTAGAAACAACATAATCGCGACTGTTGCGAGCCGACATGTAAGTTCGCAATTGCGAACTGGTACAAAACCCTCGCGAACTGGCAGAAATCCTTGCGAACACAAAAAAAATCCGCAAATTCGCAAGAATTCGTGGATTTTGCGGATTGCGAGTTCGCAAATTCGCAAAATTCGCGAACGCCAGATTCGCAAAATTCGCCCATGCTTAACCATGCCCCCTTGCTCCCCAGCTGAGCAAGATAGAACACTCCCCACCTACCCAGAAGAATGTGGCAGCCATTGCATTGTTCACCTTCTCCTATCAGGTAGGTAGCAATTATCACAAGGAGGGCTGTTTTGGGTTGGGAGGCCTGCACTAGAACTCCCACCAGGCACCCCGTCTCACCTCCCTCTGACGCATGTGGCAGCCATTGCATTGTTCACCTTCATTTAACAGGTAGGTAGCCATGTTGCCATGGAGGGCTGTTTGGGGATGGGAGGCCGGCACTACTACTCCTACCATGCCCCCTGTCCTACCCGTGAGCAGGATAGAGCACTCCCTCCCACCCAGAAGCATGTGTCAGCCATTGCATTGTTCACCCTCATCTAACAGGTAGGTAGTCATCTTCCCAGGTTGTGCTGTTTGGGGTGAGAGCCCTGCACTACTACTCCCAGCATGCCTCTTGTTCCCAAGCTCATCAAGATGGAGCACTCCCTCCCACTTCGAATCATGTGGCAGCCATTGCATTTTTCACCTTTACCTAACAGGTAGGTATCCATTATCGCAAGGAGGGCTGTTTGGGGGTGGGAGTGCACAAACAACAGTAGTCCTGGATAGAGCACTCCCTGCCACCCAGAAGCATGTGTCAGCCATTGCATTGTTCACCCTCATCTAACAGGTAGGTAGCCATCTTCCCAGGTTATGCTGTTTGGGGGTGAGTGTCCTGCACTACAACTCCTACCAGGCACCCCAGTTCCATCCCTGAGCAGGATGGAGCACTCCCTCTCACCCAGAAGCAGGTGGCAGCCATTGCATTGTTCACCTTCACCTAATAGGTAGGTATCCATTTTCACCAGGAGGGCTGTTTGTTGGTGGAAGATCAGCACTACTACTCCCACCATGCCCCTTTGTTCCCCAGCTCATCATAATGGAGCACTCCCTCCCACCCAGATACATGTGGAAGCCATTGCATTGTACACTTCAAACTAACAGGTGGGTTGCCACCTCCTGCTATCTTGTCCCACCCCTGAGCAGGATAGAGCCTTCCACCACACACACAGAGATGTATCACAATGTAAACCTAAATTTGACAACAGAACAGGTAAGTTGACAGTGCATGCACCCAGCCATTCCTCTACAAAAACATGGTGCCATATGACAATACCAGCACTCTCATCCCACAAAAATGCACACAGATCCAATTGCCACTGACAGTGTGCAGACAGCTCAGCAAATGTAACTGTCACAGCTTCACTAATTCACATGTTAAAGAATGTCTGTGCACAATCATGCACAGCACTGAATGTCAGTGTAAGTGCCATGTGGACAGACCATCAATGATCATATGAAAAACAAAGCAAGCATGGTCTGTAGTACAAATTGAGATTTGCACATGACATGACAAAGGTGTGCATGAGATAACAATGGCTAGTTCATGCTCAGATGAAATGTCTGCCAGGCAGAGTAAACAACAAAGATACCACTTATAAAGCCGTTGTGGCGCTAGTCGTCAGATGACAACATGTCCTTGTAATCATAAAATATGCATGTGCCTCATGGTATGTACTGACATGTCACACCTTGGACAAGTAATGCATGTACCTTCACATCATGTCTGGATGCACAGCAGTGTGCAGAAAAACAATGTGATAACTAGTAACCTGTGTGGTGTATAAGGGTGGGCGTAAATCCATTTCGTGGGCGAATTTGCGGATTTTCCGTGATTTCGCGATCTGCGAATCTCGCGATTCGCTGTAAAATCCGCGAATCAGCGGGGATGAATTTTCAGCCAAGCAAGGGTTACAGCAGCAGGTGCAAAAGTTGAACCTAATTTCTTTGAAACCTTTTACAAAAGGGTTACAAACAAATTAACTTCACTTGGACACCTGCTGCTAATTGCTTCCTGGCGCCTCGTTGCCTACTTGCAACTATTCTCTGACCCTGCTTTAACCCTTGAAGCAGGGTCAGAGAATAGTTACAAGTAGGCAATGAGGCACCTGTCCAAGGAATTAAACCTCATCAGGAACCACTTACAGATATAAAAAACAGGAAGAAGGGAGAGGATGGCAAATACACCCATTTTGAGTTGTCAGGAGGGGTTAAACTAAAAGAGACCTTTACAGCACAATTTTCATATGCATTTTGCTAAAAATAAAAAGCTGTATGTTCTGTAGGGGCAACTCAGGAATCTGGCCCTTCAGAGATCTGGCCTCTCTTTCTTTCTCTCGTTCTCTCTCCCTCTCTCTTTCCCTCTCTTTCTCTATCTATCTATCTATCTATCTATCTATCTATCTATCTATCTATCTATCTATCTATCTATCTATCTATCTATCTATCTATCTATCTATCTATCTATCTATCTATCACCCTGACTCTATCTATCTATCTATCTATCTATCTATCTATCTATCTATCTATCTATCTATCTATCTATCTATCTATCTCTCCCTCTCCCATAAACGACTGCATGGGTAACTTTGCTATGCAAGTGGCTCGCGAAGACGCAAAAAGCCCCGCGAACACTCAAAAAACCCTGCAAAGACGCAAAAAACGCCACGAACACGCAAAAAAGCAAAAATCCGCAAATTCTCACAAATTCGCGAATTTTGCGGATCGCAAATTTGCAAATCCGCGAATTCGCGGATCGCGAATTCGCAAAATTCGCCCATGCTTAGTGGTATACAACCTGGGAATTTGATACATCTGCCTAGCTTGAAGGGTGCTCTTCAATGACCATTCCCCCTCTGTCCCTCAGGTGACCAAGAACTGACTGCAGAGGACAACAACAGCAACCTGCAGAGTCAGTCCTCCCCCCACACTGGAACATGGGCTTTCAGATGAGGACTCGCTGGAACTCTAGGATGCGGAGCTCGCAGCTGGCCCATCTGGTGTGCCAGGGTGCAACAAGTACCAGGATCCCATTGTCCCCCCCACCACATCTGCAGCAACACCAACATCTACGCAGACCCCTGCTGTAATGCCCTCTGCAGCTTTCACCACCACCACCACCAGTGCTGCCTGCAACACTCTCCCTGCCAGAGAGGATGACCACACCGCAGCAACAATTGAGGATGGCAGGGAGAGGATGCGGGTGCCAACAGTGGTGAAGCAACAGGTTCTTGGCAGCAGGATGCTGGGACCGAAGCCCTGGGACCGAAGCCCTGGTCATCAATAGAGTTCTTGAGGCCTATGAACGTGCCCAGAGAAGAATGGGCTGGGCTGAGAAAGATTCAAGCGAGTTCCTTTTGCTGATGAGATCCTTGGACACCGCATGGGCCAAATCGTGGACATCTTGAGCCAGCTAGTGGTGGTACTCAGGGACAGGTCTGGATCAAAAACAACACCTCCACCTCCCTCTGGTGGCCTGCAGGATGACAGGTCACCAGCCTCCCCTGCGGCCACAAAGAGGGGGGACTCCTTCAGACCCCACTGTAGCAGAGGCCCCCCTATAAAACGATCAAGGGGCTGTCTCAAGAAAAACCAGGGAGGATCCAATGGCAAAGCCCTTGCCAAATGCCAGTTGCGGAGCCAGCCAGGATGGCAATCCTCTTCACTACTGCATTGACTTTTTGGACTGTGCTTCCCCACACTGCCTTCTGAATGGCATCCGTCTGTTGGACTGGGTCACCACATCAATGTGGTGACTACATGATTGTCTAATGTACTATCACTGACAACTCACTGCCTCACCAATCACCTTATTGTAAATATTCACCCCCCTGTCATATGTCCCTATTGTAAATAAACAGTCCTTACATACACATGTCGTTGTGTCTGTTCCGTGTTTATCAAAACACATAAGATAATGGACGGAATGTTGCACAATGTCAAAACATTCACCCCCAGTCACAGATCTGGGTTTAATCCATCGTTATTTTGCTCACCGAGCCTCCCGGGTTCAGACATGGCCATATGCAAATCAGTCTTGATCCTGTGTCTCATGAATGAATGAATACGCACTTATATAGCGCATGGCTACCCATAGGGCATCCCAGTGCATCCTGTCACCACACTCATTCAACATTGATCAAGCAAAAAGAAAGGTCTTCAGCTGTTTCCTAAGGTGCAGAGCGGGAATATCGCCGGGAAAATATCGCCTTACATAAATATCGACACTGAAATATCGACATGAAGAAATATCGATGTCAAAAATATAGTTTGACAAGAATATCGACAGACAGGTAAGAAATATCGATAACAATAATATAGTAGTAATAAATATCGTTTACAAAAACATAGTTTACAAAAATATCGTTAATTAAATAATTATAAGTAATTTAGTGTTTTTAATGAGTATTGTTAATTAAAATAGTATATTTTGTAGCATTTTATTAGTGAATAATGTATTTTATGTTGAATTTAGTGTTAAAAGTTCCGTAGCGGGTTGTGGGTTTATAGGGGAATAGGGTGGGAAGTAATTTAAATATAATTAAATAATTGATTAATTAAATTTTAAAATTAATATAAATTTTTTAATAATTATTAGTTAATTAATTTAAATTGGTTAATTGATAATTAATTATGGTAATTAATTATGGTAATTATTTAATCATTTTTAGGTGTGTGTACTTCAATATTTAATAGAAAATGTAGTGAAGTAATTACATTTTAATTGAATAATTAATTAATTAATGATTATTTAATTATAATTAAATACATTTTTATATTTAAACCAATAAATAATTTGTAGTTTGTGTAGTGGTGTTTATAAGTGTATATGGTGTGAAAGCTGAAAAATAATTATTTATGTAAATAATTTGAAAATACAATACTAATCAATAATTAATTAGAAAATATTTAATGTAAATGAATAATTATTTTTAGGTGTGTAGGTGTTTGTTATTAATAATATATTTTAATGTATATATTAAATAAGTTTATAAACTAAATTAAATGTAATACTAAATTTGACAGATGGTGTATTTTTTTTGGAGTTCTTGCGTTTTCCCTACTGTTGCACCCTCTGGAGTGGGAAAAGTAATTTTTACCCCTACGCTATCCAACGCTTTCCCTACTGTTGCACCCTTTGGAGTGGGAATAGTAATTTTTACCCCTACGCTATCCAACGCTTTCCCTACTGTTGCACCCTCTGGAGTGGGAATAGTAAGTTTTACCCCTACGCTATCCAGTGCTTTCCCTACTGTTGCACCCTCTGGAGTGGGAATAGTAATTAATACCTCTACGCTATCCAACGCTTTCCCTACTGTTGCACACTCTGGAGTGGGAATAGTAATTTTTACCCCTACGCTATCCAGCGCTTTCCATACTGTTGCACCCTTTGGAGTGGGAATAGTAATTTTTACCCCAACGCTATCCAACGATTTCCCTACTGTTGCACCCTCTGGAGTGGGAATAGTATTTTTTACCCCTACGCTATCCAATGCTTTCCCTACTGTTGCATCCTTTGGAGTGGGAATAGTAATTTTTATCCCTACGCTATCCAACGCTTTCCCTACTGTTGCACCCTTTGGAGTGGGAATAGTAATTTTTACCCCTACGCTATCCAGCACTTTCCATACTGTTGCACCCTTTGGAGTGGGAATAGTAATTTTTACCCCAACGCTATCCAACACTTTCCCTACTGTTGCACCCTCTGGAGTGGGAATAGTAATTTTTACCCCTACGCTATCCAACGCTTTCCCTACTGTTGGACCCTTTGGAGTGGGAATAGTCATTTTTACCCCTACGCTATCCAACGCTTTCCCTACTGTTGCACCCTTTGGAGTGGGAATAGTAATTTTTACCCCTACGCTATCCAATGCTTTCCCTACTGTTGCACCCTCTGGAGTGGTAATAGTCATTTTTACCCCTACGCTATCCAACGCTTTCCCTACTGTTGCACCATCTGGAATGCGAATAGTATTTTTTACCCTTACGCTATCCAGCGCTTTCCCTACTGTTGCACCCTCTGGAGTGGGAATAGTAATTTTTACCCCAACGCTATCCAGCCCTTTCCCTACTGTTGCACCCTTTGGAGTGGGAATAGTAATTTTTACCCCTACGCTATTCAACGCTTTCCCTACTGTTGCACCCTCTGGAGTTGGAATAGTAATTTTTACCCCTACGCTATCACGCGCTTTCCCTACTGTTGCATCCTTTGTAGTGGGAATAGTATTTTTACCCCTTTGTTATGAAATGTTTTAACTAATAATATTTATATTATTTTAAATAAATGTATGTATTATTGTTGTTATATAATTTTATGTGTTAAATATATGTATATGTACATAATTATTAAGTTTATAATGAAAAAGTGTAGTTAATTAGTTAAAAATAGTTAAAATATTAAAGTAATGTAAAGTATTTTGTTAATAGTACCTATATTTAATAAATATTTAATGTAATTATAATTAATTTACAAAGTCGATATTTTTAACATCTATATTTATTACATCTATATTTTTGAGTCGATATTTATGTACTTACCTGTTTAGGTATAGGGTGTCGATATTTATGTAAACGATATTTAAACAACTATATTTTTTACATCGATATTAGTGTAATCGATATTTAAACACCCTACCGCTTCCTAAACCGGAGATGGTCAAATTCAAGGCGGCTGGAATAAGGAAACTGATTCCAATGCCTGGCTGTGTTGTAGGAGAACGAACGTCCTCCAGTCCGAGACCGTTTGAACTTTGGAACTGCCAGCAGTTGCTTATTGCTAGATTTCAGAGTCCTCTTGGTGTCATATAACTGCACCAAGGGCTGCAACAAGGCTAGCCCTTTACCCAAGATGCACTTATGGACAATACACAATGCTTTAAACCTGACCCTATCCACAACGGGCAGCCAATGAAGTCGTCTGAGGGCTAGTTTAGCTGACTTATGCCTAGGGATACCCGTCAAACGTCGAGCAGCACAATTCTGTGCTGTCCAAAATTTTCGGATAGTTCAAAGTGGTGCTCCCAGATAGACTACATTTGCGAAGTCCAACCGTGAAAGGACCAAGGATTGGACCACCATGCACCTGGCTTCAGATGGCAAAAGGGGAAGAATCTTCCTCATTGTCCTGATCAGGCCATAGCAATTAGCGGCAATCTTACTTGCCTGAACTTTGATGCAGCATGCATCAAAGAATGCAGCATGCCCAAGAATCATTATCTCTGTCTTTGTGCCATTTAATTTAAGAAAGGACAGATCCATCCACTCAGAGACCTTCACAAGACAACCTGAGTTTGAAATATCTTGCTGGTTAAGGCCCACTACTAATTGAGTGTCATCCGCATATGTGACAGCGTGAATCCCCCAGGGAAGTACCACCTCAGCCAATGGCCTCATATAGATATTAAATAAGGTGGGACTCATCGGAGAACCCTGCGGGACTCCACACTGCAACGGCCGCCGCTCAGAAAGAGCGCCTATTTCAAAGACCACAAAGGACCTGTCCGAAAGAAATGACTGTAACCATTCCAGGACAGTACCTCCCACACCCACCTCCCTGAGTCTTTGAATCATTATATCATGATTCACAGTATCGAAGGCTGCGCTGAGATCTAATAAAATAATTGCAGCGCAGCCTGCGGTATCCAAGATCTTCCTAGACTCTTCAAGGACCGCAAGGAGGGCGGTCTCCGTGCCGTGGCATCACCTAAAGCCAGTCTGGGACGGATGAAGGTGATTTTTCTCCTCCAGGTGACTTGTCAAGACTGCATTGACATGTCTGTCTGCCAGTTTACTCAAACCAGGCAACAGAGAGATGGGCCGATAATTAGACCAATCATCGGGGTCTAGGTTAATCTTCTTAAGCAGGGCTTTAAATCTGGCTTGTTTCCACAAACTCGGGACCTGTCCCATTGAAAAGGATGCATTTATCACGTCCAATATCACTGGACAGACTATCTCTGATACTAAATTAAGAGTGGCCGGGGGGGCTGGATCAGCCGGTGATCCCGATTTTAGCTGGTGCAAGGAATCCTGAAGAGACAACAAGGTAAGAGGGGGAAACATTTCTAACATAGCTTGTCGTGCCTGTAATATCATAGAGCTATCCATAGCCCTGTGCAGGAAGCTAGCATAAATGGTATGAGTTTTAGTGAAAAAGAAACTAGCTAGCTCCTCACAGCGACTTTGGGAATTATCATCAACAATAGTACACGCAGGGAGAGTAATGAGAGACTTAACAATTTTAAAAATTTCAGTAGGAGAATTTGAGGCTGAGGTGATTTTTTCCTGATAATACCTAGTTTGGGCCATTTTTATTTCATTTTTATAGAGCTTCATAACATTCCTATAAATGCTTTTACTAGATTCTGAGAAATCCTTCCTCCATTTCCTCTCAACTTGCTTACATGACTGTTTTAATTGTCTTAGATTATGTGTGTACCATAGTTTCTTATTAGAGCCTATTCGATGACAGACCTCTTTTTTCGGGAGAACAATATCCAAGGAATCCTCCAGCCAGTTATTAAAGTTCTAATTTTCTACTCCAGGATCCTGATGAGACACTGGGATCGTATTCCTAAGATTAGACGCCCGCTCCTTAACCGGAAGTTTCGACCAGGTACGACCAAACTTTTTAGTTTTGACAGAGGGTGGAGGGGTTTCTAATGAAGTCGAGCTAAAAGATAGTAAAAAATGATCAGACCATGGAACCAACGTAGATTCCCTAAAGATAATATCTGGAAGATTGGTAAACAAAGGGTGAAGCAAATGTCCCAACCTATGGGTGGGACCCATCACTATTTGCTTAATATGGAAAGTTTCCAGATAGTCTATGAGATCCTGCATTACAGCAAGGTCAGGGTTATCAAAATGCAGATTCAAATCACCCAAGAAGGAAACATTTGAGAAGAGACTGTCCTTTTAGGTAACTACCTCTGGTAGATCCTTACAAAAATTGCCTACTAGTCCAGGAGGGCAGTAAATTAGCATACCTGAAAAAGTACAGGTAGAGGAGAAACTTATTCCAAATACTAAGTTCTCACAATCAGCTAATTGACCCGGATTAGCTCTACATTTATACCCATCTTTGTAAATGATGGCAATTCCCCCACCCCTTCCGCCAGCTCGATCTAATCTTAATATGGAGTAATTAGAAGGGAGGGCCTGGACAACCTCAGGATCAGAGTCCTTATTAGTCCAGGTTTCAGTGAGGAAGAGTACATCTGAGTTCCTTTCCTCCAAGAGTAGATAGATTTCCCTAGCATGTTTTACAAGGGAACGGAAATTGAGTAAAAGAAGTGAGATAGACTTGTCTTCCCCCTTGCCAGAGACCCTCAAAGGGGCATCTAATAAAAGCTTACCGTTAAAAGTGCACTGAGGACACGCAAAATTCTTCTCTTCTAACATTAGGACATGGGAACAGTCCAACCCGATCTGCTAAGCCATGTCTTCCTTGGACCAGAATCAAGCATCCTAGGACCGGTTTCTGGCTATCAGCCATCTTCAGCCAGATTAGCTTGACTCCAGTGGCGTAGTGAGCATGGGACCCACTTCTGGGCATACTCTTCCCACATAGGGTGAACAGCAAAACACGTGTTTATTCCGGGATCTGCAGTCTTCACCATGATTACAATGTACCTGGAGTTTGGAATGTATGTAGGCGAGGAGAGGCTGAAGGGACCTAGGAAAACAGGACATTTTTCACTAGTCATGTGTTGGCATCACAGCCATCACACAACACTTGTCATCAAGTTACTCCAATATGCACACATTACAATGTGCAACAGTACCAACATAAATATCCTAGAGATTTGACAAAGTACCCTGGCCCAGAAACATTGGCAGCCATCACTGAGTCAACAACAGGTTGCAGTCACAAAGCTCACATACACCTTGCCAACAACAACAACATCAGCAGAGAATGGCTCAGTTGTACATTGTCACTCACCTTCAGGTGAACAAGCAGTTGGTGAGCTTTTGAAGCAGGTAACCACCTTACTCCTCTCCACTATCCTCATCACTGGACATGGGTTGGTTTGCAGGGGGGCCTTAGCTGCTCATAAGCATCCAGGAACAAGAGGATCTCCTTGGGCAAGGCCAGGTTGTGGAGCATGCAGCATGCAACTACAATCTGCCACACCTTCTTGGGCGAGCACATCAGTGCACCTCCGGTCTTGTCCAGGCAACGGAAAGGTTACTTCAGGAGACATAAAGTACGATCCACCACACGACGAGTCCTCCCATCAGCATCATTGTAGCGGACTTCACCCGGGGTCCTGAGATTCCGCAGTAGGTTCAGCAACCAAGGACGTTTGGGATATGCTGAATCACCTAGGTGTGAGATACACAGAGTGTAGCGTAGTTCCTATTTTCCCAATAGGCCCTGCGCAGTGGAATAACATAAACAGTAGTATCGACGTATAAGTGCGGATCTTCCAGGCCTCTACTGACTATGCTAAACTTAATTGGGTTTGTTACCAACTAGCTCAGAGGTCACTGGAAACTTTCTTGACTGAAATAGGAAGTGATCAGCTTCCCTGGCACAGACAAGAAGGGATTCAGTTTTCCAACAACCGTGCAACATGACAACTTTGCTCCTCAGATCAAGAGTCAATCTCTAGGGTCGTGTGAAACAATAGACAGTTATTTTACTCAGTCAGGTTGGTGCAGTTTATTTTCACACTATGTAGAGAATAGAGAGACGGGCGTTTGTCAATAAAAGGTAACATTTATTGAACAGTCTTTCTTCTCGTACAAGAGAAATGAATTGCCACAATTGCAAGACTTGTTATTATAAAAAGTACGTACAGTAAGATAAGTATTGCGAAATAATACTGTAAAAGCATTGATATGGTTTCTTAGCCATACAATAGTTTTAAAAGGAATAAAACATATATACATTCATATATACATTAGGCTAAAATACTCAACTGGTGCTTCTAACTACGCCTACCCCAGTGTACCTGACCTAAGCCTAATACTTGGGAGGGGAGTAAGTAAGTAGCTTTAGTTTAAGTTGGTTTTGCCAAGGTTTGCTTCAAGAATTCTCTCTCAAGGGTTTAGTCAACACCATACCTCTGGAATAGAATGATGGAGGTCTGGTATCTCCCTCAGGGCTCGATATCCAGTCACCCGCAAGGGTAGACCAGAAACGCCGGAGCTGGATTTCTCTGCAGGAGAAAGGCAGCGTCTCTTCTTCAGCGCGTCGAGGAGGAGGAGGGGCAGCGTCCGCGGGCAGCTTGCATCTGCTGGGCTCTTGCAGGGGACGGCTGTTCAGCTCCTAAGTTCACCACACCATCGTTCGCTAGTTAGCAGCGATAGCAGTAGCGATAGCAGCTATGGTATCATCAGCATGACAGCTTCTTCAGCTTCAGCGAAGATAGCAATGATGGCATCGAGGCAGCTAGCAGCAGTGATGGCATCAGCGTAAACAGCAGCGTTTGCTTAAGGCAACGTTAGTAATATTTATACCTGAAAGGTGCCTTGTTTGACGTAAGTTTGCTGGACATAAGACGTCAATAAAGATGTCACTAGGAAGTGATCGTCTATCAGTGCTCATTAGAGTTCTATTACTAATCAAAACACAGCAAGCGGGGATTTCCAGGTTTGCTGAGTTTTTATCTTGTTGATGAACTCGGAGTGTTAATCTAGGAATCTCAGATAGTAACTTCTGCTATGTCATTGCACTAATTAGTTGCAAAGGAAGTGGCAGAGAAAGCTATTCTGGAATGTGGCTCTGTTCGTGTGAGGCCAGAGATGAGTTTCTGAATATTGCACTTGAACGGTTATGCCAATATAGGGAATAAATGGATTTATAGCCGAATAGGGGCATAAGGTCACAGTACCGATCAGGGTCCTAGATTAGAACGCTACACCCACTCCATAAATTCATGTCCATCAAATTACTAAAACTAGAGCAATAAGATGCATGTGTAACATTGCCCACCCCAAAATACATATATGCATTTGAAATAGGTGTATATTATAATACGTGAAAATTTAGGTACTGTACGTTTTTGAAGCATAGAAATCATTCAAAAATTATAGCATATGAAATCAATGAACGATAATAAAAAAAGAATTACACATGAAATATCTCTGAAACAGAAGAAGGGCGAGATAATTTCATCACATATAAATGCATTGCAATAAATGTGCTAGAGGCTGGTGTAAAGTTATTATGTCTCTAGATGTATATAGAAATAGAAGTTGAAGCTTCTGTTCTCTATGAACAGTTTTTACTTTAAGCAAAGAATTTTTCATGCCAAAAAGGGTGAATATTAAAAAATGTTCAATTCAAAAGAATTATTGCATGAACGTGGAAAATAGAGTTCCAACGCTTTTAGCAGTTTTTGTTGTTCAAAACTGAAGGCTGAATTCAGAGTTCATGGGAACGCTGTGTGTCGGAAAGCTTCTCCAAAGTTATTGTTTCTGTCCGGGTGAGAACATCATATCAGACAGACTCTCAAAGAATTGGTCTACAAAATCAGGTGACAGTTCGACCAAATTCGATAGTGCTGTAACTTGGCAAGTGTGAGAATGATTGCTGTCATCATAGTCGGGATCAGCAATGCTCACAGATGGTCGTACCTGGGTGATGTTGCTTTTGTCACTCGCTCCACTGTAACCACCTAGTCGTAGCACAGGAGTCTCAACAAATGCCGTCATCAGGAATGGTAGCCGCTGGGAACAACACAATGCGTGCGCCGTTATCGGACTTAGCAAAGTATCGATATCCATTGGTACTGCTGATGGAAGTGAAAGACAGGTGTCCAACACGCACTCATTTCCGCATAGCATACATCGAAGTACAGGTAAGATGCAGGATTGCCATATCGGTCTGAATGAAAGGAACCAGGTCCTGTTTAGATCTCTCAGCCTGGACAATCCAAGGACTCTAGTTATTCTATCCCGGTAGCGCATTGCTAGGATTGTCTCTTCCATTCCCATAGGAGTAATATCTGAGCTGTGGCTTGCCATAACAAAGCAGGAGGGTCAAAAATAAAATCCCTGCTACAAGTCCCAAAAATAGGGGTATGCCGCCAAAAACAGAGTGGACAAAATTTGGAACGATTCCCAGAATTGCTTGAAATGGTGTTAGCAGTCCCGTAAAAATCGTCTTAAATATGCCTAGGATGCCTGTGGCACTAGACATGTTAAGGAGTTGGCTAAGCATTTCTACGAAATGCACGGGGCAATTTGTTGATAAAAGGTCATGAACCTCCGTAGCTGTCTTTGCAACTAGAAGATCATACGTCTCTTTTGATGACGTTATGGGCACTGTTGTCTGTAAAAGCACAGATTTCATTTTGTCATAAAATGCTTCTGAATATATCAATTTAGAATTTGTCAGCATTGTTTTCATTCCTGTTTTATCTAACAGTTTGTAATAAAACGTTTCTGCATCACTGGTGTTAAACCCTGAGAAGTACTTGAATTTCTCAAAAAATGCTTTAGAACTGCTTTTAGGTGGTGTAGCACAATGTTCCCATTGATTATACTTAAAAACATTTCTAGGCTGTGCAGATTTATGCAAATAATGATCGCCATAATGTGTGTAGCAGAATAACTGTTCATAACTAGATGAACCTTGTAAATATTCATGTTCTGTAAATCTAGCTGACATTACTAAATCAGACATCATGTCACTAATACTGTTAAAGTCCCAATCATCAGAGAATGTACTAGGTTTTATAAAGTCACTTAAGGAAACCTTCAGTTGATGAGGATACTTCAGGATCTCAACCGGACCATAGATCTCATAGTCAGTTTTCTCCCATACTACCCCACCAGGTATTGGAATGGCTGTGACATTTACTGTTGACAGTTCTCTTTTCTTCACGTGGGATGATCTGTGTGGTTTGAGGACTAGGTTGATGTTCTGACTTGCTATGTCCATTGTACTATATTTTCCCTCAATGAATTTTCCAAAACAAAGTACCATGATGAGCCAAAGCAGGAGGAAAAATACACCTAGACCGAACCAGAACTCTAACCAAGGGGAAATAAGGTAGATTTCCTTCAGTTGATGAAAGAGTTCTGTTGCTTTTTCTTTAAAAGTCTTTTTTGTTTCTGGCATAACTTCAGGGTCGTTTTGATCTTCAGAGAAGTTGTCGAAGTTGATGAAATAACCAGAGGCAGTTCTGTCAATTGTTGGGATTGTTCTTTCAATCTGTCTTTCGGTAGCATTTTCTGATGCCACATTATTGCAGACTGGTGTTTCTTGACGAACTATTTCAATCTGTGTCTCAAGAGGCACGAGTTCCATGGCATTATTGCCTAGTCCTTCTCTGTGCACTGCAGGCTGATCAAATGTGATTAGTCTTTCATTTTGAACCTCTTGGATTGTTGCAAGTTTGGGTACTCTGTTGTTTCTTGGGAGTCCACTGGGCCTACTGTTGATTATAGGCCACATGATTGTGGTTTTACCAGGTCGATAGATACGACTCTGTTCTCCTTTTTACCAGCAAGGGGCGGTAGTACAACTGACCTTGTTCCGGTGACTGCCAAGACAGGTACTGCTTTTCTGTAAGAAGGCCCAAATTCCTTCTTCACCGCGATTTTTTCTCTGACTAGATCCCCAATCTTTGGAATCCAGAAAGGCCTTGCTGGGGCTGTTGCTTGTGGTGCCTCGTCAGTGGTATCTGGCTGTTGCTTTAACTTTATGTTGCTTAAGGATTTTCTTGTTTCATTCAGTTCCTGTAAAACAGCCAAACGATCTTTGATGTCAAAGTCTGTTTTCTTATCTTGTACCACTGATACCTGACTATCTAAGTCCTGAATTCTCATTCTAATTCCGAACAATAGTTCGTATGGGCTGAAACCTTTTAGAGATTTTCTTGGCAAATTTTTAAGACTGGTCTGGACACTTATTAAATGTTTGACCCACCCAGCGCCTGAACCTAATACCTTCGCTGTTATAGATCGCTTTACGTCTCGGTTTTTTCTTTCTACCACACTATTCCCTTCGGGGTGCGACGGACAAGAATACCGCAACCCAATTCCCATGCTGGCCATGGCCTCCTTATAACTCGAGAGCTGAAAGCAGGACCCTGGTCAGAATGGAACGTGGTAATTGCGTATGTGCCGATAAAGACTCGCAGATCTTTTATAACCGTTCTAGCGTCAGCCGAGCGCTGGAGGCCACATTATTTAAGTGTTTTTAGCCTTAATAATTAATAGGACGCAGGATGGGGTGTAGACAGCGTTACGCTGTTTCTGATTGGTAGCCTGTAGCATGGTTCACTACTGCGATCCCTGTTGCAGTTTTCACAGTTGTTTGCATATATTTAGTGTTGTACACTCATTCCTGGCCACCAGTATACTGATTGTAATTCAGTCAGGGATTCCTTGATCTTTCTGTGCCTAGGACCCAAACCCATGTGTGCGTCTGCTATTAAAAATATTCTCCTGTTCGTGTTTGGAATTACCCTATCCCCCACTCCAGGGATTCGAGCAAAAGGAACGGAGTTTGCATCAATTACGTATGCATAATTGAGTGGATAGTTCACGGGTAGTGCTGCACAGTCGCCTTTTACGGTCGTCTTTACTGCCAGCATGGTTTCCCCGTCTATGTATTTTTCTGTACGCTTTTTTGTGGCTACGGAAGCCGGTTTAGTTGCTTCCGCTATGGCTGTGTTAGCCAATGAATTCCCTGCAACGTGAACGCCATCACGTTGAAAACTCTGTGCGTGTATCACGTGAGTCTTTTGTAGTTCTTTCTGTAAAAGAGCTACCTGTTTCCAGAGCAATTTATGCTTTATTGTGGCACCTGTGTCATCTTTGTAATCGTTTTCAATCCAGCTCTGCAGTTTATTATTGTAGGAGTTGACGCAAAATTGAGAATCGCACACGATAAGTGTGGGGAATTCACGTTCTGCATTTTCAAGCGCCATCTTTAAACATCTGATTTCAGCTCTCTGAGCCGAACAGTTTCTTACTGATTCAGTTTTTGTTACTTTCGGTCTGAATTTACCGCACAGCCAACGACCTTTAACAATCGCACAGGCTGCATTGTAGGATTTGCTCTCTACGTTGAAATGCTGTACAAATCTATCTGTATAGATTATACAGGCGTACTGTGGGAGAGGCAGAATTTCGATTGGCAGAGGATATTCTTCTTCATATTCTAAATCATTCAGTTCTTCGAATTGCGGGGCGAAATAGAATTTCACATCTTCCGCTCCCAGAGAATCTACACACTGTATCCATTTCGGATCCAGTGACACTGTAGGCAGGATTACTGGGCTGAATAGCGCCTCGAAGGCGGATTCCGCTTTGAGGATATTAATCCTTTTGCCGTGTGCTAGTTCTCGTTCATTTGCTAATGCAATTTGCACTGCTTTCACAGTTCTTTCTGTGTGACTGAATGTTTTTTCTACTTGTGTGTACAAGTGAGATTTAATTGAAATTGGTACCTTTTCTCCCTCATTAGAGGTTAGGTACGTGAATCCGCATCCTCCTGGGATGACTCAGATTACAAGATCGCGGTTGTTGTCACGTGTATCTAATTTTGTTTTAGCTAACATGTCTGTTTGCAGTGATCTCAAAATTTCTGTGTGTTTTTGAGTCCAATTGATTTGTTTAAAATCAGGTTTAATTAGTTCGTAGAGAGGTTTAACCCTCTCCGCGTAATTTAGAATGTAAGTGTTTCCAAAATTCAGAAAACCTAGAATGGATTGTAAATTCTTCAGCGTTTTTGGAGCTTGGAGTACAGCGCACTTCTCTAAGAAGTTGTCCGCTAGGCTTTTTCCTTCACTTGATAATTCGTATCCTAAGAATAGTACTGTCAGATGGGCAATTCGAGACTTTTTAAAGTTGAATTTGTAACCCTCTGCTGCGAACCCAAGTATAATGGTGTTCACTCTTGTCAAGTGAGTATCCAAGTCGTCGTCTGTGAGATAGATATCATCTACGTAAGATAATGCCTCATCATCATACATTTGTACTAACTCTGTTACCCTAGCTGAGAATAGTCCTGGGCTGTTCTTGAACCCCTGTGGGAGTCGACAGAATTTTTTCTGCGACCCAAATGCTGAGAAAGTGGTCAAGTATCTGCTTTCTGGTGCAATGTTTTGACAAAAGAAACCATTAGATATGTTTAATGTCATTTTATATTTTCTCCTAACTATGTTATTCATTAGGGCTGCACTATGCGAGTTTTGTACTGCAAATGTTTTACAACATGCATTAAGGTGTCTGTAATCCAAAACTAGACGATATGAATTGTCTGGCTTGGAGACAGGAAACAAAGGATTGTTCATTTGAGAGGTGCATGTTTCAATCACCCCCTGGTATTCAAGTTGATCTAAGATCTCCCTGACTTGTTTTTTAGCTTCTTGCTTAATGGGATACTGCCGTTGGGCAGTTGGTTCACTTTTTAACTGGATTTTGTGGGGAGGAGAGTCCTCATCCCATCCTACATGATTTTTATATAATGCCGTGCCTGGGCTACTGCCCATTTCCTTGAATATGTATATTTTTTGTGAATCGGAATGTGATTTGAGAAGGCAGGCATAATCATTTCTTCGCCACGAGGGCACTCCCAGACAAACTCCGGGGGCCAATCATTTTCAGCTAACAGAATATCATAGCCTTTTGAGAGTTTATCCCAAAATAGACCCTTTATTTTCCTAGTCTTATCACCCTCTATACGCAATGTTATTTCGTATATTTTATGGGGCTCGCTAAGTCTGGTGTCGGCAGTTTCAACCTGAATGTATTCATTCGTGTCCACTGTCTCCAGATGACTCATCAAGATCTTGCGGGCTATACTGATTTCTGCTGCACTGTCCAACATTGTCAATGCCCACTCCCCGTTTTTCAACTGTGTCCTCATTATTCTCGGCATGGTTGATTACTCTAATACTGGCTACCTTCTTTTTGGGAAATTGAGATTTTTTACTCTGAACAGGTTCCTTGTCTTTGGACTTGGTGTGCTCTCCTGGGTCTGATCGTCCTCTTCTTTCCGATTTCTGCGAAAAAGATCGAGAGGGACGTGTATCAATACTTTGATATCTATCAGGTTTTTTCAAATTATCCCTATTTCTAAGGTTATATCTTTTCTCAGAGGGCTCCCTCTGGGGAGACTGGTGTTCTCGAGTCGGAGTTCTTTCCCTCCGTGGAGGAGACCTTCCTCTGGACTGGAAAACTTTTTCCTTGGGAGTGGATTGTTTATTTCCATCCCAGCTCTTTTTAGGAGTGTTTGAATTATTTTTAATAAATAATTTTTCAGGATTTTCGAGCAGTTGGGGCTTTACTGGTTTCCCACCCAAGCTGTCTCTACCTAATTCTCCATAGCATTTCTCTATGATTCTGGCAAGCTCAACTGGCTGATCTGTTATATCTGTTTCCTTCAACTTCTGGCGGATCGCCACAGATGCTGCTTCTCCCATTATGTTGGCTAATAATATAGCCGAGACCTGCTTGAAGTCTTTGAGTAATTTCATACCAAGATTTAAAGCGGGCTCTGGACCGTATTCATTTTGAATCTGTTTTAGCACTTCTGGTATTACCGCCATAGACGGAACACCGTGTGTTTTTGTGTAAATGGAAGCAAAGACTGTACCCCAAGTGTCACAGTCCTCCACGTGTGGTGCGATTCCCATAGGAAGGCAGATGGTCAAGATTCTGTGTTTCTCTATAGGGGTAGTATCTGGAAATACTGCCTCTATTTGAGTGATTTTCTGTGCTAACCAGAAAGGAATTTGTTCCCGTTTTTTACCAAGACATGACTGTATGTTCTGTGGTGTGATTTTATTAGTGTTCCCCTGATGAGGGGTCAGCTGTGGTACATTAACAGCTGGCTGGACTGTTGCAGTCCGCATTACATATTGGACTAATTGCCTATGTATTTTTATAAGTGTTTTTAGCCTCACTAACAGCTCTTCTCTAGACATTTTTGCAATGTCCGGATGTGGTGTGTAGCTGGCTAGAACCAGCCACGTTGCTCCTGGTCTACCTAGTGGACCGAGCCTGGTAATATGATCATTATGTTTTAGGGCGCCATTAAACCAGAGCAGGTGCTCTTGGATTTTAGTGGGATTTAAGTCTCCTCGAAAGGAGCGTACTCTTCCGGAGGTTTCTCTATTTTGTAATAGTCAAACTCTTTTGTTCTAGCGTTTGCCGCTGGAAAGTTTATCCATGAATAGAATACCTCTGTCTGCCGATATTCGTGTGCCTCTATCACAAAAATTACTGTACCACCTTGTGGTGTCAGTCCGTTTTCTATAAGTTTTAAAGTTATAGATTTTCTTATATGTACCGGGATGATAATGGCATCCGGGTCAATCTGTAGGAGACTCGTGTCTTCCTCCATTAGTAGGGTTGCCAGTCTAACTGCTTCCCTTTCTTCTTCACTGTCTGACATTTTATTGTCAGAAAAGATTTTTCAGAGTAGGTCTCCAAGGAGACAAAGATTAGGTGCACAATATTTTGGAACACTGTATCCTTCAACGTTGAATAAACTAGAGCTTTACATAGGAATCTCTTCCTACTGAGTTCGGGCAGATTTTAACCTTTCACCCATTCCAGACGTCTATTGGAGTATTTACGGGAGAAAGGGTTCTGTGTGAAATATGCACGACTGAGTTACGCTAACGTCTTGCGTTAGTTTATCGCCTTACCAAACGTTGGGCGCCATGTAGCGTAGTTCCTATTTTCCCAATAGGCCCTGCGCATTGGAATAACATAAACAGTAGTATCGACGTAGAAGTGCGGATCTTCCAGGCCTCTACTGACTATGCTAAACTTAATTGGGTTTGTTACCAACTAGCTCAGAGGTCACTGGAAACTTTCTTGACTGAAATAGGAAGTGATCAGCTTCCCTGGCACAGACAAGAAGGGATTCAGTTTTCCAACAACCGTGCAACATGACAACTTTGCTCCTCAGATCAAGAGTCAATCTCTAGGGTCGTGAGAAACAATAGACAGTCATTTTACTCAGTCAGGTTGGTGCAGTTTACTTTCACAATATGTAGAGAATAGAGAGACGGGTGTTTGTCAATAAAAGGTAACATTTATTGAACAGTCTTTCTTCTCGTACAAGAGAAAGGAATTGCCACAATTGCAAGACTTGTTATTATAAAAAGTACGTACAGTAAGATAAGTATTGCGAAATAATACTGTAAAAGCATTGATATGGTTTCTTAGCCATACAATGGTTTTAAAAGGAATAAAACATATATACATTCATATATACATTAGGCTAAAATACTCAACTGGTGCTTCTAACTACGCCTACCCCAGTGTACCTGACCTAAGCCTAATACTTGGGAGGGGAGTAAGTAAGTAGCTTTAGTTTAAGTTGGTTTTGCCAATGTTTGCTTCAAGAATTCTCTCTCAAGGGTTTAGTCAACACCATACCTCTGGAATAGAATGATGGAGGTCTGGTATCTCCCTCAGGGCTCGATATCCCAGTCATCCGCAAGGGTAGACCAGAAACGCCGGAGCTGGATTTCTCTGCCGGAGAAAGGCAGCGTCTCTTCTTCAGCGCGTCGAGGAGGAGGAGGGGCAGCGTCCGCGGGCAGCTTGCATCTGCTGGGCTCTTGCAGGGGATGGCTGTTCAGCTCCTAAGTTCACCACACCATCGTTCGCTAGTTAGCAGCGATAGCAGTAGCGATAGCAGCTATGGTATCATCAGCATGACAGCTTCTTCAGCTTCAGCGAAGATAGCAATGATGGCATCGAGGCAGCTAGCAGCAGTGATGGCATCAGCGTAAACAGCAGCGTTTGCTTAAGGCAACGTTGGTAATATTTATACCTGAAAGGTGCCTTGTTTGTGTAAGTTTGCTGGACATAAGACGTCAATAAAGATGTCACTAGGAAGTGATCGTCTATCAGTGCTCATTAGAGTTCTATTACGAATCAAAACACAGCAAGCGGGGATTTCCAGGTTTTCTGAGTTTTTATCTTGTTGAAGAACTCGGAATGTTAATCTAGGAATCTCAGATAGTAACTTCTGCTATGTCATTGCACTAATTGGTTGCAAAGGAAGTGGCAGAGAAAGCTATTCTGGAATGTGGCTCTGTTTGTGTGAGGCCAGAGATGAGTTTCTGAATATTGCACTTGAACAGTTATGCCAATATAGGGAATAAATGGATTTATAGCCGAATAGGGGCATAAGGTCACAGTATCGATCAGGGTCCTAGATTAGAACGCTACAAGAGCAACTTTATAATGTAACTGTGGCAGAGGACACCATGTCACACACACAGCACGCTAGCGGACTCTTCGTACACACCCACAATCCATGCATTCTCCAGAAGCAGATTATTCATCAGTGGGGGCACAATACTGTTACGCATGATGTACGAGTCATGGGCTGAGCCTGGGAATTTGGCACACACATGTGAGAAGATCAAATCCGCCTAGCACATAGCTGATGGAATGGAAATGCTTCCTATTCCTGTAGATGTGCTCACTTGCCTGTGGTGGAACCAGGCCAACATGTGTGCAGTCAATGGCACCAATAACTTTGGGAATGTGTCCAAGTGCATAAAAACCTCCCTTCACAGCTGCCAACTCATGCCTTCTGGGGAAATGTATATATCTGTCCTTGTAGATCATCATAGTGGACAGGACATCACGTAGCACCATTCTGAACATAGGTTGCAACATCCCACCTGCGGTGGACACAGTGTACTGGAAAGATCCAGAAGCAAAAAAATGCAGGGCCACCATCACCTTAGACGTTGGTGTGAAAGCACCTGAATATGTCTTCAAAGGCAGCAGATGGGGTACCAACATAGCACATAGGTCTTGGACGGAATTTCCATATGACCTTCTCATCCTCCATGTTTCCCAACACTGTGAAGGGACTCCTAGGTGAGATGAAAGCAGACACATGTCAAAGCAATCCACCAGGAGTTGTGTCCAACATCTTACGTTCTGACAGACACAACGCAAACAATGACTAGCATCACAGTTCAGCTTACGGCACAACTTACATGTAGGGACCCCCTTAGCTATACCGTCCATACACCTGTCCACTTTTCAAACAGCTAGCACCTCACAAACAATACCCAAATATGTAACTGCACAAAGGGATATGGCCACATCTTGCATGGGCAGCCTTAAGAGTAGTACCAACAGCATATGTTGGAAATTTCCACACTACTGTCTCCTACCTAGCTGCTGTACCTGCCACACCTTATTGCCTAAGTCACACAGGACACACATCAACCACACAATGCCCCAAGACAGCGTTGATTGACGAGTATGTGCATTATCCAAGAAAAGTAGACAGTCAAACCTGCACATTGTGAAGTCAGACATTCATCACTGTGAGTTGCTCAACACTTTCACACATTGGCATGTGTACCTGTTGGAGAGTCCATCACAACACTGTTCTGTGTACATGCCCATCAAAATCACAGGTGACGTGAGGAAGTACATGCCAATGTTTCTAAACATATTCAACAACATGGCATGTGTTGTCAGCAGTGGGGTTAAGGTTACATTGGCATTGAGTGCACAATCTTCTGCCATGAGTCATGCGTCCAATGTGCATTGTTGAGACCTGGTCATTGGCCATTCACACTGCATGATGTGTCCATAGGTGCTGTCAAGGTGATCTGACACACAAATCACTGTCACTGGCGCAAACGCATGGCAGCCATTCTGCAGTAGCGACCACATGGCCCCTGTGGTGTGTCACTGCCAATGCCCAAAACACACTCATGATAGTGATATGAGTATGGCCAAATGGTGGTTGGCATGCTCCGGCAGCCAAATGACAGTCATTCATAGCAATGTATGGCACACAAATCATGTTAGCGACAGCCTGGCCTCATCGGTGTGCTACCGCCAATGCCCAAAACACAATCGCGGTAGTGATAGGCATATATACATGGTCTAATGGTGGTTGGCATGCTCCGGCCCCCAAATCACTGTCATTCTTAGCAATATATGGCACACAAATCGCGGTAGCGACCGCCTGGCCACTGGGGTGTATCACCGCCATGGCCCATGCCCTTACAGCCAATGGGAACAGCAATCGCAGTAGACTAATGCAATTTTGTAAATCGCGGTAGGTGTGCTCCGCCACCGCTGATCAGGTCATTGGATACAATTGAAAGATGCACGATTGCGGTAGCGAACGCCTGGCTCCTGCCGTGTGTCACCACCTTGGCCCATGCCCTTACAGCCAATGGGAAACGCAATTGCGGTAGACTAATACAATTTTGAAAATCACTGTAGGCGTGCTCCACTACCGCGGAGAAGGTCCTTGGATGCATTTGAAAAAGGCTGACCTGGAACACCAATTGCAGCAGCTTAAAACCACTGAAACTTCCCCAGGGGTCTATATATGTGTAGGAGAGTGCCTCACATTTTCACAGCTTCCAGAGCCTGCAGCCTGACACCCCTCACTACCACTTGCTGCTGCTGCTCCTGTCTCCAGTGCCTGCTGCTTGCCACCCCTCACCACTAACTGCTACTGCTCCTGTCTCCAGAGCCTGCTGCCTTTCACCCATCACCACCAACTGCTGCTGTTGCTACTCCTGTCTCCAGAGCCTGCTGCCTTCCACCCCTTACCACCAACCTCTGCTGCTCCTGTCTCAAGAGCCTGCTGCCTGCCACCCCTTACCACCAACTGCTGCTGCTCCTGCCTCCTGGACACAGTGATGGCAAGGACCTAGAAGATCTGGGCCAGTCCCTTCACCACTGAGGAGCTGGAGGTCCTGGTGGACAAGGTGCTCACACAGTATGCCCGGCTATATGGTGCTCCAAATGTCATGGTAAGTGTTTCAGAGTGGAAGTGAGAGTGAAGGGATGTACACATGATGTTTATCTGCTGCAGTATGTGCCTGAGAGTGTGGGGTTGTGTCATTCACACCCTAGCATGCTGTCTCAATGGGAAAGGGGTGTGTAGCCTATTTCACACGTTTCCCTGCCTGCACATCAAGATTGGAGGGACATGTACAGTCTTGTCAGCCATACAGTGATGCAGAAAGTTGGTAATGCTGGGGACAGGACTGTAATTGCTTGTGTGTATGGATGTGGGGGACCTGATGTCCATCACAGGCTCATCTGTGGCCTTAGCAAGGGTTTACGACCAGAGGGTAGTGATGGAATTGTGTCTGACTCAAAATTTGCATCATACATGGCTCAGCACTATACTCAGGACTTTAATATCAGAGGGTGACACTCTTGGGTGCCATTCATCTATGACACCGCAGATTGACGTACTTTTGTGAACAGACCCTTCCATTTCCACCAGCATGTGTACTGACTGGCATGTGTAGGCACTGTTTCCACTCCCAAATTGTCCCTTAATGTGACATTTCTGATGCCCCATGTTGGACCTCAGTTTGATCCCAACTGGCCTGCACAGTCACTGCCCAATCTAACAAGGATACATTACTGAATGTACAGAATGTAACATGTGTGTGGTTTGCTGGACTCTCCATCAAAGAACCATCTTAGCCCTGAAGAGTGCGCACAACAGGCCGGTGGGATTGTAAGATCATGTCCCTCGATGTGACCTCCATGACACAGTAAGCCATTCACTAGGCATGTGATGTATGTCTTGCTCACCCTCAGGCTGGGTAGTAGATGTGGGCAGCCTACACATGACTTTCTACACCGGCCTCCTGCATGTGTCTGAGATGGGCAGGTACTGTGTCCACCCTCATGCCTGCATGTATATCCGTATGAATTTTCCATGTAAATGTGCCATATGAGATGCAGTATTGTCTCAGCTTGACAAGTCTGTGAAGTTGGTCTGAGTTATTATCATGCACCTGTACTGAGAAATAGTGTTACATAACACTGTCTCTGATGATTTTTCCCTCTCTTGGCTCCCATGCCTGCAGCTCAAATTTAGGGGTGGGCGGAATTTGCGTAATCGCGTTACGCAAATCTCCGCAAAACAGTAGAAAATCTTTGCAAACATGCAGAAATTCCACGAACACCTGGAATTGCTTGTTTGCGATGTTTTTTTTACTGTTCGCAATCGCTGTTTGCATGCTTGAGGAGAAAATATCTTGGGAACACGCATTTGAGAACGTAAACAAGCAAAACATTTTGCAAAGTTGCGGAACGCAGAATTTTGTGCAATTTTGCGTTCTCCGCGGAACGCAAAATTAACCAAATTCTGCGAACGGAACAAAGTTTACCGCCCAGGCCTACTCAAATTCCACCAGTGTAAAGCCATGTGGAGGGCCATTGCAAACAAGATGCGGGCCCTGGGTGTCTCCAACCGACTGCGCACAAACTCTCACAAGAGCTGGGATGATATCTGCCGGCTGAGCAAGAATGTGGCAAAGATGCCCCTGGGGCTGCTCCCTTGGACTGGCAGGTTGGCGCACAGGAGCATGACATCACTAATGGCCCGCATGTTCACTGTGACACAGCCTGAGCTGGATGCACGTTTGAAGGAGCATCAGCAGCAATCTGGGGGTGAGTATTCTGGGAAGGGTGACTTTGGTTGTGAGTGGCTGGATGTATTTAAAGCCTGGGCCAGTGCTGGTCTCTGTGATGTTGCTGGTGTGCTGCAGTAGCTTGAAAGTGGCCTCAGTGTTGTGTACAGCTGTCATGCATTTACTCTACCTGTACTTTCTCATGTCATTGGAGTAATGGCCCTTGACGTTGCATTCTGAGTCGTGGCCTTCTGGCATCGTCTGCATTGGGGTAGTCTGGGAAATTCCATGGAAGGGAATGGCAGTGTGCATCATCTGAGTGTGCTTTCCTCAATATGTGCATTGCATGATGTCAGAATTGTGAGGACTAGACATCAGACACCAATGTGCAACTGAAGTTGTGCCCCAAAGAACGAAGAACGACATGGTGGATGGCATAAGCTCATGACCATTGTGGACTGTTATGTTGGAGTCTGTATCTGTGTTGTCCCCTTCTGCTCCCTCCAGATGTGACAGTGGCAACATGTTTTGAGGTAAATATTTGCCCCCCTCAGGGCCCTATGTGTGCTCAGAGGGATTTGTGTGTCTGGTAAAATGGATCCACCAGCAGGCTATTTGGCTGTGTAGTCATCACATGGCTCACTTATGACACATTTGAATGAGGACACACAATATTTGAGTTGTGAATGGAGGTTGCACATTGTTACTGCACAGGGTGGTATGCAGCATGGGGATATCATCCTCTTATTTAGTGCATTGCTTGCATTTGATGGTTGTGTTGATGCCACTGAACTGACCCTATGTATCTATCTCTTGCAGCATCTCGTATGGGTACGGGCGGACAGGGGACGGACACCAGTGGTGAGGCATCAAGCATAACTGCTACACACAAGCACAGTGACACTAATATGACCAGCACCTTGGAGAGGGACAGGAGTCTGCTTGAGGAATCACAGCCAGAGACACTAACATCAACGTCATCTAATGCCAGCAGTGACGCATCTATGTTGGTGGGCACAGGGAACAGGGACTCTGCCTCCTATTCCACCATGCAGCATACAGTGCCCACCCTCCCAGCTACTTTCTCTGTTGCTGCCCGTGTTCGCACCAGTAAGAAGGGAAAAGTGTCCTTCACACCAGGCACCGCTGCCCCTAACCCTGTCCCCCCTGCTGCCATCAATGCTGAGCCTGTGGACCTTTTGCGGCAGCTGTGTGTGGGCCAGACAGCTCTCATCAATGCCTTCCTAGACCACAACAGAAAATGTTGGCACAGGTCGGTGCTTTCATGGAGGGCATTCATTCAGACATGGGTGGGTGGGTGGGTGGACTGTCCAGTATTTGTCCTCCACAGTGACAGCAGCCATTCAACTGGCACAATCTCAGAGTCCAGCTCCAGTCCTTTTGGCCACCCCCTGCCAGTGGCTACATCTGACGATAGTAACCACACACCACAGACCTCAAGGGAAAGATACAGCACACGCAGCACACAACTGCAGCAGCC
The DNA here is from genome assembly GCF_964263255.1 of Lissotriton vulgaris. Classification (NCBI taxonomy): domain Eukaryota; kingdom Metazoa; phylum Chordata; class Amphibia; order Caudata; family Salamandridae; genus Lissotriton; species Lissotriton vulgaris. The sequence continues at coordinate 964,393,086 of NC_141695.1, forward strand.
CAAGCAGTCCAGGGTGCAGACACCATCTCTACAGAAAATTAAAGCCACACCAGAGGCCAAAGGCAAAAGCCCTTCAGGCACCACCCAGGGCCATAAAAACAAGAAGCAGGCCTCAGGCTCACATGCCTCAGAGGCATCCCAAGCCAAGGACTCTCCTGTCCAAAAAGCGTCTCGCAAAGACAAGCAGACAGTTGTGTCCGCCGAGAAGCTGGTGCCTACTAACAGTACACATAAAAAGAGCTCCAAGGCTGATTCCCAAAACCTCAACTCCCATCCAGAGCCCTGTGAAGCAGGGAAAGGAGGCTATTGTGTTGGGAACACCTGGTAAATTAAATGTGGCAAGGAGGGGTAGAGGCAAGGCCAGGCCAAGTGTACCACTGGATCCAGCATGTCCCTAGAGGGAGGGACATTGGCTACACCTGATGCAGCTGTGGTGGAGAGTGTGCCTGTTGTGCCCGCCCCACTTACCACTCCTACCAAGACAGGAAAGCCATTTAGACTCCCCAAGAAGTGGAAAGGCACCCTTCTACATTCTCCCACCCACACTGTATCTCATGGCAGCATGACTCCACCTCCACGTGCCACCACACCAAGGGGTCTGAGCAGCCCTCCGGCTTTCAAAGCCACTGAGACCTCTACCTCAGCAGGGCCTCTCTCCCCGGGCAAGTCCTCCAACTGTCCCAGACACTCAGACACCTCCCAGTCTGACTGACAGCCAAGTCTGAGTGGAAGTCCCCCTTACACACCTGTCTCTCCGACAGAGGATTCAGAAAAGGGGGTGGTGATGGACAGAGTATCTGAATTAAACAGAACACTCATACCCAGTCAACAGATCAGGGCTTGATCCATCACCGTTTTTTAGCTCACTGCACTATCCCAGCTCAGAACCTGGCTACATGCAAATTAGTCTGTCCCTGGCCCAGTGCATCATGGGAACAGGGCAGACCAAACTACCAAGCCAATTCTTATACTGGGAAGGAAACAAGCTTCCGGGGACCGGTTTCTGGCAATACAGCCGTCTTCGGCCCGGCTTGCTTGAATCCTGATGGTGCAATGAGCAAGTGGGGCTAGACTGCCCATTGTTACTCCCCTGACAGTGCTGCTGACCATGGCAGGGTACAGTATCAACCATTCCCTGTGCAGGATCTCATGTACTTACATTGAACCTTGGACTGGCCACTGACCTTGATGTTTGCCCCTTACCTGTGCAGCTTCTCATTTAGTTACTCATCACCTTGCACTGGCCACTGGCCTTGATGTTCACTGCTGTTTTCCCCTTCCCTGTGCAGGATCTCATGTAACTACTCTGCACTTTGTACTGGCCACTGACCTTGATGTTCACTGCTGTTTGCCCCTTCCCTGTGCAGGATCTCATGTAACTACTCTGCACTTTGTACTGGCCGCTGGCCTATCTGTGTGATATGTGAATAAAAACACTTACTTCTGTTGTCTGCCTTGTCAGTGTCCTTGCTAAATAAAGGGGTTTCGCTGTGGTTATGGTTTACTGTGACACATGCTCTATATGCCACTTCAACATTGCCAATGGCCTGTTTCATTTTTTCAGGGTTTTACAGAGGTGACACATACTTCATTTCTTCTTGACTCTCGGGCTTGGGGCTGCAATGATGTTGGTTTGTGATGAACTACTGTAATCATATTCACTGTTTGGTCAGGTTAGCTATATTGCACTCACGTCATGTTTGTATGCACTGCCAGCACGAAGTGGGATTCTATCCACAGGATTGCAGGCTGGCTGGCCAGGGTCATCATGTCTGAGTAATCTTTCTTGATGTGTGATCAGTGTTGTTGGTGTATGCTCATCCTGTGATGGTCAGTCACCCTAGTCACAAGGGTGAATTTCAATGTGTGCACTTGGGTGGTCAAGAAGTGTGCAGTGTGAAGGGGGTGACTTTGTCAGTGATGTTGATGTGTGTGTGCCCCTGCAATGTCAACTGTACACATGTGTCACCCAGGAGTTGAGTGCCTGTTATTTGAATTGGTTAGCCCTGTGCTTATGATTGTGTGCACCTGTGGGAGTTGTAGGTTGTACACAGTGCAGTGTATTGGTGTATCCTTGCACTTCTGGGGGATACCTACTTGTTGTAGGTGGGAATTGTAAGTTTGCAGAGTGTGTGACTGGCAAGTCAGTGTTCTGTTTTGTTGATCAGCCCCGTGCCTTGATACTGTTTGTACACACTGTGCAGCCATGCTCAGCCACACTGACATTGTGGGTGTGTTTTCTCACGAATTGCTGTTACTTGGGGCTTTTTGGCGCCATTATGGCATGTGGAGTGAGGAGTCATACCATCCCCTATCTGTGCCTCTGGTGCCTACCCATTGTGAACCTGGACTCCATCTATTTTTGTGTGGTGCACTCCTGACCTGTCCACTACTGACGTGCACACCACTTCACTCTTATGTCAACTGTCCCATTGGGTTGCCAGTGTGTGTGCCTCTCCATAACCTCACGGGTTACACTATGCTTTGTGGTGCTGATCTGTGCACAGGGCCAATGTGCCACTAAGGACAGTTTCCTAATTGGTTATATGTGGTTTTTGTGTCTTGTTTTACAGCCATGGTTGCTTTTATGCAGTTCAACTGTTTTTGCTGCACAGTCGTCTGGTCATGTTGTTTTCACCTGGGTGTCACAGACTTGTGCATCTGTGGGTGTTGGGTTAGCTGTAGGTGTGTTTGCTGAGGTACTGCTTCCCTTCCTGAGTGTGATGGTGTGTGTGCTGTGCTGATTAGTGTTGTGGGGCTTCATGCTGGATCACTCTTATCTGTGTGGAACTGGTATGTTTGGTGGGCACAATCTGCTTGTAGTGCATGGAGTTCTGTGAGTGTATGTTGCCTTGTCTTTGGCTGATGTGCACCCACTGATGTCCTGCTGTGTTTGCAATGTGATGTATTGGCATGTGCATCTGTTGTGTGTTTGATGTGGATGTGTGCAGTGTTTGGCCTGTGTTGTCTCTTGCAGCTGTCAGAGTTCTGTGTGTGATGTTCCATTTGCATGTCAGTGTGTGTTTTGTTAGTGGGTTGTGAGTCATTCAGATGTGTGTTGCCAGTGTACTGTGCATTAATTGTGTGTCTGTCACACGCACTTAGAGCTATTCTTGTTCCTGTGCTTGTTTTGGGTGCATCATTGGGGTTTTCTCATCTCATATGTGACCTGTTATTTGTCAGGATTGTGCATGTGCATGCATGTGGTACACTATGACACCAAGTGGACTTGATGGGTGGTGTGGTAGGTCTGTCCTTGCTTCATTGTATGCCCATTGGCCCCAGTTTGTGTCCATGAATGTTTTGAGATGATGCACTTGTGTTGGGGTATGTTGTTTGTGCATTGTTCCTGAGTGATGATGTTGTGTACTCCTGCTCTATCTGAGCTCCATTTGCCTTTCTGCTTTTTTACTGCACAGGCCTGGTCTTGTTGTCCTTCTGTGTATGTTCCTTTTGAGTTTTGTGTTTGGCTCTTGATTTTGTGCCAGCATTGGTTAAGGCATCCCTGAGTGTGTGTGTGATGTTTGTGGATGCCCCCCAGGGAGTGTGATTGTTTGTCAGTGTATTGACTGGAAATTATTGGCACCCTTCTGTGTGTTGTGTGCTGCAGGTGTGAGGTTAGGGGGGTGTGTGTGAAAGATCCTACTTATGCTTGACAGTCATGGAGTGTGCCCATGGGCCCTGTGTGCTGTTGATATACACCTGTCAAGTAGTTGGATGCAGATGTTTGGCTGCTCATTGTTGGACTTCAGAGACTTCCTTTTATCCCTGTGCCTATACATGGTTTGCGTTGCTGTGTCCCTGAGTTGTTGCACAGAAGTAACTATGGTTTAATTTCACTCTCTGTGCCAGCCATGTGTGATTTGATGTGATAAGGGTGTTGTTATATGTTCCTTCTCTTGCATCTGATGTACAAGTGCTTAGTGGTTGCCTCCTTGGCCTTCCGTTTGTGTGCACCTCACTTTAGCTTTTCTATTTGTTGTCCTCCATTGCTGTCGATATCTGGTCTGAGTATGTGGCTGTGTGTCAGTGTGGGGTATGTCTGTGTGACTTGACAGGCTGTGTGTCCAGTTGGATGGTTGTTCATATTCTCTGTGGAAGTTCATTTTGTGCTTGGACTCTTGCCATGTGTGTAGTGTGGGTGTGGTGTGTGGGTTGCCCTGGCCATGAACTTCTGTGCTGTGTGTTCCTCTGCAACCCCACTTGCTGAGACTATCTCCCTGGTTGTTTGATGTGTGGTGCAGGGTGTGGGTTCACCTTGCTGGTCCTTGTGCATGGGGGAGCACAGGGTGGGGCCACATAGAATGTCTCTTTAGAATTGGGGGGCCCAGTGTGTGTAGAGTGTGGGTGGAGGTGTGGCCCTTTGTTCATTGTGCACTGCCCATGCCTGGCGCTGGCCCTGCCTTCTGTAGTTTGCGCATGTTTTCCCGCATCTTCACTGCTGCGGTGACATGACCGGGACATTGCATCAATATCGCGGTTGGTGGGTGACCTGGATGCGGAGGGGTAGTAATTTAGTGACAGGTAGGACATGTGTGGGTACACTTGTGGATGTGTTCCTGTCCCCACCAAGGTGCCTTGTATGGACAGGAACCCTATATCTGCCCAGGTATTGTGTGTTGTTGTTTTGTTCAGAGTTGTGTTAGTGTCCGCAATGGTGCATGAGTTGCTGGTAGTGTACAGGTACAGCACGGGGAAGATGTGTAGAGCTGGATCCATTTCGATCGCGGCAGACGGGAAATGGGCTATGCTTGGCCATACTAATATGGCAGGTGTGAGGGCCAATGCACGCCTGCGGAAAATGGCATTAAATTGGGGTAGGTACTGGGCACTAAACTTAACTAATTTACTATTTCCACTGCAGTCAGGATGAAAATGTGATAGGTTGTGGACACTAAACTTAATTAAATATTTTAATTTTATACCAAATGTATATATTAAACTAACCCCCCAGGATATAGCGGCATGGATTAGCAAATTTAGCGGCACAAAAATGGAAATTTAGCGGCACAAAAATGAAAATTTAGCGCCAATTTTGCGGCATTTTATTTGGCCCTGGACCTTGATAAAGCGGCCTCCAGTGACCCCATCCGTCACCCGTCCTTCCTTACACTCTTTCTGCCTCCCAATTCTCCCTCTCTTAGTTGTGTTTTGCCGCTTTTAGCTCCTCTATCTTCCTTCCTGTTACACTCTTTCCACTGTCCCATTCAGCTTTCTGTTTCTCATGCCCCTTCCTTTCTGTGCCTCATTCACTCATCCTCTCTCACACACACACATCTTTCTCTCCTTATCGATATCTCTCTCATCAACCCAGTCTCTTATCCCCTGTCCCTCTCTCTTTCCATCTTCGGATCTCTCTAGCACCCTGCCTCTCTAGTTCTCTCTTGTCTCCCTCTCTGCCTTCCTCGCCCTCTCTTCTCTCTATAACTCTCATACTTTCGTTCTTCCAGACACTGTCTTTCTTCCCCTTCCTCTCTCGCCCTCTTTCTCGCGCATTCACCCTCCCTCTTTCTCTCCTGCTCACTCCTCTCTACTTTCCTCCACCTTTCAGTTTCATTCGCCCAGTTTCTCTCACCCCCTACTACCCTTTCCTTCTTTCCCACCTCTATGACTTCTTTGCTCACCCACCCTCTCTTTCACCCCTTCTTTCTCGTCTCACCTGCCCCATACCCTCAGTTTTCATTCTTGCTCCCCCTCTTTACCTTTGCGCTCCACCTTTCACCTCTATCCTCCCATTTTCTTTTACCCCTGCCCTTTCCTTCTAAACGCCCCACTCTCCCTTGCTTTCACCCCTTTCCTCTCCTCACACATGTGCCCCCAGCCACTCTTCCTTTCTTTCACCCCTTTCTTCTCCTCACATGTACCTCCAACCCCTCTTTCTCTCTCCCTCCTGTCTGTGATCCTCCATGCAGGAAGCCGTTGGTAACTGTCGCTCGCATCCTCCGGAGAGAAACCCCGGGGTCTCACAGTACTAGAGCAAGAAAAAAGAAAACCAGATTTTTTTTCTAATTTCGAAAAAAAATCTGCTCTCCCTCTCCGTTTAGCAGGAACAATAATCACAAGCGTTATCTGGTCATTTTTAATGCTGTCTGAAAACTTGACCCCTAAGGAACTCTGCCACAAGTATTCTTAACTCATAAGTTATTTCTAAATACAGCGCCCCTTCCCTGAGGTAAGCGCCCAGTGCGGTAGCACCAGTTGCACTGCCCTAAAGCTAGCCCTGACGAAATGTAATATCTAAGTGAAGAAGTTCTAACTTTCGACAGCTATAATTCAAGCATCATTAGTGCGAGACAGCACTATGTTTATATGCAAAAAACCTTGGGAGATTGTGCCCCTGAGTTTCCCTATATTTTCTGCCACTCAGTGCATTACACAATGCAACTTGAATAAAATGAGATTTAATAGTTTGTGATGACAGCTACACTTTTACATGCGCTGGGGTAGCAGGTGCTAAGTAACCAACATCTCCCACTTGTCAGATAAAAACATCTGAATGTTCTGCAGGCTCTTGCGAGGCTGCAAATGACGAGAAGCTTGCACTTAAGTTGCTCATCTAGTCCAAAGAAAGACCTGGGAAACTCCAGAGCTCAGCTATGTCTAAGGAAAAGAATAAGCTTGCAGTGACAAAGCCTTAGCTGCGCCTTCTGTTTGCGTGTGAGAAGCATGCAGAACTCTTGACCATTCTCCCTCTCATATGTGTAATGAACTTTACACATTTGCTGCTTGTTCTGTATGTGTACTGTCTGATGAAAGCTTGCACCACCGCAAGCCCCTGACACCTGCCAGAGCCGGGGATAACAGGCGGGGCGTGAAAAACTAAGCCTCATTAACAAGTGCAAGGTCTTTAAATGACCTGTGAAGTACTCGAGTGCGGCTGGCAGCTTTGAACTGCCAGCCGCACCCAAGTACTTCACAGGTCATTTAAAGACCTTTCACTTGTTAATGAGGCTTAGTCTGACTGTCTGTGTGTGTCCCAGGAAGCTGCTGACACACACGAGTGGGGGGGAGGGTGGCGCGCACAGCCAGGCATTGTTTGTTTTGCTGTCTCACTTGTAAATATCGCGGCCAATATGGTTATTATCACGGCCATCGCGTTAATCTGCCACTATAAATACATCCTACTCCTAAAATTACATTTATAAATTCCGATATTTAATTTGTAATGAAATGTAAAATTGTTTAATTACAAAAAGTATTCTCAACAATATTTCCTTTACAACTATAAATACAACATCCCAATCATAAATTTCGATTCTATTTTCAAATTTTTGAATTCTAAAATACATTTATACATTATAAAAAAATAATAATTTAAAAAATATTTTTAAAACACTCCCTACCATTTTCCCCTATAAAGCCAACATCCCACTCATTATATTTCTAAAATTATAAAATTTCATTTGAAAATATTTGTTTAAAATTTAAAATGCTTAAAATATTCTCAAAAATATCTGCAAAACACTCCCCACCCTTATCCCCTATTAACGCAACATCACACTCCTAAAATTATATTCATAAATTCTAATTTACACATTTTAAATAACATTTCTAAATTTAAATAATGTTAATGTTTTCATAGATATTTTTAAAACACTTGCCACCCTTATACCCTATAAACCCAACATCCCACTTCTCAAAATGTATGTAGAAAATCTTTAATTTGTAGATAGTCAAATATTCTTAATAATATTTTTAAAACACTCCCCACCCGTATCCCCTATAAACTCAATATACCGCTCCCAACATGATCTTTCTAAATTCAAATTCTAAAATATTAAACTAAACTTCAAAATTCTTCATTATTGAAATATTTTTCCAATTTTATTTAAAACATTCAGCACCCATATGCCCTTTAAACCCAACATCCCGCCCCTAAAATATAGTTCTGAAATCTTACATGTAATTTCTAAATTAAATTTAACATTTTTAATTTAAAAAATATTGTCAACAATATTTTTAGGTTCAAGTGTTTTTATTGGTTATTTTCTGAGAACATAAAACACATAATAAACCACATATAATAAAAACATAACATAATTCTGATAGGAAAACGATAAGAGACATAATAGATTAATGATTGAGGGGGTATCAGGACAGTCTGGGTAATGCAGTGCGATTAACATGGTAGACATTAAGGGCATCATTAGGATGGCGGGTGGACTTTGTCTCCCCGCCATCCTGACGGTAAAAGTGACCACCCGCCATATGTGCGGGGACATTAGGATGAGCCCACCACACTGGCAGGCGGATCCTGCATTTTTAACATTGCGGCTGGCGGTGCTTTCAGCACCACAGCCGCAATGGTAAAAATAAAAAGGAATCCCATGCATGTGCATGCACAACGTGGTACGCTCTACGCGGTGCCTGCCATGTTGTGCATGCACATTTAGGGGGGTCCCACAGATACCCCACCATGTGCCCCCCCCGAACATACTGGGGGGACGCAACAGGCCCCCAACCTCGAAATCTGCATGCCTTTCCATGGTGGCAATGCCGGCACAGAAAGGCTCCCTACCGCATGCATCCTGATATGGATGGCGGTGTCTAGCAGACACCGCCACCATATGAAACCCTTTTCTGCCCGGTCGACTTGTCGACTGGGCAGAAAAGTGGCAGACTGTCTTCCCATCCGCCGCGGTCCCCCGCCATACTAATATGGTGGGGGAAATGGGTGACGGGCAGGCTAGGATGTAGGGCGGATCGCCACCGCCATGCTGGCAGTGGCGATCCGCCCTACATCCTAAAGAGCCCCTATGTTAGAATAGACAAAGGGCCTTATAATATATCATAAAATAATCCTTTCTTGTATACTAAATTACTTGACGTATCCAGTAAAAGGAAAAGAAAAGAAATACATAGACTAATACAAAAAGTGCTAATAATACAATTACAGGTAAGCATCTGGTCAACAATATTTTTAAAACACTACCCACCCTTATCCCCTTAAACCTAACACCCTACTCCTAAAATAATATTTCAAAGTTCTAATTTTTTATTTCTAAATTAAATATATAAAATATTGAAAAAATTTTACTGAACATTTTTTAAATACTACCTACCCTTCTGCCCTAAAAACACAACACCCCGCTCCTGAAAATATATTCTACATATAAGTTTTTTTCTAACACAAAAAGTAAAACAAATATCGATACTTTAATGATATTTTAACATGTCGACATTTTGTCATTCGATATTATAAACTTTGATTTTTTTTAAACACTTAAAAACCGATATTTTTTTACATCGATATACAAAACATTGAGATTTATTCCCATCGAAATATAAAACTCCATATTTCTGTATATCGATATATAAAAAACGATATTTAGACTGCTTACTGTACCTGAGAACACGAGGAGCCACTGCTGCAGAATTCATCTGTTACAGCTTCTGTAACCAATCTTGATTTGTCTGAAGCAGAATAAGGCATTTAATATATATTACTCTACACTAGCAAGTGGTATCTAGTGAGGGGGTTCCACTCCTGTTTCTCCTTCCATCAGCACTTTAGTCGTTATGAGTGACCTGTAATTGGTATGACATTTAGGGTTCTTCATAAAATCGACCCGAGTCGGAATTTATAGGTGCAATAAATATCAACCAATCAAGACGTTTTGTGGAAGAACATGAGGATATTCGTGCTTATTTCACCAAAGTCTGTTTGTTTCAGCATATATCGACAATTTCCCCCTGATAAATATCAGAAGGTTTGACGTGTCAATATTTGTTCGCAAATGTCATAATTGCGACGTTACTGCACATATCACAATTAACCAGGCTGCTCATTTGAGGGTATTAGAAGGTAGTTCGTTTTCATTCCACGGGAGGCCTCATATAGAACACAGGATGCATGGAAAGGGGCGACCATTCGGTCCCCCCGAACGTATGGCGGAGTACCACGATCCCCCCGGGAAGCCATTTTTGGGCGGGCGGCGAGCCTCGGCTGGTATGCCCGAAGCGGCGTAGCCGGGGCGCGCTTTTTCCCGCCCTAGAGTGGGCTGGCCTAGACACTGACGCGGCCGGCCACGCCCTAGGGGCAGGCAGGGGCGGGTTTACGCCCGCCCTGAAGACGGATAAAAGGAGCAGCAAGCCAAGAACGCATCCTCTTGTTCCTGTGCTCTGAAGCTGCACCTCCTCGCTGCACGTGAGCTCGAGACGGAACGAAGAGCCAATTTTGAGCGTGGTAATCTTTCTTGTTTGTCTTACAGATACTCTATCGGAGAATGCCTAAGAAAGTTGGAAAGCGAATGACTACCGACCAGATGCTGCGTATTCTTATGAAAGAGGTGACCGACCTAAAGAAGCGAATGGCGGATAAAGACGGGGAAGGGGGACCGAAACGTCCTTTGGCAGGAGCAGCTCCGGGAGGAAAAGGCAAGAGGCCCAGAAGGGGAGCAGCTGGGGGAGACATCCCGGCTCCCTGTACCCCACTCGAAGAGCTGACTCCGGTTCCGGCAGAGGGGAATCCGATTCCCGTGGTGGTCACCCCCGTGTCCGGGGAGGATATGCCGCCCGAGCTGGCAGGACAATTGGCAGCGTGGTTGGGTAAAGATACCGAGGGCGCCACGGCTGACGACGCACGGGTATTGATGAAGCAACTGCGTGAAACGAGGGAGGCGGCGAAGACAACACCGCCAGTCGCAGATACAGCTTCCGGTTCAGGTAAGCGGCCATTGCCGATTGCGAGGGATGAGTCTGCACCTTCGCGAAGGGAAAAGTTGGGTCAGCATGTCCCTCTGGCTATTAAAGAAAAGATATGGGCAGAGGAGTATATAAACATCTTCTCGTTGCTTACCGATCATTATGAGATGGAGCATGTTAAGAGCCAAAAGGAGCTCATGCATCCGAGTGTTTGGCGCGCAAAGATGGCCGCCTTTAAGGTAAATGAAAACATTGGCACTTGGGGCAGAGCGTGGGGGATTTTTACATCCATCATGGGCGAACGTAGGCCCGAGTTGCTGTCCGAATTGCCGATTTATCAGTCACGGATCATGGGGTATTCTGTATCATATGGGGGCAATCAATGGTTCTGTTACGATAACATTTTCAGAAAAGCGAAAGAACATGATAAAAACTTAACTTGGGATTGTTACGATTCTGTGTCATGGTCAAAAATGGAGGATACTGGTATGTTGAAATTGCCATTGGTAGGGAGTAGAGTGGGTGAATCCTCCCGCCAATATGCCGGGGCGCCTTTTCGATCAGATACGAGTAATGACTACCACTCAAGGCCGAACGGCACCACAGGTAAAAGGGGAATTTGTTGGAACTTTAACAGGGGTAAATGTACGAGGCCCCAGGGGTCATGCAAATTCAGGCACGAATGTGGTGGGTGCGGGCAACCATCCCATCCTGAGTCCATGTGCAGAGCCAAAACGGGTGATAACGGGGGTAGAGGAGGCGCCAAACAGGTCTAAAATAGTCCGAGGGGCGTCTTTACCTACTCCGATTGATACCCTGGCAATGATTCCCTGGCTCAGCGAATACCCAGATCACGCTTCCGCTGGGGTGATGCGGAACGGGTTTTCATATGGTTTCCGCATCCCAGTGGGGGAGTTTCGGGGTGTAGCGAACTGTAAAAACCAAGTATCGGTCTTGCAACATACGACCGTGGTACAGGAGAAGATTGGGAAGGAGGTTACTCGAGGTCGAGTCGCCGGCCCATTTAATGTGCCACTGGTTGCTAACTTTGTTTGTTCCCCTTTAGGGGTGGTCCCCAAGAAGGACCCGGGTGAGTTTCGGCTGATACATAATTTATCAGCCCCACGTGGTCTTTCCGTAAACGATGCGATAGACCCGGAAGTGTGTTCGGTGCGGTACGCATCCTTCGATGAGGCCGTAGCCATATTGAATCGCCTAGGGCCCGGTGCGCTGATGGCAAAATCTGATATCGAGTCAGCGTTCCGGTTGCTCCCGGTACATCCAGACGATCAGCGTCTTCTTGGTTTCATGTTTCAGGGTCACTATTACATGGATAGGTGTATGCCAATGGGATGTTCTATATCTTGTGCCTATTTTGAAAAGTTCAGTTGTTTCCTGCAATGGGTCTTCACGAAGAAGACGGGGTTTCAACATGTTATGCATTACCTCGATGACTTTTTGTTTCTGGGGGCAGCCGGGGATCCGGAATGTGGTCAGGCTTTGAATGAATTTTGTGTCTTGATGAATCAATTTGGTGTGCCATTGGCACCGGGTAAGACGGTGGGTCCCTCGACTTGCCTCGAGTTTCTGGGGATCGAGCTCGACTCTGAGGAAGGTTGTTTTCGTTTACCAGGAGACAAAGTGTTAAGATTCAGGGCATGCCTGGAAACATGTATTAGTGAGTCTAAGGTTAAGCTGCATCAATTACAACAATTGGTGGGACAGTTGAATTTTGCGCTAAGAGTAATACCGATGGCCCGCCCCTTTTCCCGCTCGATCGCTCAAGCCATGGTCGGCCTGAAGGAGGGTCATCATCGCACGAGGCTCTCGGCAGAGGTTCGCCAGGACATGCGCATTTGGTTGGCATTTCTGGCGGATTTCAATGGTCGAATTGTCTGGAACAAACCGGCGGTGTCCTCTGAGGAGCTGGGGCTGTGGACGGATTCGGCAGGGAGCATTGGTTTTGGTGCCATATTCGGCACACAATGGTCGGCTCAAAAATGGCCGTCATGGTGGCATGAGGGTGGGCTGACATGTAACATTGCTTTTCTTGAACTATTTCCCATTCTGGTGGCCCTGAAAACTTGGCCCGAGGGGTTCAGAGATCACTCTGTGGTATTTTGGTCTGATAACATGACCGTGGTTGAGTGTATCAATAGCCAGGCGGCACGATGCAAATGGATTCTGAGACTGCTCAAAGAAATTGTGTTATTGTGTATGCAATTGAATGTGCTATTTAGGGCAAGACATGTGCCGGGGGTGAGGAATCAAGCGGCTGACGCGCTTTCTCGTTTTCGTATGCAGGCCTTCTGGGGTTTTCTGCCCACAGCGGACCCGGTGGCGGCACCCTTTCCCGAAGCTCTCTGGTCTCTCGGTGCCCCGAACTACGAAACCTCGTGGGAGCGAGTTTAGCACCCAGGACGAGGAAGGCATATGAAGGGGCGTTCCGTTCCTATTGGGCCTTTTTGGGGGCTGCTAGAGGGGAGCTTTGGGGCCAGGAGGAGTTGGTTGTAAAATTCCTGCTGTCTTTACGTCAGGCAGGCAAATCAGTGGCTACGGCCCAGAGGCATCGGGCCGCCATTTCCTTTGTGGCTAGGGCTTATGGGATCCAGGACCCGACAGCGTCTTTCGTTGTGCAAAAAGCGCTACGTGGGTGGCGACGCCTTGAGGGTCGCAGAGTAGATGAAAGGCGCCCGATAGGTCTGGATAGGCTGGCCCTGTTATTATCTGTACTCCCTGCAACCTGTTCATCCCAGTATGAAACAGTGTTATTCCGAGCCGCTTTTACGCTGGCATTCCATGGGGCTATGCGGGTAAGCGAACTAGTGGCGAGGAACAAGCAGAATACGATGGGGGGACTGTGCCGAGAGCACGTTCAGGTCAGAGGGGAGACAATGACTGTCTCGTTTGTCAGGTCCAAGACCGATCAGGGTGCGATGGGGGACTGCATAATCATACGAAGGATTCCCGGGTCCTCCATGTGCCCGGTGAGTTGCGTAGAGGAATATTTAGCGCAGAGGGTGGCATCATGGGGGGGGACCTTGTTGAGACACGCTGACGCCACCCCACTGACGAGGTTTCAGTTTCAGCGGGTGCTTGCGATGTCGATTTCCGCTGCGGGCTTGAACCCCGGCGAGTTTGGGACCCATTCCTTTCGGATAGGGGCTGCTACAGAGGCTACAGCCAGGGGTCTGAATGTTGAACAGGTTAAACGTGTGGGGCGTTGGTCCTCCAACTGTTATAAAAGGTATGTGCGGTTGCACATGTTGTGAAGCTGTAATGATGTACTCACGCTTCTTGTTTTGTTTGGTTTTCAGTTGCGCAAGCCTACGAGGCGGGGCGGACTATGCAGTCGACCCAACACCGGGCCAGCGGTCAGACATCACCGGCTGTGAAAAAGGAGGTGTGGGTCGTGGGCCACTCATACGTGAGGCGTGCCGCGGACGTATTCATACACATATGGCTAATAGGGTTCATGTTGGTGTATAAAAGACCTGTAAAATTAATTGACTGGTGCCACAGACATATTTTCTGTGCATGAGAATTAAAGTCAATGATCTTCCTGAGGAAATATACACTGAAAGCCTTGAGACCATTAAGAAAATATATCACTGGGTTAGACGCCCCAAGGCTAAATGGCGGGCTAACCCTAACGTCCTAACGTGCTAAGGGAAGAAAGGGGCCGTTTAGATGCTCGAAATCAAGCTAAAGTGAGCCTGCAAATCTCCTGTGACAAAGTAAATGGTTCGCATCTGGTTGAAATCACAGATCGGGAGGGGTAGATTAGACAACAGGAGAAGGGGGACATCTGCACTCAGCAAACGAGGGTAGGGAAGAGCCCAACAATGTTTGGATGCTCACCGCAAAATACAATTATAGATTAACGTACACAGATTAAATTATTATCTTGTAATGTTACTGCCTTTCAATGATTATGTAAAAATGTTAATTGGTAAAGGCTATTTTGCCATATTTGATATCTCTTGCTTTCAGGAGACAAGACTTCTAAATCCACTTCGCTACCTTGGGTCTCAGGTACTTGCAGTTTCAGCAAAGCACTTTCATAAAAACAGCCAAACGTGTGTGTTTTTTCAGTGTATATCTTTAGAACATTGAGTGCAAGGGTATCCTTCCCACCACAGTGCTAAAATGTTCATTAGGAGATTTTTGTTGATAATGTACTGTTATAGATGCTTTGAATCTTTAGTGAGAATGAATATGCATTTGCTTTTTTCAGGTAGGATCGATTTGAGATTTTTTGCTTTAAATTGGATGATCTCATGTTCCTCTACAGTATGCCTGAGCTCATTGTCACAGGAGACTTCATTGTAAATCTAATCATCTCCCCAATAGAAGTTAAAAAAGGAGATATGACCTGAGAACCTGTAGTTCAAACAACAATAGTATTGTGTTTTTTTATACTGGACTTTGTGCAGGCCTGATCTCTTAGAGCTCTGAATTGAAATTTTGATACATACAAAGTTGTCTCTATTTTTTTAATCTACTGGTGTTTGATTCTGTTTTTAACTTCACAATTGAAAACAGGTTGGAAATTGATCACAACCCACAGATTTCCCAGCATTTAAAATAGCGCCAAATGAATCTTTGAGGACAGTTAGCATTGTAAGAGAGGTCATACAGAAGAAAAGTTTAAAATGTAATCCATAGCAGACCAACAGCTTGGCCAATGGATAACCTTGGAGCAGAAGTCTTCAAACATTTTTTGCTCTCAGCCCCCATACCAAAAATATTTTGATGTTGGGCCCCCTACAAAACTTTATGGAATTACTTGGGGAGCCGGAGGGGTAGGGCTGAGTACAGGGGGTGGGACTTGTGAGATGAATTCAAGGGCACTTTTTCTCTAGCTCATAATCCACACTAAGGGGCCGATTACGATGTCATTAGGAAACGCTCCGGATGAGATTCAGTAATGCAGAATCTGATTTGGAACCATTGTTTCCTACTGAATCGTACAGATTTCCCAATGATCGATTAGAAGGTAGACCAAATTAGTTCCGAAAGGAATCCGGCCAACCGAGTCTTTCAGAGCCAATTCGTAGCTCTATGAACATGGTTTCAGTACAAGTGACAGGTTCGGACAACCGTTCTGAATCAGTTTGCCCGAGATGAAATGACTGCCGGGATCTGTCTTTGGGGACCTGTTGTGGGCCCCCCTTCATACTGAGTCTATAAATGTAGCCGGTAGGGGTACCCAAGAAACGCCTCTTCCCAACCATGCCCAATGGGTCAAGCACCATGGGGTGCCCGACACAGGTTGCATGGTTTTCCCCAACTACCCCTTTTTTCATTAGGAGCCTGTGTTCTCTTTCAGACTCACAGGACCCTATTCGTTTCTAAACTATTCCGGAACCGATTTGTTCAGGACAGCTTCCTAACAACGTTTTAATCAAGCTATAAATGTGATACATATTAAAGAGCAAACATGTAAAAACTGAAGTAGACAAAAACACTACTCTTATTAATTGAAGTCTTATGAGCCCTTCATGCTCTTGGTTCCTGATGCTGCCGTACCTTCTACACTAACGACAGCAGTGGCCCTGAATAGCAAGCCATCCCTTCTGCGTCTTTCACCTACTCCCCACCACATGCAGTCATCATTTAAATCTTGAAGCAAACTGTCTGTCTCTTTCAGAACAAATGAGCTCCCACGTGTTTCCCACCTTTTTGCAGCAAGGGTGCCCTCATCCCTAATGCTACCCCATGTCTCCAATGTCAAATTAGGCAGTCATAATTGTGATGTATTGGGCCCTTCACACTCTTGGGCCCCAGTGCAAATTTGTATGCTTCTCTAATGATAGCTTCATAAGTCAGTATTAGACATAAAAAGGCACCATATGGATAGCCAGTGGCTCATAATTCATGATATCGATAGGCGAAATAATTAGTACATAATCTGGGCATTTCCTACTTATTTAGATTAAGTAAGAGTTATGGGAAAGGGCTATACTGGTGACCCTGTTAAATGGGTTTTACTAATCAAACAGCTGTACATCGCTGCCTGTTGCAAACAAAGGGGTCTATTAGGATGGCGGACGGAAGGCCGCCGTCGGGCCGGGCTGGTGGCAGACATCCGCCCGCAATCGCAACCCGGAAAACTGCCGGTCCCATTAGCATGGCGGTGATGACCGCGGCGGTGAGATTTTCCGCCTGCCACATTTCCGGCGGTACCAGTATGCACGCCTGTGTGGGTGCACTGGGGATTACCCATGGTACCCCCTACATGTCCCTGTACCACGTGGCAGGCAGTGTGCAGTGCCTGCCACACAGTGCAGTGATATGCATGGCATTCTCCTTTTCAGATTGCAGCAGTGCTGGTTGCAGCAGCGGACGCCGCAATAATTATGCCTGTAATCGTACCACTGCAGTAAGATTTCGACTGCAGAGCATGCTTATCTGACTGGTGGTTATGCCCTGGTCCTTGCGGGCGGTCTTTTGCTGCTGCCATGGCGGTTGGGCTGATCTTTCGACTGCCATCCGAGTAGACCCCATGGTTCTTCATCTTGTATTTGTTTTGCTGGGATGTTAAGAGGTCTCAGTAGTATAGGAGCTAATGGTGCCTCTGGACATAATGGCCTTCCACCTGCTATGTTTAGGTCAGATTCTACATAATGAGCAAGTAGTTACTTTTGAATTGTTCAGACGTCTTTCAACTGATAGCTGTGCCTCAAGAGGCTTTATATTGCACCTCCTTTCATAGAAGATCCAGTTGGAAGATGATGTTAATTATAGGTTGATCACCCTTCTTAAAGTATGTGCTATGCTCTTGTTTTAGATCTAGAGAAATGGGAATCTGGCAATTTATTGCTGAAATTTTACCAAATGGGGCTAAAGGGATAATGTGCAAGCTACTTCTGTTTCACTCCATCACACAATCTACACCAAGGAGGCTCATTTGTACGTTGTCTTTGCAAATAATAGTACAGCTTTTGATATTGTGGGCCATGGAATTTAGTAGACTAAGTTGTTGACTTGTAGGATCACTGATCCATTACTGGGCGCTGTTCCATCATCTTGCAACAAGGGTGCACTTGAAAATGGGTCATGGCTCCCAGGTCTCTAGACATATCTGACATATCTCTGAAGCTAGGGTATGTATTTTATCCATTTAAATCATCCTACACATATCTGCTGTTGGGAATGCTTCATATTGTGTTAGGTCATTTCCTCCTAAGCTAGAAATGACTCATATGTAGTTGTTGCAGTACAGATATGATCTGGTCATTTTTGGTTTAAAGAAAACCTTGTCAATATTAGACACCTATAACAGAGCAAATTGTGAGTCCATGTACACTGAAAATTAGGATCATGCTAAAGGAAGGACCCTCACGGGGTGCTGGTAAAGAGTGATCACATATTCACCGGAACCTCATTAAATAAATATGTGGTAAGTGGCTCATTAATAATGGTTCAGCCTTCTGTCTGAAGAGAAAAAAAAAGTTCTTCACCTGTGCAGTCAAAATAGCTGCTTAACCCATCCGCAGGTATGCCGATAGTAGCAATGAAGGCTGTGTTATTACTTACAAACCTCTGCATGGCAGGCTCAGCTTAGGCGTGTGTTTGACTAAAAAAATTATTTATAACAATGATGACAATATTGTTCCCCCACCTCAAATCCATAGACAAATGACTTTAACGCGGCTCCTGAGTTTCTGGCTGTTGGAGCCATTTGGGCATAAGGAACACCCTATAGTGTATTAAGGAATGCTAATGGACAAACTGTTGGGTACAATTTCCAGAATGACAGAATGACAATGACAAAGGGGTAAGAGAAAGGGGTATTCGAAATTCATATATTTTGCTTTTACGCAATAATTTTGAAACTTTGATAAAATGGCACAACACATGCGTAGCTATGCAAAATGCAAAAATAGATTGCAAGCTAAAAATGTCCAAACAACGAAAGCACCATGAACAACAGCTGCTTGCGCTATGTTAGCCCACGTGTTCATTGTAAATTTAAACAACAAATTGCACTTTCAAAGTACATTTTTCCTGCAGATGGTCTGTCGAGGGAACTGTTTAGCGTAAATGTCACATAATTGCGCAAAGTGGCATAATGTCAGGAATTTCGCCTAACAAACGTTAAGTGAAATTCCTAAAATTATGTAAATTATTCATAATTATGTTGATTGCGCCACCATAGGATATTCATATTATGGGCCTAATTAAGTTCTTGGCGGATGGGTTTTTCTGTCACAACGGTGATGGATATCCCGTCTGTCGAAATATAACTCCCATAGGATATAATGGGAAACATGTTACGGCGGATGGGATTTCTGTCACAATTGTGACGGAGCAAGCCGTCTGCCAAGATCTTAATCAGGCCTTATGTCCTACTCTCCCACATCGATACTCATAAGCAAAGAACTTGCTTGCTGCTCTGTCATGGACATTCCCCTCAAGATTGTTGAGCTCAGATTCATCCTTGAATATACTGCTGATTTAGAAGTGGCTAGTTTATATGTCTGAAAAAAGGATATTCATGCAGCATGTGTGACTATAAAAAGGAATATTGAATTCGCTTTTAATGTTCATGCTTTTTCTTGTTAGCTCAGATGCTATTGCTCCACCATCCATTTTTTTTAATCTGGCATTTGCATAGCTAACAATGATGTATATATATTTTTGCTTGAATCATGCTTTCTTTGTACAATGTCAAGTCGCGGAAACTGTTTATAAGAAAATATATACAAAGGGGCAGATTTACAATGACTGGCACATCCCTGCATAGCAGCAGGGATGCTCCAGTAAAGATGCAACACACAGGAATACCCTTGCGCCACCACGGATGTTTTGCATTCACAATGTGACGCACAGTGGCGCAAGGATAGACAGATGCATGTTGCATCTTCTAGCATAAGGGCAGAGCATTGCTGAAGTCGTGTTGCAAGTGCGACGCAATTCTAGCAATGCTCAGGGGTGCCCTATGCCTAACATGCTGCATCACTCCTTATGCCTGCTTCAAGCAGGCACAGGGTTTTGAAGCAGCATGGATGTAAAAGTGACTCAGTGAAATCTTGTAGATTTCACTGTGTCACTTTTATGGGGTTTCATTGCGACAGAACAGCCACGCTGCATACATTATACCTGACGCATGTATAATGTGACGCAGGGCTTTCCAATGTGACACATCTCATTAGATGCGTCATGTTGTAAATCTGTCGCATGATGGCGCATTGTTTACAATGACGCTACGTCACAGAAGTGGTGCAACAATGTCGTAAACATGTCACATTTTTACTAGGTGATGGAAATTTCAGTTTTTGTACCTTATCATTTATTCCTTTCTTTGAATGTGGTAAAACAGTAGCATTCTCTGCATTCCCATTCCATCTTTAGCCATGTTGATACATGTATGGCGCTGCAATTCAGTACCTTCAATTCAACAGAAGATTTGGCCCACATTACATGAATCTTTCAAAATCATCTCAGTGGCAACTTTGAGGTAAAAATTATTTAGACTTTGTAGGATTAAATCGTGAAGCCCAAATTTTACTTCAAAGAGGACGTGCAGGCACTGTCAGCCAAACTTCTTTTGAGCACTCAAATACCACATTTTACATTTTTGACTTTGAGACTAATATCCCACTCCACCGTCAGACATCTTGCTACATATGGTCTGGGTCTAAGTGTACCTTCACAACTAAGGGCCTGATTAGGATGGCGGTCTGCCATCCGACCACCACCCTATCCTAAATGGGACCGCCCGGCAGGCTATTGGCGGTCATGTCTGAGGCATTAGGATGCGACCGCCACCACAGCGGTCACAATGCCTATGTTTTGCATTGCAGCGGGTGCTGCTAGCTGCAGCACATGCCTCAATGCAAAAAGGGGACACTTTACATATCCCTGCACTACTTGGCAGGCACTTTACATATCCCTGCACTACTTGGCAGGCACCTCCGCTGAACTTGCGGGCTCAAGGATGCTTGACGGTTGCTCTTCCTGACCACCAAGAAACCGCCCACCATTGTAATTGTGCGTACGCTAGTCCTAGAATCTCAGTACTAATATTAAGGCCCCTAGATTGGAGTGGGAGTGCTTTTTTGAATCCCTTTTCTGTCCAACCTTTGCCTCAAAAATGAGTTGGATGGGATTAGGAACAGAAAATCTACCCCCTTTAGTACCCAATACCTTTCCCAGATTGGTTTATATTGGAGTGGTAATAGTAAATGTGATCTCTTTAGTGTCCAATACCTTCCTCTCAATTGTTTACATTGTAGTGGGAATAGTAAATGTAAGCCCTTTATGGTCCAATACCTTTCTTAAAATGGTGTACATTGTAGTGGCATTAGTAAATGTAAACCATTATGGTCCAATACCTTCCCCAAAACTAATTTGATTTAGATCTAAGATTTTGATTAGTGGAGTAGCAAATGTGACCCTTTTAGCATCCAAAACCTTTCTCAAAATATATTAGACTGGAGTGTGAATAGTAGATGTAACCCCTTTAGTATTAAATATTTAACAAAATGCATTATACTATTTTAGTATGTACTGTCTATTTTTTGTAAAGTAAACTACACGTCATGGTTTTACAATTTAACTTATTTTGCTTTTCATTTTTTATTTAATGTATGTGTTAACATTTATTTTGACATCAAGTCAAGTCAATACCACTTTATTCGATTAATTAAAATCGTAAAAGTACACACATAAATAACACTCCATGAATACAATATTAAAACAGTGGACAGAATTAAAATCGTGGGAAATTCCTTATAAAGGTAATTTACAAATCTCTTAAAAATACATAAATGTACTTTTTTCGTTTAAATAAAAACGCTTCATTATTATAGTGGTCAACATTTATTACAGTTATTTTGGAAATTAACAGGTACATGCATCAAACTCGGCATTAGCGATTCCTTAATTGCGATTTTTAAGGAATCGCAATTAAGGAATCGCAAATGCCTATGCATTAAGAAATCACTAAATAAATTGCGATTTCTTAGGATTCCTTAATTGCGATTAGCATTTTGCGAATCGCAATTAAGGAATCCCTTCCCATTCATTCCTATGGGCCTAGAGGCCCATAGGAATGAATGGGAAGACAATCTCAATTTGCGATTCGCAATTAGCTAATCGCAAATTGAGATTGCGATTTCAAGGGTGCAGGGGTGTCCAAAGGACACCCTGTTGCACCCCTGAAATCAAACAATGCACATATGTTGTGTACACACATGCCCTAAGGGCATGTGTGTGCACAACATGAAAGTTAAAAAAATGCAAAAATTGCATTTTTCTAACATTTCGCAAAATTACCATGAGGTCCAACCTCATGGTAATTTTTTCTCTCTAATTGCGAAATCACAATTTTTTTCAGTTTCATGCATTGCTTTTAAGAAATCGCAAATTTGCGATTCCTTAAAAGCAATCGCACTTTAAAAAATCGCAAAAATAGCGATTTCTTCACTTTTTGGTTCATGCATCCCAAATAGTGATTTGGGAATCGCAAACGGCCGAATTTTGCGATTTGCACCGTTTGCGATTCCTAAATCGCTTGATGCATGTGCCTGTTAGACATGTAATGCATTTTGAAACAATATTAACATATTTGCATTTGTAAATATTTTTTCAAAAATGGTGCATCATTATTCTTAATCCGTTAAGCGCGCCGCAAATTCCGCCCCAGTGCGGACGTTCGATTGCGCTAACCGGATCCGGATGTCCAACAGTCGTGCGCAGCACTAGCGAGGTAGTGCGCGCAACGACCGTTGGACGTTCGCAGCACTGAAAGGGTTAACATATACATCTTTTACACATACAATTTTGCTCTTTTTTAGCATGAATATACCTTTTTAGTATATAATAAAAAGGGCTGCATTATATTAAGTAATGCTTTATAGTACTAGTTAAATTATACTTCACATAAATATTTATATTTGTTGGTAAATTTATATATATTTTCTAAGATTTTTAAATACATTTGAGCTATATTTCCAAAGTTTTCTACAGCAGGATAGTTTATTTTAATTTCAATTTAGCGGCTAATTTCTTTTAATGCTACCCATATTTTGGAGTTCATTCCTGTAATTTTGAAGTTTAGTTCAAGGAGTACGGCAGTTGAACCACCACTGGACCGCTGCCACCACCAGAATCCTTGATCCCATGGTGGTGGCACAGTGGTCTGAAAATGTTATTTGATGGCGGTGTCGCAGTGGCACTGCTCAGCACATTACGACTTTCCTCACTGCTATAAAAATGCTGACTGTGAGGAAACTGAAGGGGACCTATAGGGCCCCCTGTTATATTTGTGCACTGTGGTGCATGTAGGTGGGCAGATGTTCTGACCCCTGTATTTTTACACCCTCAAGATTGTGCATTTTGGTCTGAGCAGGAAAGTCCTGCTGTGCTCCTATTGCAGTGCCTTTCTAAGGTTGTCCTATGAGCCTTAGAAAGGCCCTGCCGAGGGGCTGCTGCCGCAGGACCGCCTGCCAGGAATACAACACGTAATCGGGTGGGTGAACTGACTATGGGCTGATTACTATGGCGGGAGGACAAAGTTTTCCCGCCATCACAGCTGCAAAAGGGACCGCCTGCCATAGGTGCCATAGGTGCGGCGGTCCCGCCATATGAATTAGGATGCACCTGCCACATTGGCGGACGCATCCTATATTTTAACATTGCTGCGGGTGGCAGCACCGGCCACAATGTTAAAATGCATGTTGTGCTTTTGTATGTACAACGTGACAGGCACCGTGCGGTACCTGCCACCTTGTACATGCAAATGCAGAGGGGTACCATAGGTACTCCCCACGTGCAGGAACCAACCCCCACCCCCCTGGGGGCCCTCAAAGGGTCCTCAAAGGCATTCTCCACGTGTCTTTTTGTGGCGGCATTGCCGCCAAAAAAGACAGGCATCCTTATGCCCACGGCAGTGCCTGCACAGCACCGCTGCCATAGCCCCATTGTACCTTGTCCCGCAAGGTGAGTGGAAAAGGCCTCCCTTGCGGGACCACAGCGGACGGTCTTTCTGTCCGCCACGGTACCTTTCCCAATATTCAGGGTGATGGCGGGAAGTCCGCCACCGCCGGGCCGGTGGCGGACTTTCCGCCATCCTAATGACCCCCTTAGAGATGTTCGCTGGCATGGCGTCTGCCCCAAGACCACCAGACTCCTAATCAGGCCTTTAGTTTTGGTTTTTAAGGTTGATTTGTGTTCATTTGTGCTACATTGTTTTGGTTTATATATAACCGATATTTTTTTTAATTTCCTTTACATTTTTGGGTTTCCTGGAGCGGCTCTTTTTTTAATTTTTGGGTTTTTAATGGATGTGGATTACTTCAGTAGATTTGGTTTGGACTTTTTAGTTTTTACTTTTTTTGATCCTTTGAAAATAGGTTTGAAAATATTTTTGTCAGTTGGATTTTTGGTATATAGGTGTCGATAATTATCTACAGCTACCCAACTGTAAGGATGATATTTAATTTTAAGTGGCAACTGTTACATTTAATTATGTATACATATTTTACTCTAATTTCAGTGTCAAGTTTTATTTTTTATGTGTGTGATTTTATGTTATGTTTATTTCTAATATTGTGCTATGTGGCTGTTGATGTGTAGATTTTTAATTAATTATTAAATACCTTATTGTCATTTATTAGTCTTCTTTTCTATTTCATTACTATATTTTGTGACTGATTTACAAAAGTGAATTGATTAACCACATCCCTGCGGCCAAGATTTACCCCCGGTGCTGGGCCCTAATGAAAACGGGCATGGTCATGATGGAACGGTTCCGTCATCAGCACAGCCCGACTGATGCTCATGACGGAACCGTTCCGTCATCAGCATCGAAAGGGTTAATACGTATTCAAAAATGGTTAGGTTATGGTGGTGTTTATTTTTGACAAAGTTCTTAATTTAAATTGTCACATTTCATACATTTTATTGGATTGTTTACTTATTTTAGATGAGATATTCCACCATGGTATTTGGAATTTGGGTTGGCATCTATGTCCCTTGCGGTGCAGTCTTACAATTCAAGTGTCTTCAAACCATTCCATTATGAGACTTAAGACAATGCAGCTTGTTAAGGTTTACAGCCTCATCATAATGGGCTGCTTGATTTCCTTTCTGACTGCGTCATTACGATGGAGGCAGTGAAAAGAAAACTGACCCGTCATATCAGCTTGTTTCCAACAGCCAGTTGGAAACTGGGTAGTAATCTCAATGGCGGGTCTTTCCGCCCATGAGATTCCAATGACAGTTTCCGACATGGTTTCAATGCCGGTCTGTCTGACATGGAAACCATGTCGGAAAGCGTGTTTGAGGTCCCCCTGCAGAGCCCCCTTGGGTGCACTATCTCTGGTTGGAGGCTGAGGGGGCAACGGTGATCCCTGCACCTTGTGGCAGGCACACTGAGGTGCCTTCCACATGTGCAGAGATCAACCGCACCTCCAATTTCACTATGAAAGCATGCATTACGGCCATTTTACGACTGTAACGCATGCTCCCATAGTGAAATATAGGAGTGCCACTGAGCAGTGTTTGGTTACATCCTAATGGGGCGGTCTGGATCACGACTGGGTGTCCGTAGGTCCCATGACCGAGTCGGTTTTGGCACAAGTGTTGCCACACAACATCGTAATGACCCCCTTATTTGTTGCTCATTTAGTTGGTAATATGAGATTTACATAAGAATGTTGGAGTGGTTAGCTACCCCCATTACAGGGACATGTGCCAGTACAGGTATTTTTTCTTTAATTTCCAAGGTAAACTGTCTATGTATTGCATATCGTACACTTGAGGTCTAATTACGAGCTCGGCGGTCCATGGACGCCAAACCTGTGGTGACGATCAACCTGCCATATTGCAACAACAGTGGTGGGACCACCATAGGACCACTTCATCGACCAGGGTTCCTTGATCCCAGGTGGTGGCACAGTGGTGTGAGGCTGTAATACGACACCCCCTGTTGCCTCTATGCAAGGGCGTGCATGCCTGTTTGCACCCCCTGTTACTGCCGAAACAAAATGCTCAACAGTGTGCATTTCAGTCCGTGCAGGAATGGGCAGCAGCAATCCCACAGCTGTGCCTTTTCAAGGCTCTGCAATGAGCCTTAGATAGGCACAGCCGTAGGACAGCTGCCACAGGACCGCCCGCCCGACCTGTATTCCAGTCGGAATACAGCAGGCATGGCAAGTACGGGTTTAGCAGTGTTGCAGCGGGTCGCTGGTGTGGCAGCCAGCTGTAATACTGACAAACTCTTAATCAGGCCCTCAGTGCAGATTGTTGAAGATGCCACCAAAGGCTTTACAGTAAAGTGGTAAAAGCAGCATTATATGGCTGTGCGTGGGTATAGATGAAGTATTCTTTGTATCATTGTCGGTGCCAAGTCTATTGTAATCCTATGTGGTGGGTAGTTGTTAGTTTTTATTTTGATGTAACTTAATAGTTCATAGTAAGTACTACTTTGTTAGGCAGTCGTACATAAATGAGCGTTTTTTTAGTGTTTTGATGTTCACCATGTATGGAGTATATCTTTGTGAATGGTCAAGGGAACATTTTGATAGTTCCGTCGATCCTCCATGCTTCACGTTGGGTTAGTATTAATGGACTATTTGCTGTAGCAAATATAATTATTCTTTTGTCATTATTGTGGGTGTTGTGTAGGAGGAACAGATTTATTGTTATTTTTAGTGGATAAGTGTTCAGGAGTAACAATGTATTATTATCTTCTAGAAGCAGCAGGAGTTGTACAGGTGGCTTTCTTAGTATGTGCTGGGAGGCATTTTAAAGTATGGCTGTTATCTGACCTGTGATATTTAATTTATTTGAGTTTTATATAGCGCTGGCTAGACCCGGAGGCATCAGAGCGCTTTACATAAGGAACCAAAAGTTAGAAAATTACATCAGTTACAAGTTACATCGGTTACGAGAAAACATTTCAAGAGCGTCGGAAGACGGAGTGAACTTAGAAGGGTATGGGGGTGGGTAAAGGTGTAGAAGGGAGAAAGGATGGATGAAGAGATGAAGGAGAGTTTGCCCAAAGTCCAGCTCCGTAGGTGACTGCCAAGGGGAAAGTACACAGCCCATCTCCTCTATAGCTATCCGGTAGCTCCACCGGCATCAGTCAAGTGGCTAGGTCTCAATGAGAAAAACAATAAGAGAGCAACGAGAAGGGATAAATGGACCGTAAAGGGGAAAGTGGGTGGAGTAAAGGGGTAGGAGGGAGAGTGCAACAGAGAGACAAAGTGAAGTCTGCCCAATGTCCGGCTGGGTAGGTGACGGCCGAAGGGGTAGTCCACAGCCCATCTCCTCTATAGCTATCAAGTAGCTCCACCGGGCATCAACCAAAAAGTTAGGTCTCTACAGTCTCCACGATGATGTTTATCCCAGTGTTAAAACAATGAGGTTCCACAAAAGTTTGGGTGGCTGTCAGACAAGATAGCTTGATGCTTTGGCAGAAGGAAAAAGGGCTGAGCTCCATGAGGGTTGTAGAGGCTACCAGCACTTTGCAGGATCATCTGATAAGAAACTGGTAATGATAATGAAATTCCCCCCAGCATAGTGTAACAGAACATGGGTACTTTTGGTAGCATAAATTTTAGAATTTTACTAGTTGGCTCTTGGGAACTAGTGTTAGCCTCTATTAAATTATAAAGTACATGACTTACTTCTATTTCAGTTACTTGTGGGGGAGGTTGTGTTCTCTCATGTTAATAACAACATCATTTTTTGGTGTAGCCCTCCCCTAACAAGCGTTAGAATAGTATTTTGTACATTCCCAATTTACATTGTCAGTGACTGTGCTTTCCTGGCTTTTGGTGTTTTCCATGTGAGAATGAAATTATTTGCTTTTCTGTGATGTTATATCATGCTCTTTCTGGCATTCTGTGTTAATATTGTTTAATGATTTAGTTAAATAGCATGTCATGAATACAACTTTACTTTTCTAATGTAGAGAAAGCATCATTTCATCTGGTTTACATTTTATATGTACATAGGTGTTGGTATTAATTGTGAGTATTTTTTCAGTTTTCAGTTCAAGCTGTTAAGATGTGGCTCAGGTTGCTTGTTTTGAGGGGGAAAAGTTTATTTTGTAAAATGTTTAACATGTAGGTTTGGATCATTGTATGCATTGTGGGAATTAAGTTTTTTTTTTCACACGTAAGGGTTGATTGATTTTCTTAATTTTAGTCCCTTTTAACGTGCCTTAGTCTATAAATTTGAGTTTGGAGTTTGCGGTTGCAGATTAGTATTCAATGATTAAGAGAGAATTAAAAACAGATTTGTTTTATTATTTATACAGTTAAGTTTTTAAATTAGTTTAGCTTACAGTTAGTTAGTTTACATTTTTTAACTTGCTTGTTAAGGTAGTTGGTAATATATTTGTAGTTTTCGTCTTTGATGTTGTTTTTGGTGAACTGCCAGGGTGTCATTCTCTTGCAGGTTTTTTTACTGAGAAGTAGTGAATTTTCTATTCTTTTTCTATTGTTTTGTTAATTAACTCAATATTTTATTGATTAGTTTGCATTACAGTACATTTTATTGATTAGTCTATGTGTTTTTAGATTTTCTTCAGTTATTACCTTTTTTGGTGGACACTATTTAGTGTTTATGTTTCTATGTGAAATGCATGTTTGTGTTGTTTAGTATTTTTGTGAATATATTTGCTTTATATATAAGTTTAAAGTTTACATGTGTTATAGACTTACTTTATTATGCTTATATTTTTTTAATGATCATTAATTTAAAGGTACATTATTTTTTGTTTAATGCTATTTTTGAGTTATTAATACATCAATAACTGTTTATGATATATGTATTTATTTTAACTTTATTTATATTTGTTCAATTATTGATATAGGATATTCTATGTTAATTTGTTCCTTCTTGCTTATTTTTAGCAATATTGTATGTTTTGATATTACTGTATTGGTTAGTTTTATTTTTGATTCTTATGTTTTCAATATTGATTAAAATAGATATTTTGGATGGCAATATTTTTTGTCATCAATATTTGTGTTTTTGTTAATTAAGTAGGGGATGGCCATACTTTTGTGAACAATAATATTTTGATCATATTTTTGTGAGGCAATTTTGTTTTCCCATCTATTACGTCATGGATCCTGTTGATTTGCAAGATCTCAAGGTCCAAGAGACAAGAGAGCTAAACAAATAGAGAATGTATTAGTTGTTCAGAGTATAATGTGAGAATGTAAATCTCTGCACTTAATGTTAACACCCTCAGACAGGAGTCACCAGGAGGATAAATATCCCTCAAAGTTACAGAAGCTTATTTATTATGCTATGTTATGTTGCTGAGAGGGTATTTAGGAACTTGGGCAAGGTGTGTAGCTGCATGTTCCAAGATGCTTATTTGAAGAGGCAGGACTTCAGCTTCTCTGAACTTAAGAAGTGAGAATGAAGTGCTGATGTGTTGAGGGAGGTCATTCAATGTCTTGGAATGAGCGACCTCCTGTTTTGCTTTTGCTAATGCAAGGAGTGTTTATGAGTGAGAGTGAGCCAGAGTATAGTGTCTGATGGGTTGGTGAAAGTGTAAGCAGATGTTCGGGTATTCTGATCATGTGTTGTGTTGGGCTTTGTCTGTGTGTGTGAGAAGTTTGAATTGACTGTGTTTGTGAATGGGGTGCCAGTGAAGCTTCCTGAGATGCAGTTTGAAATGGGAGGTTGAGTGTGAGTCTTTCAGCTTCGCTGTGGATGGTCTGGAGGCTGTGTAGGAGTTATTTGGATATTCTAGAATAGAAAGTGTTGATACAGTCCAACCTGCTGGTGATGAGCACTTGATATGTCTCACAGTCCTACTCTGTGTATAGTTATGTCATTAAGAATCATAAATGGAAATTAACCAATTTTTATTGGACCGTGGTGTGAAGGTTAAGAAAGTTTGCAGATCATGCCTGAGTTGCAGATCCAGTCAGAATATCTTTATTTCACTGTCAGTAGTAATGGCATACTTTGAAAGATGGAGATTGAATTTATTGCATCCCTTGACTCTAAATACGGATGCCCAGAAGAAGACAACATAACGTTTGTATAGATAAACGCTTCTGAGACCTTGAAAAACAGGTTGTAGACCAGCACCTGACAGGGAACAGTGACTTTTACGTTGAGTGAGCATTTTGGAACAACAGCAAAAAAAATAGAAGGAATGCTTGAATTGATCTTAGTCATTGGCAGTCACTCGGATCACATCTTGGTCCATCATTTTTCACCCACTATGCCACTCTAGACAGAGACTGGTCATGTGCAAACCAAGGGGCCTATTACGATTGCGGTTTTTCCGCATCCTCCGGGCCGGCGGAAGCCACCGCTGGCCCGGAGGATGCGGAAAAACCGCAGCGGACCCACCAAAGACCCACCGCCACATTAGGATGAATAGCGGTCCTGGTTTCCGTCCGCACCCGTCGCAATGATAAAAATAGAGGATGTGACCCCCAGGGTGGTGGTCACATTCTAATTGCACAGGAGGGAACTCCGCAAGCCATGCGGAGGTTCCCTCCTACTCTATGGTGGCAGACGGACTCAGGTCCATCCGCCATCATAATCGGCCCATAATTTCGGTCCTGCTCCAATCAAATCAACCAAATCAAAAAGTATTTGCAAAACACTGCTTATCACCTGGGGTGGAGTATCCATTCACTGTGCTGCCGGTCTTAGTCAAAGAGCAGGTCCTGAATCCCTTCCCAAAGATATTGAGCAAGGGTGAGTTACATAGGTGGAGAGGGAGAATGTTCCAAGCTTTAGCAGTGAGGTGAAAAAAGGAGCGTCCTCCGGTGTGGCTTCAACGGATGTGTGGCATCTGTGTAAGGGCGAGTTGTTGGACAGGTTTCTGGGGTACTGGTGGAAGGTCAGGTGGTGGTTCGATGTTGTGAAGGGCTTTGTTGGCATGGGTCTGGAGCTTGAACTGGCATATCTTGTGAGCAGGGAGCCACTGTAGGTCTTTGAATTGTTGGGTGATGTGTGTTCTCTTGGTCAGGTTGACGATCAGCCTAGCTGCTGCGTTCTGTATTGTCTGTAGTCTTTGCATGTGTTCAGAGGTTATGCCGGCATAGAGTGCATTGCTTTAGTGTAGTCCGCTGGTGATGAGTGCCTGTGTCGCCGTTTTCCTAGTGCTGGTAGGTATCCACCTGAAGATTTTCCAGAGTATGCGGATAGTGTTGAAGCATGCAGATGCAGCTGCGTTGTCTTGATGTCTCATGGAGTGTAGCCTGTCTAGTACGATGCCAAGGTTGCAGGCATGATGGTATGGGGATCGGACTGAGTTCCGTCGGTCACCAACAGACGTTCCAGAGGGAGGTTTGTCTGCCGAAGATCAGGACTTCCAGTAGTAACAATCCAGCCCAAGGTGCCAGAACAAGTCCCCCCCAATGGTAACACAAGTAACCTCTGACCAGTTTCAACATCCTTAACTCTTGTCAGTGAGGTATAGCTTGATTCATGTGACACATTTATGTTATGTTATGCAGATTTGTAGAATGCCCTATCATCCCAGAGGGTAGATTGGTGCTGAGCAGGTGTGAGTCCAGCCACAACTAGTGCCTAGTGGAACTATTTTAAAAGTCAGGTCTTAAGCTTCTTGTGGATTTTAGGGAGTGAGGATGAGATTCTTTTGTGCAGCAGCAGGTTGTTCCCCGCTTTGGGAGTGATGTAGGATAAGGCTTGATTGCTGGTTCTGGTTTTTCTTATGTGAGGGATTTGTATAAGTCAGAGTCTGGATGAACAGAGGTGTCTAGAATGTTTAGGAAAGCAGATGTGATTGATTAGCTATGCTAGGCATTTGTTATGCAGTGCCTTTAAAGTGTGGGTGAGGAGATTGAATTGTGCTTGTTTGTGAATGGGGAGCCAATGGAGCTCCTTCAGGTTTGGTGTGATATGAGTGTGGCGTAGGAGGTTTGAGAGTGATTCTGGATCCCCAGTCCTTTATTTTCTGTCCACTGTACCACTCTAGACAAAATCCTTGAGTCCATGCAGTGCAAGAACCTTATGAGGCGTTACCATTGCAGTGCCTTTTTTATTGGCACCACAAACTGTGAAAGAGGCACCGCCTTGGAAATGCCACACCACCAGCTAGACCGCAAATAACTTGTAATCTGGAGGGCGGGCAGCTGCGAATCTCGGTGGTGCAAAGGCATGGTGGTAGAGTTCTGTCCACCGCAGCACCACCAAAACTCGTAATCTGGCCCTTATAATATCTACTGCACCATGAACAAAGTAATGGATGGAATGCTTGAATTAATGTCAGCCACTAGCAATCACTCAGGTCCACATGCAGACCATCGTTTTTCTGCCACAATGCCTCTCTAGACAGAGTCATGTGCGTCTAGTCTTGGTCCTGCTCCAATAGAAACAATTCAACCCCAACTGCCAAACCAGGCAAAAAGAAATGTATGGACTATATGCAGCTCGGAGTAACTATCAGTTGCTAAGAATTATTTGTTCAATCTACCCATCAGTTTTTGTATTTCTCTAGGCTTAGTGGAGCATATGTTGGAGATGAGCATTCACTTTGTCTCACTTGGGTGCTTGTGCTCCAAAAACTTAGAATGGTCCAAATTTAGAGTTTAATGGACAGAGTACTCCACCACAAATGTGCCTGAATCCTTCATTTGCCAAACCCTCTGTCCACTTGCCTCATTTATAGGTGAACCGCAAGAAAAAATGCCAGTGCTGATGTCTTCCTTTAGACCAACATTTCCCGGAATGCAAAGACAACTATACAATGCAACCAAATACTATTTAATAGCTGTTTATTTAAACAGTTGCTTGTATGAAAGCGTATGACTCAAGGATGTGTTACCTTCGTCCTAGCGATGCAAATCAACTTTTAGTTTCCTATGTTAAGGCTTTTAACCTGTTACCTCCACCTCCATAGCTAGATGGGTTAAGTCAACCATGAGTCTAGCCGGTATTGACCTTTCAAGGTTTGAAGCACATTCTATCAGAGGAGCTATGGCCAGTAAGTGCTCTGGTCCGGTGGTAAGTTGGATGATATCCTTAACGCTGCTGACTGGTCAAATGCTAACACTTTTGCTCGTCATTACTGCAAGCCTATCGAGCATATGTCTGATGCTGTCCTTCGAGGCTACGAACATGCATAATGTAGCCTCCGGTCTTGTAATGAAATTGGGATTCTACTATTAACATGACCAGAGAATCTGGATTTCATTAAAGATACGGAGGCTGACATTATACCTCCCTCCTCCCTTTGACAACTTTTTAATATTTCAACAATGAGTTTATTGCTAACATCGATTGTTGTTATGCTATCAATGATATGCTTCTGTTTGTCCTTATTGCCTTTTTTGAATATTGCTCTCTAGGCTTTTTTTCTTCTGGAAATGGTTCTTTAACCTGTCTTCTCTCCTTCCAGGTAATTCCGTTTGACCGTCTGGTCCTTTCCTTTTAAGTCCCTGAAGTTGAGTTCATGAAGGATTCTTCAAGTTCAAGTTGGATCCCGCCGTTTTGTGAGAACTTTCCCCTGCTGTGATACTTTTAAAAGAGGCAGACTGTCTCTGGATACTCCCTTTATCCTGTGTTATGTTGCCTCTAGAGCTTTATCCTTTGTGATGTAGTGCGGCTGCTGTGAGTTGCTATTAAAGGATAATGCATAATGTCAGCCTCCGTGTCTTTAATGAAATCCAGATTCTCTGGTCATGTTAATAGGAGAATCGCAATTCATTTTCTGTTAATTGATTGTCATTATTACAAAAGCTTCTTATTCTGGGCTTTGCAGATTGAGAGTAGCAAAAATTACTGGATTAAAATATCCTATGTGCAAGTCCAAATGAAGAATTGGAGGACATTTCCAATTAGCAACTCTAAAAATGTTGTAATCCCAAACTAAAGATGTATGAATTGCATTTTGACCAGGCCACAGATTGCGACTGTCGCTAGATCAGTAACTGATGTTATGAAACCCAGGAAGAATAGTGCTGGTTGCTCTTAGCTGCCCTGTCGAGCAGGGGGGCCATTGAGACCCAGGATGAAAAACTAGTCATGAACCTGAGCGGTAGGAATTTGGCAGCAAGATCAAACACAATTTTACTGACCAGTAAATTGAGTTTAACAGTTGAGGAATGCTTTGCAGAGAATGATAAGCTTTTTGGGAGTGAACCAAAAAGATGGCTTAGATTACAAGATTGCTTAAACGCAGAGCCAGTGACCAAATTCACAAAGATAGCATGATCTGTGGAGTGAGATAGAGATTGCCAGTAGACAAAGGATCCTTCAGAGATAAGAGGAGGACCTCACCAACCCCTTGAAGAAAGCAATCAAATTCATCTTCCAGATTGAGTAACTGATAGGAGTTTGCACTACTGATTAGTCTGCAAAATACCTACTACACATAGAGATCATTGTTGGTTCCCTTTACCCCATCTATACATCTGGCAAGTAGATCCACCATGCATTCATCAGAGGTGTGCATAAGTTCAAAAAGATAGAAATAACACGAAGCACATATATGGCACATAAACAAATGGCTCCTGAACTTTGTGCTGTAGCACCGAAAAATGCTTTGTGAAGTTTCTGGTTGCACTAAAGAAATACTCAGTCCTAGTGGTAGAGAGTCTGGGATTGAAATGTAGCACAGAATCAGAATCCTACTTTAACTCCAGTGAAAGTAGTGTGAAAACATGTTGTTCTTGATTGATATACCCATTCAAATAATGTTACGGTGGTGGCTTTCTCCACTGATCCATATTTACATTACATTAGTCAATGTGGCTGAAAGCATGGTGAAGAAGTAGCTGTAGTTGTAGAGGAGTGAGAACAGAAGGGGTCGTAGTATAATACCGCCTTCAACGTCTACTGGTACATGACCGAGAGTAAAGCAGCTCAGGAGATCTGTCTCATAAGGGCAGATTAACAATCATAGCCCGCTGTAATGGCATGACTCATACACCAAAGACTGATGAAAAGGAGTAGAGCTGCTAACAGGTCAGGCTCAACTGATGGGCAGGTGAGAGGAAGGTGGTTCTACTTCTGGGGAACTTAAGGCACTGGAGACCTCACGCCAAAAGTTAACCAATTGAAGGACATGTGGCTCCTGTGCTACAAAGTTGTATTTCTGGGTATGCTTATTTCCTAAGGGTTCTAGAAAATGCCATTCAGCATGCAGTCCATGATGTAGGTAGTGAATGCTGTGTGTGGGGACCTCCATGAAGTTTGCCTCACACAGAAGCACAGGTCATGCCACCTAGTTGGCAAGATACAAAACAAATGTTGCTATGTGCACTGGTTCATCAATGACCCAGGTTTGTTGAAAAGGTGCACTCTGAATTTCCTAGTAGAAATGACCCATTATGCTGGGGTTCTGGCATGGGGGTCTTGAACAGATGACCACATTCCATGAGTACCAGCGGATGGCATGTGCTTGCCATGTTCCTGAGGCAGAGATGCACTGTGGGCCTGATTACGAGTTTGGCGCCCAACCACCCAAATGCCCTAGCCTCTAGAAGACTGCAGTGCCGACGGTCTTCCAACTACCGTATTACGAGTTGACCGTGGAGCCCGCAGGGTGGCTGCAGCAGACTTGCAGCGGTGAGGAATGGATTTCCATGCATGTTGAATGCACATATATGCATGATACAAGTTCGAAAATACTAATTACCCATTTCGGAATCTGTCCCATATGTGGGTGGTCTAGGCAATGTGTATATGGTACAAAAAAGACTTACCTGTAGAACGCCGCAAATAGGGTTGTATTCCTTTAGATGAAGATGCTGCTGTGAAGGGGTTACCTGGAGAAAAATATCCATGTTGAATGCTGCCTGGAAGAACAGGAAAGGGGTGAGTATGCAACTCAAATCCTTAATTTCTACTGGCCTGAAGACAGTGGTCCACCCGCCACTTTTGGCTTGTTGAAAAGCCAACTTGTAATACGGACAGCAGTGAGACTCCACATTGTCAGCCTATGACAGCTGCTTTTCCCTGACCGTGAACTTGGCGATTGGGGGTGCGCACGCCGTCTTTGCAGAGGCAATCCAACTATTTCGTAATATGGCAGTTGGAACACTGAGCCCTTGGCCGGTCAGACTGTAAATCTCATAATAAGGACCTGTTTAAGGTAGAGTCAGGCACAGCAGGAGCCAGGGTTCAATGGGTTGGAAGACATCAGGTCTGGGGTGGGTGCTCATTCTAAGGTGACAGACAGGCAGAGTGAGAAGGCAATGATAGTGCATTGTAATTGCCTTCAATACTTATACATCATTTATACATCTACCTTTTATTTCTGTTTCATTGTGCTTAGGGGCCTTGCATTATGAGGCAAGGGTGCCTGCGTTGGTGCTAGGTACCATATTGTGCACCAGCATTGGCCAGAAGGACGGAAAGCACTGTATCTCATAAATACGGTGCATTCCTGCTCTTTTAATTCGATGTAGAGCAGCGCAGCCAACACTGTTGTGCTGCCCTACGTCAAATCATCGTAAATGAGGCCCTAGGTCTGTTGCCAGCAGACTGTTAAAGCTATGTGAAGGTGAGTACTAAAAATCCTAACAGCGAAGAAAAGACATTGGTGGGACCCTCCAGTAGTCCAATGAACCACTGTCTGCTCATCCAAAGGTCACAGAGGAGAAGCTTCCCTTTGTGAATCAGTTATCGGGCTGACTTGGGTGTCAGTAGCTGATCCTTGGTTTTCAGCCACAATATATTACAACTCCTATGTGGCATTCAAAATGGATCATAAAAGAGTAGAAAATACTTTTCCATATTTTAAAGTAACTTTTGTGCATTACAACATATACAACATAATTTGTTTTCAACTACAGACTCTTTGGTATGTGAATTCAACATGAGGTCCTAGATTCTTTGGCTCGGTCTTTTAAATTGTCTTCTAATATTGCAATGTCTTATCACTTCCTATAGTGCTAAAGTCTAATCATCAGCCAAGATGCCTTGAAAAAGTGAGCCAGGGATACATTTGAGATACTTTTACCTCTTATTCTAATGAGCTCTATAGTAAGACGGTGCAAGGTTTACTCTCTTTTGCCACTAACAATCCAAATAAATTTGCTGTACACCTCTTATCAATCAATCAATCATCTCGTTTGCAAAGCGCAATACTCACCCGTGAGGGTCTCATAGCTCTGGGGTGGGGAATGCTGCTACTGCTTGAAAAGCCAGGTCTTGAGGAGTTTTCTGAAGGTCAGCAGGTCTTGGGTCTGCCGTAGGTGGATGAGGAGGGTGTTCCAGGTCTTGGCGGCGAGGTGGGAGAAAGATCTGCAGCTGGAGGTCGCTCTTCAGAAGTGGAGGACTGTGACGAGGGTGAGGTCGGTGGAGCGTAGCTGGGGGGTGGGGGTGTAGAAGCTGAGTCCTCTGTTGAGGTACGCTGGTCCGGTGTTGTGGAGTGCCTTGTGTGCGTGGGTGAGGAGCTTGTAGGTTATCCTCCTGTTGACCGGGAGCCAGCGCAGGTCTCTCAGGTGGGATGTACTGTGGCTACGGCAAGGGATGTCAAGGATCAGGCGCACAGAGGCGTTCGGCATGCGTTGGAGCCATCTAAGGAGTCTGGTCGAGGGTCCTGCATAGAGGGCGTTTCAGACAAGGGCCTGGGTGACCGTTCTTCTGGTTTCAGTGGGGATCCACTTGTAGATCCTGCGTAGCATGCGGAGGGTGTTGAAGCAGGAGGAGGAGATGGAGTTGACCTGTTTAGTCATGGAGAGGGTGGAGTTGAGGATGTGCCCTAGGTTGCGTGCGTGGTTGGTGGGTTTTTGGAGCGATTCCCAGTGTGGTCGGCCACCAGGAGTCATCCAAGGCCAAAGGGGTGGATCCGAGGATGAGGAACTTCATCTTGTCCGAGTTCAGCTTCTGTCAGCTGTTCCTCATCCATTCAGCGATGGCCTTCATACCTTCATGAAGGTTGGTTTTGGTGGTGTGGGGTTCCTTGGTGAGGGAGAGGATCAGCAGGGTGTCATTGGCGTAGGAGATGATGTTGAGGTCGTGCCAACAGAGTTGGGCTGAGAAATGAGCCCTGGGGTACGCCGCAGATGATCTCGGTGGTTTCGGATTGGAAGGGGGGAAGGTGGATGCTCTGTGGTCTGCCAGGGAGGAAGGAGGAGGTCCAGTCCAGGGCCTTCTCTTGGATCCCGGCATTGTGTAGGCATGCTCGTAGTGTGTGGTGGCAGACTGTGTCAAAGGCGGCTGACAGGTTTAGGAGGATGAGAGCCACCGTTTCTCTGTTGTCCAGCTAGGACTAGATGTCATCGGTGGCTGCAATGAGGGCACGCTCAGTGCTGTGGTTGCTGCGGAACCTTGACTGGGAAGGTTCCAGGATGTTGTTCTCCTTGAGGTAGCGGGTAAGTTTTTTGTTGATGGTCTTCTCGATGACCTTTGCCGGGAACGGGAGCAGGGAGGTCGGCTGGAAGTTCTTGAGGTTCACCTTGGGTTTCTTGAGTAAGGCATTGATCTCGGCATGCTTCCAACTCTCCGGGAAGGTTGTTGTCTTGAAGGAGGTGTTGATGACTTTCCAGAGATGGTGCGAGATGGATGTGCTGGATTTGTTGAAGATGTGGTGTGGGCATGGGTATGACGGAGATCCGGAGTGGATGGTGTTCATGATCTTGATAGTGTCGTAGTCATTGCTGTTGGTCCAGGAGAGCAGGCGGTTGGTGTGGATGGTGGTCATGGGGGCGGAGGTCTGAGTGGTTGTCGGGCGGTTGTGGTGTTGAAGCTGTCATGGATGTCTGCGATCTTGCAGTGGAAGAAGGTGGCCAGCGAGTCGCACAGGTCTTATGAGGGTGGGATGACGTTGGTGTTGAAACTTGGGTTGGA
The DNA here is from genome assembly GCF_964263255.1 of Lissotriton vulgaris. NCBI lineage: Eukaryota > Metazoa > Chordata > Amphibia > Caudata > Salamandridae > Lissotriton > Lissotriton vulgaris. Next base: position 964,431,492 of record NC_141695.1, read on the forward strand.
GTGTTCCTTCATGATGTTGAAGAGCTCTTTGCTGTTGTGCGCATTGTTGTCTAGGCAGTTTTTGATGGAGTACCTTTTAGCGGATCTGATGAGGTGATGGCGGCTGCGGGTGTTGATTTTGTCAGCGGCGTGGCTGTCCAATGTTTGTTCACAGAGCCATATCTTCTACAGCTTTCGGCAGGTTTTCTTGGAGGCCTGGAGGTCTTCAGTGAAGAAGCTGGCTCTCTTGATGGTGTGACTGTTGAAGGGTTTCTTGATCGGGGTGAGGATGTTGGCGAAGTTGTTGATCCACTGTCTGAGGTTGTGGGCGGTGGTGTCGGGGTCGTTGGGGTCGGCAGGTGGGCTCTGGGCAAGGGTGGTGGTTAGCTGGTCTTTGGTGACATTACTCCAGCAGCGGCGAGGCATCTGTTGGATGCTGTGGTGGGTTTCTTGAAGGTGAAGTGGGTGCAGAGATGGTCGGTCCAGTGGAGTTTGATGGTGTGGTTGAAGGAGAAATGGGGGCTTGCGGAGAAGATGGGGTCAAGTATACGACCGGTGGAGTGGGTGAGTGTTGTGATGAGTTGTCTGAGTCCAAGGTTGGCTAGGTTGGCGGTCAGGGTGGTGGAGTTGGTGTTGTTGTTCTTCTTGAGATGGAAGTTCAGGTCCCTGAGGAGGATGTAGTCCGTAGAAGAGAGTTTGTGTGTGCTGATGAAGTCAGTGATGGAGTCGTTGAACTGTGGTCGGGGTCGGGGTGGTCTGTAGATGAGGGTTCCTCTGAGGGTGGTGTTGGGGCTGGTGTGGATCTGGAAGTGCAGGTGTTCGGCGGTGCTGAGGGTGTCGTCGGTGTTGGTCGATACTCTGAGAGTGTTCCTGTGGACGATGGCGATTCCTCCTCCGGCTCCGTTGGTGCGGTCGCTGCGGGTGACCTTGTAGCCTTTCGAGACGGCTATGGCTATGTCGTGTGCCGAGGCGGGGTTCAGCCAACTCTCCGTCAGGAAAGCGACGTCTGGGGAGGTTGAGTAGAGTAGGTCCCAGAGTTCAACGGCGTGTTTGCGGGTGGAGCGGGTGTTGAGAAGGATGCATCTGAGGTGATTGGGTTCTTTCCTGGTCGGCAGCAAGGTGGGGCGGATGCTTGTGAAGCTGCAGTTCTGGCAGGTGAAATCTCTGTGGGTGCGCTTTGGGGTGGCCAGGAAGCAGGTGTGTGATCGTCCGGTGTTGAGTGCGTGGAGGGCACTGTCATCGTAGCGGTGTCGGGCGTCATGCCGTTCGCCGGGTCCAGGGGTTCTGGCACTGAGCGCAGACCAGGCGTGGATGGGCGTGGACGGACGCAGACGGGCTTGCCTTAAGCGCGCATGTCCGCTGCGCGTCATCCATATGGGGGGATGTGGGAGGGAGGAGCAGCTGGGAGGCAGGAGCGGGGCGGCGAATAGGATTGCAGGGGGGTGGGATGCAGGGACGCAGCAGCGGGTAAAACGGGAAGGGGCCGCGGGAGAAATGGGCACAGGAAGGAAAGACAAGTTTAGGCAAGAAAGCAAGTACAGGCACAGAGGAATAAAAACAAGTCTGGGCAAGAAATTAAATACAGGCGCAGGGGAATAAAAACAAGTCTGGGCAACAAAGCAAGTACAGGCACAGGGGAAAAAACAAGTCTCGGCAAGAAAGCAAGTTAGGCACAGGGGAAAAATACAAGATTAGGCAAAAACAATGCAGGCAGAGCTGTGCAGCAGCATGGGGAGGGACCTGCCTGCGAGCAGGGTCAGAGGTCGCAGGTTACCTATTTTTGATTCAACACCCACATTATTTTGCCATAAATACACCCTTTCAATTTGGACACAGATTGTCACTTCTGTTCCCTTTGTCACTATGCCAAAAGCAGCACACATTTCATGACTACAATAGTAATATGTTATAATTAATATATGCATATGCTTATTTACTATTATTGTAGATGCTGTTTTTGTGGTTGTTTGTTGGAATATCACATGCAGAAATTTGCTTGACATCAATATTGTGCCCCGGATTAACCCCTTCCGTGCGGGGCTGTTTCCCCCGCTGTGCGGGAGGGGGGGCGTACAGCGCCCCCATGCTCATGACGAGGTCAGCTCGTCATGAGCTACGGCGCTCCGATATTCACGACGAGCTGAGCTCGTCATGGCCACACCCGTTCCAATGGAATGCTCAGCACAGCAGGGGAATCAGCCCAGCATGCGAGCTTTCCACGGAACGGGCGAGGTCATGACGAGCTCAGCTCATCATGAGCACCGGAGCGCCGTAGCGCATGACGAGCTGACCTCGTCATGAGCACTCAAAGGGTTAAGTTTACAAAAATATCACCCTGTTGGGTGTAGATTTGTTAATATTATTATAATCAATTGCGCACATTTTGTATAAATATTTTTAGGACACAATATTTATGTCAGACAATATTCAGATTCGGTTACCATATTCTGGTACCACAACATGTGTGCCATGTGTTAAAGAGCATTGGCACTAATGCTGTTATATGCATATTGTTTTACTTTTGCAATGGGATTTGTCTAGATTCCACTATGTAAGGAACGCCTTTGCCTTCTACTTTTTGTCATGTACTAACTCTGCAACATCGTTATCAATTTTCGTTTATGTAAATTCTCCAAAAATGAAATAATTTGACCTTATGCTCAGAATGTCCTACAGTGGCTCTTTGTATCTTAAGTGTAGGACAAATATACATACAAGACCCCACATAAAATAGGAGACAGCTACAACTTTAGAAAGACAGACATTAAGCTAATAAAATTTTCTGTATCATCTTAATATTTCTAACCAGGGCAATCCCAGTGGCTAAGTATTTTATTTGAAATAAATTGGCTAATGTTTTAGAATTATTTGCAACTCCATATTTCCTAAACATGGGGCAGAGGATTTTTTGCCACTGGATTTAATGCCACTGGAGCATCACAAAAAGCGACGCAATGGTGATGTTGTGGGCTTGTAAATATGGCCCCTTGTATCTAACCTTTTAAGGCATTAGTTGTACAAACTAAAAACAGAAAGATATTTTTGATATGGCTGGAAGTTTAGCCCTTTTTACATTCTCTGCAAAATGAAGACCAAGATATTTATAAATGCTGTCTTGTTCTAATAAAACGTCATCAGGAAACCAGACAAACATATTTGGCCCCTTCTCTTTGCATTACAGTATTCACGATGGGCTGTGGTTTTTTTGTATGCCGTCTGCATTGTAGGTCATTAGGATTAAATAGTCCATGAATGTAATGCACAGTATAAGAACCTAATCCATTTTTGAAGAGAAATCTTCAGTGAAAAAGAAAAAAAATACGAAGTTCTGAAATAAAAAGAGCAAGGAGGAGTGCTAAAATGCTCCCCTGCTGTAATCCATTTTCTACTGAGTTTTTTCAGATACGATTCCATTCCCATTCTAATCCACCTGAAGAAATGCTATAATGCAACTGTTATATTATAAAGAACAAATCATGGGAAATATTGCAACCGTGGGGTTTGGTCTTTTTCAAATAAGGATTGACTAGGTCAACAGTGGCCTGGAAAACTACAAAAGAGCAACACAATGTTTCAACTGTTGCAACGGATCTCCCAGCTGCTACTCAGAGAACCTAAAAATCATAAAATAATTTCCCTAAAACACTTTGCTCTTTTGAGATTATGCCAGGACCAACTGCCTAACTCTCAAGGTGTTTTCAAATTGTTTTCTCATACATGTTTTATATAATATCAAGCAACACAATCAATCGAAAATGTCATGGCTCATCCAGGTAAGGACCATATTATCAAGAACGGCAGTAACATTATTGCCGCTTTTGCGGCATGAAACTGCCACTAAAGCGGCGATAAGGGGATTGATAATAAAGTGAATTCCCATTAAAGCCGAGGTTCTCATGGGAATTCACAAGGGCATATTATCAAGACCCTTATGGCCGCTTTAGCAGCAGTTTCCTGCCGCTAAAGCGGCAATAATGTTATCACCGTTCTTGATAATATGGCCCTAACTTTTTTATGAATTGGCTTGATGATAGCACCATGCCAAGAATACGGGACCACCCAGCTATACGTAATCCATTTAAAAAAATGACTTAGTATTCTGACCCAGCAAAGGTGATCAGTTATAAATATTATATCTGGTAGACTGTCAGGGCCACGCAATTAGGCCCAGAACACTCCAAAGTCTTTCGAAGGTCTGCAAATGGAAGCAGGTCCGTTTATTGTTGTCAGTTGAATGATCCAGCTTTGTTTGTACATTGGAAGACAGCCAATCCGTGTTTCATCCTAGATGACATTTTCAAGGCTGTAGTTTCAATAGACACATATAAAGTACATGTTATACTTATGATCAGCTTTCAGAAAGGACAAGACTTCCTGTATAAGCGGGCTGTTCCATTGTAAATCTCAGGAACCGAAGAGGCTTACTTGCTGCTTTTTAATTTCAGTTCTAAACAATTAATGTAGATTATCTTCAGCAGTTATAACACTTATTCTACGGTTATAAACCAAATTCAACTGTAAAGCTGCCTTTGCTCTCCCTAAATAAGGTCCCTTTAGAGTTATCTCCGTAGCAAAATGATTGTTTGCTCCTAAGGCAACCACTCTGAAAACTTTAATGAATTTAAACTAATTTAATAGGAACCAAATGAGTAATCAATTAGGGCTACTCACTTACCATGTCTAAAAGTTCCTGCAACAGAACTATCACTGACAAAGCAGCTGTTACGATTAATTAGATCCACAGCACCTGGTTGGTTCTACCAGAGCTGTTCCCTACAGCTGACACTTAATTTGATATTCCATACATTAGCAACTGATCTTCCATTACTTCATCCAAATGACAGAGTGACATTTTAGATTAAAATTGCCTGCCATTAGGAATACCAATGGTAAGAAACATTACTGTAAGTAAAATAAATCGCAATCATACTTCTTCGTTTCTTCCTTAAAAGATGGTGTATTTGGATGGTATTTAAACATTCAACCAAGTAATGAGTAGAAATCACAATAGGGAGTTGTTTCTAACATTACAACATCCTTTGGAAAAAGTATTGAAACCAACTCCATCTAGCAAACTGATGAGCCATCTGTGCAACAAGGCTTAGGGCGTAATTACAATCATGGTGGATGGACCACCGCCAGCCTGTCGATGATGGTCCGACAATTAGTTGGTCTGACCACCGTATTGGAGCATGGTGGTAGGACCAACAATAGTCCGATGTAGCGCCACCATAAGGCTCATGGATCCCGTCCAGGCGGCGGTGTGGAAATCGGCCATGAATGGAGGTGGTGCTGAGTCAGGCACCGCCGTCCAGGTTACGACCTGCATTTGTGACACCCAGTGACCCCACCATGCTGGAAACGTGAAGACAGGGCCCCGAAACAGCCCCCCTGGGCTATTTCTGTGAAGGTGGGCAGTCACTTCTGCATGCATTACATAGTGCATGGTATCAGTGCTCACATGACAGTGTAGGCACTGCACCACAGCTCCATTGCTGCCGCTGACCGCCGGGGTCAGGGCGGTCATGTAATAATACAGCTGGCAGGATGCTTGACAACGGTTTAGTGGTCTAACCTCCATGATCGTAATCAGGTCTTTAGTGCTTTTTGCACCCACCACATAACCATCAAACAGAGGGCTCTTCCACAGCCAAGTCATCAGAAAAAAAATATGGATTCTTGCTCTAAATTTATTTCTTGAGATTGAAATTTCAATATCATTTTATTAACATGAACATTCCATGTCATGACACGTGTGCTTACAGATTGCCCTTGCACCTAAGTAGAGTCACTCATCCAACCTTGACCCCCTTGGAAAGCTATTATACCAAATGTTTCACATGAGTGGAGTGGGAGTCTGATAAAATATATTTTCAAAGAGATTGGTTTATATTGATTTAGCACATTTTCTTCAGAAAGCCTCTACCCCGCCTCATGATTCCATGATTAATTACTGTTAGCCTTGAGAGCAATTCCCCTAACTTTTTGCCTACCTCCTCCATGTTTCTGACCTCATTTTTGCTGTCTTTAGGACTCTGTGCACTATATCACTGACAACCAATGCTATAGTGTTTGTGCTCTCTGCCCTAAATGTGAAAATATTGTCTCTTCCACAATTGGCATATCAAATTTACTTATACTTCGCTGCTAAAGTGCACTACATGTGCCCAGATCCTGTAAATTAAGCTCTACTATCAATCAATCAATCAGTGACACTTATAGAGCGCGCTACATACCCGTAGGGTCTCAAGGCGCTGGGGGGGGGAGCCGCTACTGCTCGAACAGCCAGGTCTTCAGCTTCTTCCTGAAGGAGAGGTGGTCTTGGGTCAGGCGCAGGTCGGGAGGGAGGGAGTTCCAGGTCTTGGCGGCCAGGTAGGAGAAGGACCTTCCTCCTGTAGTCGCTCTTCGGATGCGGGGGATGGCGGCGAGGGCGTGGTTGGCTGATCGGAGGTGGCGTTTGGGAGCGTAGAAGTTGACTCGGCTGTTGAGGTAGCTCGGGCCTTGGTCGTGTAGGGCTTTGTGTGCGTGGGTGAGGAGGCGGAAGGTGATTCTTTTGTTGACGGGGAGCCAGTGAAGGTCTCTCAGATGTCCGGAGATGTGGCTGGTTCGTGGGATGTCGAGGATGAGTCTGGCTGAGGCGTTCTGGATCCGCTGGAGTCTCTTCTGGAGCTTGGCGGTGGTACCGGCGTAGAGGGCGTTGCCGTAGTCCAGTCGGCTGGGTGACGGTCTTCCTGGTCTCGGTGGGGATCCACCAGAAGATCTTCCGTAGCATGCGAAGGATGTTGAAGCATGCCGAGGAGACGTTGTTGACTTGCCTGGTCATGGAGAGGGAGGAGTCCAGGGTGAAGCCCAGGTTTCGTGCATGGTCTGTCGGTTTGGGTGCGGTGCCCAGGGCGGGAGGCCACCAGGAGTCGTCCCAGGCGTAGGGAGAGGAGCCCAGGATGAGGACCTCCGTCTTGTCCGAGTTCAGTTTCAGGCGGCTGGTCGTCATCCACTCGGCTACCTCTTTCATCCCTTCGTGTAGGTTGGCTCTGGCGGCGGTGGGGTCGTTGGTCAGGGAGAGGATCAGCTGGGTGTCGTCGGCGTAGGAGATTATGCTGAGGTTGTGTTTGCGTACGATGGCCGCGAGGGGGCTCATGTAGACGTTGAAGAGGGTGGGGCTCAGAGATGATCCTTGGGGGACGCCGCAGATGACTTCGGTGGCCTCTGACTTGTACGGTGGTAGGCGGACTCTCTGTGTTCTTCCGTCGAGGAAGGAGATGATCCATTCCAGCGCCTTGTCCTGGATTCCGACGTTGCTGAGGCGCCGTACTAGGGTGCGGTGGCAGACCGTGTCGAATGCCGCGGAGAGGTCTAGGAGGATGAGGGCCGCTGTTTCTCCGTTGTCCATCAGGGCTCGGATGTCATCGGTGGCGGCGATGAGGGCGGTCTCGGTGCTGTGGTTGGCTCGGAAGCCGGACTGTGAGGGGTCGAGGGATCCGTTCGTCTCGAGGAAAGCGGCCATCTGCTTGTTGACGGTTTTCTCGATGACTTTGGCTGGAAACGGGAGGAGCGAGATGGGGCGGTAATTCTTGAGGTCGGTGGGGTCCGCTGTTGGTTTCTTGAGTAGAGCGCTGAGTTCGGCGTGTTTCCAGCTCTCAGGGAAGGTGGCGGTGTCGAAGGATGTGTTGATGATGTCTCGCAGGTGGGGTGCGATGATAGCGTCGGCCTTGTTGAAGACGTGGTGAGGGCAGGGGTCGGTCGGTGATCCGGAATGGATGGAGTTCATCGTGCGGATGGTGTCTTCGGTGCTGATCAGGGTCCAATCGTGGAGGGTGGTGGTGGGGGGTGGTTGTTCGGCCATGGTGTGCGTTGGTTGGTTGTTGAAGCTGTTGTGTATGTCCGCGATCTTGTTGTGGAAGTATGAAGCGAGGGAGTTGCAGAGGTCTTGCGATGGGGTGATGTCGTTGTTTCCTGCGCTGGGGTTGGAAAGCTCTTTCACGATGTTGAAGAGTTCCTTGCAGTTGTGTGCGTTGTTGTCCAACCGGTCCTTGAATGCTGTTTTCTTGGCGGCGCGGATCAGCTGGTGGTGTTTCCGGGTGGCAAGTTTGAAGGAGGTCCTTTTGTCCGGTGTTGGTTCCCTTCTCCAGACTTTCTCGAGGGCTCGGCAGTTCTTCTTGGAGCTCTTGAGTTCGTCGGTGAACCATGGGGCTTTCTTGCTGCCGGGTCTGCTGGGCGGGGTCCTCAGTGGGGCGAGTTCGTCCGCGCAGTTGCTGATCCACTTCGTGAGGTTGTCGGCGGCCTGGCTGGGGTTCGCTGAGCTGGCAGGAGGGTGCTGGCTCAGGGAGGTGGCGAGCTGGTCTGCTGTGATCTTGTTCCAGCTTCTGCGGGCGGCCTGTTGCTGGTGGTGGTGGGTCGTTGTTTTCTTGAAGGTGAAGTGGACGCAGCTGTGGTCCGTCCATTGAAGCTCTGTGGCGTGGCTGAAGTTGATGTCCTTGCTGGATGAGAAGACAGCGTCGAGTGTGTGTCCGGCGAGGTGGGTGGGGGTGGACACCAGTTGCTTGAGTCCCAGGTTGGCGAGGTTGTCGAGCAGGGTGCTGGTGTTGCGGTCGTTGTTGTTCTCCAGATGGAAGTTGAGGTCTCCCAGGAGGATGTAGTCAGCGGAGGGGAGGGCATGTGGGCTGATGAGGTCGGCGATGTCCTCACTGAATTGTGTGCGTGGTCCAGGGGGTCGGTAGATCAGGGTGCCTCTGAGGGTGGTGTTCGGGTTGGTGTGGATCTGGAAATGCAGGTGTTCGGCGGTGGTCAGGGAGTCGTCGGTGCTGGTCGTGAGACGGATGGTGCTCCTGTGGATGATGGCGATGCCTCCTCCCATCTGGTTGGCGTTTCGGTCCCTCCGGACGATCTTGTAGCCCTCTGGGATGGCGATGGCGATGTCGGGAGCTGAAGAGGCGTTCATCCAGGTCTCCGTGAGGAAGGCAACGTCTGGAGCTGTGGTGTCAAGGAGGTACTAGTGGTCCTCAGCACTCATTGTGCCGCCCACTGAAGTAGTCTTCTAACCAGAGCTCAGCCCTACCATTGCAGAGCTGATCTGTGCAGTTTACACTGACATTTTGACCTAGGAAGATGACCCTTTTGCCAGGCTTAAACCTTCCCATTTTATAAAGATAAGTCTCCCCAAGGTAGGTCCTGGGTAGCGCACAGTGCAGGATTCAATGTATCTAAAAGGGAAGATATGCACTTTTACATTTAACATGTCCTAGTAATGAGAAACTCCCAAATTAACTTTTCACTACTGAAAGACTTATATCTCCCAGTGGATAACATTAGAATTACCTTATTACATTTTTTAAGTGTAATTCCCAATTGTGAAGATATAGACTTTTTGAGTTTGGTGTGTATGGTCTCCAGCCGTGGTCGGTAGTCGGAGTACCTGCCGGGTGGTGACGTGGGGAGGGGGAGGGGCAGGGTGGGAGGTAGTAAACTATGGTTTATGGAGGTTTACAGGTAAGTAAACATATAAATAAATATAAACGAATTTCGTTGCGCGCACTGCATCGCATTTGGGGATGCAGTGCACGCAACGAAATTCGTTTTTCTTTATTTAAATGTTTACTTTCCTGTAAACCTCTGTAATCCATAGTTTACTACCCTCCACCCTGCCCCTCCCCACGTCACCGCCTGGCAGGTACTCCCACTACCGACCGCAGCTGCTGGTCTCACAATTTAAAATCACAACTTATGGTGAAGTCAGATTTTAAATTACAGTTCTGAAAATGCTACTTTTAGAAGTTGGTGTTTTCTTACGTTAGCATTTTGAGCCTCCTGTTCAGTCTAGTGTGGGTGACAGCTGGGCTTTGTGTATTCTCTCTAGACAGCCGCACACAAAGGGAATTTAGGTGTGACTTGATGTGACTTGTGTTTTTAACTCTAAGTACTTACACTCTCCCCTGGGCAATAGCGCGGTGCAGGTGAAAACGCTGCCGCGGCTAAGTTGACTGTGTCGCTGCCATCCCCGGGACACTGAGGCCAGGCCCACAAACACTTAGGCCATGCCCCACTCTCCACCTGGGTATTTAAGCACGCTGATTGGCTAGCGCGCCCCCAGAACATTTGACCTCCTGAGGAGGAAGCCGGGAGACAGCCGCACACAAAGGGAATTTAGGTGTGACTTGATGTGACTTGTGTTTTTAACTCTAAGTACTTACACTCTCCCCTGGGCAATAGCGCAGTGCAGGTGAAAACGCTGCCGCGGCTAAGTTGACTGTGTCGCCGCCATCCCCGGGACACTGAGGCCACGCCCACAAACACTTAGGCCATGCCCCCCTCTCCACCTGGGTATTTAAGCACGCTGATTGGCTAGCGCACCCCCAGAACATTTGACCTCCTGAGGCGGAAGCCGGGAGAGAAGCTACGCTACGATTTTGAAAACTTGTGATTGTATTTGCTGTGTTTTTAACTCTAAGTACTTACACTCTCCCCTGGGCAATAGCGCGGTGCAGGTGAAAACGCTGCCGCGGCTAAGTTGACTGTATCGCCCCCATCCCAGGGACACTGAGGCCACGCCCACAAACACTTAGGCCACGTCCCCCGCTCCACCTGGGTATTTAAGCACGCTGATTGGCTAGCGCTCCCCCAGAACATTTGACCTCCTGAGGCGGAAGCCGGGAGAGAAGCTATGCTACGATTTTTAAAACGTGTAATTGTATTTGCTGTGTTTTTAACTATAAGTACTTACACTCTCCCCTGGGCAATAGCGCGGTGTAGGTGAAAACGCTGCCGCGGCTAAGTTGACTATGTTGCCACCATCCCCGGGACACTGAGTCCACGCCCACAAACACTTAGGCCACACCCCCTCTCCACCACCTATTCCCTATTTAATATGTGCATTTTCCGGAAGCGCAGCGGACGAGCGCAGCGGCCGTGCCGTTTGGCGCCGAAGGCGCGCCTAAAGCAAGTCCGTCTGCGCCCGTCCGTGACCAGACCGCTACCATGCTGGTGGTGAGACTGCACATAAAGATAGAATCGTCTGGTCGCGGGAAAACTTATGGTCTCTAAATACCTTGACCGACACCTGCGCTCACAGCACCGATCTTGGGTCCTCCACTCTTCCCTATGCCTGCAGGACCTGTGGGTTACTATTAGGTACACCGGTAGGTAGAAGGGCTGAAGGGTCTATTAAACACAAGCCACCGATCAGTAAAGACCTTAGAGCAGGACTATTGAATTGTAGATCCCTTGCAAAGCATGCAGATGATATCTGGATGCTTTTGGAAGGGCACCAATGGGATGTACTATTTCTAACAGAAACTTGGCTCAATGATGATAACATGACCGCCATTGCACTGGCTATCCCCCCTGGGTATAACATTTGCTTCTCCAACTGGCTAGGTGATAAAAGAGGGGGGGGGAGTAGCTGTAATATTCAAAGAACAGCTTACACTCACCTCCCCTGCCCCCACGTCCATTCAGGGTCTAGAGGGACTACACTTTTGTTTTCAGGTGGGATCTCAGCTATCCCTAGCGGGATTAGTTATTTACCGCCCTCCGGGGGGGAAAGAGCCCAACCTGACTACTCTGATGGATATCATCATCCAAAATTCCCTCCTTCACCCTCAGTTTCTTGTCGTTGGGGATTTTAATAATATTCATATGGACAGGGTAGATTGTTCCTCAGCAGATTTACTGAGGTCTACACTGAATTCAGCCAACCTTAGAATCATTAACGAGGACCCCACACATAGAGCGGGCCATACGCTCGACCTAATAATTTCCAACATAATTAATGTGATGGCAGATACACGGCTACCTCTGATATGGTCAGACCATTTTCTGATACCATTTCTACTTAAAGTAACGGCTGACAAACCTGTGTCAAGCAAGTGCTCCTTCATGAAGAGACAATGGAGCAAGCTGGTCCTCGCCATTATGGGACCAGCTCTTGCTCAGAACCCTCCGACACTTACCTCCAATGTTGACACCGATGCCCAGCTACTTAATGACTGGATCGGGAACATGGTAACATCCATTGCTCCGGTTACAGCCGCTATATCTAAACAAGACTCTCCATCAGCTCCTTGGTTTTCTCAGGAGCTCAGATAGCAAAAATCGGACTGCAAAAGGCTGGAGCGACTTTGAAGGCAAAATTATGAACCTTTAAAGAAGACTTGCTACAAGGAAGCATCCAAAAAATTGCATAAAGCTAATAGAAAAGCAAAAAAACAGTTCTATGCGAACTCTATTCATTAAGCTGAACACTCAAGCAAAGAAACCTTCAAAATAGTACAGTCTTTCTTCAAACCTATGTGTGTCAAGAGGGAAGCTCTCCCGTGGATCTAATTTTGGAACAGTATTTCCGACTTTTTTGACTCTAAAATTAAAAAAGTCTATGAGTCCTTTGGGCCAGAGAAGATCACGGTAAAATCCGATTTAGCTGGTAAAATGTTGGACCGTGCCATCCTGACACAATTTGATCTAATAGACCTAAATATGGTTAAGTTAGAACTAAGTCGATGCAAATCGGGCTCGCCGGACGACCCTTGCCCTCCTAAACTTTGGAGTCGCATTGCTGACTTTGAGGCCCCCACTATTCAGCATATATGGAATCTGTTCATTTCATCTGGGGTGTTCCCGAATATTTGGAAACATGCCACTCTCCTCCCCTTAAAGAAAAAACCTAACGGGGACCCCAAAGACCTTAATAATCTCCGTCCGATTTCTCTCTTGGCAGCACCAGGCAAAATGCTTGAGAAAGTTATCCAGCGTCAATTAAATCAATTTATCGAGCACAACAAAATATTACACGAGACGCAATCAGGCTTTAGACCCGGCTTTAGCACTGAAACAGCACTAATTGAGGTGGCAGAGTCAGTGAGGTGGTCGATGGATTCAGGGGAATCAGCAATGCTGGTGCTCCTGGATCTGTCGGCCGCCTTTGATACGGTCGACCACGCTAGAGGTGATCTTCTTCGGCAAAGGCCCCCCTCCACCATCTGATCTGTGGTGGCCGGCAGAGATGGGACAAGCCCCCTCGCCTAGCCATTCAGCAAGAAATCTAGGGGTACGCTGGGATGACAAGATGTCCTTTGTATCTCACATCCAACAAGTTGCTGGCTGCTGCATGAGTAAGTTGAGGAATCTTTGTAAGATTCTTCGACTTTTACCAGTTAGCTGCAGTAAAATTGTAATCCACGCCACAGTTACATCTAGGCTGGACTACGCTAACGGTTTGTATATGGTCTTACCAAACTACCTTATACAGCAACTGCAACTGGTCCAAAATGCAGCTGCGAGACTTTTAATGAGGATTCCCTTTAAGCACTCAGTCTCTCCGCACCTCCTCTCCCTTCATTGGTTACCAGTTGCAAGCAGAATAAAATTTAAAGCACTCACTCTGGCCTTCAGATCTCTATACGGTAATTGCCCAAACTACCTGAAAGCCCGACTACCAAGGTACACTCAAGGCCGCTCTCTCAGATCCAACAACTGCGTTCGTATTGCAGTCCCTAGAGCAAAAAGAGCCCGGCTAGGTGGACAAACTTTCTCGGCCAATGTGGTGACATTATGGAACGCGCTGCCCCCTGCTCTCCAACAGGCCCCAACCGAAGTCTGCTTCAAGAGTTTGCTGAAAACCTGGCTGTTTGCCCAGCCATGCTAGATGTCACCCTCTCCAGCTTTCTAAGGTCATAATATTGTTCTTACAGCGCCAGGAAACCTCCTCGTGAGGTAGCTGATCACGCTTTATAAAACTTCGTATTATTATTATTAATATTATCCTGGGAGATGGGAGGAAGGAGCAGGAAAAGCCTCACACTTATTCCTTACTAGGCTGTGTCCCATCCTCACACAAAGGGCTGCATACTACCTTGTGGTGAGTACGGAGCTAGGGAAGGAAGGGAGAGCCTGTATGTACTTCCAAGATCTTTTTTTGAAGTCTCCACCACTTCAAATGTACAACTGGGTTTAGGTACTGGACCTTTGACACCACCACTTCAATGAACGTCAGGACCTGTGACCACTTTGCCAAGAAAATAAATTCTGTGCTGCTGAAAGGACTGTCACTCTGCTGGTCTACTGTTTTGCTCAATGCCTGCCTTGCTGTTCTGCCCTGTTGCCTGATGTTCCCCAGCCTCAGTGAGAAGGACTAGACCTCCATCACTGGAACCCATAGTGACTCCAAGGCCTTGCTGCCTTGACTCCTGATTTCAAGTCTCAAGGACATTAAAGACTTACATCCATCCTGCTCCTACACCTGGACTTTACAATCTGTAATTCGGCCCTGACAAGTAGTGCCACCCCAGTCCTGGATCCTTGGAGTGGGCCAAAGGTGTTTACTCCAGTGGAACTGACACATTCTCAGCTGTGTGAGCAGAATCGCTGCATAGCTGCTGTTGCGGGAACAAGTCCATTATATCACTCTTGGAACCAGTGCAACTCCTTTGCAACCGCTCCTGCGAAACTAAAGCATGGCCGTCACATCACCTCTACTGCGTGGAGAAACCCGGCACATCACCTTCAGAACCATTGCATCTTGGAATTGGTGCTTCGCCTTTGAAACCGACACATCGCACTGCTGCATGGAAAATACTGACACATCACCCCAACTGAATGTTTTGAAAACCGATGCATCGCGGGGCTACACCCTGTATCTTCGTCGACGTAACCAAGATCAAGGTACTTTTTTTAAACATGCCTAAGTAGATTCTTTTATCCGGACTGCTCTCCATCGTGGCAGGCTTGAACTTGTGACTTTGCCCCTGTCCAGCGCAATCAGATATCCCAAATAGGCCCTCATTGCTTCTAAGTGCTATTTTACAGTAAATTATTTTAAAATTTCATATTTCAAGTTCTACTTATTGATTTTTTGTTGTTTTGGTCTTATTTTATGTATAAAAGTAAGCTCTATTTTTCTAAATTGGTGTGAAATACTTTTGTGTTGTTTTCATTGTGTGACTGTTTGAAGAGTTGCACAAATACTTTGCACATTGCCTCTTAAGTTGAGACTGACTGCTCTGTCCCAAGCTGCCAGAGAGTGAGAACAGGATAAGTAAGGGTGTGTTATGACTTATCCTGACTATTATTTTGTTGGACAGTGTGCAAACCTCTGCCAACCAGAAACCCAATTTCAAACACTGGTGATCAGCGGTGAGGATAGAACATGTGTTTGTACAGTGCTATACAATAACTTGGTGTACACTACCCATCCACATCCAAGACCAATTTGAATGTAATAGTCTTCCTAAGTGGTATCTTTAATTTTTTCAAAAATCATATCTGTAGCTACTGGTTCTATAACTGGAAACATGAGGAATTTGAGCTGGCCAAACTGGAAACCTGCACAGTGACCCAGCACAAACGCGTTTGCAACAAAATTTGGATTCCACCTTGAGTGCCAACAAGAAGGTGGAATTACAAAAGGCACTGAGGGCCTAAGCAGAAACACACTCCAAGAAAGATAACGGCACACCAGAGGATGAGGGTTTGTTGTAGCTTGAGAATGGCTCTTCTGAGGAACAATCTGCAGTGGCTGAGGGTGAGAGCCCTGAAATTGATCCCCTGTCAGAGCAGGGAGCAGTGTCTCCTCACGGGGCCAATCCCCAGAGGAAGTATGGGAGAGGAGGGATGAGAAGGAATTCAAGCTACAGCTGCACAAATAAAAAATGGAGGAGAGGAAACTGGCCTTGGAGGAGAAAAGAGCTGCAAGGGCCTTGAAGGCAAAGAAGTCTGAGGCAGAGAGAGACTTAGCAGAGACAAAACTTTTACTTGCTCATTAACTGAGTTTGAAAGAGATGGATATCAAGGGCAGGTAGGCAGATTCCAGAAGTGATGGTAGTAGCATACATTCAGTATTTGATGGAGACAAAAGGGTTTTACACCCAAGGTTTGATGCCCAGGTTCATAGGGTCTCTGAGGAGCAATAGGGGGGGAGATGTGGAAACACATGCCAAACTTGGAAGGGACACACTTCTGACATTAGTGGTTGAGGACCAAATAAAGTATACCCCAATGAAGGCCATCTTAATTGCCAAATTTGGGTTGACTCCCAAAAATTATCATCAAAGATTCAGGAACTGCCAGAAAGCTCCCCGACCAATCCTGGGTAAATGTTGTGGATTGCTCCAGTTAGGGACTGAAATGCTGGGAGAGAGACAACAAGGTTCGTAAGTTCAATGGGTTGCACATCCTCAGTATCTGTTTTCCAGAGTTGTGCCAGCACCTAGTTGAC
The DNA here is from genome assembly GCF_964263255.1 of Lissotriton vulgaris. Lineage (NCBI taxonomy): Eukaryota > Metazoa > Chordata > Amphibia > Caudata > Salamandridae > Lissotriton > Lissotriton vulgaris. The sequence continues at coordinate 964,447,675 of NC_141695.1, forward strand.
AGTAAGCTGACTGACCGCAGGAAGGGTGCTGAGGGGGCAAAACTTTGGGCTAGCACTAGGGTGTCCAAAAAGGTATCTGGGGAGATTCCCACAAAGGTGGTCGGGGTTTCCAAAAGAAGAAAGAAGAGGGAGAAAAACTTAAAAGTAAGGAGTAATCAAAAGGCCCCTAAAATAATTAGCAAGGGAGTAATGGTAACCAGTCCCAGTTTGATCCTAAAATTAAGGTTTTTTTTTAATCATAAGACAGGGAGGTTGTACCCCAATGTACAGAGTGCTACAACATGGACACAATACGGGTGACTCCAAATGTCCCAAAAGGGTGGACAGACACCTGGATTGTCAGGTGTAGCACTCAGGGAAGAGGTACTCCCAGTTCGTTTTTAGAGACAGACAGGGGGTATCCTAGTTTTCCTGGAGGAGATAGAAATTGTGCCTACAACCCACATGCCCTCAGATACTTCAAAATATAGGCAGTGGGTCACCTGTAATGGGGAATGGGTCGAGACTTTGTGAAACACAGGAGCCAGCAATGACTACTGTCAAGTAAGCACGGGCTGAAAATTAGTTCCGCTCGCGGAATTTGTGGATTTTCCTCGATTTCGGGATCCGCAAATCTCGTGAAATCGCGGTAAAATCCGCGAATCAGCGGGGACGAGTTTTCAGCCAAGCACTTACAGGGTTACAGCAGCAGTTGCAAAAGTTGAAGCTAATTTTTTGTAACCTTTTACAAAAGGGTTACAATGAAATTAACTTTAACTTGGGCACCCGCTACTGTAAGCCTGTAAGTGCTTCCTGGTGCCTCGTTGCCTACTTACAACTATTCTCTGACCCTGCTCTGACCCTTGAACCAGGGTCAGAGAATAGTTACAAGTAGGCAATGAGGCGCCTGTCACGAAAATTAAACCTCAACAGGAAGCACTGACAGATATAAAAACAAGCATTTGCAATGGAATAGGTCTCGCATTAGGAAATTTTGAGCTATTGTTCTTCTAAATGACATTTTTTTTATTTATGTGTTGGTTTTGAAAATAGCTAAATTAATAGCTTTGTCATTTACAATGTCAATACTTATAACTTTCTCAAATGTGACACCTATAGCATTTGTAATGCAACATGTTTTGTGTTTACGTGACTTAGCTGTATTGATATTACAAATTACAATGGCTTTTAATTTTTTGAAATAATTAATACTTAAATAAAAGTGATTTTAATTTATAATGGCAATAGCTTAAACTTTTTAAATGCATTTTGTGAAGATTATGTTCAGTGTATTTTATTGTGACAAAAATCCAAGAACAGAAGTGAAATATTAACATCTTTTTGTGACATTTGAAATAAAGTTTGAAACATTGAGAGAACATATTTGAACCAGTTGTTGTTTAATGGTTGTGCAGATTGATGCTGGAGTGGTGCTGGGTGGTGCTGTGGTGGTGCTGAGTGGTGCTGTGGTGATGCTGAGTGGTGCTGTGGTGGTGCTGAATGATACTGGGATGGTGCTGAGTGATGCTGGGGTGGTGCTGAGTGGTGCTGTGATGGTGCTGAGTGATGCTGTGGTGGTGCTGAGTGATGCTGTGGTGGTGCTGAGTGGTGCTGTGGTGGTGCTGAGTGATAATGTGGTGGTGCTTAGTGATACTGTGGTGGTGCTGAGTGAAGCTGTGGTGGTGCTGAGGGGTGCTGTGGTGGTGCTGATTGGTGCTGTGGTGGTGCTGAGTGATGCTGTGGTGGTGCTGAGTGATGCTGTGGTGGTGCTGGGTGGTGCTGTGGTGGTGCTGAGTGATAATGTGGTGGCACTGAGTGATGCTGTGGTGGCGCTGAGTGATGCTGTGGTGGCGCTGAGTGGTGCTGTGGTGGTGCTGAGTGATAATGTGGTGGTGCTGAGTGATGCTGGGGTAGCGTTGAGCGATGATGTGGTGATGCAGAGGGCAGAAAGGCACTAAAAGCAGTCTAACAAAGGGCAGAAGGGCAGAAAAACAAGGGAAAAACGAGTCTAAGAGGGTCGAAGGGCACAAAAAACAGTCTAACAGAGGACAGAAGGGCAGAAAAACAAGGGAAAAACGAGTCTAACAGAGGGCAGAAGGGCACAAAAACTAGTCTAATGGGGCAGAAAGGCACATAAACGAGTCTAACAGAGGGCAGAAGGGCACAAAAAACGAGTCTAACAGGGGGCAGAAGGGCAGAAAAACAAGGGAAAAACAAGTCTAACAGAGGGCAGAAGTTCAGAAAAACAAGGGAAAAATGAGTAACAGAGGGCAGAAGGGCACAAAAAACGAGTCTAACAGGGGGCAGAATGATTCCTGATCTGCGTGTTTGTCCACGAAGATGCCACCTTTTTGTGCAATACCTCTACTCAACTGGAGTACTTTCTACTGTCTAATCAGTAAGTGCTCCCTCGTTGGCTAAATGTATAGGGGCAGATTTTCAATAACTGGTGCATCCCCAGGGATGCGCCAGTTATTGTGCGCCACAGCTCCGCCACACATGGTGCGCCCCATTTACAATGTGGCGCACCATGTGGCAAAAACCGCACAGATGCGTCCCGCATCTGTGCCGTAAAAGCAGCGCATTGCTGGAGCTGCGTCGGGCTTTTGACGCAGCATTGGCCTAAAAGTGACTGAGTGAATTCTTGTAGGTTTCACTGAGCCACTTTTAGGAGGCGTTCCTGCGCAGGAATGCCCTCCCCTGCGCGGAACGCCTCCTGATGGTGCAGGGCTTTACAATGTAACGCATCTCTCAGATGCGTCACGTTGTTAATACCCAGCACCATGGCGCTTCTTTTGTGCTGCCGCTGCGTCACAAAAGGTCTCGGTAGAGGGTGGGAGAGGTGAACCAGAGGGTGGCAGTGATGAACCAGAGGGTGACAGTGATGAACCAGAGGGTGGCAGGGGTGAACCAGAGGGTGACAGAACTGAACCAAAGGGTGGAAGTGCTGTTCCAGAGGGTAACAGGGGTGAACCAGAAGGTGGCAGTGATGAACAAGATGGTGGCAGGGGCGAACCAGAGGGTGGCAGTGGAGAACCAGAGGGTGGCATGGGTGAACCAGAGAGTCGCAGTTTTGAACCAGAGGGTGGCAGTGCTGAACCAGAGAGTGACAGTGGTTAACCAGAGGGTGGCAGTGGTGAACCAGAGGTGCTGTGATGAACCAGAGGGTGGCAGTTTGAACCAGAGGGTTGCAGTGGTGAACCAGAGGGTGACAGTGCTGTACCAGAGGGTGGCAGGGGTGAACCAGAGGGTGCTGTGATGAACCAGAGGGTGGCAGTGGTGAACTAGAGGGTGGCAGGGGTAATGTAATGTAAAAGATATTTCTATCGCACAACTTTCACTCCAAGGAGTATCTTGGCGCTCACACAACTCGGATGGAAGAGTTGGAAGGAAAAAGGATGTCCTGCATCTTACACCACAATTTCACCAAAGTCCTACATGTATCATCGGGCAGGGAGAAAATCCAAGTTTTTAGTGCCTTCCTGAAGGGAGCTTCTTGAGAAAATGAGCGTAGAAAGAGAGGGAGCTTGTTCCAGGCCTTAGTGCCCAGCACAAAGAGGGATTTGCCACCTTTTGTGGCCAACTTGAAACGGGGAAGAGTGAGTAAGTTTTGGCTGGCAGACCTAAGACGGCGCGTTGGATGGTATCTTTTAAACGCATTGCATATATATTTTGGGCCTCGTTGGTGAAATGCCCTAAAGGTAATTAAAAGAAGTTTAAACAAAATTCTTTTACCTATTGGCAGCCAATGAAGAGTGTTAAGTGCTGCTGAGGCTGACGACCTGCGAGGCCAGCGCAGAACAAGGCGGTAAGCATGGGCGGAAAATCCGTTACGCTCGCGGATTTTGCGGATTTTTGGTAAATATGCAATCCGCGAGATTCGCGAATTTCCCGCAAAATTCGCAAATTCGCACGCAGTTCATTTTTTTTCTTTGCGGTGTAAGTTCGCAATTGCAAACATGTAGGTGCGGCGGGCAGCAACAAACTCGCACTCGCGAAATTACAAAAATTGCAATTTTGCACAAGAAATCTACTAGCAAGCAGCATAGACCTTCTGAAAATGATGATTTTTATCAGAATAACTCCTCAGGTTGACATTTGCCTGCACTTTTTTGGATTTGAGGCCTTTTGAATTTCTTTGGATAACTTTTGGATTAGAAATCAACTTTCTCATATAAGCTTGGTGGGGCATTACAGTTGCTGTAATGCAGTTCTGCAGAAAAACGAGTTTTGCAAAAGTGAAAGCAGGTTCAAAAGTTCAAACTCATCATTAGTAACCGTTCCCTGTAGTGCTTCCTGACAAGGGCCCCTCCAGAGTTCAGTTGCTAGTTGCAACAATTGTATGACCCTTCTCTGACCCTCACAGCAGGCTCATAGAATAGCTACAAGTAGGCCACAAAGGTCCTGGAAAAAAAAATTGCACTGCAACAGAAAGCAAATTACAGATAAGGAAGCAGGTGCCAGACTGGAATTTTAAAACAGTGACACATTAATAAATCAACACCAAATTAATTCATGTCAGTTGAAGCAGGCAGGTGTGCTTGCTTTTTCCCCCCATAATCTACAGTGATGATGAACCAGAGGGTGGCATAAGGCATTGATGTACCAGAGGGTGGCATGGGTGAAACAGAGGGTGGCAGGGGTGAAACAGAGGGTGCTGGGAACCTGTGATGATGAACCAGACGTAGAAACAACATAATCGTGACCGTTGCGAGCCGACATGTATGTTCGCAATTGCGAACTGTTACAAAACCCTCGCAAACTGTCAAAAATCCTTGCAAACTGGCAGAAATCCTTGCGAACACAAAAAAAAATCCGCAAATTCGCGAGAATTCGCGGATTTTGCGGATTGCGAGTTCGCAAATTTGCAAAATTCGTGAACGCCAGATTCGCAAAATTTGCCCATGCTTACAAGGCGGGCTGCCGCATTTTGGACCATTTGTAGCCTGTGGAGGACAGTTTTATTAGCTCCAACATATAGTCCGTTACAATAGTCCAGCCTAGAACTTATTAAGGCCACTGTGACTGTTTTCCTTGCCGATAACGGAAATAGATCGAAAAACTTCCTCAGTGCTTTTATGATCTACTGCTACTGCTACAGCCTGGGGCTTAAAGGATAGTTGTTTGTCAAATTTGATGCCCAAATTGTGGGCAGAAGCAATTGTGTTGGGAGGTGCTTCTGCTTCCACTGGCCAGCACATTTTTGGGGAAAACAAATTGTGACTTCCTACTGGTAGGATTTCTGTTTTTCTGGCGTTGCACTTTAAATGGTTGTTAGCCATCCATTTAAAAGTTGCTGCGAGGCATTCCTTGAGGTTTTCTTCGGCACCTGGCCGCTCCCTATCCAACACCAGTATGAGTTGAGTGTCGTCAGCGTATGAAATGGAGATGATCTGTAATGACGCGACCAGTTTCACAAGGGGTACCATATACAGGTTAAAAAGGACAGGACTCAAACTAGAGCCCTGAGGGACCTCTGAGCTGACGTCTTTAGCTTCAGACTGATATGGGCCCAGCACTGTAACTTGGCGTCTATTGGTAAGGAAATTCCTACACCATGCCAAGACCTGTCCTCCTACCCCTGCGGCAGCCAACCGGTCCACTAAGATGTTGTGTGAGACCGTATCGAAGGCTGCCGACAGGTCAAGTAGGATAAGGACAGCCTTCTTTCCTTGATCCATTGCTGCCCATAAGGTCTCTGCAGTGAAAAGCAGAGCCGTCTCGGTAGAATGTTCTGACCGGAATCCTGACTGATTAGGATGGAGAATGTTATTCTTCTCCAAAAAGTTAGTCAGTTGGCCATTGACAAACTTTTCAGTCAGTTTAAACAGGACAGGTAGCAAGGAAATAGGGCACAGATTGGAAAGGGTAGTGGGATCGGCAAGTGCCTTCTTTTGGAGAGGCTTGACAGCTGCAAGCTTCCAGTCATTAGGAATGCTTGCTTTAGTTAGAGAGGAATTAATAATCCTGTTGATTATAGGATTAACCATCTCAACTAAAAGATGCAACACCGGGGGGGGGACAGGGATCGAAAGGGGACCCCGATTTGCTGGCCAAGATCGCCCTAGCAGTTTCCTCAAGAGATACTGTGGCGAATTCATCAAAGCAGGGGGAAGCTGTCGTCTCCACTATCTCTTCAACATCCACAGTTGCAATTGCTCCTGATGGAAAAGTCTTCGTGATAGCCAGGATCTTATTATCAAAGTAGTCAGATATCGCTTTACAGAGATCTTAAAATGGAGGAATCTCTTGCAATAGAGCTGAAGGATTCATAAAATCCTTAACAATCTTAAAGATTGCTTTTTGTTCCTGGCCTGCCTTAGATAAGGCCTGTAGATAGTGGGTTTTTTTTGCAGATTTTATTCCTGCGTGATACTTCCGTCTCGCTGCTATATAAATGTTACGTGCGGTGGCATCATAATTTCGACGCCACCTCCGTTCCAGTATTTTAACTTCACCTAATTCAAGTTTTAAGGTCATTGAGAACCAGGGGCATTCTTTTTAATCTTACTAGATTTAGAGTTATTGTTTCTTGATGACTTTAACAAGATTCCCGCACTGGCAATCCAGTCACAGAAGGTCTGAACCAGAGGGTGGCAGTGGTGAACCAGAGGGTGGCAGTGCTGAACCAGAGGGTGACACTGGTTAACCAGAGGGTGGCAGTGGTAAACCAGAGGTGCTGTGATGAACCAGAGGGTGGCAGTCGTGAACCAGAGGGTGGCAGTGGTGAACCAGAGGGTGACAGTGCTGTACCAGAGGGTGGCAGGGGTGAACCAGAGGTGCTGTGATGAACAAGAGGGTGGCAGTCGTGAACCAGAGGGTGGCAGTGGTGAACCAGAGGGTGACAGTGCTGTACCAGAGAGTGGCAGGGGTGAACCAGAGGGTGTTGTGATGAACAAGAGGGTGGCAGTGGTGAACCAGAGGGAGGCAGGGGTGAACCAGAGGGAGGCATTCATGAACCAGAGTGTGGCAGTGCTGTACCAGAGGGTGGCAGTGGTTAACCAGAGGGTGGCAGTGCTGAACCAGAGGTGCTGTGATGAACCAGAGGGTGACAGTGCTGTACCAGAGGGTGGCAGGGGTGAACCAGAGGGTGCTGTGATGAACCAGAGGGTGGCAGTGGTGAACCAGAGGGTGTCAGGGGTGAAGCAGAGGGTGGCAGTGGTGAACCAGAGGGTGGCAGTGCTGAACCAGAGGATGACAGTGGTTAACCAGAGGGTGGCAGTGGTGAACCAGAGGTGCTGTGATGAACCAGAGGGTGGCAGTCGTGAACCAGAGGGTGGCAGTGGTGAACCAGAGGGTGACAGTGCTGTACCAGAGGGTGGCAGGGGTGAACCAGAGGTGCTGTGATGAACAAGAGGGTGGCAGTCGTGAACCAGAGGGTGGCAGTGGTGAACCAGAGGGTGACAGTACTGAACCAGTAGGTGGCAGGGGTGAACCAGAGAGTGGCAGGGCTGAACCAGAGGGTTGCAGGGGTGAACCAGAGGGTGGCAGTGGTGAACCAGAGGGTGGCAGTGATGAACCAGAGGATGGCAGTGGTGAACCAGAGGGTGCTATGCTCATACACGAACGCATGGGTAACTTCACCATGCAAGCGGCCTGCGAACACGCAAAAAGCCCCGCGAACACGCAAAAAACCACGTGAACATGCAAAAAACAAAAATCCACAAATTCGCACAAATTCGCGGATTTGCGGATTGTGAATTCGATTTCGCGCAAATTCGCGGACCTCGAATTCTCAAATTTCGCCCATACTTACTGTCAAGGATCAGCTGGTATCTACAGAGTAGGTCATACCAAACACATTCCACTGAGTTGCAGTCGCAGACAAGTGAGAGAGTCATCTATCGATGGCTGTGGTTCCCTTTGAGAGGGGGTCTCAGGTTGTCTGAAAGTTATTGTGAGTCCTGCCATGCTTGTTGAGTGTTTGATAGGCAACGACCTGGAGCACACTACCTGGAGGGAGGTAGAGCTCAGGAATCACTTGGAGATGATGGAATTGCCTAGGGGGTCTGTATGACCACACTGTCCGTGGCTGCCCATAAACGAAGTCAAGGTATATAGAGCATAGAACAATGGCCCAGACAGATGCCAAGAAGAGGGAAAAGAGGCGTTAAATACCAACCCCTGAAGTTCCCAAGGTGGAGGCAGTGGGGGTCCATGAGGAGGCCTCGAGCCAACTGGGAGAGGCATTGCTTCCCCAGGTGACCTACCTAAGCTTGTCAGCTGGTAAATTGAGGTAGGGCCCACTAGGAAGGAACTCTGCCAAGTGCAGAAAGAGTGTCCTACTCTTGAGGGCTTGAGGCACAATGGTCTCAGCCCATGTAGCAGGTGAAACCTCTGGGGATCACCTAATCTCCTGCGAGAACAATCTGCTTTACAGCATGCCAAAGGCTCCTGGTGCTGGGGCAGCCCATATCCTTGTGGCCCCCAGTGTTATAGGACCTTCCTACTTGATTAGGCTCAAGACAGGATATTTGGGGCAAGACAAGACCTTCACCAGACTTGTCTCCAACTTTTATCAGTCCACAATGAAGGTAGTCTCAGATACATTCTGCAGGTCCCCTCCTATGTGCCAGGCCATTGGGACCTCAGGGATAAAGCAAAAAACTCCCCTGGTCCCACTACCCATTGTTGGCACCACCTTTGAAAGGGTGGGCATTGACGTAATTGGACCCTTGGACTCCAAGACACGCTTAGGCAAATGGTTTGTTTTGGTGTTGGTAGACCATGCCCCCCGCTACCCAGAAATCATCCCTCTGAGGTCAGTGACTGCATCTGCTTTTGCTAGAGCTCTAATTTGTATATTTACCTGTGTTGGGTTCCCCAAGGATATACTGTCTGACAGAGGCACTAACTTCATGTCTGCATACATGAAGTCCATTTGGGATGAGTCATGAGTGTGGTGTAACGTGCAAGCTCACCGCACCCTATGGCCTCCAAACAAGTGGTCTTGTCGAGAGATTAACTAGACCTCAAAAGGCATGATTATGTGCATGTCCTCTTGCTGTGCCTTCTCGTCCTCTGCAGGGAGGTACCACAGAAAGGAGTAGGGTTCAGTGTTTTTAAACTCCTCTATGGCCACCTAGTTAGGAGACCTCTGAGCCTGAGGAGAAAGCTTCCAAGAAACTACTCGAGGAAGTGGCCAGCAACATGCTGGCCTGGGCCAACTAGATGCACCACCTCTGGAATAAGGTCAAAATCAATCTAGAGGCCACCCAAGAAATCGTGAAACTCTGGTATGACCAGAGAGGAGTTGATGATTTTGGTGCATATGGGGGCAATGATGGATTTGAGTTCTTGAACCAGAGGGGGGGGGAGAGGATCTTTGGAGTGGGCAGAAGGTTTAAGTTTGACAATGATGTTAGTGATCATAGCTTCTGTTACTGGACTGAAATCGCTCCAGGAGGCATTGTTTTTAGGAGTGGGGTTTGTTTTAGGAAGGGTATCCTGTTGGAGTAGAGCAGGGGGGAACGGAGGTATTGAGCGGTGCAGAGAAGGTGGTTGAAGGAGAGTTTTGAGTGTTGGGGAGGGTGTGTAGGATGGTGGAAGGTTTTAGTGAGGGTGGGAGGGAAGAGAACGAAAGTTCGATCATGTTGATTTTGTTCATAAAGAAGCTGGCAATTTCTTTGCATTTGTCAATGGAGGCTAATATTTTAGGAGGGCCAGTGGAGGTTTTTTTTTTACAATTTTAAAAAGTTTTCGAGGGCGGTTTCTGGCCTGATCTAGTTGACAACGTAGGAAGGAGGCTTTTTCGTTAAAAATGTGTTTTTTTGTACTGGGATCTAGCGGTTCTAAGGATAGCCTGAAAAAGGGGGGCAAATGCGCAAGGCAAGGTATCTCCGGCGGCTGAAGCAGAGCAACTGACAGGTTATGAACGAACGCTCGAGCCCAGCCGCCGGAAAAAGAGAAAAGTCGCTTGGGAAAGGAGGCACGCAACGCGGGTGTTGCCAATTCCCTTTCCTTTAATCACAAGCGCACCTCCGTGACAGAAAGGGACAGTGTACTTCGGACGAAGGGCAAATATCGGAAATTGAGCAGCGTGAACGCACGTACGAGGAGGAAAAAAAGGCTCATGCACAGGGTGAGAGGGGGGACGACCATAAATTGGAAGTCCATAGGGGGGGGGCGGAATGGGGAAGCCAGTGCCACCCATGGGCAAAGACTAAGAGTTATATTACAGCAATAGGACAAAGCACAGTGTTAGGGGCTGAAGGAAAAGAAAAACAGCATAGAGCCACAAGATAGTGATCAAAATAGGCATAGGAACGATTAAAATCAGCACAACATCGGCAAAAAGGTACAAGTTAATATAAGCTGCATAATATATTAAAATCAGTACAACATAGCTACATAATATACAAAAGTACAAGCCTAAAGCTTAAAATGAAGGAGAAGCAAGTAGTAGTGACTTATCTGCTGGCGAGCCGCTTTTAAAAGAGGCAGATCATCTCCTGGATACACCCTTTGTTCACTGTTGTTAACTCTAGAACTTTATCCTTTTTGATGTAGAGTGGCTGCTGTGAGTTGCTATTAAAGGATAATGCATAATGTAGCCTCCGGTCTTGTAATGAAATTCAAGACGGGTTAAAATGCCAATGCAAGACAAATGGTGTTTTACTTCTGGCAACCTCACTCTGCTTATTGAAATAGATTCAAATTGAAACCATGCTGTTAGACATGAGGGTCTCTAGTTGGCAGAGGTAGGTACTCCCCACTAGGTAGCTTGGCACAAGAGACTTATCCCAAAGGCAATGTGCTATGTATTTGTACTCAAAACACACAGTAATACAGTGATAACACCACAAATGAACACCACACCAGTTTAAAAAAGAAAGTATCTTTATCTAAACTCAAAAAGACCAAAATTCCAAAAATCTAACACACATGTAATAAGAATATGACTTTAGATTCAAACAACTTAGCCCATAGAAAACTATGGATGCGTGATTTCTCACAAATTACTTGTAGAAGCATCAAAATTCACAAGGCCAAACAGCTGCAGAGAGGGGAAGTGTCGAGAAACAAAGAGATGCATCAGTTCCTGATACCTTGGAGAGGTTATGCAACAGTTCTGCTCCACGCAGGAGAAGTGATGCGTCGAATTCGGTCTGTAGGGGGAAGTAATGCATCAAGTCCAAGAGGATTCTGGTCCAAGGGTGATGCATCGGGAAAACTTTCCACACAGGTGCGATGCTTGGAAATCCTGGATGCATCACAAATCAATGCAGCGAGTGGTGCTGCGTTGGTTTCTTCAGCTGCGATCCCTTGATGCGTCAGTTCTTGCAGCTGCGACAAGCCATGTGTCGGTTCTGTGGTGGTGCGGCGATGCATGGAGATTCCTCTCGCACGGCGGTACTGCGTCGGAAAAACAGCCGCAAGAAGAGTGATGCTCCGATTTCTTCAGTTCTTCTTTTCTTCCAGCTTCCAACAGCAGGGACAACCTCCAGAGGCCCACAACTGGAATAGGCACCTTCTGACAGGTCAGAACTCTCAGCAACAGAGTTCAGGGGAGCTGTGGGGTAAAGTCTTTGTGTCCCTGAGACTTCAGAACAGGAGACCAGAAAACACAGGCCCTTGGAGATCTTCTTCAAGCAGGTTCACAACACATTTCCAGTCTTTGTCCTTTCCTTTCCTTGACAGAAACAGCAACTGCAGGCCAACCCCACGCAGCAAACAGAAAAGGAACAGTACTACTCATCACAGCTCTTCATGTCTTCTCCTTGGCAAAGGTTCCTCTTGAGTCCAGAAATAATCTAAAGATCTGGGGTTTAATGCTACTACTTATACCCCATTTTGTCTTTTTTTCTCTTTGTGCAATTGTCTCTGAGACCAAATCAAACCAGTTCTGTCCTCACTGGTACAATATGACCACATGGGGTGGAGACATCATTGTGCAAGGGAGACAGGCCCTATTCAGGTGCAAGGAAAACTCTTCCCACTACTCTAAATGAAGCCCTGCCCTATTCAGCTCAGCTCAGAATAATTCAGGAGGGGCTGGGCACACCTAAAACCCCTCCATGCCTGTCTACAACGAAGGCACATCCCTAGCCCCTGTCATTCCAAAACCAGACAGTCAATCCACAAACAGGCAGAGACACATAAAATGGTTACACAAGAAAATGCTTACTTTCTAAAAGTGGCATTTATTTATGTACTTAGCTCAGTCGGCCGTGTGCCATAGTTTGTTACCCCCAACCCTGACCCTCCCCTGCCCCACCCCACCACCCGCACTACTACCTCCAGGAGCCGCTACTGCACTGCACCCTCCCAGGGGAGTACCTTGGGTCTACCATAGGGGTGCCTTACATTTGAGAACAGAGAAGGTTGGGCCTGGCAAGTGGGTGCACTTGCCCGGTCAACATGGCATTTTAAAATGGCACACAGACACTGCAGTGTCAGTTCAGAGATAACTTTTCAGGACTACTCATGTGGGTGCACAATCAGTGCTGCAGGTCCACTAGTAGCATTTGATTTCCAGGCCCTGGCACACTCAGTGCACTTTAATAGGGACTTACCAGTAAATAAAATATGCCAATCAGGGAGAACCAATTGTAATAACAATTTAAACAGGGAGGATATGCGCTTTAGCACTGATTAGCAGTGGAAAAAAGTGCCCAGAGTCGTCTAGCCAACAACCACAGGTCAGTAAAAAATAGGAGGAAGAAGCAAAATGTTTGGGGATAACCCTGCAAAAAGGGTCAAGTCCAACACATGACTTACAGCCAGATTCATGAAGCAAAATTGCGATCGCATTAGCTGCGAATCAGCAATTGCGATCGCAATCCGAAGAAAAGGAATTCATGATAGTGAAAAGTTCAAAATTGCGAATTCGCTAAAGAAAAATTGCGAGTTCGCAAAGTAATTTGCAGAATCCTGGAAGAAGCCCTTTAGCGAATCTAAAATTGAGAGAAACCATAGATTCTGCGAATTATTTTGCGAAATCGTAAAATATTCGCAATCGCTATTCAAGAAAAGTCGCAAAATGCGAAAACCCCAAAAATCGCTATTAGCGACGCACAATTTAAGGAGAACCCAAACCAGGTGGTAACCATTAAGGAAAAAAAAATATCTTTTTTTAACAAACTACCCACAGGTGCAGGCCTGACCAAACACACTTAAGGATACACAGCTGGAGCATGAGGACTCTCACAATGCCAGGACTCTACATGGTGGTCAGGCGGCGAAGGCTTCAGCGAGCAGCACGGAACAGATGCAGGATACAGGAGCGAATATTTTGCCAGCGGATCACCCTAATGGGCCAAACTGCAGAGCAAATCTACTCCAAGTACCGCCTGAATGGGGCAATGATCACTAAGCTACTAAGCTGATCCTTGACCTAGACCCCCTGATGCAGCACTCAACAAGGAGGACCAATGCCGTGCCCACCCATGTACAGGTCTTGTGCAGCCTGCACCTCCTGGCCTCCGGACGCTTCCAGGGGATAGTTGCATATGCAGGGGGGATCTCCAGGAGCACCATGTCCCGCTGCCTAAGGAGTTTCCTGGAGGCAATGCTGACCCGGCTAAACCATTACATCACATTCCGAACCACCCAACAGGACTTGATTGAAACCAAGCTGGATTTCTACAACATTGCACAATTCCCCCAAGTAATTGGATGCATAGACTGTACCCACATCCACATCTGCCCACCTGCACAAACAGGAACCGCAAGTCCTACCACTCCCTGAACATCCAGATGGTGTGCAACGCTAAGACAATCATCACGGACATAGTGGCACACATGACTCATTCATTTTCCGGCACAGCGGCATGCACACACGACTGGCCAGGGGAGACTTTGGGGAAGGACACCTTCTAGGTAAGTACACATGCCACTAAATGGTATATTATCACCATGTTGCTGCGCATAACAGGCACTCACCCTCTGCTCATTTCATTCAGGTGACAGCGCCTACGGTCTCCGTGAGTACCTCCTCACCCCATACCTCAACCCTGCCACACCACAGCCACGGCGTTACAATGCTGCACACATCCGCACTAGAAATTGCATTGAGAGGACATTTGGCATTTTGAAGAGCTGCTTCCGCATACTGCACAAGACAGGTGGGGCCCTCAAATACGAGCCTGAGGTCTGCTGCCGCATCGTGGCCATGTGTGCAATACTCCACAACATTTCTACCATGCGCAGGATACCTGTAGAGATATGGCAGTAAGTCAGAAGGGGACAACCACCCACCTGCAAATGCGCGTCATGCTCGCAGGGAAAATCCAGCTGAAGGACACAGATGGCGCAAACAAATCACAATGAACTGTTTCTAGTGCACTCATTCCCCTCACCCAACACTTCACTCATGCATGACAATTGAAATATTGACATGAGTTTGATGTACTGTCATCGAATAAATATTATTGTTGTTTTCACAATAATATTGCATTATTTTCAAAAGATACATTTGAGGTGTATTGCGTCATACATCTCCTTGTTAAAATCTAGTTTGCGACATCAACATTATCGGCGCCATCTTGTCCCTTTTTAGGCTCATTTGTGCGCATAAGTGGCAGCCCTTTTGAATGCCATGGCCCCTCTGCCCACTGCCGATAGCCAGCGTGTCTCTCTCTCGCTCTCCTAACCCTGTAAGCATCCCCCGCATGCTGACAGCCCCCGCTCACACATGCCTGGGCCATAAAACTATCTTCAGCGCAACCCTACCTCGGAACCACATCCCGTTCCCAGTTAAACACCTCCCTCCATTCCTTTCATGATCCTGTATCTTTTGATAAACCCCCTTTCCTCTGTGCCCGATTGTCCTGCTCGTTCCCAGGCTGCAACCTGGCCCTGCGGATGCAGTTTATTGCCTCCATACAGTAGGAAGTTTCCCCCATCAAATGATCCTCGACTGATCAAAGCCCCCACCCCATGAGATCCGATCAGCCGCATGCATTCCGGGAATCGGCGAAATGCCCAGCTGCGCGACAATCATCACCTGTTGAGACCGGGGTGGGGACTTCTACTGTAAATGTGTGTGGGAACGGGCTTGAAGCGGGGATTCCGAGGATGTCTTTCCGTACATCAAAGTGTTGACAATGATGTGTTTCATGCAATAAAGCCATAAAACTGTGTATAAGAGGCCAGGCCTCAGAGATGCGGTTAGAGCACCTCGAGAAGATACCCTGTTGTCTGATTTGATGTGTTCTGCTCCGTCGGAATAAACTCCTGTTTCCTGCCTTCCAGTCTCCAGCGCCTGCCTCTTTGTTTGATAGATTTGAGTGGTATGAGGGGCGGTTAGCGCCGGGCAATACTTAAAAGGTTCTTGGTCGACATCGGCCCTACCCTTTTTCTACAATTGGCGCCCAAAGTAGGGCCCATCAGTGACACAATGATCCAGTGGGAGAGGTCCTGACGACAGAGTGAACGACTGCAACGATCGAGAGAGCTCCTGTCCGATAGACCTTCGTCTGACAGCCGATCATCCGAACTTCACCGGTTCCAAACAAACCTCTCTCGAGTGATCTACGGTCCTGACTGGGAACCATCAGGAGTGCCGCAACAGTTACGGAGAATAGAGGACTATCGGGCGCTGGATGCGGAAGACGAGAAACTGTCCATGCGGTCCGGGTAAGGTCATGTAACAACACAAATTGCGAAATGATTGTTTGATTGTTTGGAAAATACTAGTATTACTCTTCGATTGTTGGTTCTTTTTGGAGATATTCTCTGTCTGCAAACGGGGAAGAATAGAAATATTCTCTATTCCTTTGCAGATAGTAAAGGATAGGTAAACCGGACTTTTGTCCCCCATTGTAACCCGTCGTGCCTATTTTTCTCCCCACTGATTGATTGATTGCCCGAACATTGAACGTTCGAGGTTTGTCCTTTTGAGATTCTCTCTGTCTACAAACGGGGAAGAATAGAAATATTCTCTCTTCCTTTGCAGATAGTGAGGGGTAGGTAACGCAGACTTTTGTCCCCCATTGTAACCCGTCGTGCCTATTCTTTCTCCCCACTGATTGATTGATTGTCTGAACATTGACTGTTCGAAGTTGGTTCTTTGAGATATTCTCTGTTTGCAAATGACGTAGAATAGAAATATTATGTCTAGTCATTGCAAGTAGTGAAGGATAGGTAGTGTGGACCTTTGTCCCCGGTTGTAGTCTGTCATGCCTATCTTCTCCCCACTGATTGGTAGTTGGTTCAGCCCGGACCGCTTATTAGAGATGAACCATCCAGCTCCACTGGAAGGCACCCCTAATAAGGACATGTTCATGAAGCATGGATTAATCGCCATAACCTATAGCAAACTATGGCATAAATATACAAGAATGGATCAGGAAAGTCAGTGGCCACTGATAGGATCCTTCAATGAGGATAAAATAAACGCACTGGAAACAGCCCTTCGTAACGATAAGACAACGCCCACTATGCTTGATAGTCTCGGCATGTAGCGCAAAGAAGCAGAACAACGAAAAAAGAGAAACGAAATTAGATTAGAGAAAGAGCTACGAAAAGCAGCTCACCTAGCTGCTAGAAAGTTAGAGGAAGAGATAAAGGAAAGAGAGGAAGCCAAACGAAAGCAAGAGTCCGAAACATCGAGTCAGTGTCCTGTCAGAACACCCTCTAAACTCTACTCTGAGTTACCCTTGAAACAGCGAGCAAACGATGATCTATTATTAGGTCCTCCAATCATCTACATGCCCCCTCCATATGCCCCTTCCCAGCCCTTAGTACAGCACCTGCCACCCCCAAGCACAGACGAGAGTAGTACCAGGGCCTCGGTCCTCATGGCCTCCGCACCAGCCGAACCCCTTGTACTCGATACAGCACGAGCAGCAGGATTAGACGACCCTGAGGCCCGAAAGACAGATTCCTCGAGAATGAACAGGTTGAGCAAAGATGAGCGAGCAGGGATCGTCAAGGTAGTAAAGACACTAGTAGAACGGAAGGAGAGTGAGGAGTACATCATGGATATGTTCAACTCATATGCTGGGAGCCACAGACGGCACTTTGTTGTACGATTATGTTACCATGCCCTAAATGCTTATGAGGACCGATACCGAGACAAAGGTCCTGAGAGCCTAACGACTTTGTATAGAAAGGTTGATATCGGGGATGAGGGCGAGTGTGACGTGACGGACCTCCTTGCGCGTACGCTTGAGGTTTTCCGCCACCTCACTGAACAAGGGTTGGAAGCTAAACCTACGACTCCTGTAGCGACCGAACCACGAATAGAACAAGCTAGCGCCATGATGCCTATAAGGGAGGCTGCTCCTTACTGGGTTCCCCCACGAGGTCAGGGAACACACGATGATGTTAACCATCAAGATGCAAAGGGTAGGGCAGTGTATAACTGGGTCTACCAACCATGTGATCAGCAAGATATTCTGACGTTCCGAAAATCTCTGCCCGATTTACGGAAAAACCCCACTGCCTTTTATACTGAACTAGGTACAGCCTTAGGTTCAACGATTATGACCCTAGCTGACATCGACTTGTTTTTCGGGTTATGTCTGCCAGCTGATGTGTGGAAGCAAATCCGGAAAGTTGACCACCTTGAGCTGTTCGGACATACCTGGTCACAACTCGATGGCATAGATAGACAACGAGAGCCTGGACAGAAACCTTTGAAATCCATTTTAGAACTCTCAGACAAAATTGTGCAGAAACTGAAAACCCTGATCCCAGAAAAGAAGGTGGACTGGTCGATAGTGACGGCATGCCTCCAGAAACCCCAGGAAGACGTGTCAGAATACTTCTCCCGGTTCGAAACAGTGTTTTCCAATTACAGCGGCCAGGACATGACCACTGCAACCGGACATCATCTGTTTGTCCAGAACTATGTTAAAGGTCTGTCACAGGAGGTCTCTCAGAAACTACAGGCCAGCAAAAGTAGTTGGGCAGCCTCCAAACCTGCGGCTATCCTCCAGATGGCCCAGTAGTATGAGCATCAGAAGAATGAAAACGATAGAGCGACCGAGAAAAAGAAAAAGGACTTGAAGGAGAGGGTGATGATTGCAGTTGCAAGGGGTGACTATAGGACGAGAGCAGTACAAGGGAAATTACCAGTCGAATGCTCCTAGAAACCCACCCCCAAACATTGTACACCCACACCCTATGTTGGACGAAAAGATATTGGTGAGGACCAGTGTGCATTTTGCAAGGGATTCGGCCATTGGAAATCCCAGTGTCCGGTCCTGTTAGAGATGAATAAGAATAGGGACACCAGAGACGTAGCGGGTGGACCAAGAAATAGAGGACAAGGACAAGGGTCCGCGAATGACACAAATAACGACAGACCAGGCAGACCAAACACATTTGACCGTCCCCGACAGAATCAGTACCAACAGTCTGACTGTGACGACGCCCACGACTTCGCATAGGACTGCCAAGGGCAAGGGAGGGATCCAGTCGAGCTCTATGTTGACCAACAAGGTCCTTATGTCACCGCTGGGTACAAACTCTCCATTTTTGGTAGACACTGGCGCAACACGTAGTGCGTTATCTAAACGACTGATTCCAAGGGCACCCTTGTCTGGCTCACTTGTAACATCGATAGGTTTCAATGGAACGCCCTCCACTAACCCCTTGTCCACACCGATCTCCTTTGACTTAGAAAATAACATCACTGACACAACGTTTTTGCTTTCATCCAACACCCCTGATGCCATTATGGGACTTGACTTACTGAAACATTTCCTAGCTACCATTAGGTGTTCGCAAGACGGAGTTCGGGTCTTTCTGTACGTTAACCCGGCTCTGCTCAGACTTTGGCCTTCCCGACGCATGTTTTCCATCTCTGACGCTGACTCGTCCCTACTTGGCACTCTACCTCCATATCTGTGGGCCAAGACTGACTCGGATGTAGGACGCATGATGATCGACCCAGTGCACATAACTGTTCGACAGGACGCAATACTCCCAAAACTTCCACACTATCAGATATTGCCCGAGAGCGAGAAGGCATTGGTAAAGATTATCCAGTCCCTGATAGATGCATGAGAGGTAGAGGAAGTAGTTAGCAATGTTTGCAACAGCCCTATCCTACCCATTATAAAGAAGCAAGGCGAAGAAATGAGAAAGCGTATCGCTTCATCATCGACCTACGAGAGGTTAACAAAGTAGTTGTACCTCAGTACCCTGTGGTCTCAGACATTACCACCATTCTGATGCTGATTCCTTCCACTACCACCACTTTCACTGTCATTGATTCAAGAACGGCTTCTTCTCTATCCCCATCCACCCAGACAGCCGATACCTCTTCGGCTTCACCCTAAAGCCCGCTCGTATAGATTCTGTCGAGCACCCCAAGGCTACACAGAAAGTCCCAGCATCTACAGTCAGGCCCTCAAGAGACAACTGGAGGAAGTCCAGTTACTGGATGGAGTGGTGTTGATACAATACGTTGATGATATCCTTTTGGCGGCCGACACCACTCCACTTGCAGTCACAGCCACCATCCAACTCCTGCACTTCCTTGCGGAAAATGGCCACAAGGTCTCCAAAAAAAAGTTGCAATTCTGCCAACCCCAGGTCACTTACCTAGGCCACCTCTTGTCCAAAGACGGAAGGAAACTTACTCCTGACCGAATCCAGACCATTCTAGAGACCCCTGTCCCTAAGACCCAGAAACAAGTCCGCTCCCTGCTAGGCCTCACTTCCTTCTGCCGACAGTGGTTGCCAAATTTCAGCCTCATTGTGAAACCACTACTTTCTCTGCTGGCTAAAGATGTCCCTTTCCCACTCCCTTGGACCCCTGAATGCCAATACTCCTTCATAGAACTAAGAGATGCCCTCTGCTCAGCCCCTGTCCTAGGAACCCCCGATTACACGAAGCCCTTCTCCCTCTACACTCACGAAAGGGAGGGATGCGCTTTGTCTGTCTTGACCCAGTCCATTGGCCCAAAGCAACGCCCATGCGCCTGCTTCTCTGCCACTCTTGACCCTGTAGCCAGAGCTTTACCTGCCTGCCTTCGAGCTGTGGCTGCTGCTGCTATCTCTATCCGACAAAGTGAGGGTATTGTGCTCTCGAACTCCCTCACAGTGTTAGTACCCCATGCGGTTTACACCCTCCTGAACCAGACTAAGACGCAACACCTGACAAGTGCTCGACTGACTGGGTACAAACTGACTCTGCTTGCACCCCACATCACCCTGAAAAGATGCACCACACCGAACCCGGCGACTTTGTTACCCCTACCAGAGAACGATCCCAATGTGTCCCCTGTACATGACTGTGTGACCCTCACGGACGAACAGACTAGGAGTAGGGTTGACCTCAGAGACACGGCCTTCCCATACCCTGAGGGAGAGCTGTGGGAGGACAGCTCTTGCATTAAACTCCCCGATGGCACCACCTCAGCTGCTTATGCAGTTACCACAGCCCGAACCATAGTAGAGACAGCCCGCATCACACAACAATCTGCACAGGCAGCAGAACTGATTGCCCTCACCCGAGCATGTATCCTGGCAGCAGGAACCACAGCAAACATTTACACCGACAGCCAGTATGCCTTCGGGGTGGTTCATCATTTTGGGCTCCTATGGAAGGAGAGGGGATTCTTGACCTCGCATGGCACCCCCATCTTACACGGAGATCTAGTCTCTGCCCTGACCGAAGCAGTCCTACTTCCCAAGCAACTCGCAGTAATCAAATGCCAAGCACACAAAAAGGTGACAGACATCATTGGGCAGGGGAATGCACTGGCTGACATCACTGCCCGAACCACAGCCGAGAATAGGACAACGACATGCATGTATGTGACCAGGTCACAAGCAGAAAAATGGACGGACACTAGGGAAACTATTAGGGACATCCAAATGGCCAGCTCACAACACGAATTGACTGGATGGGCATGGGTGGGATTGAAAGACGATGAAGGCTGCTGGCGGACAAAAGACACAAACAAATGGTTGCTACCCAATTCCTACCTGGTCCCCATACTGACCATGGCACACTCTCCTGCACACATAGGATCTGCCCCTATGACCGAACTTGTCTCCAAAGTTTGGCACAATGACAAAATCACAGACTCTGCTAAACGTCTGGTCCAACAATGTCTGATATGCCTGCAACACAACCCTGGGAAAGGAACTGTAGTACCCCGGGGAGGGTTTGGGGTTCCAAATCATCCATTTGAAGACTTGCAGATGGACTACATCCAGCTGGAAAGATGCCAAGGTCTGAAGTATGTACTTGTTGTCGTGTGCGCATTTAGCAAGTGGGTGGAAGCCTATCCAACCCGCGACAACACTGCCATTGCCACTGCAAAAGTACTACTGAAAGATTTCTTCCCTCGTTATGGCCTTTGTCGAATTTTGTGGAGCGACAATGGCCCCCACTTCTTAGCCGAAGTTATCCAACTCAACTTGAAGGGGTTGGGTGTAAAACAAAAATTCCACGCAGTCTTCCACCCTTAATCTGCTGGACTAGTTGAGCGCATAATGCCACACTGAAGCTCAAACTAGCTAAGATAGTGGCTACCACAGGACTGAAATGGCCAGACGCTCTCCCACTGGCGTTGCTATCAATGCTTTCCACCCCCACCAAACACCACTTGACACCTTACGAGGTCGTTTTTAGCCGGCCTATGAGCATCTGGTCTGCACCGAAACCGACTTCCATTCACGACGTCCCGGACGTCCTAATGTCTGATTACTTGTACAACCTGACTAGGACACTGTCTGTTATCCATCAACAGGTGCTGCATGCCATTCCTGATGCTTCCAGGGGCCCCGGCGACTTCGTCCTAAGACGCAATTTCCAGCGATCAAAGAGCCTGGAACCTCAATGGACGGGCCCCTGGCAAGTCTTGATCACCACCGAACAGCTCTTTGAGTGGAGGGGAAGCGCAACTGGGTGCATGCACACCACTGTAAGAAGATCTCTTCGACCCTGACGACGACCGAAGACGTGACCACTAAAGAAGAGCTCCTGAACAAAGATCGACCATCCCTGAACTGTTACCCTGATAAAGAGACACTTGAACTGACAGAATTTCCCGATCCCACTGTGCCATCCAGAGAAGGGTATAACCTGCGTCGAAAGAAGGGAGCTTCGGCTAAGCAGACCACTGACTAAGTCATAATTCTCAGAGCGGTGGCCTAACACTACTAAGGCTGCCAGGGGAGAAGCCAGACGAAGTTTGTGGTCCTGCCCGCTACCGAGCCCCTTGAAGATGATGGAAACGCCCGACAAGAAGATGATGGAAGCCCCCAGCACGAAGATGATGAAAGCAACCGGACAGCCGAAGATTCGCTACAGAAACCCAAAGACTGACAAAATCCACAGTTCAAAGACTATTGCACTTTTTATCGCCCTTCTCTTTTGCCTCCTCCTCATGACCACCCTCTGGATTATGGAAGAGAGCGCACCAGCTCATGAGACATTCCTGACCACTGCACAGCCTACCACAATGAAAGAACACTATCTGATCTCTCTTTCACCCCAACTCCGAGAAAGGCGTAAGGAGTTTTGGAACAACTCCTTCGTGCAATTGCTGCACCAACACAATCTTGCCACCAATGCCACCAACTGCTGGATCTGTGGGTTGCTACCCCACGCCACTGGACATTTTATACCCTTCATCCCTTCACCCTCCTCAATTCACAGCTCCTGCCTTGCCTGGCTGATCCTCTTGCAAGAAAGCTACAGGAATAATGCCACCTCCAGCAGAACTATGACACATTTCTTTCATGGGGTCTGGCAGAACAAAACAAGGAAAACTGCTGCACACTTTTGCCCCCTGACATCCAACGACTCTATCCACATGGACATCCCCGTCAAAGAGCGGGTTGAAATGCAGGTGTTCAACAACCCGACCTGACCCACCTTCTCCTACCTCCGGAAACGAACAGCTGCCACCCTGACTGTGGCCCTATCCGTCGTCAATGTCACAGGCCTTATGTGTATCAAAGGGTTTGGGACGCAGCTGGTAGGCCACAGCGCTTGCCGCATCACCAGAACTCTGGACTCAACTGATCCACCCTCTTTTGTCACTTCTCCGAATATGTACTTTGTTTGTGGTACAAAGGTTTACACCTGGCTCCCCAAAGGCTGGGGGGGCACCTGTTACATTGCCTTCATCCTTCCTCCGACCTATGTAGCTCCAGCGAATCATCACAGACAAAAACGAGCTAAAGACATTGAGCAAGCCGACTCCACCGGAGCACAGTTCCTCGACGCAATGAAGGGACTTGTTCCACTCTGGGGTCCGATGGCGAACAGCCGTGCCATCCAACATTTGACTCCGGCAGTTGAAATGATTTGATTTGATTTGATTTGATTTGGGATTTCTAAAGCGCGTAGCTACCCATTGGGCGTCCCAGCGCTAACATAAAGCTTGACATACCTCTAGTAGGTGGTATTATTTGGGGAACAACTAGGTTTTTAGCAGTCTGCGAAATGCGTGGAGATTGTTTTCTTTCTGTATGTTAAGGAGAAGACTGTTCCAGAGTCTAGCGGCGTTGTAAGAGAAGCTGCGATCGCCGGCGCGAGCCTTTCTTATTCTGGGAATGTCTGCTAAAAACAGGGTGTCTGATCTCAGTTCTCTGGAGGCTTTATGGCGCTTAACCAGGGGTCTCAGGATTGGTGGGCCCTTGCCTTGTAAGATCTTATGGGAGATGCACAAGGCTTTGAAGGAGATACGTTCTTGAATGGGCAGCCAGTGAAGGGCCTTGAGGGAGGGTCTGGCTGAGCATCTTGATTTTGTTCCCGTCAGTAGTCTTGCTGCAGCATTTTGAGTGTGCTGCAGTTTCTTTATGGTCGCTATGGGTGCACCTAGATATAGGGCATTTCCGTAGTCCAGTCTTGATAAAATTAGACCCTGCAACAGAATTTTTCTAGACTGGGGGGGAATGAGCGGGAGGATCTTGCGGGCTGTTCTCATGAGCCCGAAGCAGGTTCCGGCTGTCTTTCTTGCTTGGGTTCTGAGGTTGAGCTCCTGGTACAGCCAAAAGCCAAGACTTTTTATTTCTTGTTTTGGCGTGGGAGGGGTGCCCATGCTGGCTGGCCAGGCGAGGGTTGAGGGTAGTTTGTTTGGGTTGCACAAAAGCATGACTTCGGATTTCTCTCCATTGAGTTTAAGCCTGGAGTCGCCCATCCAGATGGAGATATTGTTCAGACAGGAAACTAGATTGTCCATTGATTGGTCTGCTTGGTTGATGGAGACGACTAGTTGTGTGTCGTCCGCATACATGACCGCCTTGATGCCGAATGGAGTGACGACGTCATCCAGGGGGGCCATGTATACATTAAAAAGTGTGGGGCTCAGGGAGGAGCCCTGAGGGACTCCACAGTTCAAGGGGAGGGATTTGGATTGGCCATGGCTGTCGGCTACTTTGAAAGTCCTATTTTCCAAGTATGATTTTAACCATGCCAAAGCTAGGTCTGAGATGCCCGTTTTTTGGAGACGGTGTAAGAGAATGGTGTGGTCCACCGTGTCGAAGGCAGCGTTCAGGTCGAGGAGGATCACTGCCACTGATCCTCCTGCGTCTAGAATAGACCTTGCCTCCTCCATCACTGCCAGAAGGGCGGTGTCAGTACCTTGTCCGGGTCTGAATCCTGTCTGTGAGCGGCGGAGAAGACCGTTAGATTCCAGGAATTTTGAGAGTTGTTCATTGACGATTCTCTCCGCCACTTTATTGATGCCTGGAAGGAGGGAAATGGGTCTGAAGTTTGAGGGGTCCAGGGGGTCCAGATGCGGTTTTTTTATGAGTGCGCGGACTACCGCGTTTTTCCAGCTGATGGGAACTATGCCGCTGGTGAGCGAGGCATTTATCAGCGTCGAGAGGTGGGGAGATATAATGGGTGCTACCAATTTGAGTTTGCTCATGGGGACTGGATCGTCTGGTGAGCCGCTTTTCACCCGGTTGAGAGTATCCAACAGCTTCTCGGTTGAGACGGGAAGGAAAGCATTAAGCAAAGGTAAATCTGGGTTGACGGGCCCAGGTGGGAGGTCCATGGGGGAATTGGTATTTGGAAAGGTCATTATTATTTTTGAAATTTTGGCTTAGAAAAACTCAGCGAGTTGGGTGCATCTAGTACCGGATGGATCGGCCACTGGTTGCAGTTCGGGTACTTTCAGGAGACTTTTTACTACGCGATATGTCTCTCTGGAGGAGTTGGATGCAGCCATGATCCTTTCTTCATAGTACGTGGCTTGTGATTTTTTGATGAGACGTTTGTATTGTTTCATAGTTGCTTTATAGGATTCTTTATTGTTGGGAGTCCAGTCTTTTCTCCAAGCCCGTTCCAGTCTTTTACCTTTTTTGCGTAGTTCACGTAGTTCCGGTGAGTACCAAGGGGATTTGTAAGAGTTTCTCTTACTGGGTAGTTTTTTAATAGGGAGGACTGCGTCTAACGACGATGTTATCCATTCTCGAAGTTGATTGTCTGCTACCGAGGGATCAAGATTCAGGGTAGGGGAGGTAGCTAAAAGTTGGAGGGACCAGGCATCCGTGTTTAATTTATTCCACGGGCGGGATGGTGCTTGGGGTATCTGGTTGGGAGTGGGTTGACGAGAGGTAGGGATGTTGAACAGGATAAGATGGTGATCTGTCCATGGGATGGGAAGAGGAGTGGAGGTAGACAGCTCTTGTATATTTGAAAAGATGGGGTCCAGAAGGTGGCCCTTTTTGTGCGTGGGCTGGGGGTTTTTCAAGGAAAGACTGATTGCTGAGAGGTCTTCCTTGATGTCTTCTGCTGTTTTATTCCCTAGATCGTCAAAGTGAACATTACAGCTGGCATCCTTGCAAACAATACAGCTGAGCTTCAAGCGGTCCGCCTGGTGGCTCTCCAGAACTGCCTTGTCCTAGATGTGGTTCTAGCGGATCGTGGAGGAGCATGCCGTATCATTGGGTCCAGCTGTTGCACCTATATACCAGACAATTCACCCTCAGTGTACAAAGCCATTGAACACCTCCACAGACTTTCCTCAGAAGTTCACCAGGAACAAGAAGAATGGTTGCTTGGTGGTTGGTTCTGGAGTACTGTGAAGAACTGGGGGTGGAGGTTATTTATGATCATACTGATACAGATTGTCATAACATGTGGATTCTGTCTGGGCATTCAATGCTTGCCGCCTCTGTGTTCACTATGTGCAAACTGTATCTGCCCTAAGACTTTGGATTTCGAAAAAGAACGTATGAAAGCATTGTACGATGTCGAGGTTAGGAACATGATGAGGATCGACATTGATTAAACATGCTGGCTAGATATGTTGAAAAGGGAGGACTGTTAAAATCTAGTTTGCCACATCAACATTATCGGCGCCATCTTGTCCATTTTTAGGCTCATTTGTGCCCATAAGTGGCAGCCATTTTGAATGCCATGGCCCCTCTGCCCACTGCCGATAGCCAACGCGTCTCTCTCTCTCTCCTAACCCCGTAAGCATCCCCCGCACGCTGACAGCCCCCGCTCTCACATGCCTGGGCCATAAAACTCTCTTCAGCGCACCCCTACCTCGGAACCACATCCCGTTCCCAGCTAAACACCTCCCTCCATTCCTTTCATGATCCTGTATCTTTTGATAAACCCACTTTCCTCTGTGCCCAATTGTCCTGCTCGTTCCCAGGCTGCCACCTGGCCCTGCGGATGCAGTTTATTGCCCCCATACAATAGGAAGCTTCCCCCATCAAATGATCCACGACTGATCAAAGCCCCCACCCCATGAGATCCGATCAGCCGCATGCATTCCGGGAATCGGCGAAATGCCCAGCTGCGCGACAATCATCACCTGTTGAGACCGGGGTGGGGACTTCTACTGTAAATGTGTGTGGGAACGGGCTTGAAGCGGGGATTCCGAGGATGTCTTTCCGTACATCAAAGTGTTGACAATGATGTGTTTCATGCAATAAAGCCATAAAACTGTGTATAAGAGGTCAGGCCTCAGAGATGCGGTTAGAACACCTCGAGAAGATACCCTGTTGTCTGATTTGATGTGTTCTGCTCCGTCGAAATAAACTCCTGTTTCCTGCCTTCCAGTCTCCAGTGCCTGCCTCTTTGTTTGATAGATTCGAGTGGTATGAGAGGCGGTTAGCGCCGGGCAATACTTAAAAGGTTCTTGGTCGACATCGGCCCTACCCTTTTTCTACATCCTGATTTCTTAGAGGGCATGCTTTTCTCATCAGCATGTCCCTGCATGATGAGCAAAAATGTCATTGGCACCTCCGGCCCGAAGCTTCGAGTCACCTCTCAACCTCTTTCTCCGGATTCGCCTGTGATGCAGCAGTGGGCCTGCTGCTGCGGCGTGGAACACTAACCGGTGGCAAAGAAAGGCTGCTGTGGCTAGATGTTCCCTCACTAGCGTCATCCCCTCCTGCCTGGCCGTGGCCAGTTGCCTGCAGAGCTTAAACTGCAGTGGTTGCCTGCTCAAGTGCCCGTGCCACGTCCTGGCAGCATTGGACCATCTGGATTTGCATGGCCAATGATCTACGGGACAGCTGGGATGTTGCGTTGCCAATTAAATAATTGGGGCGCCTGTACCCAAGAGGCGTGTTAGGAGCTGGCGGTGGCGGCGCCGGGTGAGGTCCTGCTGGGTCAGCATGGCCTCAGTGTTTGCCTCAACTGCTGTGGTCATCCGCTCCATCCGGTCAGACAGCTGGCCAACATTCCTGGCTGTACTGTGCAGCTGCAGATGTACTGCTGCAAGCTGTCGTGCCTGTTGTTGGTGGATGCGCAGCATGCGGCACTCTATTGAAAGACCCAGCACACGCACAGTCACCCGCCTCCTGCCGGCGCGTGGTGTAGTTTGGCGCCGCTCCCTGACTTGTGCGCTGGACTGGGTGGGCACAGTAGGTGTGCGTTGTGTTGGTGGCCTGGCGGCTGCTGGTGTTGCCGATGCCACTGGCATGGGTCTCACAGTTGGCGATAGTGGCGCGCCTGTTGTCGCTGGCGTTGCAGGTGATGGTAAGGCTGCTGGCGCTGGTGCTCGCCCTGATGGACCTGGTTGTGTGGATGGATGTGCGTCACCCTCAGAATCCTCATGATTCTCGTCAATTTGCATCCCCTCACAGTCACTGCGGGTCTCTTCAGCGCCACCTGTGATGTAAAGTGGACGTTGATTAATTACATGTATCTTTCACATGG
Organism: Lissotriton vulgaris; assembly: GCF_964263255.1. Lineage (NCBI taxonomy): Eukaryota > Metazoa > Chordata > Amphibia > Caudata > Salamandridae > Lissotriton > Lissotriton vulgaris. Next base: position 964,475,696 of record NC_141695.1, read on the forward strand.
AAGGTTGCTACATGCATGCAGGCTAGCATTCCCTGACTGGCTGTTGGATTGATTCTATTAGGACATATCTGGCTGTGTGGGGCTGAATGTAAATTGTGGTCAGACTACATGTCCCACAATGCAATAGGGATATTCTGGTGTGCATGGGCTGCATGACTGGGGTTTCTAATGGGTAGCTCTAGGGTCATGGCCATTGTTAGGGGACAGGGTCGCAGTTGCATGGCACTTACCTTGCCTTTCTTGGGTGGGTCGGGAGGAGTCCAGCCGGGTTACCCCCATGCATGCCTCAGGTTGCAAGGTGTCCTCAACGAGGTCCTCCAATGGGGTGTTGGGAGGGACTGTTGGCTCTCCCCCTCCTGTTGCAACACGCTCACCCAGCCTCTCGGCGATCCTCTCCTTGGCACGACCTCGGAGGTCGTACCACCTCTTCTTGAGATCGTTGTTTGATCGCTGGGTGACTCCAACTGAATTTACTTTTGCTCAGATGCGCAACCAAATTCGCCTTTTGTCGGCCTCTGGCACCCTCCTGGAGTCCTTCCCGAACAGTCTGTCATGATCTCTACAGACTTCCTCAATCAGATGTTCAAGCTCCTGTTCGGAGAATTTAATTTTTCGCTTTCTCCCTGTGGAACTGGTCCCTGCTGCTTCCTGTGATATTGCAGCAGTGGGGTGTATCCTGAATCACAGCTGGAGGTGGTTTAATGTTATGTTAATATTAATGTTATAGTAATTTGTATAGCGCGCGGATGCCCCAGCCAAGGGGCGTCCCGGCGCTGCGAGCAGACTAATTGCAGAGAGTTAGAGGCGCAGAGAAATGGAAGAATTATTGGAAGAGATGAGTTTTGATGGCCTTTCTGAAGGCTAAAAGGTCCTGTATACCACGGATAGCTTCGGGAAGGCTATTCCATAGCTTAGCAGCTAGGAAGCTAAAGGATCGGCCGCCTACTCTGGCCAGTCTGGTGCGGGGGATAATCGCGAGATGTTGTCCCTCTGAGCGGAGCGACCTCCTAGGAATGTACTCCGACAGGAGGGGGCACAGCATTGGGGGGGAAGCGGTTTTAAGGATTTTAAAGGCTAAACACAGTGCCTTAAACTGGATCCTTTTACCCACCGGGAGCCAATGCATTTTTTTCAAGGCTCCGGATACCGAGGAATGGCGAGAGAGACCTACCAGAGCCCTGGCTGCCGCATTCTGGACTCTCTGCAGTCTGGTGGTTTCGGCAAGGTTTGCCCCCAGTAAAAGAGAGCTGGCATAGTCCAGTCTAGAAAGGATGGTCGCCTGAACAATTAGCTGGCGGGTGCGGCAGTCGAAAAACTTCAAAATGGGTCTGATGTTACGTAAAATGCCAAAGCAAGTGTCAACCACTTTTTTTGTATGGTGAGTGAACTTTAGTGCCGAGTCCACCCAGACTCCCAGTTTTTTGACGCATTCCTTTGGCTTGGGAGGTTGGCCTAGGACATCAGGCCACCAGTTGTCTCCCCAGGACGAGGTGTTTTTCCCCAGGAGCAGTATCTCTGTTTTCCCGGCGTTCAGTTGGAGGAAATTCGCCGTCATCCAGTTGGTGATGTCAGTAAGTGTCTGTTTGAAGTGATGAGCCTCCAGACCACTGTTGTCATTAAGAGCCACCACCAACTGGGTATCATCAGCGTAGGATACCAGTGCTAGTCCATTCCTTCTAGCCACCTCTGCCAGAGGGCGGACATAGACATTGAACAGGGTAGGGCTCAGGGAAGAACCCTGCGGCACTCCCTGTCCGATGTTATGCTCCTTAGAGATGTAAGGGGGGGTGGAGACTCTGAAAGACCTGTTGGAAAGGAAGTCTCTAAACCATCCCAGGGCTGTCCCTGTAATTCCAATTTCCTCCAATCTCGTCAGAAGGACCTCGTGTGACACCGTATCGAAGGCAGCACTGAGCTCCAACAGGACCAGTGCAGCCATTCCGCCGGTGTCAAGAATGGTACGGAGGTCCTCTGTAACACTGAGCAAGGCTGTCTCGGTGCTGTGACCAGCTCTAAACCCGTGTTGGGAGTCATCCAGAATGTTGTTGGTAAGAAGGAAGTTGGTCAGAATGTTGTTGACATGTGCCTCAATGATTTTGGCAGGCCAGGGAAGCAGTGAGATGGGCCTGAAATTCTCAGGAAGCGTAAGGTCTAGAGTGGGTTTTTTTAAGATGGGGGAAACCCAAGCCTGCTTCCTTTTGGAAGGAATTCTGGCGGTAGAAAGAGACAAGTTGATAATGTCTCGAATATGTTCTGTGATAAGTTTGTCAGCTTCACAGAAAGTATCCGGTTTTAAGGGATCCGCCGGGGAGCCAGATTTCATTTTCCTGCCGATTTTTTGAAAACTCTCTCGCTCAAGTGTAGGAAGAGAGGAGAGAGAGGGCCTGGTAGGGTCAAAAATGGCCGATGACTGCGGGCGTTTTGGGAAGGTGTCATAGATTTTCTTAATCTTATTGGTGAAGAAATTAGCCATATTGTTGCAGAGGTCAGGGGAAGTAGTGGTAGTGATAACGGGTTTTTTCGCAGTAAGGTCTTTCAAGATTTTAAAAACAGATTTCGAGGTGTTGGAGCTACTGCTGATTTCATTGGCATAGTATGCCGCTCTTGTTCTGCAAACCTTACGGTGATAAGTTTTCTGGAGTAGGACATAATTCTGTTTGAGGTTGGCATCGTAATTTTTCCTCCAACCCCTCTCTGCCTTTTTGCATTCCTTTTTCAAAGTTGCTAGTTCAGAATTGTACCAGGGACTAGCCGTGTGGGTGCGGGCCTTGGTCCATCTGGCAGGGATCAGGGTGTCAAGTGCCTGGGTGATCCAAAGGCAAAACTGGTCATACTCTACGTCCAGGTCCTCACTTGGGGGAGGGGGATTTAACAACAGGAGGTTGTGTAAGTCTTCAAGGCGAAGTTTTCTCCATGGAAGTTTTTGAACTAACGGAGTAGGCACCTCTGCAGGGCTCGAGTTGCAGGAGATTGACAATATTACTAGATGGTGGTCTGTCCAGGTCATGGGAATAGGCGGGCCTGCGGATCCACTCGTAATGTTAGAAAAGATGGGATCAAGAAGGTGTCCCGCTCTATGGGTGGGACCACTTACGAGTTGATTAAGTTGGAAGGCAGCGAGATCCGCGAGAAAGGTGGCAACTTTGGGCTCGGTGTCTCTATCTAGATGTAAATTGAGATCACCTATGATCGTAAAGTTAGCCGTTTTGGTAATGTTAGTGCCCAGATACTGTAAGAGTGAGTTAATGAAAGGGGCGTCTGCGCCAGGGGGTCTATAGATCAGAAGGCCAGTTGCGCAGAACTGTGAGTTGGCTTTGATAGAAAAGCGAGCGCTTTCGCTGCCCTTAATGTCCACTTTAATTAGTTGGCAGGCATGATGATATTTGATTATGAGCGCTAACCCACCCCATCTCGTGCTCCTGTTCACAGTGTGTATGGTATATCCCGTAGGAGTAGCTAGGTTGCAGACCGAGTCCATATCGTCAAGGAGCCACGTCTCGGTCATGAACAGGGCATCAAGAGAGTGATCTGTTAAGAGGTCATGAATTTCTAGATGATGTTTCTGCATAGATCTAACATTTAGGTGACCTAGCCTGAGGGCCTGGGCCTGGGGCGGTTTGGGTTTAGTTTTGGTAGTGGAGCAGAGTTGGGAGGGGTGTAGTAGGGGATGTAATATATGGGCTGGGTTGCGTCTTGGACAAGAACAGGTGGAGTGCTGAAGACTCAGCAACTCTGTTTTAGAGTAGCACATCTTACCGCCTTAATTGCAGGTAGAAGGAACAGTATGCCTGGTGAGGTTCCGTGACGATCGTAAGTGGTGTTTTCGACTCGCACGAATATGGTCGAGTCTGGTATCTATGAACCGCAAATGACGAGTTTAGTGGGTGTACGTAGTTTCGCTGTGCTAACCTAAACCGTTTGTTTGTTTCGTGGGTTTCTACATCCGAGCCCACGGGTTCCATCTTAGATGCGGCATCCATTTTGTCTCTTGCCCTCAAGTAGCCAGCGAACGGACGCTGTCCGCTTCGCGACCCTGGGATTCCCAAGACTCTTGCGGAAGACACGTTTCCTTTGAAAGTGTCTTTATGATGAGGGGGATGATACTGTAAGGCAGATGGCCTCGCTCGAGGCTCATCTTGCCGTGCCGGTCTATTGTCTTAGCCGTGCATCTCATTAGGCGCGTCCCTTTGATGCTTGCAGCTCGTGTTTCCCGATACCACCCCTTTTACACCCTTTCCGATCTCCCCACTGTTTCTGCCTTCCTCTGCACCTGTCCCTGTTCCTTCTTCGATCTCATTACTGCCAATTGGAATGTACTAATGGTGGGAAGATGGGTTTTTACAGTTGGGAACCGCCAAACGTTTCTGCACTTATGTTCCGGACCTTGAATACATGAAAGTAACTCCTTGTGGTTTTACGATGGGAATCAAGTTGTAAACCTTTGTGTATCATGTTAACCTATGAGAGAAATGTGTATAAAAGGAGCGACCCACAGTAGCAATTCGAATCAGGCTCCGTGAACCTACGTTATGTGGTACCTGTCCAAGCCCGACGATCGTGAGGAACTTCGTGTGAAATCTCCGAGGGAAGGTGCACCCCGCTTCATCGATCCTGTTGTCGAAACAAGTGGCCCGACGACTTTTCCCGCGAAGATTCCCGCCTCCTGACGGCTGCGACGGACTGCTGCCCTGACTGTAGACCTGTTTTGGCGCCTGGCGTAGACCTTGGTACAGCGAGACGATTGACGGGCCTTCCTGGTGACGCCATCGATCTTTGAGTTAAGTATTTGTGGGTCGCTCCCAGAGTCCTTAGTTGTGGGTGCTTAGTTGTTGCATGGTTCCATTGCATTTGTGGTTCTTAGTACTTGGTTCTTTGTTGTAATATTTGACGTCTGCAGTCGCCAAAAACCGAGGGTTTTTGCTCTTTGCAGGGACTTGGTAAATCCCATAACCCTTGAAGTTTGTGAAATTCGGCTAGTGTGCAGGATGCCTGGCCGTAGTACTTTGTTCAGTTGCTTTGGTCGTTGTGGTGCGGAATCCCGACTGGAGGACTCGTATCCGATACCTCCGGTTGGAACTCCAACTTATGAATTATATAGCAAGCATGGGTTAGGTCCGATTACCTTTAATGAATATTGGATTCGCTATACCAAAAAGGATGGTGTCCTTAGTTGGCCACCTCATGGTAGTTTCGAGACCCCGATTTTAGATAACCTTGAGGCTAAATTGTTTAAGAAAAAATCAAGGCCGGCCATGTTTGATGCCTTTCGGTTATGGCGCAAAGAAGCCAAACAGAAAGAAATCAGACAGACGAAACGTAATCAGAGAGATGGAGTTGCTACCATAGTAAAGAAAGCAGAACAGTTTCAGCGAGATAAGGAGGAAAAGGACAAGGAAGTTTTCGATAGGCTTCAGCGTATGTCTATAGATAAGTGTTACCCCGCTTTGCCAAAGGAGTCGGATAAGAAAGAGGAATTAGTTGAGGACCCAGTACTGTCCTATCTCTTGAAATCGCCACCTCCGTACGCACAGGGTACCGCAGTTCCTGTGGTTCCCCCTGTACCTGCTCCCGTACCTGTTCCCCAACCTGTACCCGTTCTTCCGACTGTTCCTGCTCCCTTGCCTACTTCGGTTCCTACTGCTCCTCCACTCGCACTTCCCCATACTCCCGCTCCCGCTGTTCCCGCTGCTCCTGCTGTTCTGGTTACTTCTCCTGTCTCTTCTGCTTTTGGTACTTCTCTTGTTACCCCGTTGGGATACTCTTTGTCTCCGTCTGTTCGACGTCGTACCCCCTCTGTAGCTGCTAACTTCTTTAATTCTCTTGGACCAATTCTTGAGTCCGCTGGTTCGGACGGTCCTCAAAGACATAGTCAGCTTCCCGGTAATCGGGAACGTGCTGCACTGTATAATATGGCGATGGCTTGGATGAAATACCCCCTTAGAAATCCTCCATGTTCAGTGCTTGATACGTTTTGTCAATTCAATATACCGACGCAAAGATATGTTTTTGAAGAAATGTGTAAGGTTTTACGTGACCAAATATCGGTCGATGCATCTGATGAGGTATTGACTGCTTTGACTAATCTGCAGCTCCAGTTTTCGAGCGGAATGATAGTAGACTCTAATGTTCGACGCGCTGTTGAGCAATTATTGTCTTTTCGTCCTTCTACGATGCCTCGAGCATTGTTTGTGGAGGACATTGAGGGACCGCTTTTGGCGCCTGGTCAGTATCCCATGCGTGAAGTTCCACCGGTGTGGATGCCAGGTGATGCTACTCAAAATCCTGCAGTCTTGCCGCACTTTTGGAGGGTGTGGATTCATCTCCCGTGGAAACGATCGGAAGTTCTGCAAGTGAAGCAATCTTTGTCTGACCCTCGCAAAAATCCTGCAGGGTATTATAAAGAATTATCTCAGTTAGTGGATGCTACGATAATGAATCTTGCTGACATCGATATGTTGTTCGGTAACGTAGTTCCGCAACCGGTTTGGGCGAAAATTCATCAAGAAAACCATGCGGTAGAATTAGGTGGTGATTGGGCTGCTCTTGTAGCCGCAGACGCCTTGCAAGTTGGTGGGGCTAAACCTGAACAGTTAATTGCCGATCTCCCTCAGAGAATAATTACCCTGATGAAAACGCTTATGCCAGCTATGAAGGTAAATTGGGACAAGTTGTCCGCTTGCAAACAAAAGAAGGATGAGAGCGTCTCTGATTTCTTTACGAGATTTGAGGAGGCTTTCATTGACCATAGTGGTCAAGACATGGGTACTGAAGGAGGTCAGCGATTGTTTGTGGACAAGTTTGTTTCGAATTTACTGCCTGACTTAAGCAATAAATTGCGCAATTCAGAAAGTGCGTGGGCTGTTTCTACTTCTGCTCAAATATTGGCTACGGCCCAATATTATGAGAATAGGGAGAAAGAGGAGAATGATCGTGCTGACAAGAAAATGAAAGAGCTTAAAACTAAAGTGTTGTTGCAACAGGCGTATCCTCCGCGTTCGAATCAGAATGACTCGCAACAGCGTAATCAACCACAATCTCAGTCATATAGGTCACAATCACGAAATGATTCCTCTTCGCAGAGATCTTCGTTAGGGTACAATCAGTGTGCCTATTGTAGGAACGAGGGACATTTAAAATTCGATTGTCCAGTTCTGAATGAGCGTAATAGTGGTAATTCGTCTAGAGGAGGTCGTGGTGGTTCTCAACAGACATCACGTGGTAGAGGTCGCGGTGCTCAAAACGATCGCTCCACCAACACTTCTGACTCCAATATTTGTTTTGATCAGCGCGGATCGTCGCAAGGGCGATCTGCTCAGTACAATGTGGATGATTATTACGTCGATCAGGACGCTGACGACGGTAATTACTAGGACAGCCATAGACAAGGAGAGGGAGTAGTATCAGTTCCGGTTGATCAGAGAGGGCCTTACGTCGCAGTTGCCACCTCGGGCGTCGTTGAGCCTTTTCTGTTGGACATTCCATTATGCATTCGAAACTCCCTGGCGCACCTTTGTCTGGCTTAACAAATGTTTCCGTTGGATTCTCTGGCGCCCCTGTTAGCAATCCGGTTTTGTGCCCTTTGCCACTTACAATTGGGCCCCGTGAGCTGAAAGCTCCGCTGATTTTGACCACTGGGTGTGGTGAAAATCTTTTGGGTCTGGATTTGCTAAAACGTCTGTATGCGACTTTGTATTGTTCTCCTGCGGGAGTAAAGCTTACTTTGGGTGAGAGAGTTATCTCTCCAATGTACTTATCTCTCGATAAGCTTCCACCGGAATTGAGTTCTCTTCCTGCATCTTTGTGGGCCACGGGTCCCAACGACGTGGGCCTGCGTGACATCTCCCCTTATGTTGTTCATTTGAAATCTAACGTGCGCCTGCCACGTATTCCCCAGTATCGTATCTCCCTTGATGGTGAGCGAGCATTGTTAGCTATTATCTATGATTTGATTGAAAAAGATGTTATCGAGGAGACTCAGGGAAACGTGTGCAACAGCCCTGTACTGCCCATTCTGAAACGTACTGACCCTTCGACACCACCTGTTTATCGTTTTGTTATCGATTTACGGGAGGTAAATAAAATTGTGATTCCTCAGTTCCCTGTTGTGCCTGACATCACGGCGCTACTGACTCTGATTCCAGCCTCTACATCTTGGTTCTCTGTGATCGATCTGAAGAATGCTTTCTTCAGTATACCGATTGCTGAGGAAAGTAGAGACCTTTTTGGTTTCTCTCTTGGTGGCCGCAGCTTCCGGTTTAAACGTGCTCCTCAGGGCTACTGTGAGAGTCCATCGATATACAGTCAAGCCTTGAAGGCCCAACTAGACGCGTTTGTATTGCCGGCTGGTGCGGCCTTGATCCAATATGTTGATGACTTATTGGTGGCTGCAGATACTCAGGACATTTGCAAAATTGCTACGTTATCGTTGTTGCAGCATCTCTGTGACTTACATCACAAGGTGTCTCCTTCTAAACTTCAATATTGTTGTCAAGAAGTAACCTATCTAGGTCACTTATTGTCAAAGGAGGGAAGAAGGTTGACCCCAGAGAGAATTGCAGCGATTGCTCGAATGACTGTGCCAACAACTCAGAGAGATGTGCGTGCCTTTTTAGGTATCACGTCATACTGCAGGCAATGGATTCCAAATTTTTCATTGCTAGCGAAACCATTGGTAGCTCTTACGTGCAAGGATGTTCCAACTCCTTTACCATGGACGGAAGAATGTCAGAAAAGCTTTTCTGAACTACGTGACGCGTTGTGTTTGGCTCCTGTGTTAGGTACCCCTGACTACAGTAAGCCGTTTACACTATACGTTCACGAGAGAGAAGGTTGTGAGTTGAGTGTTTTGACGCAACCTTTTGGTGGGAAGCAGCGTCCATGTGCATATGTTTCCTCGACCTTGGACCCGGTAGCTAGAGCATTGCCGAGTTGTTTAAGAGCAACAGCGGCAGCTGCGGTGTCCATCCGACAATCTGCAGGATTGGTCATGGATAATATGCTTACGGTAATGGTTCCGTACGCAGTTGACACTCTCTTGAATCGTACAAAAACTCAGCACTTGACGAGTGCAAGGTTGTCTGGTTATGAGTTGACGCTTTTGGCAAGTCACATTCAGATAAAACGTTGTAATGTCCTGAACCCGGCGACTTTGTTGCCAATTAGCATGGAGTCAGATGAAGTAACACCTCACAACTGTTACTTACGGACTGAGGAGGAAACAAAAGGTCGTGTGGACCTTAAAAACACTCCTTTAGAAGATCCCGATGGGACTTTGTATGTGGATGGTTCATGTTTTAAATTGCCGAATGGTGATGTGACGACTGCGTATGCTGTGGTAACTTTGAATACTGTTGTGGAGACTGCGAGATTGAATCAGAATTCTGCCCAAGCTGCAGAGCTGATCGCTTTGACTAGAGCGTGTGTGTTGTCGAAAGGGAAACGGGTGAATGTGTTTACCGACAGCCAATACGCTTTTGGCGTCGCGCATAGCTTTGGGCGATTGTGGAGAGAGAGAGGTTTTATGACATCGCATGGTACTAAGATTCAGCAAGGACAACTTGTGAATGATCTTTTGGATGCACTTACGTTACCTAAGCAGGTGGCGATTGTTAAATGTAGTGCGCATCGTAAGGTGACGGATGATGTTGGTCGTGGGAATGCGTTCGCTGATGAGACTGCTAAGGAGACTGCCCGGAACCTTAGCACTAGAATGTATGTGACGAGTTCGGTTAGGTGGCCTACAGAGACTAGTATGTGCGAGGATACCATCGAGAGTGTGAAAATGATTCAGAATGAGGCCACCGAGACTGAAAAGACGAAGTGGAAAGAAAGTACGGGAAAGTTGGATGCGAATGGTTGTTGGATTGATTTGTCGGAGCATAAGAGATGGATGTTGCCAGATGCGTATGTGCTAGCTGTTGTGACGATGGCACATGGGTTAGCACATATTAGCGCGAAAGGTATCTGCAAGTTGTTGTCCCCTGTGTGGAAGAATGATGGTATCACGAAGTGTGCAGAGAGATTGGTGAAGAATTGTATGATATGTATGATGTACAACCCTGGAAAAGGAACCCCTACACCTCCTGGCCATTTTGCTCCCCCTTCATGTCCCTTTGAAGTGATCCAGCTAGACTTCATCCATATGGAGCGATGCAATAACCTGAAATACGTTTTAGTTGTGGTTTGCGCATTCTCCCGATGGATTGAAGCCTACCCTCTCAAAGACAATACGGCTTTGTCCACTGCGAAAATCCTACTGAAGGAATACTTACCTCGGTATGGAATGCCACGGATTGTATGGTCTGATAACGGAAGTGAGTTTGTGGGGAGTGTGATGAAGAGTGTGTGTAAGGGCCTTGGAATTACACAGAAATTCCATAGCGCCAATCATCCCCAGTCAGCAGGTTTGGTTGAAGGGTACAATGGCACCCTTAAACTAAAACTAGCGAAGATTCAGGCTACGACTGGTCTTTCGTGGTCTGACGCTTTGCCTCTAGCTTTGTTGTCAACAAGGGCGACAGTACACTCCCGAGTAGGGCTCAGTCCCTATGAAATAGTGTTCGGCCGTCCTGCGAATGTTTGGGGGGTTCCTAGACCGAGTGTGTTTTCTGATCTTGAGTACCCAATGTTGATTGATTATCTTCATGATCTGACTGCTAAACTGAGGTTAATTCACCAACAGGTCTTTGAAGCACTGCCGACGCAGACGGAGGGTCCAAGCCACCAGCTCCAGCCCGGAGACTGGGTGGTGACGAGGAACTTTGGAAGAAAACGAAATCTCAAACCTTGCTTTACTGGACCCTACCAAGTCCTCCTTGCCACGAGAACTGCTGTCCGCCTGGAGGGCCGGAAGAACTGGGTGCATGCCACCCACACCAAAAAGGTACCTATACCTTTACCAGCGGACTCGTGGGTGAGGAAGGGCATTGCTTCATCTGAAACTGAAAGATTGCAGACCTTCGTACCTTTTAGCGACGCCCAACCTGTTGGAGACTCCTCAGTGCAGCAGAACGACATTGTTGAACATTTGTCACCACAAAGCTCAAGATCTGAACAATTGACTGATCAACAGAACTCTGTTCCCTCATCGGATCCATTGTTTGACGAACAGACACGTCCTGGAAAGAGCCAATACTTTTTGCGATCTAATACCAAGGACAAATAAAATTTGCTTTTGTTCCTCGACATTTACGTTACCCCATTGCCACGATCAGTCTCAACACTTGTACAACTGTGATTTTGTAAATATTGAGTTTTTTCCACATCTGTGTTTTTGCTTCCACAGCTGAGAGACTTTGTACATATTTGTGAATTAAGATACCTTGCATCCGGGTGTACCGTAGGGCCGCGTGTGTACTTCCTTCTGGTTAGTAGGTCTTGACAATAGGTCGAAGGCCGTCGGTTCCTGGGAACTCCTGGGGATTGACTACTGCTACACAGAACGAAGTGCGTCAAGAAACGTTGCGGACGGTCTTAGAGGATGCTGTTCTCTAAGCTGATGGACTTGGAAAAAGCTCAGGCGCAAAGATTCAAACTCCAACAAATTACTCGTACCAAATGCTTTATGTTTCAGGTGCTCCTACTGTTTCTAACTGTTTCTTCGCTATTGGTGGGTGGGGTGTATTACCTGATATTGACATTTTTGCCTTCTGCCTCACCTACCCCTTCTCCTGAACCTAAAACTACCTCCACTGTTTCTCCTCATTCCTTTCACATCTTACCTCAACACGAGCAGGCTAGACGTGCGGAATTTAGAAATAATTCCTTCATTCAGCTCCTTCATCAGCATCAGTTAGTGGTTAATACTACTAATTGTTGTGTGTGTGGGTTGATGCCACATACCACGGATAAAGGAATTCCATATCTGGTCCTTCCTTATAGTTCCCAGGGTTCAGCTCGAGCATTCCAAACAATGTTTCGAAGTGCACTAGATTCCTACCCCAATCGAGAGCCACGTCCTTCCCACTTTGGTCCTGGTCCGTATCACAAGCCTTTGGCTATAGCGATCGCTGATTTAGATAGGGATATCTATGAGCCGTCGCTCATCCCAGAGGAAGAGGTGCGAGCCTATAGGGACCTGAGTGAGGCTGAGTATAGTGCGCTCGTGGGTGAAAGACAGCTTAGAAGCTCGTCTCCGATATGGATCGTACCCCACCTTGGTAATTTCTGTCTAAAAGGTCGTGGCCGAAGACCGAGAGCTCATCTGGGAGAGAGTGCTTGCTCCGAGACGTATGTCTTGCCGATGCTCTCGTCCCCTGTGTTTCTGACTGCCAAGGGTATGTACTTTGTCTGCCATGATCGTGCGTATACGTGGTTGCCCTCCGACTTTGCGGGCACATGTTACATTGCAAATTTGTTGCCTCCGACGTTCACCGTAGATGCAGATTACCACAAGACTAGAATTGTGAGGGGCGTGATTAGCGAAGAGGACACTGCCGGTCAAGAGGCAGGAGACTTTTTCAAAGGTTTCTTTCCGTTTTGGGGACCTATGGTTAATAGTAGGAACCTAAGACAGTTGACCCGAGTGGTGGAATCGACAGCTAATATCACTGCCAGTGCCCTTGGTAATATCACCGCAGAACTTCAGGCGGATAGGCTCATGACGTTACAAAACCGTATGGTTTTAGACGTTGTTTTAGCAGATCGAGGTGGAGTATGTAAGGTGATCCATTCGAGCTGCTGTATTTTCATTCCAGATAACGCTCCGACTGTCTATTAAGCCATCTCAAAGTTGCATAAGATCTCTGAGTCCATACACGTGGACGTAGGGGATTGGACGCTACTTGGGTGGTTTTGGGGCATAATGTCGACCTGGGGTTGGAAGATTCTGATGATCATCGGAGTCGTTGTAGCATTTCTGTTCACGTGTTGCCTTTGTGTGCAGTGTGGTCCTGCCTTATGTGGCCTCTGTGCTACAACGTGTATGAGACAGCCGCCTGTCACCAAAGGAACTCGGATGGATAGAATTATGTTGCAGCAACATCTAGATGGTCTGATGAATATCGAATATGATTCCGACTAGTGCTTGCCTACATGAGGGCAAAAGGAGCGTCTGAGGTTCCGTGACGATCGTAAGTGGTGTTTTCGACTCGCACGAATATGGTCGAGTCTGGTATCTATGAACCGCAAATGACAAGTTTATTTGGTGTACGTAGTTCCGCTGTGCTAACCTAAACCGTTCGTTTGTTTCGTGGGTTTCTACATCCGAGCCCACGGGTTCCATCTTAGATGCGGCATCCATTTTGTCTCTTGCCCTCAAGTAGCCAGCGAACGGACGCTGTCCGCTTCGCGACCCTGGGATTCCCAAGACTCTTGCGGAAGACACGTTTCCTTTGAAAGTGTCTTTATGATGAGGGGGATGATACTGTAAGGCAAATGGCCTCGCTCGAGGCTCATCTACCCGTGCCGGTCTATTGTCTTAGCCGTGCATCTCATTAGGCGCGTCCCTTTGATGCTTGCAGCTCGTGTTTCCCGATACCACCCCTTTTACACCCTTTCCGATCTCCCCACTGTTTCTGCCTTCCTCTGCACCTGTCCCTGTTCCTTCTTCGATCTGTTTACTGCCAATTGGAATGTACTAATGGTGGGAAGATGGGTTTTTACAGTTGGGAACCGCCAAACGTTTCTGCACTTATGTTCCGGACCTTGAATACATGAAAGTAACTCCTTGTGGTTTTACGATGGGAACCAAGTTGTAAACCTTTGTGTATCATGTTAACCTATGAGAGAAATGTGTATAAAAGGAGCGACCCACAGTAGCAATTCGAATCAGGCTCCGTGAACCTACGTTATGTACTTCTCGTGACTTCTGTGTTCCCTGCAGTAATAAACCTCGAATCTTTGACGCCGAAGGAAGTGTCCTGTGTCTCTGTCATTTGTACGCCGGAACAGGTTACCCACGAAGGTTTCAGGTGTTGTCCCCTGGCACCGCTGGGTCTTAGAAAAACCCATTCCTTCACTGGCGCCTGGCGCTGCCTTAGCGCGGACGGGCGCAGACGGGCAGCTCTTTGGCGGGTCTTCGGCGGGGCTGCGCGCGATCGCTGCCCGCTCGTGGTATTGCGAGGGCTAAATAGCCCAGAGGAAGTTAATCACTAGAGCGCTAACCGCTCTTCGTGCAGGCCGACCGGAAGTGCCTGCAGGCCCCTACGAGGAGTAGCAGGGAGGCGGCTCCAACAATCAGTGATGGCGTGTGGTGCAGGGGGGTATTGGATTTTAAAAAGGCACAAGAGTGGAGCTCTGGGCAGTGCTGCTTCCAAATCAGCCTCAGTATTCAGAATGAGGGAGGGAACTGCCTGCTTCCTGGTTGTGATGTCATCACTGTGCTCGAAATGCGACTTCCCGTTTTTTGCGATCTCGCTAATAGTGAGATCGCAATTTCAACACGGAAATTGTCCGATTTAGCGATTATTCTGTGATTTAGGGAAAATCGCAACCGGCTATTGCGACCGAATGCAAATTGCTATTTTTTCTCGCAGATTTTCATGAATCCCATTATGCGAATTCTAAATTGCGATTCGGTATTTATCGCAATTTAGAATTCGCAGAAAATGGGATTCATGAATCTGGGGGCTAGTCGCTTGCTGTCTTGTTGCTGCTTTTCATATTTGCTGCACAATGGAGATGTTTACTCACTTAAATGCTGTCGTTTCCAAAGCAGGTAAGAAGTAAATTGTTAATGCATGTCACAGGCAGGATAGCTCATCAGGGAATCGGTGGGTCATAGCATCTGAATGATTATAATGCTAATATAATCATGAATATTCCATTGTATAACAGGCACTACATAAAATAAAATATATGTTTGCATTCTTAATTTTTGACACTTCTGAGTATTCAATCCATGTTCATTGGAATAAATAAAGGAATCTTTGTTTCCAGTAGGGAATATTTAAGATTGATTTGTACTTTGAATTAGACCTTTGAAGAAAAATGCAGTGGATGTTCAATAGAAACGTTGCTTCTTCGTATAAATAGTTTGATTGAGCATTGTAAATGAAAGAGCACATCTATTAATAACATAATTGCTGGTTCTATTTTAAAAACATGCAAATACCTCACAATCCACTATTAGTTCGAATTGTCACAGTCATATTTGCACATCTGCATTTTAAATTACTGACATAAATAGCAACAGAAATCGTCTCCCATAGTTTACAGCATGGTAATTTGACATATAATGTACGTGATGTTATTTCTTCCTTTAATTTAATTTAGTCTTTTCATGAATTACAGTCATTATACCAAATTGCAAAGGTAGTTACTTTGGGTATATCAAAAGACATCTTTCTTGTGTTACCATGGCAATCTCTCGGGTAAAAATATCAGGTTTTTGAAAGAAAGCATGTATGGTCGTGCTAGAGGTGCTCTGCAAGATAAGATTATATCTACGGCACTTAGGCACTGTGAGCAATATTTCAGTTCCATAGGATAGCGTTCATGTTTTCTACCGCAATTAATGGTTGTAAGAAAAATTACAATGTGAGTCGTTTTGTGCTTTTTTGAAGAAACACTGCAATTGAATCCCATTTAAAGTGGCAATTATGAACTATGTTTGCTAAATAAAGGATTACATTCTTGAAGAATAGGAATGCCAAAAATAAAATAATTAGCTTTTTTGGGACACTTTACAAATGCATACAAGGAGTAAGTTCCATCAGAGCAGAAGAAATGGGAAGCTAAGCCTACCTCATCTTGACAGTACCATATTGTTATTTGCATTCCATTTTAAGAATTTTCCCCCCACATGCATCAAGCACTTTTTCATTCGCAAACGGTGCGATTCCTTAAAATCGGCCGTTTGCGAATGCAAAAGTGCTTTTTGGGATGCATGAAGCAATTTTAGAATTCGAAACATTGTTGCGAGTTCTAACATTGCGGGTGCTTTTAAGAAGTCGCAGATGTGCGACTTCTTAAAAGCAATGTATCATCACTTTGATAAGTGAAAATTCGCACTTAGGGTTCCAAATTTACCGAGTGGTTGAACCACTCGGTAAATTTGGAAAAAGTGTTTAAAATGCTTTAAATGTTTTTTTTTCAACATTCATGTTACGGACACACATGTCCTTAGGACATGTGTGTGTGCAACATGATGCGAAAAATACATTTCAGGGATGCAGGGGGGGGGTCCTTTGGACCCCCCCCTGCACCCATGAAATTTTCTAAGTGCCACTCGCAATTTGCATTGACTCCTATGGGCCTTTTGGCCCATAGGAATCAATGGAAATTGCGAAAATTAACTTAAGAATTCGGTATTTCTTTGGGATTCGGTAAAAAATGCGATTTTTACCGAATCACAAAGACATACCGAAAAAAATGATGCATAGCATTTTGCATTTCCTAAATAGCGATTCCTTAATTTTCGCTATTTCAGAAATGCAAAATCCTAGATTGATGCATGTGGGGGTTCGACTGTATGTTGATGTTTCCCTAAAATCCAGTATGTTACTATACGATTTTCTTCAAAAAGCTTCAAAGAGTTTAAAACCATGCTTTCTGGCTGCTTCGAAAAGACAAGATCACACCATGCCTGTCCTGGGATTTCCGACCTTTGCATATAGCATGTGAGGGTCACTATGGTTGATCATCCAACTAGGTCACCAAACTGAGCTTCCTGGGCCTCATTTATGAGAAATGACGCATCGCTGCGTGAAAGCAGCGATGCGTCACTTCTCAGTGCGCACTCCTTGCGACATTCCTGATGCGTCATATTTAATGTATGACGCATCATGTCGCAAGGACTTACAGATAAGTCAGTATTTCTGACGTATCTGTAAGCGCAAAAGTGACGCATTGCTGGAGTGTGTCACAAAAGTGACGCAACTCCAGCAATGCGTCCTTTCACATGGGGAAAGCCCCATGTGAAAGGGCTTGCGTCAGTCTTACGCCTGCTGTGAGGCAGGCACAAGATTTTGACGCAACAGCATCCTAAAAGTGACGCAGTGAAATCTCATAGATTTCACTGCGTCACTATTATGAGGCTTTTTGCGGGGTAACGCCCCCTCTGCATATATTATACCTGACGCAGGGGTTTAAAAAGTGACGCATCTACCTAGATGCGTCACTTTTTAAATATGGCGCAACAAGACGCATATTTTACGCCGCTGGTGCGTCACAAAAAGTGACGGACCGGCGGCGCAAAACTGACGCAAGGCCTCATAAATAATGGCCCCTGTACCTTCCGCTCTTGTAACAAAGGGCTATTGTCCACCACACTACCAGGTTCGAGAACAAAGTCTGGTCAATTTTGCAATGCAGGGCCGCTCCCTGTGTAACTCCCTAACTGCATCTGAGACTCGAAGACGACTAAGTATTCTCCATTGCATTGGGTTAATCACTACTTTTCAGACATTTTTCCCAGCAGACTTTGAAACCCTTGTTGTTCAGGCAAACATACGATACTTGAGACTCTCAGGGCTTTTCCCTTTTAAGGATTTGCCTTCTTGGGCGCTACAGGCCAGGCTAGCGAGATTGCTGCACACTAGTGAAGATCCTGCATTCGGGGGGAAATAATCAGCATTATCCTGCATTCGCAATGATCATCGAGTGCTGCAAGTTTCCATAATCTGAAGGGCAGAGTGCAAGGAAGTACCACACACAAAAAACACAACCGACAAGATCAAATCGGCACCGATCAAGAAAATCACACGGAAGACCTGGACGGTGATCCAGCGGGCTACCAACCTGCGGACATCTATCACTATATACTCATCCGGGCCCATAAACACACTCACTCATATAGGCCGATAAACACACATCTGGGGTCAAGTTTATAGAGCTAAACTTGTAGGTTCATTTGCTTATCAATTTCTCTAATCTATTACTAATCCGAAGCCCCTTCTATAACTAATGGATCTATTTTAGTTGAATAGGATTTGATGATTATAACATAGGCTCATTTACCTGAATATATCATTGAATAACCACAGACTCATGTAAGTTTTAAATGTTTGTCAAATTAATCATAAGAGCTCAACAAATTACAGTGTTATCCCCTATATTCGGAGGAAGTATGATCTGTCTATTAAATTTAAATAAGATTTCACAACAACTAGTACCTCAGGAAAGAGAGGTTAGAGAGAGAAAGGACATTGGCACAATACACAGAATAATATTTACCTAGGATGGTGCGAAAATCAGACCCATCTGGCTAAGAGTAAATGGGCCCCTTAGAAAGTTTAGGTGACAGGTACTTCAGGACAGGATTGGACAGGACCAATAACCTCTTCTGGATTCGACGCCTGCATCTCACCCCTCTCTGATACTAACTTCCTCCTCGATTTTTCTGCGATCTTCTATTTCTATTACCTCCTTGATTCTTCCACGATCTTCTTCTAATTCTAATTTGCTTTGAAATCCGAAGTCTGCTTCTTCAGTTATTCGATCAGCATTCGGACAGCATCTCAGTCTTTCAACGTTCTGGCTGCGAGTGCTCTCTCTAATCTAACTAACTACCCCAATTATAATTTCTTAATGTCATGTACCACCCCCAAATGGTTCAACCTTATGAAACTCCTACTTCTGATTGGACAAGCTGAGGGGATGATCATCACACGATGCTAAGTTTAATAACTTTTTTTAGTTCATTATTTTAAGTTCCCGCCCATTAATTTGTTCTCCCAAGCTTTATTTCCTACACATATTTATAAACTTTATCACCAACAATGTATACAATTTCACAGTTGTCCATTGAATCTTCAGGATGTTCAGCTGGTTCCCAGGAGATGTGTGGAGAACGTCCTTGGACGAGTCCCAAGACTTGAGCACACTGTTTCGGAGTTGTCCCTATTGCGAATGCGGGCAAAACCACATGGGTGTCAGACTTTAGCATCGTTTAGAGGCCCAAATACAAACGAATAGAGAGGTCAAAAAGCAAAGTATTACATTCAAAATAAAATGATTTCACTGTATACCACCTACCTCTACTCTAATCCCATTTACTTATAAAAACTATTTATGCATTAGTACTCAGTATATAAGTCGGTTTAGTTTCAGCAAAGCAGATGCTTAGCACGTGAGTTTCCAAAAGGCCATATTAGATGCTATTGTGCAGAAGCAGAATTTTCCCTCCAAGAGTTAAGACGTCATGCAGCTGACGTGTACGCAACACATTTTCCCACGTTAGCAACCATCTTTATTCACCCTCGAGTTACTTGTTAGTAAAACACATAGGCAAGCTTCCTCTATCTAGAAATATATGGAATGTTGTGCATATTTGGTATTACAAGCATTATTATTACTTTATTATGGGATTATATGAGAGGTTTGCGTCCGAGTCTCTTTTATACGAGTCCTTGCTCCATCAATGGGTAGAGTGCAACTCTGTGGCAGCCTGCCGGGTGGAGTGGCTGTCTGCGGTGAGGAGCATACACTGTGTGACATCTGCACTGGACCTGAGACAAATTGACATCCTGAAGAGGGGGCCGAGGCGGTGCGACACAAGATTGACCCCCGTAGACCAACTGTGGAGGGGCCATCACAGTGAAGCAGGAGAGGTAAGGAGGCCGGGGTAAGCCTTGCTGAAGTGCAAGACAACTACTGTATGCACTGAGCTGTGGTGGGAGGTGGCTCGCCTCCCGGTTAGTCGAGACCCTGTGGTGGGAGATTTTGCCCTTCCGCGCCGCACCCCCGGCAGGCCGGCATACCTGGTAGGTAAAGACCCGACATTGGGACCATGCTACAGGGATACCGTGGTGGCTGCATAAGAATCAACGCTAACCTCCAATTTATGTATTGGCATGACGCCCCGAGCAAACAGCAGAGGCCCAGGCGCACTATAGAGCTACAGCAGCCTGGGATATCAAGGAGCGCAGCTGCTTTGGATCATCAACAAGGCAGGGAAGGCATTGCAGACAAAGGGTCAATGGCACAGAGAGTGAGTTTAACAGTCAAAATACAAAACAGAGAAGAACTCATGTCTCTCCCCACCCCCCCAGCATCATTGGGACCAGAAGTGCCAGACTACCCTGTTGTCCACCCCTCGCCAGTGAATATTCCACCCCAAGAAGATATATCTAATCTGTCACCTCACACCCAATCGAGGGCCAGCATCGGAAAAGGCATGAGCATCTCCGCTGCTGGTCATATTTGGTAGCCCTGAAGGATGGCTATAAGCCTCCCCCACACGCAGAATCATATCCCTCTTCCCTTTGAAACCTAGGCCAGAGGCTATTGGGGTGCTCACTGGCAGGGTGTCGGATTACCCATGCATTCACCCCTCACCGGTGAGTACCTGACCCTGAGAAGATACAGTGGAACTGCCACTTCACACCCAGTCGAGGGCCCACGTTGGGCAAGGACAGGGCAAGAGCACGGTGGCAAAAACGTGGCGGAAGAACGAGGGTTGCTGGTCATGTCTGGGACCCTGCAGGGTTGCTATAAACTTCCCCCAAGCCCGCAGACTCATTTCCCACCTCCCTTTAAAACATAGACCAGATGCTATTGGGGAACTCACGGGGGGTGGTCACTACCAGATAGCGAAGCATAAGCAGAGAGGCGGAAGGCCTGGCAGGCGAGCGGAAGCAATCTGGTGAACCATCAAGCCTCACGAAATACAGTGTGCCACTGCACACAGACATTGCCATTCGCAGCAAACCTCCGGGAGGCAGGAGGACAATGGGCAAATCAGATGGGAGTTTAAAGAAGGTATGCAGTTCCTATGTGACGGGGGAATTTGGGAGAGGAAAAGAAAGGAGTGAAGGGGAAAGACTAAGCTTTCCTGATGCTGCCCTCACACACCCCGATAGGTGTCATGCTTCATCATAGGGCAGGTGCCCCTCGTAAGGCCGGGGTTGCAATGCCTGACGGGATCCCAAAAACTGGGGCTCTTTGTCGGGGATCTTTTGAATATGAAGCTGTTAGGCGCATGCGGGTGTGGGGGCTGGGTAGTACACAGTGAGGTAAGATAAAATAGGTCTAGGGCAGTCCCTTGCAGTAAATACATATTTTTTTTAATAACATTTTTTATTTTCATTTTACCTGGTACAAAACATTAAATCCACTAGTTCATAAAAGAAAAACGAGCATTTCAACCACAGAGTATCAGAGTGAAATTGATTAGAAATCGAGGAATCCAACAAAAAAAAATATATATACAATTCATAATTACTTAGTATTAAGATAAAAGATAAGATAGGCCTTGGAGGAAAAATTCATATATATACACAAACACATTAATAACCTTTCAAGGGATTTGTCTCCACAAAGCAAGGGGAGGCAAGACACAAAGGCCCCACTCCCTCATCTTTCTTCCCCTTCGTTTACAGAGAGCAGCTTCAATGTTGTGAATGTCTAGCAACCTAGCTAGCCACATTTGAAAAGTAGTTGTAGTATTATCCTTGCATCCTGCTGCCACCATGATCCGAAGGACTACTAAACATATAAATAAGAAGGCCTCCTTGTCCCATTCTAGATCAGGATTATTACCAAGACCAGATATCATAAGTGTAGGGGATAGATTTATATGAATATCTAGCAGTCCCAGAAACTTCTCGATCTCTGCACATATTCCCCTCATTTTCTTACATTGAAAGAACATATGGATTAGGTCAGTGGGTTCATCCTGGCATCTTGGACATTTATCGTCCTCCTTTTTGCCCCATTTAAAGAGCTTGACCGGGGTAAAATATAAGTTAAAGAGGACTTTATATTTTTGTGCCCTTAAGTTGGTAAAGCGAAACAGTTTATTCGCTAGCTGGAGAGCCTTATCTAAGTCAAAATCAGGGTCCCCTAATTTCGTCATCCATGATGATTCAGCTTTATCCATATCGTCTAGTATTGAGTCTATTAGGGCTTCATAAATTATTTTATCCCGAGCTCCTCCTCCCAGCAGATACTCGATTATTTTGATTTTCCCGCCTGGTCTCATCCCATACATTGTTTGGTGAATCTGGAGGTACTTAAACGCGTGGCTTTAAGGAATACCAAATTTAGCTTGAATATCAGTAAAAGTGAGTAGTTTCCCTGTACCCTTATCAAAGATGTCCCCCGTTGTTCTGATTCCTTGTTGTTCCCAGATAGCCCCCACCCTATCACTGCTGAATTGAAAAAAAACTTTAGAGTCCCATAGTGGCGTATAATAGTTTATTTTTTGGAATTATTAATGCCTTCTGAAAATCTTTCCGAGTTTTCCAAATACCATCCATAATTTTATATTTAGTTCTATTATAATACCCTCTTTCTGTTCGCCGTAACAGCAGCCCTTGAGCATCGCCACTGACTAGTAGTTTGAAGGTAGAAGGGGATCTAAGGGCTGGGTGTGGTCTGGAGAGGTATCACATAATATAGCCATCTGGCTCATAAGGCATGCCCTTTGGTAGAATCTGATATTAGGGGCTGCCAAGGAATGTTAAGGACCTTCTAATTTTGCCATAGGACCATAGAAAATTTGAGAATACTGCTTCTATACTTTTTATCCACCCCTCACCAACCAGAAGCGGAACTGAGCGAAAAAGATAAAGAATTTTTGGTAGCATAGTCATCTTCAATACATTTACTCGCCCAATTAAAGAAAGATGAATAGTATCTATTCTTTTTAACTCCTGCGTAATGGAGGCAACCAATGGAGCAAAATTATCTTCAATTATTGAATTGACTACCGGGGTTATCCTGATCCCTAGATAGATTGCTGAGTCGACCCACCTACAATCCTGTCTTACCATAATATTAGTGCATATTATTTGAGTCTTATTTTCATTAAGACGGTAGCCAGAGTAATTGCCAAGGTCCCTAGCCATGTCCGTAAGAGCTATTATTGCCGTTTCTGGATTAGTAGTTATTACAGCCAAATCATCGGCATATGGCAAAATTGTTGTCTCGTAGCCCCTGCATACTACTGGATTAATTGCCTCACATTCTAAAATTCTAAGAATCATGGGGTGTATATAGAGGACAAACAGTATTTGGGAGCATAGGCACCCCTGTCGGGTCCCATGAAATATTAAAATCTCTTCCGGACTTCCCCCCATCATATGGATCCGGGCCTTGGGTTCGCGATACATAGCTTTGACTGCACTGATTATTTTAGGACTAAAACCCCTTTGTACCAATATCCCCCATAAAAACCTCCAGGTATTGCAATCAAATGCCTTCTCGGCATCAAGGAGGATCATCGCCATCCAATCCCCCCCGGCAGCATGGATATCAAATAGAGGAATTACCCGTCTCACATGGTCCGTTGTTCACCGACCCGGGATAAACCCATGCTGCCAAGGGTACACCAGACCGGCGATGACCCTCCCCAATCTATTAGCCAGTACCTTGGCGTGAATCTTTGTATCTGAATTTATGAGGGATATCGGTCGATAGGCTCCGGGTTCATCCTTTGGTTTACCCTTTTTATGGAATACCACCATGTTTGTTTCCTTCCATGAATTAGGGATATCCATAGTATACACTATCCCATTAAATAGATCCATTAGGAAGGGAACTATAATATCTTGTAGATGTTTATATACTTCCAACGGGACGCCGTCTGGTCCTGCGGCTTTCCCTATTGCTAGGTCCTTTTTAGCCTTGATTACTTACTCCCTTTATATCTCTTCGTCCAACCCAAGTCTATCCTGTTCAGTCAGTTTTGGCCCCAAATCGTCCCAACTTGTATCAGAGAAATCCTACCTGGTCTCTTATTTATATATAATAATTTACCCGCCTGCTACCCGGTTTCATACAATGAGCCCCTATCTGTTTGATATTGATCAGCCGCTCTTTGAGCTATCAACTGATTTATCTCTGCTCTAATAACCATAACTTTCTGTTGCGTTTCTGTGATCTCCCGCCCCCTGACTATAGCTCTGACCAATAGTTCTTCTGCGTCTACACAATTGAGTCAGGAGATTCTCGTTAGGAGCCTTGATTTCCTTCCTAAACCTGGCAGAAAAACGAATTACCTCCCCTCTTAAGGTCGCATTAAATGAGTCCCATACCATGTTACGAGATGTACTATAACGATTGATATCGAAGCAGCTTTGGGCCCAATTCTTTAGGCGGTCGACAAATTTACTGTCAGCTAATAGCTTTCTTTCAAAAGTCCACCTTGATGATGGTCTAATCAGGGTATCAATATGATATTGGAGTATCAATGGGTTATGGTCAGAGATTACTTTTGGTACTTTCTTAATTTCTACCCTATTTGCCACCAAAACAGATACAAGAAAATAATCTAGTTTAGAAAACTTTTTAGCAGGACAGAAAAAATATGTATATCCAGGGTTATTAGGCTCCTTCTCACCCCAGACATCCTGCAGCCCATGAGTTTTAATTAATGCGGTTATAGTGAGAAATACCCTGGGCTTCTGTCCATGATATGGGATATTTATCCCTGATTCTGCAAAATCCGCAGAGATATTGAAGTCCCCACAGACTACAAGAGGGGAGGGCCAATTCAACAATTCAATCTCGAGACCATCAAAAATTTCGGGGTCATCGTGGTTTGATCCATATATGGTAGATAATGTAAATCCCAGCTCCCTTGCAGGACATTTTAATGAAAAAGGTAGCTGTAGCCTAGGTAAAAACAACAGCGTGCTCCTGTGTGGATTGATAATGTTCCTAAGGGGCAGTCTAAGTGTGTGAGGTCGACATGTTTCGTGCCTATGCTTTCCCATAACAGGTCAATTGGCACTTCGTCAGGACCGTAGTTAAGTGAAGTGAGTGGGTGCACTACCGCCTGGTATTTAATAAATGGAAGTAAATTACTAGGGGTGGTTGGAACCCTATATGACGATGACTGGGGAATAGATGGACCCTTAATAAAAATGTCAAGGGCCGACGGGGGTAGCCAGAGCACAACATGGCTCCAGATGTAGATTCTGTTCAGCAGCCATTTTCCTACCCAAGCTCCAGGGCCAAATCAGATGGGAAACAGCTAAAACTGCCCTTTGAATTCTGAAAAGCAGTGAGAGGACATAGCCATGATCGAGAGATGGAAATGGCGGACGGGTTTGATCCCGGCCCGCTAGCAGAAGAGGCAGATATGAAGAGGTTGCCAGTAACAATGACGCGTAGCCTTAACTTGATCGAATCCAAAATGGATACTATGTGCACCCACATAGACTTCATAAAACAAAAACAAGAAAAACAAGATGGCAGGATAGCTGAAGTGGAGAATAGAATATCAGAGCTTGAGAACGGAACTACCCACAAAACAAACCAAGTAAAAGAAATGTAATGCCTTCTGAAAATCATATTGGCTAAAAATGAAAACCTAGAGGCCAGATACAGAAGGAGAAACGTTCGTTTGGCTATTGGGAATTCCCGAATCTACCAACAACGGGAGGATAGAGGAATATGAGGAGTGTTTGCTGATGATTTGCTTTGGGAAGGAAACATTCTCCTCACTGCTGGTGGTTGAGAGGGCGCATCGGCGTTGGCAGCGAGGTCTCCCCGGGGCACCTACCAGGCCTATAGTGGCCAAAGTAATCAACTATGGAGACTGCAACACCCCTTTATGAATGGAGAGAGAAAAGCAACCACTAGTGTTTGAGGGTCCCAATATTGCCCAACACCCAGACTTCACAATGGTGGTCCAAGAAGAAAGAAAGAAGATTCTTCATGTCAAGAAGAAACTGCAGTAAGCCAACATCACATATGCAATACCGTACCGGGCAAAGCATTGAATCACTCACCAGGACAAACTGCAAATTTGCCTATCCCCACAATGAACATCTGATGTGGAATAAACACAGAGAACAGTGCCACACACTGACTGAGGCGATATCTGCCTGAGACGTAATTCAGCAGTGGCCATGCACAGCACATAAACATCACACTGGTCAGAACTCTCACCTTGAACAAGTAAGGCGGCACCTGTACGATGCCGAATTCCTACAGCGATACTTTGACTGGTCAGCCTTGGTCCCATTATTAATACAAGTGCAGCATCACTGTTTAGGAAAAACGGATGCTGTGGATGCATCTCAGTATATCACCCTCTTGCATTGGAACACTTGACACTGTTTTACTGGTTGGTGGGCATGTTGGCTCACAAGGGGGTATGGGAGGGGGTAGGACACAGCGCACACAGTACAATCAAGAAGGAAGGCAGACCTACACAATCAGATAGTGATAAGGTAAGACCCAGAGAGGGCAGCACGGTTGACACCTTCAGGAATACAAGATCGCATGGCAGGTAGCAACAAGCAGACAGGCCTGAACCTCCTAACTTTGAACATTCGGTAGACAGGGGAACCCACGAAAGCAAAGACATCTCCTACACTACCTAGATAGACACAGTACCCATATAGCCTTGTTGCAGGAAACCCACATGCCCCAGGCGATTGCTCCAACATTTGCATTATGATGGGCAATGCATAGATACTTCTCCGATTCCTCCTACTTAAGAGGAAAAGCAACCCTTGTATGGAAACTGGCCCTATATGCAGCAGAGGGAGCCATGAACAACCCGCAAGGGTGGTATAATATAATTTGGGGAACACTGGCCTCCTATTCAATTACATTGATTAATTGCTTTGGTTCCAAAATTGATGATGCGATGTTTTACTCCACTTTGTCGGGGCTGGTTGTCAGTACTGGTTCCTCCTACATCATTTTAGGTGGGGAATTCAATCTCACTGCCTTATGGCTAGAGCGTTTGAAGTCGAAGCTGGGGAACCGGGTTTGAGATTCGGCAATGATGCTCAACATCCTGTGATTCTCTGCAAATCACTTAATCTCCCCTTGCCTAACAAAAATCAATGTGTCCTCATGTAACAAAACTGGTGCTATTTTAAGTACTCTGACACCCAATATCTTCGGGTCTAGTTTGCGCTATATAAAACAAAAACAAAAAATGTTTTTAAACCTTGGTCGTTCTCACCCTCAGCCACAACACTACACAAAGGTTCTGTGCCAATTACAGTCAATCATGGAGGAGCACTGCCTGATTGATGCTTGGTGCTTTGCTCACAGGGCACAGAGGGAGGGAACGGCCTACCCTACGGCCGACTCCAGCTGATCCAGACTGGACTTCTGGCTGGTGTCCGGGGGACTTGAGCCCTGGATCACTCACACTCAAAACCTATCCGGAACATATTAAGATCACTCCCCAGTTTGTCTGAGGCTAAGCCCTCTGGGAAACCCTACCAACGACGTGTCCTGGAGCCTCCCCACACAATCGCTTTTGGACACTTTAGATCAGAACTGGGGCGGGAACTGGAAGAATTCTTTGGCCGTAATATAGATTCCGTTCCTGCCTTGGCGACGGTCTGTGAGGCTCTGAAGGTGACTATACGGGGTATATGTATTGCTTATTCAGGGGCATCTTAAAAGACATCAGGAATACCTTAAAGGGCCTGGAGAGGAAACTACGGGATATAGAAGCTGAATTGGCAGCTACTGTGGCAGAGAGGATGCAAACTGGTATAAGGGAAACCCTTACAAAGTATAAAAATACAGTTAATATGAGGGGCTGTTCCGTGGTAAATATCACAGAGCTAGGAAATATGGAGAAGGGGAGAGGCTGGGGAAAGCGTTAGCAGAGATGGCACACAAGCCCCATTTTTTTCAATGTCATTATGGAGATCCGGGGCCCAGAAGGGACCTCCCACAAAATTAGGAGGAGATTCTGCAGGCTTTTTTTGGCACACTGCTCCTCGCTTTATGCAACACTAAGTGCCTTAGACATAAACCCTTATTTAGAAAAGGTAGAGCTGGGATGGCTGAGTGACAACAAATGTGAATTTCTCACAGCTGACTTTGAAGAGGACGAAATAAGAGCTGCCATTATGAAACTGTGATAGGGCAAAGCTTCTGGGCTGGTCGGGCTGCCGGCTGAATTTTATAAAACATACATAGATGCGCCGGGTCCCTTTCTTAAAAACTCTACGCGTAGGTGCTACAGCTTGGAACTCTCCAGCATGCCATGAGAGAGGCCCTCAATATATCCCTCCCAAAGGCAGGCAGGCCCATTGACAGCGATGTCAAAATATTAGCTAAATTATTGATGAATCGCCTAAGCCTGCTGATAGACTGGCTTTTACAACCAGACCATGCGGGTTTTATCCCAGGGAGGGCCACCTCATATAACTTGCACACCCTGTTTTCAATTATACAAGACATAGACCCAGGGCTCAATGCGGTGGCAGTCTTTCTTGACACCACCAAGGCCTTTTACAACCTAAAGTGGGATTATTTGCTGCCTACTCTACAGTGTATGGGCTTTCCCTCAAGATTCTGTGCATGGGTACAGCTAATATATCACAAACCCATGGCAAAATTACGCATCAATGGTGCGCTCTCCCCCTCATTTGATATGACTTGGGGCACACAGCAGGGATGCCTATTGTCCCCACTTCTGTTTGCCCTTGCTGTGGAGCCGTTTGCGGCCACTCGCGGCAACAACATCGGGAATATACATTGAGATATCCTACTAGTTAGTGTCACTCTACGTGGATGACAACACGCTCTATTTAAGGGACCCTGAGGGAAACCTCAATGGGGTGCTGCTGAACTGGGAGAAATCTCAGATCTTCCCTCTCACCTCTAATAACCTGCCCTGTCAATCAAATTATCCACTCATTTGGAATACGTCGGAGTTGAAGTATTTGTGCATAGTGATCAGTCGAAACAAGGAGGAACTCCTGAGAGCAAATTATGTCAGGGTGTTGGACTGCATAACTGACTCCATTACCAGATGGATTGATATGCCCTTCTCCATGGCGAGGCACATAGCACTCATGAAAATTATCCTTCTACCACAACTGCGGTACTTATTTATACACATCCCTTACGCCCCTGGACATCCATTTTTTTAATAGAGTTTCATATAGTGCGAACTTGACCCTAATCGGGTATCAAAGCGCTTTACATAGAACTAGTTGCCTTACTAGATGACACACAATGAATTTGCCTTGCCTGGGTGGGGTAAGCAGCCTAGACTCTGGTGGAACACTCTCACCGTATCGTTAACTAAAGGCGGATTTGGAGCACCAGATCCAGAACTTTACTACTTGTGTGCACAATGGCACTATGCATTGTAATGGGTTCACCCTCAGCCATTTATGGCACACCTAGCGGTGGAGCAGGATTACATGCCTCCCGCACTACTGTCTGGATGCCTTGGTGTGGACTGTGAAAGGACGGGGAATAGATATTCCACTGTGGCATGTAACGAATACAGCGTGGAATTGCATTGCAAAGAAACTGGTATCTCCTGTGGTGTCCTACCCCGTGTCTGATTAGAATATCATAGCAACCTCCCTGTGACCCATGAGGGAATTAGCTGCTGCATGCTGCACCGTTACACTATAAGCAGGTGGGGGACCTGTACCACAATGGGAAATTCTGCGACAGAGGAGAGTTCTTAATGGGGTGCGACGCCTCTTCGATATAGCTGTTTCTGTACAGTAGATTGAGGCAAGATGTAGCGCCATTCACCGCGGCTTTTCCGAAGGACCCACCAACCTTGGCACCTTTGCATGCTATCCTTCAGGCTGCTAGCCCTTCACATGCAGTGGCGTGACTGTACTGAAGTGCACTAACTGCACGGGAGCAAACCCAGGACGAGTCACAGGAACACTAGGAGGGAGAACTATAGTTTGATGCACAGTGGGAAACCTGCTGTCAGCATTCTTGAAAGATAGCAGCTAGAAGCAGGTCACAATACATTCACTATAAATATCTACATAGGATGTATTGTACCCCCGCACGGCTGTATAGGTATGGCCTCAGACCCATGGATCGTTGCAAGAGAGGGAGCTGACTTTCTCCATCTGGCTTGGTCCTGTAGACTTGTTTTGAACTAGTAGGAGGAGCTCGGAAATGCTGAATCCCAAATGGTAGTCAGGAATGTAAACCTTACCACAGTCAATGCATTGCTTGGTTACACAGAGTGCATAGAGGCATCTGTTACCCAATTTGTATCCCTTGGTTTGCTGCTGGCCAAGTGAAGGGTTGCGTGCAAATGCGGTTAAGGGAAGGGCTCCTAAGTTTAAGGTATAAATGCAAGATTTGGTATACTACTAGGAACAACTAACCACATACTCAGAATTATTGCGACTGAGCTCAAGACCCGAGATGTATGGGAGCCACTAAAGACTAACTTAATGCACACCAAACAAGAAGCAGACACTCCAGGGGCCCCACATCTACTACAGCAGGACAATACACCCTAACTAGCTCCCTATGTGACACCACTGATGAGAAGGTCAAAACTCTCAAGTTGGATATCATGCTAACCAGATATAAAAGTGATACTTCACTGTGCCTTGATTGTGTAGAAAAAAGGCTGAGTTTTATTGCCCAACAATACTCTTATGCTATGACAAAAGTACCTGCCTGAAATCACGAAAAGTAAATTCTGTGAAATTGTTGTATGTTAAGTGAAATCACAATAAGAATAAGTTAAAAAAAAGGGTTTGTCTTCTCCAGAGAACATATGTTTAGGACATATTTTTGATATTCAGTTCATATATGATTTAACACTTACAATACATTACCCGGTTTTGCAGAACAGAAAGGTGCCACTTGCCAATTCCCAATTTCCCCTAAACACAAAGGGCTGCAAGGACATCATTAGGTAGTTAGTAAAGCTTTTCACGTTTCTAGACAAAAATATCAACATCGAAGGCTTGTGAAACAGATTCTGTCGGAGTAACATATACAAATTCTTCACAGAAAGGAAGTTCACCTGGCATTGGCCTTAAGGATGTGAGTGAGAGAGGTTCAACACATAGTACTTGAGCTTCCACAATATCTGGGTGCAGGATGTGTTTAATATAAATGAGGCAGCTCCCCCTAAAGACTTTAGAGAGCCTACAAATAAGCCCTGAACAACATAGGATACCGGACACAGCACAGATCAATCCAAATGAGGATAAGAGAACATGGAAATTTAAACAGTAACAAGAACTCAGCATAAGAGGTCAAACTGTAGCAGTAACCCACTGGCCAGATTAGAATTTAATCCTTAGTACATTGTTGGTCCTGGCCCTTTCTGTAGGGGAACCCTCAAACATTTTGCCTTCCTTCTCCCCTTTTATGTTGAATTCTTTTTGTTGGGTTTAGGACTTTGGGCACTTTACCTCTGCGGACCAGTGCCAAAGTGTCTGTGTTGTTTCCCTAAAACATGGTGCAATTGATTTACTCATAATTGCCATATTTAATTTTCTAATAAGTCCCTAGTAAAGTGCACTACCTGTGCCCAGGGCCTGTAGCATAAATGCTACTAGTGGGCCTGCAGCACTGATTGTGTCACCCACTTCAGTAGCCCATTACACATATGGCAGGCCTGCCACTGCAGTGCCTGTGGTTGCAGATTTAAACTGCCATGTTGTCCCGGCAAATTAAACCTCTGTCACCCATAAAGTAGGCCCTAGGTAAGGTGTATTTAAAAAGTAAGAAATGTACTTAAGGTTGTACATGTCCTGGTAGTGAAAAACTGTTAAATTCGTTTTTTTACAACTGCAATGCTTAGCTCTCCCATAGGTTTACATTGGGATTACCTTATCATATTTTATAGGTTTAATTCCCAATTGGGAAAATATAGATATTTTGAGCTTTTTGTCTCTGGGCTCACAATTTAAAATCACAATTTATGGTAGAGTTGGATTTTAAGTTGCTAATCTGAGAATCCCACCTTTAGAAAATTTGCATTTTCTTACTCGCACCATTCTGTGCCTTTGCCTGTCTCTGAATACACTTCTGGGGTGGGTGACAGCTTGGCTTGTGCACTGCCTCCAAACAGTCACTCACAAAGGGAGCTAAGATGCACCTGATGGGCCATCCATATCATGATGGGCCATTAACATCCTGATGGGTCATCCTGGGCAGGATGGGAGGGAGGAGCTGGCATTTGCACCTGAATGGTCAGTGCCTGTCACCACACAAATAGTTGCATACCCCCCTGTAGTGAGTCTGGAGCCAGGGCAGGAAGGACAGGTACTTCATTCACTTCAAAGGCCTCTCTTTGAAGTCTCCCCCACTTCAAAGGCACAACTGGGTACATATACCAGACCCCTGACACCACCAATTCAGTATACTTCGGGATCTAAGGACTTTCTGCCAGGAAGAAGGACTTCTGTGTTGCTAAAAGGACGGTCAATCTGCAGGACTCTGCTGAACTTTGCTGGACTCCTGCTTTGCCGTGCCTGCCCTGCTGTCCTCCTTGCCTTGGAATGAGATGGACTGGACCTGTATCTCTAATTCCCCAGAACCAAAGTGACTCCAAGGGCTTGCTGGCTTGCCTCCTGTTATGACATCTCAGGGACATTAAAGATTTCCAACAACCTCGCTACAGCCTCTGGACTTTTCCAACTGTGAGTCCTGCCCTGCCAAGTGGTGCCAATCCAGTCTTGGGCCCTAAGAAGTGGGTTTTCTTCCTGTTTTCCTGCAAATCCATGTGTCGTTCTAGTTGAGCCGGTCGAAACTGACTCATTTCTCCTTGAAGCTGACACATCACTGCTAAGAGCAAAGAAATCATATCGCCGCTGTGTGCCTGAATTACGACACATAGTCATCATTGTGTGACTCAGAACTGACGCATCGCTTATATCTAGCCAGATCAACAACGACGCATCGCTTCATCTGCTCCGCGCATGTGCCCCGTTGATGGTGCAACAAGGTACTTTTTCAGCTGGTCAAGGTTGGCCCTGTATCTGACTTGTGCTCCATCGCGGTATGCCTGAATTTTTTGATTTACTTCAGTCAAGTGTGACCAGATGTCCCCGGTTGGCGCTTTATGCTTTTAAGCATTACATTTCAGTTACATTTAAAAAAATATCATACCTCTGGTTCTACTTATTGGATTATTGTTGTTTTGGTCTTGTCTTACTCATAAAACGTTTCCCTATTCTTCTAAACTGCTGTGGAGTCTGTTTGTGGTGTTTTCACTGAGTAAACGTTTTAAGTGTTGCACAAATACGTTACATATTGTATTTTAAGTTAAGCCTGACTTCTCTGTGCCAAGCTAAGAGAGGGTGAGCACAGGTTAATTTAGGGTGTATATCTGACTTATCTTGACTACGATTGTGGTCCCTACATGGACAGGATAAAAGCCTCTGCTGACTAGAGACCAACGGCCAGATTCATGAAGCTTAATTGCGCTCACAAAGGGCCAGGTTCTGAGAATCTGGCCCTTTGCGAGCGCAATTTTTGCATTTGGGATTCATCATCCCAAATGCAAAAATCGGTAATTGCGAATTCGCTAAATTGAGAGGAATTACATTTAAGGAATGTCTATTTGAAATTCTTTAAATGCAATTCATTAACCATTTTTAAATTGCGAAATCGCAATTTCGGGACGCTATTTGCCGCGAGGTCAAACCTCTTGGTAAATAGCGAAAACTTAGAAAAATGCTTTTAAATGCAATTTTCTAAGTTGCATGTTGCACACACATGTCCTTTGGACATGTGTGTGCGCAACACCAATGTAGAGTATATTTCAGGGGTGCTACAGGGTGTCCTTTGGACACCCCTAGCACCCTTGAAATCGCATCCTTATTTGCGATTAGCAAATTTCTAATAGCAAATAAGGAATAACTCCCCATTCATTCCTATGGGCCTTTCCCATAGGAATGAATGGGGAGTTATTCCTTATTTGCGATTAGCAATTCGCTAATCGCAAATTAGGAATGTGTAGGAATCGCAATTTATTTTGCGATTCCTACATGAATCCCGTTTTGCGAGTCTGTAATAGCGATTCCTTATTATTCGCTATTACAGTCTCGCAAAACATGCCGATGATGAATCGGGCTGCTAATGTCAAACATACATGGTTTCATTTTGTAGAATATGGAGAATGTGTTCATTCTAAAGCCTGCGTAAGGCCAACATTAGTAGGCCTAGTTTAAAAATATGTTGGGCTTGGTTTAGAATTTTGACAGTGGATTTTCCTTTTTTTTTTTTTTTTATTGGCAAATTCAAAACATAAAACATAAATATACAGGATAAGCAATATGGAATGATGTGGTATACATGGATTACGAGGTACATACACAGATATATATAAACAAAGTTCTACCTCAGGGAAAGATATAACAATTAAGAGAAGGAGTACTGAAAAGAAAGATGAAAAATGATAAAATAGAAAAAAAAAAAACAGAAAATGGAGTCAGAATCAATCAGAGGCCCTGTATCTGGTTTCCCCTTTCTTTACATTATACCACTTGGTAATAGGTTCCCATATCTGTTTTCCTATTGCTCTCATTTTCCTACCTCTTGTGGCGTATATTGAGATTTCTTGTTTATAGATAGCTATGAAACGGCTAAGCCACATATTGAAGGTAGGAGGCTCTGTATCTTTCCACCTAGCTGCTAGAATTATCCGTAACACGGCGTATCCCAGAAAAAGTACCGCCTGTTCTTCTCTATTGTGTTTCAAAGAGTCATCATGACCCAATAGGAGCAATGTTATAGAGTCATGTATTTGGTGCCCAAAAATTTGGGTCCAAAATTCCAACATCATAGTTTTGATTGTAACCAATGTAGGGCATTCAGCAAACATGTGTAGGAGATTTGTGAGTGGTTGTTTGCATCTGGGACCGTTATCATCAATCCTAAGCCCCCATGCAAACAATTTAGCTGGCGTATAATATAAATTATAAATGATTCTATAATATTGAGCCTTTAAGTTAGAGGCTATAAAATATCTTGTTGAGAGGGCTAATGAGAGATCTAGATCTACATTTGGATTAGCTAATTTTAAGGCCCAAGATTGTTCCGTGCGCTCTAAATCATCAGGGGTGTTGGCCAAAAGTAACTGATATAGGACCCCAATTCTGGTAGATTTTTTCCCTATAATGTCAAATAATGGGATATTATCTAGTAGAATTTTTGGTTTGGTATTATAGATACTAGCTGATATTTGATAAAATTATAAAAAATCGCTCGCGGGGACATTATATCTCGCTTGAAAGAGCTCAAAAGAAAGTGGGAGATTATTACCAAAAAAATCTCCGATTGTTTTAACACCTAGGAGCTCCCACCTCTGGGATCTACTATCGTTAGGGATATTAGGAAAAATTTTACATTGCCATAAAGGTGTATATTTTGTATATGTAGGAAGCCCTAGATGTTTGCCAATAGCTTTCCAGACTAAACGAGCATCTAAAACAGTCTTTAATTTAATTTTTTTATAATAAGATGTTTCAACCTGCCTTAGAAAAAGTCCCTTATGTTTTTTGCCTAGACTGAGCTCATATATCGATGGTATATATGGAATTATAAAGGTTGGGCCTCCTGGTTTAGCGGTCAAAAGAGGATCCATATGTTGCAATAATGATGCCCAAAAATATAATCTTAAATTTGGTAAGGCTAAGCCGCCTCTACTTTGAGGGAGTGCTAGAAGGGGGAGGGCCCGCCTTATTTTTCCGTAGCTCCACATAAACTTTGCTATGAGGGAGTCTATAGTCTTTATAAAATGCTCCCCAGGTAAAAGGGGGATTGCTCTGAAAAAATATAAAACACGCGGGAATACGTTCATTTTAACGTAGTTGGCCCTACCTATAATAGAGAGGTGTAGACTGTCTACCCTTCTTAGATCGCTTTTAATTTTATCAATAAGGGGAGAATAATTAATATCGCTAATCTTACTTATCTCTGCCGAAAGTACTACACCTAGATAAGTGGCCTGTTTAACCCTGAGTGTGCTTTCGTATTGGGTGTTACTAGTGGCTAATACCATAGTCTTATCTCTATTCAAAGAGTACCCTGAGTACTTCCCAAAAGCTTGGGTAATTGTCTCAATTTCATAGACTGCTTCAGACGGTTTAGTGGTTATTACGGCAATGTCATCCGCATATGCCATAACTTTGGTGGAAAAGGACCCTGTAAGTACTGGTTGTATGGATGTTGAAGTTAGTAATTTTTGAATAAGGGGATCTATATAGAGTGCAAATAAAACCGGAGAGCATGGGCAGCCCTGCCTTGTACCTCTCTGAATCGTAATGACCTCCGACTCATTTCCTGCTATACACATTTGTGCCGTGGGGTTGGCATAAATGGCTTTAATGGCATTGATAAAGGTATTTCCAAAATTTTTGCTTTCCAGGATGTTCCAGAGAAACTGCCATGATACTCGATCGAATGCCTTTTCGGCATCGAGGAAGATCATCGACATCTCGCCCCCCGTGGCGCCCATGATGTCAAGTAGGGTTATGGCTCTACGAGTATGGTCTGTAGTGCCTTTGCCGGGTATAAAGCCATGTTGCCACGGGGATACAAGCCGTTCGATGACCCCGCTCAGACGATTTGCAAATATTTTAGCGTATAGCTTTGAGTCGGAGTTGATCAAGGATATAGACCTATATGAGGAAGGCAGGTGGGGTGGTTTACCCTTCTTATGGAAAATTATTATATTTGTTTGTTTCCAAGACTCAGGGGGAATTGTGTGGTATTGGACTCCAAGAAACAAATCAAACAGAAAGGGAGTTATCTGATTACCAAGGATTTTATATAAATCCAATGGAATTTTATCCGGTCCAGCCGCCTTACCATTGGCCATCTCGGCTAATGCGATCTCCACCTCAGTGATCGTAATCTCTCTGTCCAGGTAAATCTTATTTTCTTCATCGATACTTTTATGATGAATCTGGTCTGGGAGCCAATTATTTAGAAATGTTGTATTTTCATTGTCAGGATGTGAGATATCGCTACTATAGAGTTTTTGATAGTACTTTTGAAATACTTTAACAATGTCTTTGGGGGTAGTATACTCATTTCCCTCAAATTCTATCTTTTTAATATTACTCAGTGATTGCTTTTGTCGAGTACGTAGTGCTAACTGCTTCCCCACATTTTCCCCTGATTCATACAGTCTATCCTTATTGGCCTGATAGGTTTCCGCGGCTTTTTGAATTAACGTACTATTAATCTCATTTTTTAAGATCATTATTTTATTTAAGATTTTCCCAGGATCTAAGGTAGGATCGACTTGCCCTCTACGAGACAGATTTAGCTGGGAGGCATGAAGGGCCTCAAGATTGGACAACTCCTGCATCATTTCCATATTGGATTGTTTTTCTAACTTTCGCTTATTAGCAACAAATGAAATGGTCTCTCCTCTCAATGCTGCTTTAAAACAGTCCCATACTATAATACGGGGTGCACTAAACTGGTTACACTCAAAAAAGGACTGGGTCCATGATTTAATATACGTTATGTATTCCGGATTAACCAGTAACCTCCTATCAAAAGTCCACTGTGTTATTGGTTTAACTAAATTAACCGTATCGAAGGTAAAGGTCAGTGCATTGTGGTCAGATAAGGTTTTCGGGGATTTAATTATTTCTATAATATCCTTCTGATTTATACTTGACATAATATAGTCGATTCTAACATATTTGTTGTGTGGGAAAGAGAAATATGTATAGCCATCCACATTTGGCCCCCGGAGTAGGCCCCAAACGTCAACCAAGTTGTGACTTTTCATCATCTGATCCAATGCTCTGTATACCTTTGGTTTACGCCCTTTATAATTTTGAGATAGAAAGTTCCCAGAAGACAACCCTATGTCGATGTTGAAATCTCCACAAAAGACCAGGGAACCTGACCAAGAGGCCAATTCAATTTCGAGCTCGCGAAAAACAGCAGGGTCATCTAAATTTGGACCATAGATTGCACAGATAGTGATATCCAGCTGAAGCTGAATTATGACCCATCTGCCATGTTTATCAGCTGATTTACGAATTGGGGGGCCTATTATAGGTTTAGCGAAGATGGCTACCCCTCTAGTTTTAGATGTTTGGGATGGATGTAGCTGCCATTAGATTATAACCAGGTAGTTTAAGTAAGTTCCTGTCAGAATATGCGATATGTGTCTCTTGGAGACATAATATATCAACAGGGTTTTGTTGTGTTAATTGAAATAGCTGGGCCCTTTTATCTTTATGATTGAGGCCTGCCACGTTCCACGTACAAAGACTTATTCTCCCCATGTATTAGCTTGAAAGACTAGCCCGAAAAGCTTAAGACACCCATTCTCCTTAAGATATATAATACGGTTTTGCTTTTCTTTAACTTTTCTGTAACTTTTTCTCTTTATACAACGTAGTCTATGACCGAATTTGCCAATTTTTCTTTTTTGGTTTCCCCCCTTCCCTCCCCCCCTCCTCAGCCCCCTCCCCAAGGCCTTCGCCAAGGCCTTCCCCCCCCACCTCCCCCCGCACTCCACCCTTTGAGGCATGTAGACTCTCACTAGAGTCTATAGTGATGGAGAGACACCCTGTGACCGTGCCTTATCGTTAATTCTATATACTTCAAATAACACATGTGTAGGCTAGTGGAAGGGTATGTAAAAAAAGGAAACATGCAAAGCTATAAAAGAATAATCATCCTAGAACCACGCAATACCCACTGAGCCAAACGAAGAAAACCATAAATGCTGGGAGAAAAATTCATTATAATGATAATAGATTATATAGCATATTCTAGTCCTATTCTAAGCGATTTATCCGAAAAAATAAGAGTTAGTGTTAAACTTAGGACGTTGAGATATGCTTATTCTTTAAGATATGCTTATTCTTTCTAAATTGCAAATCAAAGCCCACCATCCGGGGGCTATACAGTAGTCAAGATAACCGTTGCATTTAGAGTTCTTGAAGAAAAACCTATTGAATCAAAAATTAGTTCAGGCTATCTAAAAAAGCCTTCGCTTTGATCTCGGAGGAAAAGAATGTTACCTGACCATTATACAACACTTTGAGTGTGGCGGGGTTATTCAAATAGACCTTAGCTTTTTTGTCCAAAAAAGGTTTGATTAGCTGACGGAGACGCCATCTCCGCTCCACAGTTGTGTGGCAGAAGTCCGGCCTGACAAAGTATGAAATGTCGCCTCGGATCCGATGGGCCTCAGGTCTCGCTTTCTCTGCAATGGTTTGACGTAGCAAAAAGTTACCAAAATAGACCAGGATTGCCCTAGGATATTTGCTTTGCGAGTTGGTAGGCCTCAGTGTAGCAGGGGTTCTATGGACACGTTGAACTTCCAGTTCCCAGTTCCATGAAGATAACTCAGGAAAAGTGTCTTTAAAGAGTTGGATCACAAAGACGCGTATGTCATCTCCTTCACTTTTTTCGGGTACTCCCAGTACTCGGAGATTGTTGCGACGCATACGATTTTCCATCTGCTCAAGCTTCCATCTTACATCAGTCATCTCAGCGTCGTGGGCATCGACCTGCTCTTTCACCACAGTTGCTTCAGCCTCAATAACCACAATTCGATCTTCCATGTCCGACATTCTTGCATTGGATGCTGCCACTGTTTTTGAAAGTTTACGTACCACCCCTTGTACCTTTTGTAGAGCTTGTTGAGCTTTCCGACCATCCTTAGACGTTTGCTCTCTATGTGATGCAATTGCCTGCAACACCGTGTCCATTACCGCAGTTAAGGTAGTGTCTTGTTCCTTTGAAGAAGAAGAGGCTCCATGAGAGCTAGAAGCTGATGCGGGAATGCCTTCCCGATAAGGGCCTGCTGGGATGTGGTGGCTTCTCTTTTTTTTGATCACTGTGTGTCTGCCGGCTGTGGCTTCACCCAATAGCTCATCCGCATCGCTATCTTGAGTGCTGGTGCTGGAGCCGGTATGCAGGTCGGATAGAGAATCTAAATCAGAGTCTAAGTCATGGTGCCAACCTGGGTCCTCACGACCTTCAGAAATAGTGTAAAATTCAAGAGGTTCCAGGTCTGTATCAGACGTGATTCCAGCTCCACCTTCGTAGTCTGACCCAGGCAATGTTGGCTCTTCAACGTTTCCTTCCCCAACTGGTGCAGAGATGCCTTGGGATTGAGCAAATGTTTGCGTTGAAGAGGGTGATATTAATTTATCCTCCTCGCTGACAGGATTTGGCAATGTCAAGTGTCTTTCAGGCTGAGGAACAGTGGGTATATTTGTTGCACCACTTGCGTCGCTTGTGCCATTTGCAGAGGCTACTGTATTAGTAGTAATTGCTGTAGGCTCAGCTGTAACTCGTACTTTTTCTGGTGCTTGCTGTTGTGGCTGCGCAATAATTATTGTGGCTTTTTCTGCTGCCGCCGCCTCTACAATGACACTCCCTGGCGCTTCTGCTGTTACAGTTGAGCACTGCAGCGGTAATGGCGGTAATGGCGATGATAGCGGGTCAGCTGTAGCTACGACAGTAGCTAACTGTGTAGAGCTTACTGAAGGATTTAGATCTGCTGGTAATTCAGACACTGCTGCTGCTGCTGACGAATCCGAGCTGGGGAGCGCTGTCGGAGTTACTTGCGGAGCTGCAATCAGCGTCCCGCTTGTTGCGTGTTGTTTGGAAGGGGAGGGAGCAGCTCCGGCCGACGTTTTACGAAGCAGGTCTACCACAGAGGGACCCGGCCCTGGAGTGTTAGTGTTTCTCGTAGTTCTCTGTTGCTTTGGGTGGAGTTGGGGCTGGGCTTGTCCCCCATCAGATCCGGCAGCTTCGTCTGTCAATGACCCAGCGCGCCTGGCAGCAAGTTTTTGATCACGAAGCGCTTGCTTGGCCGCACGGGTTTTCGAGGCGGCTGTTACCGCCGCAGCATTTTTCGGAGCCATCAGCGTCTTCGTTTGGGGATAGTCGATGCCAGAAGCACAACAAGACTGTTCATGGAGCTGAATAAAGAGCCTTAGCACCGTGAGGCCGAGTGCTGACGCGATGTAATGAAGTCGTGAGCGTGGCTGCTCAGGTAAGAGCGATGAGTCTCCGGATGGTTTAAAACAGGCGCCACTCATTATTCATCTTGCAGGGCAAAAAAAATTATTGCTAGCTTTGTCCTTTGCTGCACCAGTTGTTATCGCTTTTCTCACGGTGTCTTCATGGGTATCACGGGATCCTAACCCCTCCACTAGCCCATTCAGTTGACTCAGGCACAGGGGTATGTCTCACAGCGGACTAGTGAGCCGCCGCCATCTTGCCTCCGAGTGTGTCGACAGTGGATTTTCCATCTGCTATTTTTGTGAATTGCCCTGTTCTACCAATATACTGGTGGGTAGTTGTTCTCTCTATCACATACAAGGAATTTCACCACCAATCTTTGGCAGAAAGTCCGACAATACACACAGTGGGTGTGGAGCTTTCCAATCTCATGCAGGCTGTGGAAATGTACTTCTCAAAATCGGGTACATTAACAATGCCCATTAATAGTCAGCTTAATTTGCTTGTGACTGGCTATCTTAGTAGTTTATCGATCCTCAAATTATTTTTATGTAAAAGTCTGTCACTCTTTCCATGACAGTCATTCACAGGTTAATTCTGCTGCACACGTTAGATGATGAGACACTCTGTGGGCCAGATATGCAAAACCATTTTTAAATTGCAAAACCTGTGATTTGCAAAATCACATGGTTGCTGCCTTTTCCCTATTTACTAAACCTACTTTGTCAGTCAGAAAAGCCTCTCTGACTCGCAAAATGGGGTTTGCAATCCATTCTGTAATTCAATTACAAGGAGGCATGAAAGAGCCTTTTTCCTATTTACTAAACCTATTTTGTGAGTCAGAAAAGCCTCAGTGAGTTTTCCAATCCATTTTGCATTGCAATTAGAAGGTGGAATGAAAGAGGTTTCCCCTTCCAATTGCAAGTTGCAGTGAAATGCTATCAATAGTTTGTGACTGCATTTCGGGGTCACAGACCATTGATCGGTTTCCAACACCTCAAAGGAGGTGGTAACTGATTTACAAATGGAAAGTTATGTCTTTGATAGGCGACCTCAGAAATGCAGGCCATGGTATATTTGACCGCTGGCTGCTTCTCCCTATTTATTTCCAAACTGGAAACTTTTATTAAAAACATCATTCATTCTTTTACGAAACATGGCCTACTTTTGAAATAGTTGTGCCATTCAGGAATGCAAAAACGTGGATGGTGCTCTGCTATTTCATGCATGCCAACTTACCAGTGATTGTAGTCAATCACAGGGGGTCGCAAATAATGACCCACTTAATTATTATTCATTAGGCAGCTCCTTCTGTGAATGGCAAATTTGTGATGTGACCTATTAGTAAATAGAATGCATTGCAAAATCAGGGACAGGTGCCATAAAGAAGGTAAGCAATTTTCAACCACTTTTTACAAAATGTCTCTTAGTACATTGGGTCTTTAGTTAGGATACGGATGATAATAATTTCTGATGGACGTATCTTCGCACATTGGCAGACCCAATGACAATGCAACATGAGTTTCCACCACTGAAACGCCTATTTTAAAAATGGTGGTTATGCCGCTGGATTTGTGGGCGGCAAACCTGTTATATCCTTTGTTTTAGTTTTCTTTAGTTTACTTGCCTTAATGTTAATCTTTCTTTATGTATTGTGTTTTCTTTTAAGTAGTACTGCTTTAGGCCATTCTTATTGGTTCAAAGAATAATTTCCCATTATCATTCTCCTCTGAATCAGGCCATAAGCAATAAGGAAAGTTTTTCCAGGACAGTGTCCTTGCACTAGGCTGAGCCTGAAGAGGATAAACCTTCCTTGGGTAGGAATTGCAGGCCACCTCGGCAAAGTTGCCTGATGATTTGGAGCTTGGTTTCGAAGCATAAATTAACAGGGCACAATATTATGGCAATCCCACCGACTCCAGTGCTATATAAGAAGATGAGAAGAGGGCCTCACCCATGATAGAGTCATTTCTGATTGTGCCCTCAAGTTGTTGAGATGCCACCAGAAATGGAATTAGACAGGATGCCCATTTTAGGTTGACCAGTCTGCCAAAGTGTTCCATGACGCCACCTCTAGTAAATGTTAAAATGTAAACCATAGCAGCCTCCCACAAAAAGACCTACACATGTACTCTATATGTTTAGTGGAAACTCACAAGACACTTTTAGTGATGGAACTGGAAATACACTATAACATTTTTAATAGATTTCCATCACCCATATTTGGTAACAGAAATTCCAGTACTCTTATATTATTTACAATAAGTAAAAAAAAATACCATCCAATTCGAGATAATGATGTCGTAGTAAGGTGTAACATGCATGTGTTGCCTTTTTTCAAATCTCTTGAAATTCTTCTTGAATTCTGTAAGAAGAAAGGCATCGAATGCACAGCATTTTCGTTATCCCGCTTGATGATCACACTTACAGTGGTGCCTGAAATTGGTTTTACAAGGCACTGAGGATGGCAGTAGTCTTCCTTAAGGAAACATTATTTATTTCAAGTTGGGAAGAGGCAGACAGTTTCGGAAGGTCTTTCAACCCCATTGAATAAGATCTGTGGATCCTCTAAATCATAATTCTACCGTGAGCTATAAATGGTCTTGCTGGACGCTGACATAATCGGAGTAAATAAAGATGCCACCTTTTTGAATGGGTTTGTTTTTTCTATTGAAAGTCCATACGATTCTTGGAGGAAATAATGATGTAGGCGCTGTCGTAAGAGCGCTTGGCACAGTGTCTGGAAATGTTAATTAAACAAATTCCTGATAAGTATTGATGATTTATATCGAATCACAAAAGTCAGTCGTTTTGGAGATTGACCGCAGTGCCATTGCCATAGCAGAATTAGAACCTCCAACACAACTGAAGCACCCCAACCACTATATTTAGAAATAAGCACGGCTCCATTAGGTTGGGATTTAGGCTGCAGTGTGGAGGCCATGTCCACTGGATGGTCAGTCCTACAATAAGGCTAAACCGGTGAGGCTAAACCCGTGTTAGCATGACAGTCAAACATTTGACACTTTTAAAGATTGCAATCAACATGACAAGATGGAGGAGCTGTTAGACCAGACAAATATGTTGTTATAATGTTCATAATTTGGCGACTGGTGCAAACCTGCACAACATCTAGCACTGAACAATACATGCAAATCAAGCTTTGTGACCAAGAAAAGCCCATACTGCATGCAGACTAACCTAGGACCTGATACATTGGCTACTGCTGCAAGCAGCCATGCAATAGCATCTGGGCTCATAGACAATGAGCTGGAGTTCATGGTGACAGGGATAGTTAGGGCGGTACCTCTTTGATTCTGAGGTATGGTCCACCAGGCTCAATATTGACCCATGCAAACGGAATAGCAGGTGGAATAGGTGAACTGGCGTGCATGGGACAGCTCTCAAGACACCCAGACTCCCTGTCCTGCAGCTCTGGGATAAGGCACTGGCTATCATATGTACAGAAGGCATCGCTGGAGTGCATGGAGGATTTGACACATGTAAGCACATGCACCCAGCAACAATGAACAATGCCACCCAACACATCAATACTCACCCCATGTACCACATTAAAAGAAATAATACAATGAACTTCATATTGATCAGCAGCCCTTTGATTCATTAGGTGCCATACTACCACACCCCAATGTGATTGTTGGACTTGGGGGAGGACTTTGACCCACAGGTGTATTGTTCGTACTACTGTTGTGGTTCTGGGTATTTGAAAACTGCTATGCAGTGTTCACTGCATGTGACC
Organism: Lissotriton vulgaris; assembly: GCF_964263255.1. Taxonomy (NCBI): domain Eukaryota; kingdom Metazoa; phylum Chordata; class Amphibia; order Caudata; family Salamandridae; genus Lissotriton; species Lissotriton vulgaris. The sequence continues at coordinate 964,520,019 of NC_141695.1, forward strand.
CCAGCCTCAAGCAATTTTAAAGAAAGCCAGAGTTGCATGACCCATGAAGTGTATCTACTGCATACATGTTAAATGTAATCAGCAATATTCAAAATGGTGGCAGTCGACGAGCCCTGAAGTGAAAGTTGCTGGAGGGGACCCTGGTGGCTCTGAACGCCGTGCTGCCACGACAACAGAGGGGCTGACATAGGCGCTGATCATCTGGTGCCCCCTGACGCAGTTGTGACTCGTGAGTATGCGGGGTGCTCCCCGGAGTCCCCGCACAACGGATCCGTATTGGCCGAGGGGACTCTGGCGCCTCAGACGGGTGCCACGAGGTTCGGGACCTGGGGCATGCCAATCGGGATGCCAGTATAACAGCGGGAAGAGACCAGGTCAGAGGGCACCCCCTTTCTACGAAGGACACCCCCGCCGACCCCCTTCATCCACCAGGGGGGGAGGTGCGACAGCTGCATGGGGGCCTCAATCGGCTGCCCCTGGGGACTCACCTTGCCCGGCGCATGGCACATCAGCCTTCCTGCAGGACCATGGGCTGTAATGGGGACGCCCGTGCGGATGCCACCGCTGCTTGAGAAAGTCTCCTGATCACCGTGGGAGTGGGACTGTGAGATCGGCCCGTAGGCGCCCGGGCCCACCGGAAATGTCGGCGCCCACCGGTCCTTGCTAAACAGTTTGCCGGGGGGGAACCCAGCGTCTCCGGGCACAGAGCTGCGGTGGCGGCCAGAAGACGACGCTGACACTCCATGCCCATCACCCCGACACGACTGTGAGCGGGCTGGGTCCTCCTCGGAGCCCCAGCACGATCCGTGCAGACCAGGGGGATCCCGACTACCCCAGACGGGAACCACGAACTTTGCAGCCTGAGACACGGGGGCAGGCGCAATGCATTGTGATCACCCTAGAGCGGAGTGAGGGTAAATCAGGAGGCCCCCCTCCCCGCAGAGGCACCCGGCTCAGAACCCAGTCACACTCTCCTGAGGGCCGCGGGCGGGGGCGGAGCTCCCGTGGCCTAGGTGCCAGCAACCAGAGACATGCAGCCACCCCAGGGGACAGGCCCAGCTGACAGATGTGATGGATACGGGGTGAGAAAGTTAATTCGCACCCTTCTTAGCCCCACATAGAGGGGGGAAAGTGGACGCCACACCCCCACCGCCGAGAGCTACTCTGGTGGGATCTCACCTCTCCCATGTATATACCATCGGAGAAGCGGGCGCCCTGCCTGGAAGGACCGTGCACGCTGAGGGGTTCCGCAGCTGCACCCCCGGTCTCATCATCACACCCACCTCGGGAGAACAAGACACTGCGATCCACGACACCACGGGGGAAGCACAACTATCGAGACACACGTGTAAACTATCAGCTCTGACCAAAATGGCAGTCCATGCTGGCCGACTCCGGAGGGGGTGAAGTGTACCAGAGACCAGATTACATCGGGGGGGCCCGCCATCAGCCCTGGCCGGTGGGAAGCACGGAAGAACACACACTCCTCCAGTGGAGCTGTCGAATAGCAGCAGCCCCAACCGCAGAGCGCAAGAGTTACACCGGGGTGACGGGCACTGGGGAGCCCCCATGGCGTCCTCGGGCACCCCTCCTTACCTCAGGATCCTTGGGGGCGTGGGGGTGCTGGGTCGCCCCCGACATAGATGACAACGGGTGACACTGGCAGCGGGACTCTTGACGGTGCCCTACAGATTACGTGGGCTCGGAAGCTAAGTTGAGTGAAGAGCAGAAAACGACGGATCGCGCCCTCAGGAGCAAATCCCTCATGACCAGACACCACAGCATGTACCATTGGGGCCCACAGCCCAGCCGCAGTAGAAATGGGGAGACCGCAACAGACATTAACCTCAACACCAGCGCCGGCACCAAGGAAGCAGCCCTCCCCAAGCCCGTCCGAGAGGCAGCAGAGCGGGGAGCCACCGCAAGCGGATGATATGTCAACAAAGCTGGACAAAGTACTAGCTGCAATAGAGCATCCCCGGGTGTCCATGGAAACCAAATTCGGCGAGTTGGCCACGAATCTTAACCTCCGGCAAGATGACCACAGGAAACTGGCCGACAAGGTACACCAGGGAGAAAAAATGCTCCACGGGATGGGACCGCAGATACAGACACACCAGGAAGCCATCAAAGAACTGCAGATCAAAAAAACACCTGGAGAGCAAAACAGATGATTTGGAGGGCCGTTCTCGCCAGAGTAATATATGAACCCCGAACCTGCCGGAAGGTGTGAAAGGGACGAACCCCATACAATACATATAATATAAAACCTTCACCGATGCCCAAGATCTCTCACCATTCTTCCTGGTGAAAAGGACACGCTGGGTTCCTGCGCGGAGACCACCTGCGGGCTCCCCACCTAGGCCATTTTTGCTCAAACTGCTCCATTATCAAGACCGAGATGCGGTACTGCAAGCGGCCCGACTAGCAAAAACACTCAGAGTCGAGGACAAACATGTGATGCTGTTCCCGGACTAGTCTCAAGCAGTGCAATGTCAACGGGCCACTTTCCTAGCGGTGAAACAAACCCTCCACCAAAATAACGTGCAGTACGCACTTCTCTTTCCAGCCCGTCTCAAGATTATCCACGGAAGATCAACCCATTTTTTCACGGACCCAGCAGAAGCAAGAAATTGGTTGGAACAGCACAATTGCAAACCCGCCGGAACCCTGGCACACACCGCATCATAGCCTCTCCAACAAGGGGCGACTGCAAGCTAAAAAAAGTCGCCCTCACACAATTGGGTCGTCCACCAGTCCCCAACACCAGGAACTCTCCTGATCTAGAGCAAATCATAGTGGATCGCAGAAGGGCCTTACAGGCGGCGTCAGAAGCCCGACGCAAGAGAGACAGCTCGGAGGGGGAACATGGCCCACATCTCTTCACATCAGAGGAGAAAGTCAGTGACTCTTGTACCTCCAGAGAAGGCTCAGTCTCACCACCCATGGTGACTCCACAAATGGCAGACACGCTGATATGAGGTACAGCAGGAACAGCGGCATGGTAAGATCGAGACACCCCTAGAAGTTGGGAAGAGCCCCAGCACCAAGAACCCAATGATGAAAGGTAATGGCAGGAGCGGGCACATATGCAGATATATTATGAGGTGGATGGCAGGGGAGCTATCCACCAGTGGTAACGTCAGAACACCCCCCGCCCGAAACGGACTAGACACAGTACGCGATGAACAGTTTGGACTTATTGTGCCCAACAATAGGCCCCCTATGTTGGGACTGTTTCCCTGAAGTTGAGTTCAAGTTTCCCCTTCATTTTCTTCTCCCTGATGCTCTGGTGGGAATGTGCTTCTGGATTGTCTTTATTTGGACTCGTGGGTGGCGGTTGGGTGTGTGGGGGAGATTTAGTTTGTGTGAAGGACAGGAACGAACTGCGACCCACATAGGTAACAGCAGACATGACGAAAACCCCTAACACGGACGTTGCATTCCTTACACTTAACCCCTTAAGTGCTGCCTCGGTGCGTTGGCCGACGGCAGCACTACCTCCCCAGTGCTGCGCACGACCATTGGACGTCCATTCAGCACTGTTCCAATGGACAGCGCAGCACTGGGGAGGGATGTTTACTAGCAGCTATGAGGTTAATGTGAGGGGACTACATACAGCAAGCAAGCGATACTCAGTCTATGCCTACCTAAAACGACAGCAGGCACACATAGCCTTTCTGCAAGAGACCCATTTAACGACGTTAGAGGTGGAACATTTGCAGAGGAAGTGGAGAGGCACCATCTGTGCCACCGGGTACTCAGCGTTCGCCCCAGAGTGACATTAATTTGGATCAGGCCGGGTACCCTTTTCAGGGAGCAGACAAGGGTGGTGGACAGGGAGGGACGGTATGTACTGATGGAGGGATTGCTGGATGGGCAATCAGTATTAATAGGTAGTATATACGCCCCTAATGCAGAGCAGGACAGGTTCTCGAACCATCTCCCACAGGCCTTGGATCCTTATACACACACCCCCTGGATCCTGGGTGGAGACTACAATTGTGTGCTAGACACTGGCTTAGACCGGTACCGCCCCCCATCGGCACATTCACCGCTACACAAGCAAACTGAACTCTTTAATGCATGGCTCAAACACTGGGCATTGGTGGATGCCTGGAGGGCAGGACACCCCACCCTCAAGCTATACTCATTTCATTCCATACCCCATGATCTGCGGGTGCGCCTAGATCGATTCTTATGCTCGGCAGCCCTATACCCCAAAGTGCAACAGACAGACTACCTAGGGCGGGTGCTCTTGTACCATGACGCCCACTCACTTACCCTCAGATGAAGACCACCACACCCACCAGTACCCATGTGGAAATTGCTGTGGGAATGCCTCACAGATCAGGCCTTCACACATGATCATGGGGAACACTTTACGGGAACACTTCGCAGTGAATGCGGGTTCAGCGTCCTCGAGACTACTGGAGTGGGATGTACACAAAGTAGTAGCCAAGGGCCATTGTATACAGCAAGTGGTGGGCGTGCGCAAAACACTTTGGATAGCGTTACAAGACTCAGAGAACACATTAGTGGCCCTAATGAAAAAAGAGGAACAAGGGGAAGCCACCCTGGCACAAGTGGCCGAAGCCAAGACTGGATACGCGGAAACACTGCGGACCTCCCCAAATACAATTTTAGAGCCTACGCTGCCAGGGTACACCGGGAGGGCAACAGGGGAGGGATACTCCTGGCCTGGCTTGCTAAGCAAAACCCAGATGTGAAGCCGGTCACGGAGGTGAGGGATCAGGCAGGCCAACTCCAGATCTCTCAACCGGAGATACTGCAAGGATTCCACGCATATTACTCAGGTATATATCAGGCCCCATGCCAGGGAGCACCACAGGCCATCAATAGATTTTTCACTAGACTTACACTCCCCCAGATTCCACTAGAAGACAATAAACTACTAGAGAAGAAGATTCGGCCCGAGGATGTCAAACATGCGATAAGAGCCCTAGCCAGGAACAAGGCCCCAGGGTTAGACAGCTTTCCCCTACAATATTATAGCACCTTTGCGGCCCACCTAATCCCACGGCTGGTCATCATGTATAATGATGCACTTCACAGAGGGGAACTACCGGGGTCCCTACGGGAATCGATTATAGTCACCTTCTTAAAACAACACAGAGACTCTACCCTCCCATCCTCCTACAGACCAATCACACTACTCAACATGGACTGTAAAATACTGGGTAAAATCCTAGCAGAAAGATTTGCTACGATTCTGATCCCACTGGTACACCCAGACCAAAATGGCTTTGTTCCAAACCGCAACACATCACAATTCATATGCAGCTATAAAAAATGGAAAACACGTTGTGCTCTTTGCACATTTACTAAAAAGGAGTTGAACATTGGACAAACATGACTATCTTTTACCTTGCACAAGTTAGCACTTTTATACATTGTGCTATCGACATACTGAAATACTATACTACACTGGGATCTTTTGCCTATTATTACTTAACAAGAGATTAGATACCTTTTGTTTTCCACTGAATGGAAGAATTTGCAACTTACTTTTGGGTGGAAGGTAGATTTGAGTTAGGTAGTGATCACTGTATATGTAAATATTGTTACAACAAATTAGAAGAGAATAAAATGCCTGCTTGAGCAGTACATAATAACTTAGAATTAGTGGCTATTCCGGAGGAACTGGCAAAATTGAATTTGTATGAGTAGGTTCTAATTCAATATGTTCATCCTTTTCAAACTATAATTCGGATGGAGCCTAAAACAGGTAAACTGCCACCAACAGACTTGCAAAGAGGGTGAAAGGAAGAGAGGTGTACTTATCTTTGGATTTTAAGAAAAATATTGAAACTTTTGCTGGAGAGATAGAGGAAAATGAGGCAGTAGTCATTCTAGTAAATGGTGTACCAACAAAGAGTCAGAAAATATGGCATGAATGTGTGGATGTTAATAAAGTTGAAAAGGCTACCTTATATCTTATAAAGAACAATATTTATTACAAAACTGTAAATGTGGATGAACAGGTAATAAGTTTAGGAGATGAATCTGAAATTTCAAGTGGTCAAATAGAGAAAGTGGACAGGCCAAGGACTGAAGAGATTTATGAACATTACACAATATGACCTTTGCATTCAAAAGAAGTAATAGGAATCAGCATTGCGTTATTTCAAATGGAAAAAGCACAGGGAAATCCAATGAATGCATGGGAGAAAAGCTTGGAAGCTCATTGTTTTCCACAGCTGTTTCATACTGAAGAAGGTGGACGATATGATGACCGACCGGTATGGATTCCAGCTTCAGAATATCGGTAAACAAGATTATATTCTGAAGAATCAGGTTTCGACAGTGCATTCCATACATATTTCACCTTTTGTTTGAAAGTGATCTGTCTTCTCTGTTGCATGCAGTGCACCACATACTTAAAACTGGAGTTCATCAATCACTTCTTTCTGTGAAAGAATTTGTGGAGAAAGTTCAAGAAATAGATGAAAATTTAGAAGCAGAGTTAATCAATTTGATGGCATGTCAACGTGAACAAATGAGTATTGGTATCCTCGTCATGGAGAATTCAAGTGTATGTTATGGAACTTAGGTACACCAACATGGTTTGTCACACTTAGCTGTGCGTGCAGAGTATGCATGGGGAGATTTGCTTGAGTTTCTAAGAAAAGCAAATTCCAATATTAAAAATGATGAAATAAAGACTCCTGGTGAACTGTGTTCATTGGATCCTGTAAATGTGTGCACATATGTTTAATCATAGGTTTCAAGCTATGATGTCTTTTATCTGCAATAAAAAGAATCCACCCCTCGGAGAAGTTACCGATTTCTTTTGGAGAAAGGAGTATCAAGCAAGAGGTGCACCTCATACAAATATGCTACTATGGATCAAGGATGAACCTAAATTTGGAAAAGATTCTGATGAAACAGTATTGTCTTTCATTGAATAGTCTGTGACATGTGAGATACCAAGAGAAGAAGGAGCTTGAGACAGCAAGTTTTACGTTTCCAAACTCACCATTGTGGAAAGTACTGCAGAAGAAAATAAAAGTCTAAAGCAAAATTATACACCAAATGTCGGTTTGGTTTTACACATCCAGTCATTTGTAAAGGAAGATTAAATAAAAAAAATCTTCTGTAAGGCACACGATAACTCGGAAATCTCCAAAGAATACCTACAACTAAAAAAGAACAGAAGTGCCAAAGTATATCAATGACTACAATCCAGTCATTTTAAAAATGTGGAATGTGAACATGGACATCCAGTATGTTGCTGATAACTCAATTGCTGTTGCACATTAAGTTACATCGTACATAACAAAATCAGAAAAACATAGATGAAACAAATGTGGAAAGAAGTTGCACAAGAGAAAAGCCTTAGCAAAAAATTGTACAGCTTTACTTTGAAAATGCTTTCCCACCAAGAAATTGGACCCTATGAATGTTCAGACCGCTTGTGCTCTTCAAGTTTATATTCAAAGTCACGAGGAATCATTTGGGTAAGTTTAGGCCTTGCCTGCAAACGAAATAGTGTGTGGAAATCATTTGAAGAAATGTAAGAATTAGCAGCAAATTAACCAGACAGTACAGACATTCTTAAAACTAATATGTTGGACACATACTATCCGAGAAAGAGTCGACATCTGGAACAGCTATGTCTGTATGAAGTACTTCAACATTACAGCTTCAAAAGAAATGTTAAACAGAAGTTAAAAGAAGGAAAATATGCAATAGTTGGATGCCATTGTTGTTTACTAAAACATGCAAAGGGTAATCTTATGAACCACAAGAATCTCAGGGTCCCATGTAGGTGGCTAAATAACGGGCGATAACAGTGAAATGCAGTAAATTTCACCATTAACGACCGGTATTTAGCCACTCCTGATGTAGGTAAGGAGCGGTAATAAGGAATCTGTAAATACTGATTCCTTAATACCGATACCTTATTGGCCTTGCATTTTTTGGCAATCGGTAATACCGATTCCTTAAATTCAATGTAGAAAGCACATAAAAGAGTGCTTTTGGGCCTTAAGGAATCGGTAATTACCACCAACTTCAAGTTGGTGGTAATTACCGAATTCCTTTAAAAAAGAACTTTCTTGCTTTTTTTGAAGTGCCATGTGGCACACATCCATGCCCATAGAAATGCATGTAAAGATAGCATTGCATGTACAATTTACCCTACATATTTAAACATGTTGAATGATGAAGTTGATCAGGAAAAGACTATTACAGCTGAAATAGCTAATGAAAGTTCTCAAGATAGTCAAAGTAGTGGTCCATGCAGTCAAGATCCTTTTGGACAACCAATACTAGAAAATGAAGCAGCGAGTGCTATGCATGAAGTCAAAATTGCAAAACAACTAGCACATGAGGAGAACATTACATTGGAAAACTTAGAAGAACAAGTAAAGGTTTAACAGAAAGATATATATGTACAAGTGAGAGAACAGATTAAGCATGGGCGAATTTTGCGAATTTGCGGATTTGCGAATTCGCGATCCGCAAAATTCTTTTGCGTGTTTGCAGGGTTTTTAGCGTGTTCGCGGGGTTTTTTGCGTGTTCGCGGGGCTTTTTGCGTCTTCGCGAGCCGCCTGCATAGCGAAGTTACCCATGCAGTCGTTTATGGGAGAGGGAGAGAGATAGATACATAGATAGATAGATAGATAGATAGATAGATAGATAGATAGATAGATAGATAGATAGATAGATAGATAGATAGATAGATAGATAGATAGATAGATAGATAGATAGATAGATAGATAGATAGATAGATAGATAGATAGATAGATAGATAAAGAGAGGGAAAGAGAGAGGGAGAGAGAGAACGAGAGAAAGAAAGAGAGGCCGGATCTCTGAAGGGCCAGATTCCTGAGCTGCCCCTACGGAACATACAGCTTTTTATTTTTAGCAAAATGCATATGAAAATTGTGCTGTAAAGGTCTCTTTTAGTTTAACCCCTCCTGACAACTCAAAATGGGTGTATTTGCCATCCTCTCCCTTCTTCCTGTTTTTTATATCTGTAAGTGCTTCCTGATGAGGTTTAATTCCTTGGACAGGTGCCTCGTTGCCTACTTGTAACTATTCTCTGACCCTGCTTCAAGGGTCAGAGCAGGGTCAGGGAATAGTTGCAAGTAGGCAACGAGGCGCCAGGAAGCAATTAGCAGCAGGTGTCCAAGTTGAAGTTAATTTGTTTGTAACCCTTTTGTAAAAGGTTACAAAGAAATTAGGTTCAACTTTTGCACCTGCTGCTGTAACCCTTGCTTGGCTGAAAATTCGTCCCCGCTGATTCGCGGATTTTACCGCGATCTCACGAGATTCGCGGATCGCGAAATCGCGGAAAATCCGCAAATTCGCCCGTGAAACAGATTTTACGCCCACCCTTAGAACAGATAGAACATGGTTTATTGCATGAAAAAAACAGAATGTGTGTGTTCATCTTTTAAACCTCTTCTGATGTACATCAGTGGTCAAGCTGGGACAGGTAAAAGTTTTTAATTACAGTTTCGACCAGTAATCTTCAAAACACTACTGGACACTACTGGCTCACATTTATGTTGTGTGGTAACAGCTCCAACTGGATTAGCTGGACACAATGTTGAAAGAGTTACATTGCATAGATTACTGATGTTACCAGTTGAGCATGATAATAAATTAGAATATCAGAAGTTGTCTGGAGAAGCTTCTTATGAAGTATCAAGAGTGTTGAAGAAAATGAAACGTTTAATTATTGATGAGGTGAGCATAGTCTAAAACTTAATGCTTGCTTTTGTACACTTAAGAATGCAACAGATATTATAAACAGATTACGACGTTCTCTTTAGAGGAAACATTTTTATTGTATTTGGAGATCTGCTACAACTAAACCCTGTAAAAGGAGAACCAGTGTTTAAAACTCTTCTACTTGAAGAAACAAAAAAATCTTTGGGAAGTATTGGAAATGTGAATCTGTGGTTACATTTTAATTATATGAAGAACTCACTCAGAATATGCGACAAGCAACATATGAAGATTATGCAAATATTTTAAAAGATGTAAGAATTGGTGTTCTAAGCAAACATGGTAAACAAGCTTTTCAAAGTTGTTTACTAAAGAACTTGTTTACAAATGAAAACACTCCGGCAGAAGTAATGTACAAGAAAATGAGAGAAAAAAGTCTATATTTTGCTTAATTCCTACAGTGGAAGAGTGTTATGCATGTAATAGAGAGCTTACGAAATCAGAAAATCAAGAAATTGTTTACATTGAAGCTATTGATAAAATTGAGTATCAAGAAATAACAATTTTTCTTTTAGACAAACTATAGACTAAATTGGATTCTTTGGAAAAGTCTGTATCAAAAACTGCTGGCTTAGAAAAAAATGTAGATGTATGTTTAAAATGTCTGGTAATTTTGAGGCGTAATATGAATGTAGAAGAAGGTTTAGTGAATGGAGCAATGGGGAGAGTTGTTGATTTTGTGAAATATCAAACTAGAAATGGAATTGAATTCTTGAAAGTTAAATTTGATCAGAATACAGAGGTAAGACAGATTGCGCGTTCTGCTGCACATTTTTTGCTTGTAAAATACTTGTATGTTTGTAGAAAACAGTTTCCCTTCTCTTTAACATTTGCAATAACTATTCATAAATCTCAAGGTTTAAGTGTAGATATTGCTTTGATAAATGTAGGAAGAACAGTGTTTAAAGAGGGAATGGTATATGTTGCATTATCTCGAGTTAGAACATTGTTTGGTTTGTATTTAATTGATTTTGTTGAGAACAAGGTTAGTGCTGATGTTAATTGTGTAAGAGAATATATAATTGTTTGCGAAGGCTTTATGTTCCAAGTTTAGGTGAATATCCTATTTATGAGAAATGTGTTGTTTGTTCAAAACGCAAACGTGTTGAAGAATCAACTATGGTTGAAAAGCAGAAACAAAATCAAGAGAAAAAAAAAGATGTAAAGAGGCAGAAAATACAAACAAATGATGATGTTGTCGGATACCAATTAGAAAATGCTTCTGGTGTCACCTGCTATGGTAATGTTATTCTAAACGTTATATTTTATCTTGAAGATGTATAGGTGAAATTATGGAAAGTCAGGGAAAAAGATTATGTTCTGCATTTTATACTTTAAATTGAGAACTGATAGAAGTAAGATCCATTCTGCTTATGGTATTCGCCAACTGTTGAATACATGTACTGGATCCTTAACGTTCAGTGCTAATACACAAGATGCACAAGAATTTCTGATGGTTATGCTTGGAGCACTAGAAGATTAAGGAATTTAGATTGAGAGTTTATTTGTAATCAGTTACAAATGGGAACATAAATGGGAAAAGGGTACATTTACTTCAAGCACTATAGTTGACAGAGAAAGATTTGCATATTTAACAATACCTGATGCAAATCTGTACAATTTTCCAAATTAGTAAAAGAAGCTGATCATCAGATGATCTGCTCTTGTTGTAAAGCAACAATGCTCTCTACATTATGCCTACAAAGATATGGAAAATATTTGATTATAATGGTGCAACACTGATGACCAAATGTAAGAAAAGTGGAAACCAAAATAAAAAATTGTGTTGCTAGTCTAGTATCTATTTCTGGTAGAACTTTTGAAACAGTGGCTAATGTTTTCCATGCTGGAAGTACTACCACAAGTAGACATTATGCAGTTTATTTAAAGTGTAATAATGGTTGGAGTCACTGCAACGATACACACTTGGAAATGAAACCGACATTGCCCTATGAATTGCCCAACTCATACTTGATATTTCTGAAACAAAGATTTTAGATACATCATTCAACCTAGTAGGAAGCTGTTAAGATACTTTATGGAATTCATACTGGATGATTTTAAAGCGAAATGTGTGATACTTTATTTGGCGTATTGGAAAATGTGAACAGAAACTACAAAGTAAAGGTAAGATTTGAAGATTGTAAATAGTATTGGATGTGTTATTTGTGTTGATTTTGTATTACATTTGTGAGAATTAGGCATTTTTTAACAATCTAGTTGATTGTTTTTATTTCCCTGCTGGTTTATAATGAAACTACACTGACATCACTGTGAATACTGAAGTTAAGTAGAGGCTGATGACAGCAAAAAAAGGGGAGAAAAGTTGTTTTCTGAATGTTAAATTATTTTGTATTATTTAAAACTCACTGTAATTTGTGAAATATATCACATTACATAGCAGTTTTGCAGTTTATTTTATGTAGTTGAAAGGTTAGAAAAAACAGTTCTAATGACAAATTGCACAATAGTAGTTCAATATTTGGAAAACCTTTGAAATGCACAGAAAAAAACATAAGTTTTACAAACGTTATAGTTAGAAATTTGCATTTAAAAAAACCTTAGCAATTCACTGAAAAAACCATAGGTTTCAGGGACGTTAAGTTTCGAAATTAGCATTTAATTTTTTTTTTAAAAAGGTTATATTAGAGTGTGAGAAGGTGTGTCAGACTATCCCATGGATGATGTCATCAGTGATGTCATTTGAGATGTCAAGAGTGATGTCATGAGTGATGTAATATGTGATGTAATCACCAGTGCATTGCGGGCGCGTGAGTTAGAATTAGCTCAACTAACTATAACAGGCAAAGTTCTCTGGCTTTATATGAGTCAAATGTCCAAGTAACTATAACATCTCTGAAACCTATGGTTTTTTCAGTGAATTTTTAAAGGTTTTTTAAATGCTTATTTCTAACTATAACGTCCCTGAAACCTATGTGTGGGAGGGCAGGTTTGATGAACAGGCGTGGAGGCTTAAGTAAAGGTTTAAAAGATAACTTATTAACAAAAGTATGAGATGTAGATTGGTGAGATACAGTTACTGGATGATATTCCTCTTCATCCGATGAATCCCGTGACCTGGAATGGTCTGGTGAGGATAAAGGCGTTGTCCTGCTTTCTGGTTGTCCTTGACCATGGTGGTCACCCCAGAGGCTCATAGGAGGATAAAGAGAGGAAAAGGAGCTGTCAGAATGTTATATGGCACTATTTTAGGGGTATACTCCCATCACCACACCTTGGTACACTAGATTTGTTACGGTGCCTCGAGACTTCCAACAAACAAGGATGAAGAAAGGAAAAAGGAAGAATGAAATCGGGGAAAGGAAAAAAGATAAATCTCCTTTGGAGGAGTTGAGTTTAAGTGCCTAAGTCGGGAAAAGAAACGATGCACACTCGTTCAAAAAATAAGGGTTCTTCGTCTACGGGCGTATCTGGTCACAAAAGGGAATTAACACTATTGCCCCTCTGTTATACACTTCTGTCCCACCCTCTCCCAGTTATCCCCAAGCCACAAACACTCACCTGGCTCCGCCGTAACTCTCCTGAGTCACCGCCGCTCCCCAGCCACCTCCGGACACCACCAGTCCTCGGACCAATCGTCTTCACCGTCCTCGGTATTCTCTGCCGGCATCCAGGTCTTCTCTGTGTCGGGTCCCGCGTCTTCTTTCCGTAGGTCGGGTCCCGCGTCTTCTCCTTTCCTCAGGTCGGGTCCCGCGCCTTCCTTCCTGGTAGTCTCTTTCCCGTGTTCTTCCTCCTGTCTGTCACACTCATTCCACTCTCCTAATATTGGTCCTGAGCATCCTCTTCCGGTTCGCGAAGGCGGGACTTCCGGGTTGTAGCTCTGACTGCGTCCCTGTGGAAACAGAGTAGAGGAGTCTGGATCTCGTGGTCTTGTTGGAACCGTCACCCATTTGGTAAGGGTATCGCTCCGCTCGGTATCTTTCTCACATCCCCTTTCCCTCGCTGTCTTTCTTATAGGGGTTTGTGTCTCTTGTGGATATCTCGACAGATAGTCAGCATTCCCTTGTTCTCGCCCTTTTCTATGTTGAGTGTGGAATCCATAAGGTTGTAAGGATAGAAACCATCTCAGCACTCTCTCGTTGTCGCCTTTATTCCTAGCTAACCATTCTAATGGTGCATGATCTGTAAACAAAGTGAATTCTCTTCCTTCCAGATAATACCGCAGGTTTCTAATTCCCATTTGATGGCGAGGGCCTCTTTCTTGATTGTTGCATATTTTTTCTCTCGAGGGAAGAGTTTACGGCTAATGTACAGAATTGGTTTCTCTCCCTGGGGTGTCTCTTGTGAAAGCACTGCACCTAACCCCTGATCAGAGGCGTCTGTTTGCAGGACAAAGGGACGATAATAATCTGGACTAATTAGGACAGTTTCCGATGTTAGAGATTTTTTCAGAGTCTCAAATGAGCGTCGTACTTCACTATGAGGGAATTGTACTATCTGTTCCGTTTTACAGTTCTTCTGTAGAAGATCAGTCAGGGGAGCCGCCATCTGGGAAAACTGAGGAATAAATCTCCTATAGTAACCTAGTAAACCAAGGAATGCTCTCAAATCTTTCTTTGTTTTGGGAAATGGTACATGGGAAATAGCCGATATTTTTGACGGTTATGGTCTTATGACACCTTCCCCCAATAAGTATTCTAGATACTTGACTGTTTGGGCTGCCAAATGACTTTTGGCTGGGTTGATTTTTAAACCCTGTGCACCTAAGGTTTGAATGATTGTGGTGAGATGGGTTAACCCCTTCGATGCTGATGACGAGCTCAGCTCGTCATCAGCCACGGGGGACGTGTGCGGATGACGAGCTGAGCTCGTCATCTAACGCAGCTTTTACAAAAAAGCCGCGTAGGGCAGAAATAACCGCCGCAGCGATGCGGTTAAGTGTTGTTCCCATGTGTCGCTCGCTATATATCACAATATCATCAATGTAAGCTCCAGCAAAATCATCAAAGGGCCTTAGAATTGTATTCATGGCCCTCTGAAAGGTTGCAGGAGCCCCATGTAAACCAAAACGCAACATTCTAAATTGGTACAACCCGTCGGGTATAGAAAAGGCTGTTTTTTCCTTATCTTCTTCTTTAAAAGGTATCTGCCAGTAATCTTTACACAGATATAGCGTGCTGATGTATTTGGCTTTCCCTATTCTTTCTACCATTTCATCCACTCGAGGAAGTGGATAGGTGTCGAATTCTGAAATCTTGTTCACCTCTCTAAAGTCAATGCAAAATCTAATTGACCCATCTGGCTTAGGCACAAGTACAATGGGAGAATTCCATTCACTCCTAGATGGTTCTATAATTCCCATCTGTAACATCTTTTGCACTTCCTCTCTTATTGTTAGTCGTCTCGCTTCAGGTATGCTGTAGGGTCTTAGTCTAACTCGCTTACCAGGTGGTGTTTTTATGGCATGCTCAATAAGATTGGTTACCCCTGGGTTAGTGGAAAAGACAAAATCAAGAGGTTGTAACACCTCGATTAACCCGTCTTGTAAAGTCATAGGCAATTCCCGATCAATACATTGCCGATCTTACGTCTCTTAATCTAAGCTTGAAGAACTCTGGCCCCACGCATATAGCAGGTCATTTATTAGACCCAATTTTTTCCAACATTGATAAGTTGGACACCTTTCCTGCCTTGCCTATTCCCTGGTCAGATCATTTTCCTATTAAATTTTCATTTCGAGCACAATTATTAAATAAAGACACATCGTCGGTCTCAACCTCTACTGTTAGGAAATGGAAAAGACTAGATATTAACAGACTGAATACCTTTCTAGAAGACCATGCACTAAATCAAAAGTGCAAAATCTTTCGGCATCTGTTCAGACATGGCTTTTAACAGCCATCGATTCGTGTCTGCCCAAAACAAAGTTAAAGGGTAAAAATCAGCATCTGCCTGCCCCCTGGTTCAACGACTCTTTAAAGCTAGAAAAGACTAAATGTAAAAATGCTGAGCGTCAGTGGAGAAAGTCCTATTCCATAGAAGCTAAAAAAGAATATAAAATACAATTAACACACTATCAAAAGATGTGTAGTAAAGCTAAAGCTGATTTTATATGCATTAAAATCACTGCAGCCTTAAATCAATCTAAGACTCTCTTTAAAATAGTTAAAGAGCTGGCTGGCTCTAATAACTCACAAACTCCACCTGACCTTAATAAAATACAATGTGATCAACTAGCCACTTTTTTTGTAAATAAAGTAGATAAAATATACCAGAGCATTGAACAAGAACAGAATGAGCAACACGAAGTTCTCATAGATACTCGAAACTCCTTTCTTAATAGAGCAAGTAATCAAGATGATATTCTAGATGACAATGTTTGTGATACTCACACCTTCTTATTAGACAATTGGCCCAGGCTTAATGTCGACAATGTCATCGATCTAATAAATACGATTAAATCAGGTTCACTGAGAGACCCTTTACCATGCTCTATTTTAAAATTACTCAGTAGGAAAGCCATGTCCACTATCACTGATCTCTTAAACATATCCTTACAGGAAGAACATGTGCCAGACGACTGGAAACACGCAATGATACATCCATTGCTAAAAAAAGCTGATGCAGATCCAAATGTGCCTTCTAACTTCCGACCAATTTCCCTTCTCCCTATTTTTGCGATGATTCTGGAGAAACATGTTCCTCGTTGTTTCACAGATTTTATAAACTCACACGACCTGCTGCCTTCCCATCAGTCAGGCTTTCGGGCTGGTTTCTCAACTGAGACCACCCTGTTAGGTGTGACAGAGAATATCCATGCTATGATAGATAAGGGAGAAACGGTGGCACTGGTGCTTCTTGACCTCAGTGCCGCATTTGACACTGTGTTACATGCGGTACTAATAAGGACTCTCCACTCATTAGGCATCTGTGGCGCTTCCTTAAACTGGATTAAATCTCTACTTGAGAATAGAACGTTCCAAGTTTTTTCCAAATCTGCTTGTTCCGAAACCCTTACTTTCAAACATGGAGTTCCACAGGGCTCGATTCTAAGTCCGTTACTTTTTAATTTGTATATGAGTCCGCTTGCAAAAATTGTTGAAGAGACCGGTTTGATGATGTTCTCCTACGCTGATGACTCTCAGCTTCTTTTTTCCCTTTCATCAACAGTCCTAGATTCACTTTAAATCTAGGACTGGAAAAAATTGCAGGGTGGGTGCAAAAAAACTTCCTAAAATTGAACGGTGAAAAAACTGAGTTAATTGTATTGGGGAAAAATAAAGAACTCTGGGGACCCCAACATTGGCCATCTGTAATGGGTACTCCCCCAACTCCAACTGCACAGGCCCGTAATCTAGGCTTTATTGTCGATGACTCGTTGAGTATGCACCAGCAAGCAGTTAAAACATCGGCCACCTGCTTTGCCATCTTAAAGTGGCTAAAGAAAATTTGTTGGATGCTACCAGAACACACAAAAAAAAACAGTCATCAATGCCTTAATAACATCAAGATTAGATTACGCAAATGTGTTATATGTGGGGGCAAATAAAGCTACAGTCCGCAGATTGCAAACTGTGCAGAACGCAGCTGCGAGACTGTTAGGAAAAATTCCTATTTTTTCATCTACCACCAAATTTATACGTGAGCTGCACTGGTTTAAAATAGAGAACAGGATTAAATTTAAGTCCCTAAGTTTCATGCATAAGATCTTTACAAAAAAAAGCCCCCAAGTATTTACAAAATCTGGTACATTGTTACCATCCATCTAGGACTCTAATATCTGCAACAGCCAACAAGTTTGTTGTCCCTAAAATAAAACTTTCACGCATGGGCGGCAAATCCTTCGCCTACCTCGGACCCTCACTGTGGAATGCCATGCCACAAGCTCTGCGCTCTGAGGTAAACTACATGAAATTCAGAAAGGCCCTGAAAACATGGCTATTTAACATCTAAGTCAGTTGTCCGGTAAGCTATTACTGAATCACAGAGCCGGGAAACCCTTTGTTGGGTAGCTGTTTGCGCTATACAAACTAAATAAATAAATAAATAAAAGAAATAAATACATTGATGGAACAGGGGCCCCGGGGTTCCTACGCTATGAACAGCCACTGGAGCCGGTCCCTCCCATTTCTTCAGCAGATTCACATGATATATCTGCGAGATTCTTTTGTTGCTGTCTACTTCTATGCGGTAGGTTACAGGGGTGACTTGTTGGAGTACTGTGTAGGGCCCCTGCCACTGTCCTAACAGTTTCTGGTCTGATGATGACATCATAAGTAACACGAGGTCTCCCACCTGGAAAGTTCTCAGTTTGGCCCCTTTGTCATATTGGATCTTTTGTGCGTTCTGTGCACCTTCTAAATTGTTTCTAACTATCTCTCGTATTTGTCCTAAATGTATTTTTAGATTTGAAACGTATTCAGGTAAGGGTTTGGTATTATCTCGTTCAGTCTCCCACTGTTCTCGGGCCATATCTAAGAGGGTACTGGGTTTATGCCCAACTCGAAAGGAGAATAAACAGTACTTTTTTGTTCCTTACACCTGATGGCAAAGAGAGCCAAGGGAAGAATGTCTTCCCACCTTCTGGTTTCTAGATCCAGTAGCGTTGTATCTTTTCACCAACCCATCCATTTCTGGATGATATGCAGATGTTCTGATTTGTTTTATTCCTAACTGTTTACATATATCTTTCATCAGTTTGGAGACAAAAGGAGTTCCCTGATCAGTTAGGATCTCTTTGGGAAATCCTACCCTGGAAAAGACTCCAATCATAGCTTTGGCTATATTAGTAGTGTCAGGACGACGGAGTGGTATGGCCTCAGGGAATCTAGTGGCATAATCAACCATAACCAGGTCATATCTATATCCACTATGAGAAGGTAACAGGGGACCAATTATATCCATACCTACTCGACTAAAAGGGTCATTGATATTAGGAAGTGGTAGCAACAGGGCTCTGGGGGGATGATAACAACTGTGTCGTTGACAAATAGGACATTCTCTACAGTATTTCTTTACTTGCTGGTATATCCCTGGCCAGTAGAAGTTTTCTACAATGGTTTTCTCAATTTTATCCGCCCCAAAATGACCCCCTAAAAGATGACTATGTGCAAGATATAATACCTTTTCTCGAAAGGGTTCTGGTACAAACAACTGGGCTTTTTGGTCAGGACCTCCTTTCCGATACAACAATCCATTCTTAGTAAAAAAATATGGACCTACATGTTGTGGGTCTTCTTCTTCGAACGCTTATTTCCATGCCTCCTGAAGTACAGGGTCCTCTTGCTGTGCAGCATGAAAATTGCGGTCTGTTTCCCAAGGGTTTTCTAGTGAAATGCCTGGCAATACCCGGGGTTTTATTCCTTTTTCAACCCTTATCTGACTTCGGCTTTTCAGGGGTTTAGAAGACGGCCACTCTTTTTCTGTGTCTTTAGAAAAAGGAGCTGTAGCTAGCCATTCATTCACTTCCTCTGATCCTGTCTCCTGTAGCAACTGGGGTAGCTTGGCATAATCTTTACCAAGAATGGCTTTTTCTGGTAGTCGGGGTATTAGACCTACAGTTAGGGACGTGCCTTGATCCTGAGGATGTTGAATTAATACTTTAGCGGTGGGATACGGTGTGGTATCTCCATGTACACATTTAATTGCGACCATACCATTAATAGGACCTATATTTCTGCCTAAGTCTTGAGGTCGGACTACACTATGTAAACATCCTGTGTCAGCTAAAGCTGTAACTGATTGTCCATTCACAGAGACAGTACATTTGTAAGGAGGAAGTTTCTTGTTGGGGGGAGAGCAATAGTAATTGTGAGCCACTCCTATTTCCATAGGCTCCTCTCGTTGTGGACAAAATCGGGCTATATGTCTCATCTCTCCACATTGGAAACACTGGGGTCCGGTTACAGGAGGTCTGATGAACGGGATACTGGGCATAGGGGTGCTGGGAACAAGAGCAAGTGGTTCAGGTTTCTTGGCTACGGGAGGTCTTGTCGGCCTATGAAGTGGGTGTCCCCTGGTTTTTCCTATATTGTCTTCTCTACCCTTCTGGAAGTCTTGGTCCCTACTATAAGCACTAGCTATATCTACTGCAGTTTCTAAAGTGAGATTCGCCTGCTGTCGAACCCAACATTGAATGGGGGGATGCAGGGAAGTTAGATATTGTTCCAGGTAAATCTTTGCCATGATTCCATCCTTATCTGTATTGGCAGGTTTCAACCAACGGTCCACCATGTCTTTTACCCTAAAGTACAGAGCACGTGGTGTCTCCTGAGGGCCTTCTTTCATTTGTCTTAGTTTTATTCTATAGGTTTTATCATTGATTCCCAGTCTCTCTAAAATACATTTTTTTATCTCTACATAGGGAACTGTTCCTTGTAGGGTAGCAGTTTGGTATGCGGCCTGTAGGTCTCCTGATAACAGTGGTCCCAAATACTGACCCCATTTATCTGCGGGCCATGAGGCTGCACTTGCCATGCGTTCGAAATTACTGAAGAAGAAATCAGGATCTTCTCCAGCTACATATCATTGTAGAACTACTGAGGGTAGAGTTGTAGGGCCTCTTTGTTGTCCTAGGGCCGTAGTAAGTTTGTCCATAACAGCCCCTTGAGTCTGTTCTTGACCAGCAAGTTCTTGGTGTAATTTTCCTCGATCTTCCTCGACAACAGTCAAAAAGCGTTCCATAACCTTCCCCAGATGTTCTTGGTTTTCAGCCATCTTTGCTAGGGCAGCCTTCATTTCGCCTTTGGATCCCACTTCTGACACCACTTGTGGAAGGGCAGGTTTGATGAACAGGCGTGGAGGCTTAAGTAAAGGTTTAAAAGATGATCTATTAACAAAAGTATGAGATGTACATTGGTGAGATACAGTTACTGGATGATCTTCCTCTTCATCCGATCAATCCCGTGAACTGGAATGGTTTGGTGAGGATAAAGGCGTTGTCCTGCTTCTGGTTGTCCTTGACCGTGGTGGTCACCCCGGAGGCTCATAGGAGGATAAACAGAGGAAAAGGAGCCGTCAGATGTTACATGGCACTATTTTAGGGGTATACCCCCATCACTACACCTTGGTGCACTAGATTTGTTACGGTGCCTCGAGAGTTCCAACAACCAAGGATGAAGAAAGGAAAGAGGAAGAACGAAATCGGGGAAAGGAAAAATGATAAATCTCCTTTGGAGGAGTTGAGTTTAAGTGCCTAAGTCGGGAAAAGAAACGGTGCAAACTCGTTCAAAAAATAAGGGTTCTTTGTCTACGGGCGTATCTGGTCACAAAAGGGAATTAACACTATTGCCCCTCCGTTATACGCTTCTGTCCCGACATTTCCCCACCCACTTCTTCTCCCACCCTCTCCCAGTTATCCCCGAGCCACAAACACTCACCTGGCTCCGCCGTAACTCTCCTGAGTCACGGCTGCTCCTCAGCCACCTCCGGACACCACCAGTTCTGAGACCAATCGTCTTCACCATCCTCGGTATTCTCCGCCGGCATCCAGGTCTTCTCTGTGTTGGGTCCTGCGTCTTCTCTCCGCAAACCGGGTCCTGCGTCTTCTTTCCGTAGGTCGGGTACCGCGTCTTCTCCATTCCTCAGGTCGGGTCCCGCATCTTCCTTCCTGGTAGTCTCTTTCTTGCGTTCTTCTTCCTCTATGTCACACTCATTCCACTCTCCTATTATTGGTCCCGAGCATCCTCTTCCGGTTCGCGAAGGCGGGACTTCCGGGTTGTAGCTCTGACCGCGTCCCTGTGGAAACAAAGTAGAGGAGTCTGGATCTCGTGGTCTTGTTGGAACCGTCACCCATTTGGTAAGGGTATCGCTCCGCTCGGTATCTTTCTCACACTATGGTTTTTTCAGTGAATATATATATATAGATATTTACATATATTTTTTTTGTGAGACAATTCTAGAGTGTTGGCTACACAGCACATTTCTATTACATAATTTGCACTATTTTGTCAACAGTGGCATTTGATTTTGTTTATTGTACAATGGCAATGACATAAACTCACCCGATCTTTTGCTAAGGAATAGTGTATGCCAGAATTAATACAATGGATTGTGGGGAATATTTATGAGAGAGTTGCTTCAGGCTTGCACCACACAACATGGTACATGCGTGACACAAACCTCTAAGCCTGACTTTTTTGGCCACTTTGTATGGATTTGAGTCGCTCCAAAAATCTGAAGTAAGGCAATGCAGCGCAAAATGCTGCGTTGTGTTTCTCTACCCTGGAAAGGAATTCCATGGGCACTGTGTAGGTATTCTCATGCAATTCCCATGGTTTTTTACACATTTGTTGATTTAAAAGACCTTGTAAACCTGGGAATGTGTCGAAAAGATATGCCACTCCAGGAGAGGTGTAACGAGGAGAAATATCTTTATTTCTACTTGTTACTTACTTTTTATATGTGTACTTTATTCTACAGCACAGGTAGATTGAGGAATATGCCTCTCAGGATTGTTTTTTTCTCAGGAAGGTATCCCTTCCTGAACAAAAACGATCCAGAATGCAACACAGGCACCCTTTTACCATTGTGCAAGGGTGCCTGCATTAGCCCTAGGCAGTCAATTTTGAGCCAACCCAAGCGGAAATGCTCTAATACTTACCGGTCCTGTTGTCCTAGTCCCATTCATTGCAAAGTGGAGATAACCCATCTCCAGACAGCAAAAATAGCAAAGGAATGCTGGGACCCTAATCCCGCCCCTCCCACTGGGAGTACATAAGCAGTACTTACCCAGCATTCCGTCCTGAACTACCAAGCCCCCAACTAGAATGACTGGTTGTCCTGGAGGGAGGGTGGGGAGTATGGATGGTATGAGGACAACGGGACCCAGAGTAATGAAGATTACTGGTAAGTACTAGACCATTACCCCCAGATCCCTCCTTTCCTCATCCCATTCATTGCAAAGCGGAGAGTACCAAAGCAGAAAACCAGGCCTTTCAAACCTACAAGCAAACCCAGGAAACCACACCAAAGGCAACAACCCAAGGGAAGCAAAAGGGATAACCGCCTGAAACCCCAGGCAGAGCACCCATACAGGAGGGCATCACATCAAAGCAGGGACGCACCCACAAAAACAACAGGAGACCATCAAGACGATGAGGTGGACAACCAACTTAGGCCATCCAGCACAAACCAGGAGCACCCCCCAGCAAACAAGGGTAGGGGAGAGCACCAACACCAAAAACCAACCAACAACAAAAAACAGCGAGGAGGCAACCCAAAAAAGAAGACACCCACCGGTCCCCCAGGGCAGCAAGCCAGAACTGGGCAACAGAAACATAACCAAAGACCGGAACCAGAAGGAAGGAAAAAAAAAAGAAGGTGACAGCAAGATTGTAGCCAACCAGAAAAAAGAGAACTCAGGCCACCTGAAGGGAGACCCCTTAAAGAGTCCTCTAAGGCAAATCCCCAGAAGGGAAACAGGCCCTAAAGCAACCAACACCCCGGACTGAAGGAGGCCAGAGAAAACAAAGCTCCAACAGGACAAAACCAAGGGTACTCACAGGCAAAAAGGGCTGAGAAGCCCAGCACAACCAGGCAGGCACACAGGCCCAAACCAAAAAAAGGAAAGAGGACAGGGCCAGCCAACAGGGCAAAGGCACAAACCCAAAGAGCCAACCAAGGGAGGACAACCCAGACCAAAACAGAAGAGGAGGGTAGCAACGGTCACGCCCAAGGCCTCTCCTAACATCAGAACAACCCGGCCTCAAAGCGCCCAGAGGACAAAGCCCCTGGAATCCCAGAGAAGAGCACCAGGCCCCAGGAAAGAAGGCCAGCACCAACCACCAGAGCCGACAGACGAGCAGGAGCAACAAGCAGACCAACCAGATACAACCAGAAGGCAGAGAGCAAGCAGCCCTGGGAATAACACAACAGGTAACACAGCCAGAAGGACAACTGAACAGAGGAAGCCCACAGCACCCAGAAGACCATGCTGAACTACAGAGAATAGAAGAGAGCAGGGGCAAATAGGGAGGGAAGGCCTCAGGCCACAAGACCCCCGAAAACACAGACGCAGACCCCGGGAAACAAGCACCAGTCCAGAAGACAACCTCTGTAGCAAGACAAATACTACAGGGCCGCCCTCCCCCAGGGGGAGGGGGGGGGGCACATTGCCCAACCGACACCCACTGCGGGAGCAGACACACATTGAAGAAAGGAGGGGGTGACAGGCAAAGACAGGCCCAGATGGAGCCAATAGGCCACTAGGGCAGGAACACCCCACTCCTACAAGGACCAGAACCCGACAGCAGAGGGACCAGCCACCCAACAGGTGGAAAACATGCAAGCCAGTAGACAGACACCAGAAAAAGGAAGGGAGGAACGCCCAGAGCTGGCAGAAACCCCACCGCACAGCCAGCCCCAACACAGCCCAACCAGCTAGCCATGGAGTGCCGCAAGCGAGCACCCAAGCAACAGAGAGTAGACAGCACCAGAAGACACAGGCGGACACCCCACCAGGCTGCAACCAGGAACAGAAGCCTACAGTACCCAGAAACACGAGGTAGGCTCACAACTAGGTACAATTCAGGACTGACCCCGCGTATGTATAGGTGTATACCAGGTGGAAGGGCCGAAGACACCAGAAGCAGCCGAACCACAAATAGGAGAATAGCAGGCAACACCAAGGAGACACCACCGAGGACAAGCAGAGCCAGCCGCAAGCCCACCGACCAGGAGCGATCGGAGCACAGCCCCCGGACCTCCATGCATACAAGGCGAAAGAAAGAAGAACAAATCCAGAGCCAGCCACGCACCCAGGGGCAAACCGCATGAAAAGGCCGCAGGCCACCAGAAGGACCAACGAAGGAGGATCTCCAGGGCAATGGAGGAAAGCGACAGCTCAACCTCGGCCAAAGAGAACCACCAGCACAAGGCAGGGACAAGTGGCCCCCCACCAGCGAACCAAGCGGGAGGCGAACACAGCAGGCCAACGCAAGTCAAGGAGTTCAGGAAAAAGCACAGGATCACGCAGACGGAAAGCAGGGCACTGAAAAAAAGATGAAGAGCAGCACCCAAATCAATCAAACACCTCAGAATTAAGAGGGAAACCGCTTGGAGAAGAACCCCCAGGTAAGAGGCCAAACACAGGACTTCACAGTGGAAGCGAGTTGCATGGAGGCATACCAGAGCCGGATATGCGCATGGAAATGCCACGCAACAGTAGGGACCATAGAGGCCGGGCCAGGACACCCAGAGAGCACACAGTCAAGGGAGGCAAGCCCAGAAACAGAGATCGACCCTGCACCACAGCGCAAGCCGAGAACCTGCAGAAGAGAAAAGGCAGAGTCAAGCTATCACAGACAGCACCCCGACAAAACAGGACCAGCAGGTAAGAAAGGAGCCCGTGGAAGCAGAGAACAAGCAGCCTACAGCAGACAGTATACCCAGGTGGTTTGAACCAGTTGCCCAAAAGACAGAGGACGCAGCCACGGAGCCACAGTTTTACTTATTTTTATTTTAAAGTGTTTGAAATCAGAGAAACTGTTTTTTTTTTTAAAAGCCTTCGCCAACTAAGTCACAATCTCCTATTTGGTAATTTTCACTGAGGAGACATACTTGTATTGGTCATCTAATATGCCCCCTGTCCAGCAACTGAACAAAAATACCCAACTCTGCGGGCGCACAAGGTACACATAGGGGACACTTAGCCAACGTATGTAAGATGGTCAATTAGCAATACCAGCCCACAAAGAGGACAAACAGTCACCCCGCCCACAAAGCAAAACCACAATGTGGCACATACATGGGGGGGGGGGGGGGTAGGAGGGGTGACAAACAGGAACAAGCACCCCCCGACCCTGCAACGGCCCGTCTAGGCGAAAGAAGTGGAGCACTGGCCATCAAAAAGCGAAAAAAGATACAGCTACACTGTACTCAAACGGATGGGGGGGTGAGGCACCACCATACATAGACAGGAACAAGGCCCCCACCCCTCCAGCCAGCCCAAGGCATCCACCAGGTACACAGCAGGGAAGGCCAGGAAACGGCAATAGAGGCACGCCTACCACCCGGCCAGGCCCAGGAAGATGCACCCAGCACCCGGCAGGCCGGCGCACCAGCCACAAAGGGCTGGCCGGCATGCCATAGCCGGCAACAACCAAGCCTCCCAGCAAGCCTAGCAGGCTGGGAGGCAGACCAGCAAACTCCCCGCCAGCACAGCCAGGCAGACGGGAGGGGAGAGGAGAAGAAACGCCTGTCCAGCCCAGCAGAAGTGGCACCAGCACCTTGTCCCAACTCTGTCGACAGACAGAAAAATAGAACCGGCAGAATGATGGGTAAGTACTGCTTATGTACTCCCAGTGGGAGTGGCGGGGTTAGGGTCCAAGCATTCCTCTGAGTCTTGTGTTCTATCTTGAGATGGGTTATCTATACTTTGTAATGAATGGGAGGAGGACAGGAGGGACCTGGGGGTAATGTGCTGTATGCCTTTAATGTGGTGCATTCCTATCCTTTCCCAGTGATGCAGTGCAGCACAGCCAGGTGACTTGCTGTGCTGAGTCATTTTTTCATAAAGTTACCCCTGCATTTCATGCATTGTAACTGTATAATTTTGCAGTTAGTTTATAATCTAATGAGTTTAAATTAGTGTTAGACTAAAGGGACAGAGTCCACAGCCTTTGTTTGAACAGGCATCCACATGATCAATGAATCTCGCAGCGAGAAACTGTTTTCTGGGAGGAATCATTGGCTCGCCCTTGGTAACTTTGTTCAAGCAGTAAGGCCTTAATCAAAGGAAATAGGTGTGTTGTGATTGAGTCAACTAACAGTTACGAAATAAAGAGGAAGGGTTTAAAATCGTAGAGCACAAACAGCAGAAATCACCTGCAGACGAAGGGCAACACAATCAAAACAGCAGAAATCACCTGCAGACGCAGGGCAAAACAATCAAAGTACATCACCCAAAGATTGTGGTGCAAGTCCCCACATGGAGCATGGTGAGATTTAACAACGCTCACGAGCACTGAGGTATGAATAACACAGCAATGACTGCCATGTTCTGCTATTGATTATGCTATCCGACTCGGGGACTACAAATGTAATACGAAACACTTTCCAGCGGCACTTTCCGCTCCCCGTCGTCCACCCCTTAGTGTTTATCACAATACGCGGCAGAAAATTACTTTTTTGTGACCTTCTAAGGCGCGCAAATCTAGCAGGGATCATTTATCGATCTTCTGCCGCCGCTGCATTACGTGCAGGGTGAGGTGCCCCATCCATCAGTTCCAAAAGTCAAAATAAGTTACAGTGTCAGAAATGGCCCTGATAACATAGCTATCAAACTGGTATTCCTGCGGCAAACGAAAGGAAAACAAACGACATCTCGAAAAAGCCAGGTGCAATGCATTGTACTGCACACAATTTTGTTTCGAATAAGATTTAAAAAGAAGTACCGGAATAAAAATTACAGGCAGCCAAATAATCTTGACTGAACATAATTTTGGCGCTGCACTCAAAGCATTTACAATTTGCAAAAAGAGAGCTAAGTTTGTGATTTGGGAAGAGTCCAAGGTGAATGGCTGGCTGACAATGGAAAGATGCAAGCTTTGCAGAAAATCATCTACTTGCTGCTCTCGCATGACTGTAACATTAGTGTTCTATAAAATACATATTCCAGTTTTAGGTCTCAATTACGTGTATTATAGAGTCCTCGAATAAACAGATAGCAATTATAAGTGAGTCGGAGATTGCTGCACTCGGTTATTAACTTAACGGATGAGATAAAGTCCACTTTCCCCAGATACATTACAACAGGTAAACCCGACTGACAAAAAGAGGAAAGAGACCCCTAAATAGCAGGATATGTAGATATCGGTTGAAATGTGCCAAAATATGCATTTAGTGCCACATTTTTAAAGTAAACTAAGAAAGGATAAAGGGTAACTTCTACAAAATTCTGACAAAACATTGTGGAAATCATGAGGCACACATATTGTGTCTTAAACATTGTGGTGTCAAAAACACATCTACTGATAAGGCTTTTAAAATATTATTGTTATAAATATTGTTGTGTATTTTATCATTGATCTATCTATCTATCTATCTATCTATCTATCTATCTATCTATCTATCTATCTATCCATCTTTCGTTTTTAAGTGTGTATTGTGTATTTTTTTCTGTCAACATATTTAATTTGTTTTTAAAATGTTTCATTTTATTGTACATTAATTTAAGGTGATGATGTTGGATTATTGAATATTTAAACATTTTAAATTGTTTGTTTTGTTTTAAATATTGTTGTGCCAATTTTTCTTCTACATTTTTAATAAATTATTGTTTGTGAAATTGTCTTTACATTTGTTTTTCATTTGTTTAAATGTATAGTTTTTTAAAATTATTAATAACTCGTTTTTATATTGAAAGTTTTTTTAAGTGTTGTTCATGCTGTTTCAATATAGGTATATTGTCTACATTTCTAATAATTTATTTGTGTAAAATTTGATAAAATATTTTAAGTTGTTCAAAAATTAGATTAAAAAAAAAAATAGTTCAAAATAATGAATTTTAGACTGTCAATTGGTTTTAAATTAAGGTGATGTTTAACTTGTGTATTTTTACATTGAATATTTTATTTTATATTTTGAAAAAATCATTTATTTTATAAATACTTTTTTACATATAAATTGTTCTTATTTTTTTATTTTAATGTTTTGGTAGTACTCTCTATTTTTTAATTTTTTTTTATTTTTCATCAGACATGATACATTGGCGTAGCTTGGTAATGAGAAATTATACAGTGGGAATACTAAGTAAGCAAATAAAAAGAAAGTCAGAAGGCAAAAGAAAACATCTTTCTGGCATTATCATTTCCTTGTGCTTCGTTATAGGCATGATAGAATCTATTCCTTTAACCAACCCCTTGTCAATTTCGTTCTTCCATCCAAATAATAAGTGGTTTCCAGACTTTCACACCTTTTTTCCTAGTTTTTATCCCTTTACATTTATATAACGCAATTTCCTGCTTCCCAATAAATATTAATCGATTTAGCCACTGATAATATGTTGGTGGTTTGGAATTCTATGGCAGGACCGGAGGCTTCGGATTATGCCTTACTTTCCTCACTTTATTTTCCACAGCAGCAAGAAAACACATATAAAACTACTTTTCCCATGAACCCTTGGGAAAACAGGAACTTAAAACGTAAGTCCTTTGTCAGTCTCTGTAACCATTGCAGCTCCCATAATGCTCCTCTGCTGCCTCCTCTTCCTCTTTCTTCGCTGCTCAGCAGCAAGTTAAGTGTCTTTTTCTGTCTCTCCTGCGTTTGGGGCTGTTGAAGTGGCGTTTTGGCTCATAGCTTGCGCTAACGTTTTTCTGCCCTTACAGAGTCCCCTGTCAATCGCGAGACGCTTTGCTCAATCCTAACGCGATTTTGTTGGCCCAGTGACTGGTGCGGTGAGGTCATCCCACTGCTGGGGGGCGCACTTACACCTCTGTGGCAGGGCGAGAGAGAGGCGCGTTTTCGCTGCGTTTTTTACCCGATTTTGCCACAAGTGAGTGCCGTTTTTACCCCTATCACCCAGGCTGACAGCCCTGGGGGTCGCAAACATCCCTGCTAATCATTTCTACACCCTGTGTGGGTTGTACGTTCTGGATTTGACACCCTGCGGGGTCGTAATTGGCACCAGTCAAGTATTTGTGGTGCAGTGGGAGGCTTCTGTCCGGGTGGTGCCCTCTGTATAGATAAGGGTGAAAGCGTCCCCTGGGGTTAGCATCCCTTAAAATTCTGTGCTCCTTTTGGTGCCCCCACATTGTCTGGGCTCCCTCCCAGTTAAAGCTTGGTGCCGGTGACGGCCTTGTTAATTACTGCGCCATTCCTGGGTCCCCTGCAGAGCCTGATTTAACTCATCATGCAGGAGGGACCACGGCCAGTACCCAGAGGAGGACCCTCTGAACTACGTCCCCTGGGTAGATGATTTCTACCAGGCGTAGATGAGGATGTACGTTGTTACAACGCATGTTGTTACAACGCATGCCTTTACCACGCCAGTCTTACAACGCAAGTCGTTACAACGACTTGCGTAGTAGGGCGTGGATTTAGGAATCTTATAATTTTATATTTCAACACCAGTCCCCGTAACAGTAGGGAAGGTGTTGGAATATAAAATTGCAAGATTTCTTATCTCACAGCGCCATCCAGCGCAAGTCATAGTAACGACTTGCGTTGTAATAGCTGCTGGGTAAAGGCACTGCGGTGTAAAAACCGCATCGTAAACGATGTTCCCCAGTAGATGATAGCATCTACAGGGCGGTTGATCAGGTGAAAGTTTCCCTCGAACAGAGAATCACGGCGCGCATGGATGAGGCATACGCAAAGCTGGCGGCCCTGATTCCGGCGCCGGCCACGGGCCCAGCTCCGTCGCCTTCACCCCCTCCTAGTAAGGAACCATGTACAGAGGGGGTGGATCCTGAGGCTTTTGAGAGGGTTAAGCGTGCCTTTCGGTGCATGAGGACCCCCAACCCGCAACTTTGCACCCAGTTGACCCGCCTTCACCTACCCCGCTCACATTGTCCCCGGAGCCGTGGTAGGATATGGATTCGCCTGACACCGATGTGGAGGCTTGTTCCTCTAGGTCATGGCTTCCGTCGTAGGCGTCTACCTCAGCAGGCTCTTCAGACATGCTGGACCGGGACGATATTGTCCATCCCCGGTCTTCGGACTGGGTCCCGGGCCAAAAGTGGCCCTGTATGTGGCTAACCGTTTGCGTAAGCCTGTGGATAAGGATGCCCGAAGTCGCCTTAAGGCTGAGTGTCCTCGCCCCTCCTTAGAGGGTAAGGTGGCGTTGACTCCGGATATCGACCCCAAGATGGCGACATTCCTAGCCAAATTTGTCAAGGACCCTCGCAAGGGTATATATAGGTCATGGCGTAACTGCCAAGACAAGTTGTTGGACGCGATCGGTCCCATGATGAAGATTCTAGACATGGCCAAGGAGGCGAAGGTGTCAGGGGACCTTATATCCCCGGAGGTCCTTTTGAATTTGGCGCTGCGGGCCATTGTGTTTCTTGGTAACACGAATTGTGCGCTCTCTACTGAGAGACGCAGGTCACTCTTGATCAAGATAGACCCCAAACTGGGTGACCTCGCCTTGTCTGAGGCAGGCCCGGTAGCGCAAGGCGGGCTTTTCGGGGACCCGTTCATCAAGGAACTGGGCAAGTTTGTGGCCACGTTCACATCTTTAGACAGAGCGCAATCAAATATAAAAAAGGTCTTCGCCCCTCGGCTTCTTGACCGGGTCGGACGTGGCAGGGGCCACTTTTTCAGCCGTGGCAATAACTCCGATCGGGGGCAAGGCTCCGGCCGCGGTCAGTTTCAGTCCAACGACCGCTTCAACAACTTCTACCCCACGAGGGGACAGAGATTCTGCAGCCGGGGAAGCCAGAGGGGCCAGCAACAGAACGTTGGAAAAGGTGAGTGTGCTGCCCTCAGCGAGCGTGCGGGTAGGGGGGCGCTTGGCTCCGTTTTTCTAGGCGTGGGTTGCCCTGACAAGCGACGCTTGGGTTGCTGCATACAGTCCAGGGCTTTCAGATGGAGTTCCATGGTCGTCCTCATCAGCTACAGCATCCCTGTCTGCGGTCCGGTATATCAATCATCTAGGTGGAACCAGATCCAAGTTGCATGGCGGACCTGGCACGGGATTTTTGGCACTTCTGTCTGGAACATCAGGTGTCGGTCACGCCGGAGTACTTGCCAGGTCAGCAGAACGAGGTGGCGGATTGGCACTCCCAGCACCTGCTAGACGCCAGTGTCTGGAAGTTGGACCCTCAAGTCTTCTCTCTAGTGGCGGACAAGTGGGCCCCCTTCACGGTGGACCTGTTTGCATCTCTCCTGGATCATCAACTTCCAAGGTACTTAAGTTGGCGTCCGGATCCGGTGGCGGAGACTACGGACGCCTTCCTCCAGGATTGGTCAAAAGAGAAGGGGTATGCGTTTCCTCCGTTTTCAATGCTAACGCGAGTGTTGGCGCTTCTGCGTCGTCAGTTGGCAGAGGTGGTGTTGATCACACCTTGGTGGAGGTCTCAAGTTTGGTTTCCGGTTCTTCTGGAACTTACTTGGGATTTTCCAATCCTACTCCCCCTCTCTCCTCACATTCTGCCTATTCCGGAAGGGACTCCACACCGTTTGGTGCAGGAGGGATCACTGAGACTGATGGCTTGGAGGATCTCCGGCGCCGCTGGACGCTCCCTGGCCTTTCGGGAAAAGCAGAGGACCTGCTTTCCAAAGCCTGGGCGGAGAGCACGACCAAGAAATACCGATCGGCATGGCATAGGTGGCGTCGCTGGTGTATGCGACGGAGTCTCGATCCCGTGGGGACAGATGTAGTGCAGGTCCTCAATTTCCTTGCCGCTCTGGCGGAAGAAGGCTTAGCCTATCGGTCCATCAATACGTTCCGATCCGCGATCTCGGCTGGCCATGATTTGGTGCAAGGTTCCCCGATTGGGGAGCACCCTTTGGTGTGCAGATTGTTGAAAGGGATCCGTCTCTCGTTGCCTCCTGAACCACGATACTCCATCCTGTGGGACGTGAACAGGGTTCTGAATCTATTTCTTTCGTGGCAGCGGAATAGGTTTCTCTCCCGTAAAGAACTTACAGCTAAGTTGGTGATGTTGTTGTGCCTGGTGTCCTGCAGGCGAGTCTCGGACGTGCGGGCTCTTGACATCACACCCAGAGTTTTTTCCCCGGATGGGGTGTCTTTTACTGTGCACAGACAAACCAAGACCCTTTCTCGGGTTATTTCATATCCAGCTTTTCCTGATTCCCCTAAACTGTGTGTGGTGCAGTGCCTCCGTGCTTATGAGGATATGACTGATGACACTTGCCCTCTGGGCGAAAGACAACTTCTGATTGCCCTACATAAACTGTACAAGGCTGTTTCTTCCCGACGATCGCCAGGTGGGTGCGTGGGGTGATGCAGGAGGCGGGGATTGATACCAAGCAATTTGGGGTTCATTCAGCAAGAGGAGCTGTGGCCTCCAAAGCTTTTGCCCTTGGAGCTCGGCTTGAGGATCTGATGAGAGCGGCCGATTGGTCCTCAGATTCCACATTCAAGAAGTTCTGTTTCAAGCCAGTGTTGGAAGTGGCTCGGCTGGTTGTCGACAAGCTTTGACTTGTAGGTATCAAGGACCCCCTGATAAGGATGAGACTCCTGGGTCAGGGACAACAATTTTTTGTGAAGGTAAAAACCCAGGCAGGCTAGAAGTACAGGAGCTGGCTGATTATAGAAAAACAATATTCAAGAACACAATTGATAAAAATGATTACTGCAATGGACTGAAATGATATCAAAAGAGATACTCTTTAATATAGATATAAAAGATAAATGTACACATAAAGTTAATAAATTACACAATAGACATATTAAATCATGAAGTTCATGAGATTATTTTCAGAATATATAAAAAGACTTCATAACATATAAAAATGATTCTTTATCTTCAAAAGCATTCTCTAATTGTAGAGAATAAGGCTGTGTGTCGTATGTCAACGCGTTTCGACAAAAACATTTGTCTTCATCAGAACAAAATGGATGGTCAGCCAAATTTTTTCTTGACAAAAAGATACAATGATAACATTTAAAATAAATTTTAAGATCACAGTGCATTGCTCTCATAAGACATAAAATTATTCTTAGATTAATCAAGTTCATCAGCCTGGCTCATGTAATAATGCGAAACATATTCAAGAAAAGTAGTTGGAACAACCATATATACATATTCCATCTTTCACAATTATCACACACAGGACTTAATCCTTAACATTTCAATTACAGACGAGTATCATAACCTCATAGAGGTTGGTGTATCATCCATATAATTTAATATCCTAAGAAGGTCACCCTACCTATTGCTAAGAGATTTTTTTAAAACACCAAGACCTATCTTTATTATTCCCCATGCGTTTTAACTGGCACTTCATTCGGGTTAGTCTGAACCTAAAGAGAAGTCTAGATATAGAAGGAGGCCTGTATTCAATGATTAGTTTACACTAATGAATCGAATTACATATTAACAGGTTCAGAATATCAATGGTAAGGGATGGGCGATGGAGACACCGTGTTTCATCCTGGATTTTCTAAAAAAGATACATTTCAATATTTCAGAGTTTCTATAACATTAATAGCTCGCTAGTTTCATAAAGATCACAGCTGATATCTGATAGTGAAAACAGACAAAAAGGCATATTTATTACATTTTCTCAAGCTTTGCCCTTTTGAATGAATTTTTCTTACCTAAAATAATTGATAACCAGAAGGATATGAAGTAGTTGTAGGGAGTAAGGCACCTTTCCTTCTTTTTTTAAAAAACCGGAGTCGGTATGTGATAACTACATAAAGATAAGCAACACATTGATGTTTTTAGTTCCTATTGTGATTGATTTAGGGTATATATGATCCTTTCTTTTTAAATTTATTAATTATAGAAGGGACCAATCTCACCTGTCTAAGCAGTGTTCACTGCCTCCATCTTACTATCACCTATCAAAACTTTCATTCATCTCATTTGGAGCAGGGGAAAGAAATCTCAGGCTTTCAGGTCCTATTCTGTCATCACGTAGCAGTCGGTAAAACACCAGTGTTTGTTACTAAAAATGAAAACATAATTATAAATTGGTGCGTTCTAAAGATGACTCTATTTATCTATAGACCTTGGTTAATTTATTAATATTTACGTTTGTTTCTTACATTTGTTATTCATCCAAAGTGGCCGTGTTCTTGAAACGTTGTTGGTAGTCGTTTAAAAGACGCGGCGATGGAGGCCTTTGTTTATTTTTTAAGATTGCTCATATATCCCGGGGGCTGTTGTTGGCGCCTCTGATGCCTGAACTGTTCGAAACGTGGCCCCTGCAAACAAAGAGGGAGGGGTACCAACAGGGGAACCAAGATTAGCGGGTGTAAAACGGACTATTTTTTCCCCCCAAAAAATAAAAAACGGAGACGGCTAAAGGTTTAGCAGGTTACAAGCGGGTTTGACAAGCGGGTTTGACAAAACAGCGCAAGAGGTCTCACCGGGAGACTCCAAATGGTTGGATGCGGAATGCGGAGTTGCGTACAAACAAATGCGGAGTTTTCGCATGGTGAGCCAAGCTCTTACCTTCGCTACGGATCTGCGGCGCCAAGATCTTCCTCAACTGCTCCTGTCGGCAAAAACGATTAACTCTAGTGCAGCCAGCAGCACTCTTTTATTTCGTGAATTGGCATTATCCGAAGCCTCCGGTCCTGCCACAGAATGAGAATTTGCCTAGCCTAAGCGCTGGTAAGTTCCAATTCTATTAAGGACTCGGAGGCGAGGATTATACCACCCAATTGAGGTTCCGTGAGAATCGTAATGGTGTTTTTGACTCGTTCGAATATGGACGAGTTTGGTATCTATGAACCGCAAATGACGAGTTTAGTGGGTTTACGCGTTTTCGCTACGCTGCCTTGGACCATTCGTCTTATTCGTGGGTTTCTCCATCTGAACCCACGGGTTCCATTTTAGATACAGCATCCATTTTGTTTCTTGCCCTCAAGTAGTCAGCGAACGGACACTGTCCGCTTCATGACCCGGGGTGTCCCAAGCTCTGGCGGAAGACACGTGTTCCTTTGAGGGTGTCTTTATGACGAGGGGGATGACACTGCAAAGGCAGATGGCTCCGCTCGAGGCTCATCTTGCCGTGCCGGTCTATTGTTTCAGCCGTGCATGCATTAGGCACGAATCCTTTGATCCTGCAATCGTGCTTCCGATATTGCCCCCTACAGTCTTTTTCAATCTGTTGTCTAACCTTGTCCTCCTTGCACCTGTTTCTGTCTTTTCTTAACTCGTTCACAGCCAGAATGGAATGTACTTAATGATGGGATAATGTACTTTTTACAGTTGGGAACCTGCGATGCTACTGTAATTATGTTCCAGGCTCCTGAACACATGAAAGCAACCCTTTGAAGTTTACTGTGGGAACTGAATTGTAACCTTTTGTTCGCCATGTTGTGCTATGAATAAAATATGTATAAAAGGAGCGATCCACTGTTGCAATTGCAAGCAGTCTCTCAGAACCTACACAAGCGTGTACTTCTTGTAATTTCTGTATCCCTGCA
Source organism: Lissotriton vulgaris (assembly GCF_964263255.1). Lineage (NCBI taxonomy): Eukaryota > Metazoa > Chordata > Amphibia > Caudata > Salamandridae > Lissotriton > Lissotriton vulgaris. Next base: position 964,555,813 of record NC_141695.1, read on the forward strand.
GTAAATAAACGCTGATCTTTGACGCCAAAGGAAGTGTCCTGTGTCTCTGTAATTTGTACGCCGGAACAGGTAACCCACGAAGGTTTCAGGTGTTGTTCCCTGGCACCGCTGGGCCTTAGAATAGCCCAGTCCTTCAGTTGGGGCCCAACGTGGGGCGACATCAGCGGTACCGGTCCAAAGCCCGACGATCGTGAGGAACTTCGTGTGAAATCTCCGAGGGAAGGTGCACCCCGCTTCATCGATCCTGTTGTCGAAATAAGTGGTCCGAAGACTTTTCCCGCGAAGATTCCCGCCTCCTGACGGCTGCAACGGACTGATGCTCTGACTGTCGACCTGTTTTGGCGCCTGGCGTAGTCCTTTGTACGGCGAGACGATAGACGGGCCTTCCTGGTGACGCCATTGTTCTTTCAGTTAAGTATTTGTGGGTCGCTCCCAGAATCCTTGGTCGTTGTTGTTGATACTTGGTTGTTTGCATGGTTCCATTGCATTTGTGGTTCTTAGTTGTTGGGTTTTATTTGACGATTGCAATTGCCAAAAACCGAGGGTCTTGCATTTTTGTGAGGACATCGTAATTCGATACCCCTTGAAGTTTGTAAACTGGGTTAGTGTGCACGATGCCTGGCCGTAGTACTTTGTTTGGTTTCTTTAAATGTTGCGGTGCGGATTCCCGATTGGAGGACTCATGTCCGATACCTCCAGTTGGAACTCCGATCTATGAGCTCTATAGTCGCCACGGAGTGGGTCCTATCGTATATAATGATTATTGGATCCGCTACACTAAAGACGATGGTGTCCTTAGTTGGCCACCCCATGGTAGTTTTAAAACTGCAATTTTGGACAATCTTGAAGCAAAATTGTTTAAAAAGAAATCTAGGCCGGCCATGTTTGATTCCTTTCGGTTATGGCGCAAAGAGGCCAAGCAGAAAGAAATCAAACAGATTAAGAAAAATAAGAGAGAAGGTATCATTACGGTGATGCGAAATGCAGCGCAGTTTCAGCGAGACAAAGAAGAGAAGGAAAAGGAAGTTTTTGCTAGACTCCAACATATGGCGGTGGATAAGTGTTATCCTGTTTTACCGTCGAGTTCTGATAAAAAGGGAGAAGAAGCGGTAGAGGACCCTTTGCTGTCCTATCTACTGAAATCACCACCTCCATACGCACAGGATACTACAGCTCCTGTGGTTCCTCCTGTCCCTCAACCTGTTGTTCCGGCAGCTGCTGGTCAGCCTGCCGTTGGTCCTGTCCTTCCGAATCCTCTTGTTCCTCAAGTTGTCCCTGCTCCTTTACCTGCCCTTCTTCCTACTGCTCCACTGCCTATACCTTCTCAGTCTATTGTTCCCACTACTTCTGCTCTCTTGGCTACTCCTACTGCTCCTACGTTCAGCCCTCATGTTGTTTCCCCTGTACTTCTCTCCTCTTCTCCTTCTGTCCGTAGTCGTATACCTAATGCTGTTGCTAATCTTTACTCTCCATTTGGACCGATTCTTGGGTCCGATGTTTCTGATGTCTCTCAGAGACGAAGTCAAATTCCTGGTGGTAGGGAAAGTGAGACGTTAGTGAATATGACGCGTAAATGGATTAGGCATCCTGCTAAGTACACCCCGCGCATAGTTTTCGAGACGTTCTCTCAATTTAATGAGCCCACACAAAGATTTGTGTTTGAGGAAATGTGTAAATCCTTACGAGAGGAGTGGGATAATGATGAGGTAGACAATGTACCGCCCAAAATGACTGAACTCCAGAATCAGTTTTCGAACGGTATGATTGTGGGTGGTAATGTTCGACGAGCTTCAGAGCGTCTCTTATCCTTTCGATCTACAGTACAACCTTGAGCATTGTTTAATGACGAAACTGAGGAGTGGATGGCACAACCTGGTCAGTATCCCATGCGAGAAGTTCCTCCAGTGTGGATGCCAGGTAATCCTGGTGCTAACCCTCCAATTTTACCACACTTCCAGAGAGTTTGGATACACCTCCCATGGAAGCGGTCGGAAGTTCTGCAGGTGAAGCAATCTTTGCCTGACCCCCGGAAAAATCCGGCTGGTTATTACAAGGAACTATCTCAACTAGTGGATGCTACCATTATGAACCTTGCCGATATCGACATGTTGTTCAGTAATGTAGTACCTCAACCAATTTGGGCTAAAATCCGTCAAGAGAATCACGTAGCTGAGTTAGGTGGTGATTGGGCTGGTCTTGCGGCGGCTGACGGACGACAAGTTGGTGGGGCTAAGCCTGAACAGCTCATTATTGATCTGCCCCAGAGGGTTATTACACTTATGAAGACACTTATGCCAGCAATGAGAGTTAACTGGGATAAACTGTCTGCGTGTAAGCAAAAGAAGGATGAGAGTGTCTCTGATTTCTTTACCAGATTTGAGGAGGCATTCATCGATCACAGTGGTCAGGATATGAGCACTGAGGGTGGTCAGCGATTGTTTGTAGATAAATTTGTATCGAATTTGTTGCCTGAACTCAGCAACAAATTGAAAAATTCCAAAAGTTTGTGGGCTGTTTCTACCTCTGCTCAAATATTAGCAATGGCTCAATATTACGAAAATAGAGAAAAAAACAAAGGATCTCACAAACTAGGGTTCTGTTGCAGCAAGCGTATCCTCCGCTCTCGAATCAAAATGACGCACAACAGCAAAATCGATCACGATCACAGTCTTCTAGGACGCAGTCGCGTACTGACTCCTCTACACCTAGATCTATGCTTGGATATAATCAATGCGCATATAGTAGGGGTGAGGGCCATTTGAAGTTTAACCGTCCGGTTTTGCGTGACAGAAATAATGGTGTTTCGGCTCGAGGAGGTCGTAGTGGTCCTCAACAGGCATCACGTGGTAGAGGTCGTGGTGTTACTCAAAATCTGAATGAGCGTTCTACTACTCCATCAGACTCGAACAATTGCTTTGATCAGCGGGATTCATCATCAGGTAGATCTGCACAGTATCATGTGGACGACTATTATGTCGAGCATGACATTGATGATGGTAATTACTAGGACAGCCACAGACAAAGAGAGGGAGTAGTATCAGTTCCGGTTGATCAGAGAGGGCCTTACGTCGCAGTTGCCACATCGGGCGTAGTTGAGCCTTTTCTGTTGGACACTGGTGCAGCGAAAAGTTCCATCATGCATTCGAAACTCCCTGGCGCACCTTTGTCTGGCTTAACGAATGTTTCCGTTGGATTCTCTGGCGCCCCCGTTAGCAATCCGGTTTCTAGCCCTTTGCCCCTTACAATTGGGCCTCGTGAGCTAGAAGCTCCTTTGATTTTGACTACTGGTTGTGGTGAGAATCTTTTAGGCCTGGATTTGTTGAAACGGTTATATGCGACTCTGTACTGTTCTCCTGCGGGAGTGGAGCTTACATTGGGTCAAAGAGTGATCTCTCCTATGTACTTGTCAACTGATAAGCTCCCACCGGAATTGAGTTCTCTTCCTGAGTCTTTGTGGGCAACAGGTCCCAATGGCGTGGGCCTGTTGGACATATCACCCTATGTTGTTCAATTGAAATCGAATGTGCGATTACCACGTATCCCCCAGTATCGTATCTCTCTTGATGGTTAACGAGCACTATTAGCGATCATTTATGATTTGATCAAGAAGGATGTTATTGAGGAAACTCGGGAAAATGTGTGTAATAGTCCTGTGTTACCTATTCTAAAACGAACTGTCCATCCAAACCTCCTGTGTACCGTTTTGTCATTGATTTGCGAGAGGTGAATAAGATTGTGATTCCACAATTTCCTGTGGTGCCTGACATTACGGCTTTACTGACTCTGATTCCAGCCTCTGCCTCTTGGTTCTCGGTAATCGATTTGAAGAATGCTTTCTTTAGCATTCCGATTGCTGAGGAAAGCAGAGATCTATTCGGCTTCTCATTAGGTGGTCGCAGCTTCAGGTTTAAACGCGCTCCTCAGGGCTACTGTGAGAGTCCATCGATCTACAGTCAAGCCCTAAAGAGTCAACTTGATGCGTTTGTGTTACCAGCTGGCGCGGCTTTGATTCAGTACATTGATGATCTGTTGGTGGCTGCTGACACTAAGCAGATTTGCAAAACTGCTACAGTATCGCTGTTACAGCATCTATGTGACTTACATCACAAGGTGTCACCTTCTAAGCTACAATATTGTTGTCAAGAAGTAACCTATCTAGGTCACTTATTGTCAAAGGAGGGAAGAAGGTTGACCCCAGAAAGAATTGCAGCGATCGCTCGAATGACTGTGCCAACAACTCAGAGAGATGTGCGTGCCTTTCTAGGTATCACGTCATACTGCAGGCAATGGATTCCAAATTTTTCATTGCTAGCGAAGCCGTTGGTAGCCCTCACGTGCAAGGATGTTCCGACTCCTTTGCCATGGACTGAAGAGTGTCAGAAAAGTTTTTCTGAATTGCGTGAAGCTTTGTGTTCGGTCCCTGTGTTAGGTGCTCCTGACTACAGTAAGCCTTTTACACTATACGTTCACGAGAGAGAGGGTTGTGCGTTGAGTGTTTTGACGCAACAATTTGGCGGTAAGCAGCGTCCATGTGCATATTTTTCCTCGACCTTGGACCCAGTAGCTAGAGCATTGCCGAGTTGTCTAAGAGCGACAGCGGCAGCTGCGGTGTCCATCCGACAATCTGCAGGACTGGTCATGGATAATATGCTTACGGTGATGGTTCCGCATGCAGTTGACACTCTCTTAAATCGAACGAAAACTCAACACTTGACGAGCGCAAGGTTGTCTGGTTATGAGTTGACGCTTTTGGCAAGTCATATACAAATAAAGCGTTGTAATGTGCTGAATCCGGCGACATTGTTGCCGACTAATATGGAATCAGATGATGTACCACCACATGATTGTTATCTACGAAGTGAGGAAGAAACGAAGGGTCGTGTTGACCTAAAAAACACTCCATGGCAGATCCCGATGGTACTTTTTATGTTGATGGTTCATGTTTTAAGCTGCCGAATGGTGTTGTGACGACTGCGTATGCTGTAGTGACGTTGAGTACGGTTGTGGAGACTGCGAGATTGAGCCAGAATTCAGCGCAAGCGGCAGAGTTGATTGCGTTGACGAGAGCGTGTGTTTTGTCTAAGGGAAAGCGAGTGAATGTGTTTACAGATAGTCAATATGCGTTTGGCGTTGCACATAGCTTTGGTCGATTGTGGAGAGAAAGAGGATTTATGACATCGCATGGTACGAAGATCCAACACGGACAGCTCGGGAACGATCTTTTGGATGCACTTACATTGCCTAAGCAGGTGGCAATCATTAAATGCAGCGCGCACCGAAAGGTTACAGATGATGTTGGTCGTGGTAACGCGTTTGCGGATGAGATTGCTAAGGAAACATCTAAGAATCTTGCAACCCGAATGTATGTTACGAGTTCAGTAAGATGGCCGGCGCAGACTGGTATGTGTGAGGACACTTTTGAGAGTGTGAAAGCGATTCAGAATGAGGCCACCGAAACTGAGAAGACTAAGTGGAAAGAAAGCACGGGAAAGTTAGATGCTCATGGATGTTGGATTGATTTGTCAGAATGTCAGAGGTGGATGTTACCGGATGCATATGTGCTAGCCGTTGTAACTATGGCTCACGGCTTATCACATATTAGCGCGAAAGGTATATGTAAGTTGTTGTCCCCTGTATGGAAGAATGATGGGATTGCTAAGTGTGCTGAGAGAGTGGTCAAGAATTGTATGGTATGTATGATGTATAATCCTGGCAAGGGCACTCCCACTCCACCTGGCCATTTTGCTCCTCCTACATGTCCCTTTGAGGTCATCCAATTGGACTTCATCCATATGGAGGGATGCAATAACCTGAAATATGTTTTAGTTGTGGTTTGCGCGTTCTCCAGATGGATTGAGGCCTACCCTCTTAAAGATAATACTGCCCTGTCCACAGCGAAAGTCCTACTGAAGGAATACTTTCCTCGGTATGGAATGCCACGGATTGTATGGTCGGATAACGGAAGTGAGTTTGTGGGGAGTGTGATGAAGAGTGTGTGTAAGGGCCTTGGAATTCGACAAAAATTCCATAGCGCCAATCATCCCCAGTCAGCAGGTTTAGTGGAAGGGTACAATGGCACTCTGAAACTGAAACTTGCTAAGATTCAAGCTACGACTGGTCTGTCATGGCCTGATGCCTTGCCTCTAGCTCTCTTGTCGACCAGGGCGACTGTACACTCTCGAGTAGGGCTTAGCCCATATTAGATTGTGTTCGGCCGTCCTGCGAACATTTGGGGAGTCCCGAGGCCTAAGGCCTTTGATAGTCTTGAATATCCAATGTTAATTGATTATCTTCATGATCTGACTGCTAAACTGAGGTTAATTCATCAACAGGTCTTTGAAGCTCTACCGGCACAGACAGAGGGTCCTGGACATCGGCTCCAACCGGGTGACTGGGTGGTCACCCGCAACTTTGGGAGAAAGCGTAACTTGGAGCCGAGATTTTTGGGTCCCTTCCAAGTCCTGCTGGCGACAAGGACTGCAGTTCGGTTGGAAGGCAGAAAGAATTGGGTGCACGCCACCCACACCAAGAAAGTCCCGATCCCTTTGCCAGCAGATTCTTGGGTGAGAACTGGAATTGCCGCAACGGAAACAGAGACCCCTCTACGTTTTGTGCCGTTTGGTGATGCTCAACCTGTAGGAGACAACTCATTGCAGCCAGATACATCTGTTGAATCGTCAGCATTGGAGAATTCAAGGCTTGAACTGTCATCTGATCGATTGAATACTGTTCTGCAATCTGAACAATTATTTGAAGAACAGACTCGACCTGGGAGAAGTCGATATTTCCTTTGTTCTCATGCCACGAACATTATGAACAATTGCATCCTCTATTAATTTTTGAGTTCTTTTTCACGTGTGTTCCTTTTTCCACAGCTAGGAGATTGGCATTAAAATTGAATGTTTGATTAAAGAAAACCTTTTTCATCCGGGTTGACCGTAGGGCCGTGCGGGTACTTCCTTCTGTTTAGCAGGTTTCTGACACTAGGTCGGTTACTTTTGTCGATTCCTGGGAACTCCTAGGAATTGATAATCGCTACTCAGAACGAAGTGCGTCAAGAACGTTACAGACGGTTTTTAGAGGATGGCGTTCTCTAAGCTGTCGGAAGTAGAGAGGATGTCGGCTCGAAGATCGAAATTGCATAGGGTTGTACAAACAAAATGCTTTCTGTTTCAGGTATTCCTGCTGTTTCTGACTGTTTGTATGCTATTGGTGGGTGGCGTGTATCTTGGAATACAGTCGTTATTGCCTTCCGCTTCACCTACTTCTTTTTCTTCTTCTGAACTAAATTCCATTCCCACTGTTTCTCCACATTCCTTTCATCCTCTGCCCCAACATGAACAGGTTAGACGTGCGGAATTCATGAACAACTCCTTTGTCCAGCTCCTACATCAGCATCAGTTGGTGATGAATACTACTAACTGTTGGGTGTGTGGATTAATGCCACATACTATGGATAGTGGTATTCCGTATCTGGTTCTTCCTTACAGCTCCCAGGGGTCAGCTCGAGCATTCCAAACTATGTTCCGTAGTGCACTAGATTCCTACCCCCATCAAGAGCCACGCTCCGCAGATCCTGGTCCCGGTCCGTACCAAAAGACTTTGGCGAGAGCGATTGTTGACTTAGATAGAGATATTTTTGATGCATCGCTTATTCCGGAGGAAGAGGTGCGAGCATACAAGGACCTGAGTGAGGCTGAGTATAGCATTTCAGTGGGTGATAGACAGCTTAAAAGCTCGTCTCTGATCTGGATCGTACCCCACCTCGGTAATTTCTGCTTGCAAGGCCTTGGCCGAAATCCGCGAGCTCAGCTTGGGAAGAGTGCTTGCACTGAAACGTATGTTTTGCCGATGCTCTCTTCCCCTGTTTCCCTTACTGCTGTCGGGATTGAGAGCAGCGCAAGAATACGCAAGCGCCACTAACCTTACTCTGATGGCCAGCAGAGACTATAGACGATAGTCCTTCCGACTCCGTTCCACACAAACCCCTACAATGGAATTTACCCACTGTTTGAGCTTGTACGAATAGGGGCCGGGAGGTGGATTGGCATCGGGGAAAAGGCACTTCTGGTATCGTCTGGTCATTACACCATGAGGTTACTGGTACAGGGACACTGCAGGTAGAGGAGGAGACAGAGAGCAAGAGATTAGTTCTGCAGCGGAACTTATGTGACCCCAGTATTCTTCCCCTGTCTTCCCTACTCACCAGTTTATCCACCCCATGTATCCTTAAAGGAATTCCAAACAAAGTACAGAAATGACAGTTTAACCAGAAGTACTGAGAAGTTAACTTCATTCCTCTGCCTACCAGGTCGTGAGCACAAACATAATTCTCTGGACTACAAATGATAAGCGTGGAAAGCACAACGCTTCTAAGAACCACAATCCTCCTTGTGGAACGGAGTAGACCAGTTATCAGATAACGTCAGTAGCCACTGACGGAGAACACAAACTTTTCCCGCAAAGTAAACAAGAAATGGCGGCAGCTTTGATACTGCTTTAAACAGAAAGAGTATACAAAAGAAGAGGAGGCGAGCCCGCACTCCTTTGGGTACTTGCACGACTGAATAGGATTCGGAACAGAGAATCGCCAGGATATCTGACCACGCTGGCTGTTCATCGGCGTCGTGCAGATCAAGGTAATGACCACGCTGGCTTTTGATCGGCGTAGTGCAGAATAGGGTACAACTGACCACGCTGGCTTTTGATCGGCGTCGTCCTCAAGAATCCTACTCGCAGCGAGAAGGCTCATCCACTATGAGCGAATACAGAACACGATTGACAAGCCCCGTTGTGTTCCGAAGGTGGAGCTTATATAATGTCCTCCCATTGAGCCAACCCCCAGCGCCGGATGGCCTTCTGGGACTTGTAGTGTTTCCGCCAAGGACTGAAAATACGGAATCTTTTACATTTGGCCTTGTTGATGGTAGCGATCGCTACAGAACCCCCTCTCGTGGACCGCCGTCCCGGCGGACGTCCCGGCTTTCCGGGGAACCGCTCATGGAATTGTTCTACCAAATCGGGACAATGGAGATGGTCCAAGGGTTCCCAGGTCCTGTCTTCGGGGCCGAACCCTTTCCAATCCACCAGGTATTGGATCCGGCCTCGGACCAAGCGAGAGTCCAGAATAGAACGCACTTCATATTCTTCGTGACCCTCAATTTCCACCGGAAGAGGACGATCAGGCAACCTCACGCTCGGAAGACACGGACGTAGGAGCGATACATGAAATACAGGATGAATCATCCAAGACACTGGCAACGAGAGTTTCATGGCTACAGCGTTTATCCTCTCACAAATGCCATAGGGACCAACATACTTAGGCTTCAACTTCGTAAGTCCCTTAAGATGCAGGTTGCGTGTAGAAAGCCATACCTTGTCCCCCACCTTATACTCAGGTTCAGGGGTACGTCTCTTATCTGCGAACATCTTCTGGGCTGCTTGGGCTTTTTCCAGATTGTTCTGAGCCTCGATCAGAATAGCCCGAAGATGAGCATGATGTTCATGTATGGCAGGAACCAAAGATTCGGCCGGCCATTCAAAGGGAAGCATGTTTGGATGGAATCCATAGAGGCAAAAGAAGGGGGAACATCCCAAGGTGGTATGTACTGCGTTATTGTAGGCGAACTCCGCCAACCACAAGAGGATGGTCCAATCTGTGGCGTTCTGTAACGAGAAACAACGCAGGTATTGCTCCAACGTCTGATTTAGACGTTCCGTTTTACCATCCGTTTGCGGATGATAGCTTGGTGAGAGACGAGCATCGATCTGCAAAATGGTACATAGAGCCTTCCAGAAACGGGAGGTGAATTGAATCCCCCTATTCGTAATCACCACTCTCAGCAATCCTTGTGGACAGACGATGTGTTGGAGGAAGACTTTGGCTAATTCACTGGAGGAAGGCAGACCAGGTAAGGAAATGAAGTGTCCCATTTTCGTAAGATGGTCAACTACCACCTTCCAGAAACGGGAGGTGAATTGAGTCCCCCTATCCGTAATCACCACTCTCAGCAATCCTTGTGGACGGACGATGTGTTGGAGGAAGACTTTGGCTAATTCACTGGAGGAAGGCAGACCAGGTAAGGAAATGAAGTGTCCCATTTTCGTAAGATGGTCAACTACTACCAGCACGACCTTTTGTTTCTCACACGGGGGCATCTCTACGATAAAGTCCATGGACAGAGTGTGCCACGGCTTGGGTGGAATCGGTAATGGATGCAACAGTCCCGGTGGTTTGATGTGACTGGCTTTCCCCTGGGCACAGACCGCACAGTTCTTCACATATTCTTTGGTATCAGGTCTGACACCAGGCCACCAGAAGGATCGTTCCACGTTAGCGATTGTTTTGTAGATGCCCATGTGTCCATCTAGAACAGAATCATGTGCCCATTCCAGGACTTTGCGTTGCAACGCAGAGGTGGGGACATATAAGGCCTGGAAATGATAGGCCAGCTTATCCTTTTCACATCGCTTGTCGGGCTCATCCTGTACCCAAGCATTGATATCCTGGTCCGTTAGGGCGACTCTAACGTCATCCAGGAAATCTTCGGAAGTGATCAAGGCGATAGCTGTTTCTGGTGGTTCGATCCCCTTTAGAATGAAAGGGGGTTCTGTCGAGGTTGCCGCTTCTTCCTCACCCAACCTGGAGAGCGCATCAGCTTTTCCGTTACGAGTTCCCGGTCTATATTTGATCACAAAATCAAAGTCTGAGAAGAAGAGGGTCCATCGCAATTGTCGAGGAGTCAAAGCCTTCGCCGTCTTTAAGAACAGTAGATTGCGATGGTCTGTGATGATTTCTACAGTATGCAACGCCCCGAGGAGGTAATGCCTCCATTCTTCGCATGCTCTTTTGATGGCTAAGAGCTCTTTGTCTGTTATCGTGTAGTTTATCTCACACGGGGTGAGCTTCTTAGAGTAGTACGCCACCGGGTGGAGTTGACCCGAGGTAGGATGGCGTTGGGACAGGACACCACCCAGAGCAAACTGAGAAGCGTCAATTTCCAATACAAACGGCATCTTGGGGTCTGGATGACGAAGGATGGGAGCTTGTGTAAACTTCTCTTTGAGGAGTTGAAATGAGGTTTCGGCCGCCTCTCCCCATTTGAAAGGAACATTTTTTCTCAAGAGGGACGTGATTGGATGGATGATTTTGGAGAAATCCTGTATAAAACGCCGATAGTAATTGGCAAAACCGAGAAAGCTTTGCACAGATTTAACGTTCTGTGGCGTTTTCCATGTGATGATGGCCTTCACCTTACTCATGTCCATTCGAAATCCGTGAGCGTCAATAACATAACCCAAGAAAGCTACCTGCTGGACATGAAAAAGGCATTTCTCCAGTTTGGCATACAGGGAGTTTTGTTGGAGCCTTTCCAACACAATTTTCACATGGGTAATGTGGTCCGCCAGAGACACCGAATAGATTAAAATATCGTCTATATAGACCACGCAAAATGTCTCCAAACACCCCCTTAACACTTGGTCCATAAAGAACTGGAAGGCGGCTGGGGCGTTGCAGAGGCCAAAGGGCATTACTCTATATTCGTAGAGACCAAACGTAGTTCTGAAAGCAGTCTTCCATTCATCTCCTTTCATCACGCGGACCAGATGATAGGCCCCTCGGAGATCAAGTTTTGTGAAATAGCGCGCACCTTTCAACTGATCCATCAACACAGGAATTAGGGGAAGAGGATAGCGGTTCTTGATGGTCACCCTGTTAATGGCTCGGTAGTCGATACATGGTCTCAATTCCTCGCAATCTTTCTTCGGTATGAAGAACATGGGTGACGAGGCCGGGGAGGTGGAGTGTCTTATGAACCCAGACGCTATATTGTCCTCGATATAGGTTTTGAGATACAGTGTTTCTTTTTCTGTCAGGGCATACACCCTACTGCAAGGGATGTCTGCACCCGGAACGAGGTCAATCCGACAATCGTAGGTGCGATGAGGAGGTAATTGGGTAGCTTTTTGTTTGTCGAACAAGGCATGAAAGGACTTGTATTCATCTGGTAATGTGGTGGCACAACAAAAGGAATCAACTGTACATTCGCTTGCTAAGAAGGTAGCGAGCGAGGGAACAAGGGGGAAGTCTTGGTGTATGCCTTCTCGACAATGTTCCTTGCAATACTCGGATGTCATACTCACGGTACGGGAAGCCCAGCTCACCAACGGATTATGCAGTGTCAACCAAGGCATACCTAGAATGAGTCGGAACTGAGGGGCATCAATCAGGTCGAACTGGATGTACTCACAGTGATCCTCACCGAATCTCATTAATAGGGCCAGCGTATGGTAGGTGACCGGGCCTGAAGTTAGTACCGTGCCATCCACTGTTTTAACTGTTTCAGGTATTGATTTCTTTTCACAGGGGATACCCATGCAGAAGGCATAGGTCTGGTCTATATAATTTCCGGTTGCCCCTGAATCTAACAAAGCATCTACCCTTACAGGGTTCTGATTGGTAACCCAGAGCGAAACACTCACATTCATATGGGCGACTGCAGGGTGTAGGGTATTGGCTACAAAAGGGGAGACCGTATCTTGAGGTCGTCTCGAATCAGAGGTCTCTATATGATTCAAGACTGTCAGTTTTCCGCCGGCTCACTAGAAATGAGAGCAGCCTGCCCTCTGGGAAGGGGATTTTTCCCGGGAACATAATTCCTAGCTCTACAGTCGTTGATGAAGTGCCCCCCTTTGCCACAGTATAGGCAGAGTTTAAGCCTCCGTCTCCTGTCTCTTTCTTCCCGGGTGAGAGGCCCACGTATTCCCCCTATTTGCATGGGTTCCGGTCCTTCTGGTGTCTTTGCTTTTTCTTCAACCCCCTGCCGGGTTTTAAATAAGGGGTAAGAGTATCGATAATCCCCCCCTTTTCTATCCCCTTTTCGCTCCAGTAACCGGTGATCTAGTTGGACGGTCAGGTCTATTAATTCCTCACAGGTAGTAGGTAATTGCACCACCTGAGCTAATACATCCGTCAGTTCTCCCCTAAGTCCTTGGTAAAACAAGGAGATTCGTTTCTGAGCCGGCCAATCTGTTTCTACGATAAGGCGGTTAAAGGTGGTGATGTAGGACAACAGATCTTGGGACCCCTGTCTCAAGGTCATTATTTCGTGATCTAGTGACAACTTGTGAGACTTCCTATCAAACAATTTCCGGAGTTCGATGCAAAAGGCAGAGAAATCATGTAAAACAGGGTCATCCTTTTCCAATAAAGGAATAGTCCAGCTGGACGCGTTCCCCCCCATATAGGACATCAGAAAAGCAGTTTTGGATGTTTCGTCCTGAAAGACCATAGGTTTGCATAGAAAATGCAGACGGCATTGATTCAGAAATGTTTCGAATTTCCGTGGATCCCCATAAAACCTTTCGGGGGGGGCTAGGGGTATCCCATGATTTTGGATTATATGGACCGTCGGAGTGGTTTCGGTAGAAGTGGATGGGGCTGCTAGTGAACCCCCGGGTTGGAAGGAAGGAGGCGGTTGCAGGGTGGCCGGTCTAATCAATGGTTTCACCACAGGCTCTCTCATGGCAAGGTCTGACACGTCTTTGCGTAAATCAGAAATCTCTTTATACAAAGCCTGGTTCTCTATCCGGGAGTTCTGAACCTCTTGTTGAAGGCCTGTAAAGCTCTCCAACAGGGAGGTGAGAATAGCATTCGTATCCATCGTCTAGGCTGGGTGGTATTCTTGGGCTTGTCAATCTGTCGGGATTGAGAGCAGCGCAAGAATACGGAAGCGCCACTAACCTTACTCTGATGGCCAGCAGAGACGATAGACGATAGTCCTTCCGACTCCGTTCCACACAAACCCCTACAATGGAATTTACCCACTGTTTGAGCTTGTACGAATAGGGGCCGGGAGGTGGATTGGCATCGGGGAAAAGGCACTTCGGGTATCGTCTGGTCGTTACACCATGAGGTTACTGGTACAGGTGAGGTTCCGTGACGATTTGAACCCGTGTTTTCAACATTGTCGTAAATACATAATTTTGGTATCAGTGAACCGCAAATGATCCATTTAGCATATCCTGGTGTTTTCGCTATGCTACGAGCAAGAGCACTCCTGTTATGAACACATTTCTGATCTACCCATGGCATCCATCTTAGATTACGGCAGCCATTTTGTATTTCTTGCCCTCACATAGTCAATGGACACGCAGTGACCTCTTTCACCTAAGGACACATAAGCTTTAGCCGGAGATTCACCTTGCTAGCGACACGTGCACCTTAGAACAGAACACGCCATGGCTACATGACTCGACAGAAGTTGCCTCCTCTGCCTGAGGCCAGTCCTGCTATACTGGTTCTTGTGTTCGTTGGCCTGATCATGATTAGGCGGCCGAAGCTGGTAGCCTTGCCCATTTACGACCCACAAACATCTCTTATCCTGCTTTTCTATCTTCTACACCTGGCTCTGCTCCTTTCCTTCGGGACCTTTATTAGGGGGAGGTAACGAAATTTACGATGAGGCGGTCCGGCTCTTGAATGAAAAGTTGACATGGGATTATGATGGAACAGTGGGAACCCCTCGTTCGTAATGTTTTGACATCAGATATTGTTGACGATTCCTGTGCAACACCAAATATTTATTGTTTAAGACACAAAGGTTTAGGAATGTACTAACATGTAAAGAATTTGCCCGAAGCCTAATATTTAGTATATAAGGAGCAACCCTCTTTGTACAAATCGAACAGGCTCCTAGATACTGCCCATGTGTAGTTTCTGTGACTTCTGTGTCCCTGCAGTAATAAACCTTTGGTCTTTGACGCCACCATCGAGAAGCCCGTGTTTCTGTTTATTTGTGCACCGAGACAGGTAGAACTCCGGGGTCTTCGGGTGTTATCCCTGACACCTCTGGACGGAACCAAAAAGTCCAGAACTCTACAGGGACACTGCAGGTAGAGGAGGAGACAGAGAGCAAGAGATTAGTTCTGCAGCGGAACTTATGTGACCCCAGTATTCTTCCCCTGTCTTCCCTACTCACCAGTTTATCCACCCCATGTATCCTTAAAGGAATTCCAAGCAAAGTCCAGAAATGACAGTTTAACCAGAAGTACTGAGAAGTTAACTTCACTCCTCTGCCTACCAGGTCGTAAGCACAAACATAATTCTCTGGACTACAAATGATAAGCGTGGAAAGCACAACGCTTCTAAGAACCACAATCCTCCTTGTGGAACGGAGTAGACCAGTTATCAGATAACGTCAGTAGCCACTGACGGAGAACACAAACTTTTCCCGCAAAGTAAACAAGAAATGGCGGCAGCTTTGATACCGCTTTAAACAGAAAGAGTATACAAAGGAAGAGGAGGCGAGCCCGCACTCCTCTGGGTACTTGCACGACTGAATAGGATTCGGAACAGAGAATCGCCAGGATATCTGACCACGCTGGCTGTTCATCGGCGTCGTGCAGATCAAGGTAATGACCACGCTGGCTTTTGATCGGCGTAGTGCAGAATAGGGTACAACTGACCACGCTGGCTTTTGATCGGCGTCGTCCTCAAGAATCCTACTCGCAGCGAGAAGGCTCATCCACTATGAGCGAATACAGAACACGATTGACAAGCCCCGTTGTGTTCCGAAGGTGGAGCTTATATAATGTCCTCCCATTGAGCCAACCCCCAGCGCTGGATGGCCTTCTGGGACTTGTAGTGTTTCCGCCAAGGACTGAAAATACGGAATCTTTTACATTTGGCCTTGTCGATGGTAGCGATCGCTACAACTGCCAAGGGTACCTACTTTGTATGTTATGATCGCGCATATACGTGGTTGCCCCGTGACTTCTCGGGCACCTGTTATATTGCGAATCTTTTGCCACCGACTTTTACAGTTGCCTCGGACTATCACAAGACTAGAGTTGTGAGAGGCGTTATTAGCAAAGAGGACACTGCCGGTCAAGAAGCAGGAGATTTCTTTAAGGGTTTTCTGCCGTTTTGGGGACCTATGGTTAATAGTAGGAACCTGAGACAGTTGACTCGTGTGGTAGAATTGACTGCTAACATAACTGCAAATGCTCTTGGTAATCTGACAGCAGAGCTCCAGGCGGATAGGCTTATGAAGTTGCAGAACCGTATGGTTCTAGACGTTGTTCTTGCAGATAGAGGTGGTGTGTGCAAGGTGATCCATTCGAGTTGCTGTATTTTCATCCCTGATAATGCTCCAACTGTATATCAAGCCATCTCGAAGTTGCATAAGATCTCCGAGTCCATACACGTGGACGTAGGTGATTGGACGCTACTAGGATGGTTTTGGGGCCTAATGTCGACGTGGGGTTGGAAGATTCTGATGATCATCGGGGTTGTTGTGACGTTCCTGTTCACGTGTTGTCTTTGCGTGCAGTGTGGTCCTGCCTTATGTGGCCTCTGTGCTACAACGTGTATAAGACGGCCATCTGTTACTAAAGAAGCATTGATGGATAGAATAATGTTGCAGCAACATCTGAACGATCTGATGAATATCGAGATCGATTCTGATATCGACTAGTGTTTGCCTACATGAGGGCAAAAGGAGCGTCTGAGGTTCCGTGAGAATCGTAATGGTGTTTTTGACTCGTTCGAATATGGACGAGTTTGGTATCTATGAACCGCAAATGACGAGTTTAGTGGGTGTAGGTGTTTTCGCTACGCTGCCTTGAACCGTTCGTCTTATTCGTGGGTTTCTCCATCTGAACCCACGGGTTCCATTTTAGATACAGCATCCATTTTGTTTCTTGCCCTCAAGTAGTCAGCTAACGGACACTGTCCGCTTCATGACCCGGGGATTCCCAAGCTCTGGCGGAAGACACGTGTTCCTTTGAGGGTGTCTTTATGACGAGGGGGATGACACTGCAAAGGCAGATGGCTCCGCTCGAGGCTCATCTTGCCGTGCCGGTCTATTGTTTCAGCCGTGCATGCATTAGGCACGAATCCTTTGATCCTGCAATCGTGCTTCCGATATTGCCCCCTACACTCTTTTTCAATCTGTTGTCTATCCTTGTCCTCCTTGCACCTGTTTCTGTCTTTTCTTAACTCGTTTACAGCCAGAATGGAATGTACTTAATTATGGGATAATGTACTTTTTACAGTTGGGAACCGGCGATGCTACTGTAATTATGTTCCGGGCTCCTGAACACATGAAAGCAACCCTTTTGAAGTTTACTGTGGGAACTGAATTGTAACCTTTTGTTCGCCATGTTGTGCTATGACTAAAATATGTATAAAAGGAGCGATCCACTCTTGCAATTCGAAGCAGTCTCTCAGAACCTACACGAGCGTGTACTTCTTGTAATTTCTGTATCCCTGCAGTAAATAAACGCTGATCTTTGACGCCGAAGGAAGTGTCCCGTGTCTCTGTAATTTGTACGCCGGAAAGGGGACCCACGAAGGTTTCAGGTGTTGTTCCCTGGCACCGCTGGGCTAGAATAGCCAGTCCTTCAGAATGACTTCCAAGAAGTGGACCCTCGCTGTATGTAATGTAAGTAAATCATTCCTGGGAAATTGTATGCTGTCACGATTGTTGCTGTTTTACTGTGTTGGTGTATTTTACCTTTGATAAGCCAAAGAGATAGTCGGAGTTCTGATGATGAGTTTTCTTTCAGGGAATGATGGTTCCAAACAGGACGCGTGAGAATGCCGGAACATGGGCTTCGCACGAAGAAAGAGGAAGAGGAGGCAGCAGAGGAGCATGATGGAAGCTGCAATGGTTACAGAGACTGACAAAGGTCATGCGTTTTAAGTTCCTGTTTTCCCAAGTGTTCATGGGAAAAGTAGTTTTAAATGTGTTTTCTTGCTGCTGTGGAAAATAAAGTGAGGAAAGTAAGGCATAATCCTCGCCTCCGAGTCCTTAATAGAATTGGAACTTACCAGCACTTAGGCTAGGCAAATTCTCATCCTTCCATACAGTGGCAATCAGAAGACGTGCTATTGATAAACTTAAGAACACAAAATTCCTTTGTGGCACATCAAATTGCATTCTTACATCATAGCCCACAATCATTAGTGTAGAGGAGATCTTAACATTCCTCCCTAGTGTCTGTGCCATAAATGATTCAATTCCCATTTTTAAATCATCTATTTTTACACAAGAATAAAACATATGTATCATGTCAGCTGGTCCACTTTGACATCTTGGGCAACCATTGATTCTTTTCCCCATTTGTACAATTTAGACGGAGTATAGTATAAACTATAAACCGTTTTGTATTGTTTTGTATTGTTGAGCCTTAAGGTTAGATGACATAATTTGTTTTAACCTATTTTCAACACCTTATCTATATCAACCTCCCCATCACTTAGTTTGCTTGACCAGTTTGCTTCTGTTCTTTCCAGATCGTTGGGCATACATTTTTGCAGTTCCTGATAAAAAATCTTTTATTCTATTTTTAGAATTACTCATGAGCTGAAGTATTGGTATCTAGCTAGAGCTAATACTCTCTTTTGAAATACCTCTTATGCAATTCCTAACCTGTAGATATTTAAAACATGAATCACTTTGCAAACTATATTTCTGTGCAATTTCTATAAACTGGAGCATTTCTTGATTTAAATAAACATCTGTCAACATTACAATCACCTTTTTCTTCCCACTTTCTGGCCGTATCATCGTATATAACTGAGATCAAGAGATCCAAATGCCAAAGTGATGAATAGTTGGTGAAACTGTTTATCATACATGTTTTCCCTATCTTTCTCCAAATTTTAATTGCGCAGTCAATGCATTTGTAGCCTTTCTTTTGAAATTTTCTTAAGTCATCTTGGCGCTGGAATATTCCACCTGGGACTTCCCCAACCGCCAGTTCATAAATACTTGGTGCTACAATCACATCATTTTGGATCTTCTTATGATAATACAGAATACCCAGATGTTGCAGGGCCGTAGCCCAATAGTATAGCTGTATATTAGGAGCGTTCCACCCTCTCTGATCAATCGGTTGACTCAAATATTTGTAAGCACGTCAAGTTTTCTGATAGCTCCAAATGAAGTTGGTGAACATCCCCTCAATTTTCCGTATTTTTTCAACCAATAATTCTATCTAGGGGAATGGCCCGAAGTAGGTATAAAATTTTAGCAAAAATTGTAATTTTAATTACGTTTATACTGCCTATTATTGTGAGTTGTAAATGTTCCAGTCGTTTCAGCTACCTACTGATTAAGCCCATCACTGGATCTATATTTATTGTCCACACATCGCCCACTTTCGCTGTTAGTCTAACTCCTAAATATGTTGCAGACTCCTTTACTCGAGAATCAGGTAATATACAGTGGGGCGAGCATATAATTTGTGTCTTTGAGCTGTTTAGCAGATACCCTGATCTCCTCCCAAATTTTTCTGCCAGCCTTTCTACCTCTGCAATTGCTTCTTGTGGGGCTGGTGTTATCAAGGCAATGTCATCGGCATATGCTAATATTTTTGTCTCATAGCTATGGGAAACGACTGGTTTAATTATAAGGTTATTCAAAATCAGGGAGATAAAAGGATCCAAATAATATGCAAAAAGGATTGGGGAACACGGGCAGCCCTGGAGAGTACCTCTTTCTATCTTCAGCCTTTTAGATGTATACCCCATTATCTGAATCTTGGCGTGAGGATTATAAAACATAGCCTGTATTGCCCGAATTAATCCTGGCCCAAAGCCTCTCTCAGCCAGTTTATCTCACAGGTAGCTCCAGGCCACCCGATCAAAGGCTTTCTCGGCATCTAGGAGGACCACAGCCACCACTTTTTCCTCTACCTCAGCAATATCTAATATTTTTATTACTTGCCGCGTGTGGTCTATGGTCCCTCGGCCAGGAACAAAGCAGTCCTGCCATGGTGAAATAATTGCAGCGATGATCTTTTGTAATCGGGTGGCCATAACTTTTGCATATATTTTTGCTTCTGTGTTCATAAGCGAAATCGGGCGATATGACGAGGGGAGTTCTGGGGGTTTGTCTCTCTTTAAAAAGACCACGACGTCTGTGTCCTGCCATGAGTTTGGGGGCATTCCACCGTATTGAACATCCAAAAATAGATCTTGCATAAGAGGTGCTATTTGTGCTGATAGCTTTTTATACAGCTCAATTGGAATTTTGTCTGGCCCAGCTGCTTTACCAGATGATAGAAACAATAATGCCAATTGTACTTCCTCTAACGTAATTTCCTGCTCTAGTTCCTGAGTTATTTCACTATTTGTCCTGGAGAGTGATATACCACAGTTATCAATATCTTCTAGATCGTCTTGCTCCTCTTGATCCCCTCCGAGAGTTCTGCCTGATATAGTTTACAGTAGAATTCCTCAAAGATTTGGATAATCTTCTCGGAATCTGATATCAATACCCTATTCACATCTTGCATTTTTGATATGTTATTTCTAACACTTTTTTTTTGTCTCGTTCTTAAAGCTAATAGTTTCCCAGTTGTCTCTCCATATTCATATAGCTCCTTACGATATATCTGGAACTTTTGGGCCACTTTCTCGTGAAAATATTGAACAATATCAGCTTTAACCAGTGCTATCTTAGATAAATGTTGTAATAATACATCTGCCGAAGCACTATTACAGATTATTTGTACATGCTCTGATTCCAATTTGACTAATTTATTCACTAATTGATCAGTCTGTTTTTTATGTTCCCTCTGAGTGTGCGCAACAAACCATATTATTTCCCCCCTCAGCGCATCCTTGAACAAATCCCAGACCAGTGCTCGGGAAGCGCTAAATCTATTACAATAGAAAAACGATTAGGTCCATTGCTTGATGTATACACAGAACTTATCATCTAATAATAGCTTTCTATCAAAAGTCCATGAAGTTTGTCTACTTAGACCCCGAACTTCCCTGATTTCCTAAATTAACGGATTGTGATCTGAATAGAGCTGTGGGAGTTTTACTATGTCCAAATTATCTAGCCAGTGTGTAGGGGCTAGAAAATAATCTAACAAACAAACTCTTTGTGGGAATGTGAGTAATATGTAAAACCTGGGTCATTTTGTTGTTTCTCTACCCAGATATCCGCTACCCCCTGGGTACTTTTGAGCGATGAAAGTGCTTTACATACCTTAGGCTTCCTCCCTGTGTAAATATTAGTAGTGTTACTTCCACCCATATGTATATTAAAATCACCACAGATAATCAAAGAGCTTGACCACTTTGCTAGTTCCAGCCCTAGCTCCTCCCAGATACTAGGATCATCTAAGTTTGAGCCATATATATTAACAACAGAAAAGCTCAATGATATCTCCATTATGGCTTTTGTTCGATGAACTGCACCACTGCAGTGTTTAATATAAGTAGCCACACCTCTCGTTGTTGTTGTTTGGGTGGAGCACACTGCTAGGTTATACCCTCTGATTTCAAGGCATGTTTTATTCGTCCATGGAATGTGTGTCTCCTGTAAGCACAGGACATCTAGGCTCAGCATAGTGATTATTTCAAAGACCATTGCGCATTTTGCCTTGTCATTTGGACCACCAACATTTGATGAGCAAATTCTAAATGTAGCCATACTTCACTATTTGTCATATCTTGTACTTCCATTGCCACTGCTCATGCCATCTTTGCCTGGTACAGCATACCCCCTTGTACATCCGTCTTCATCTGTCTACATTTCGTCTTATTTTTTCCTTTCTGCCCATCCACCCCCCACCCCAGCTATCCTTATTACCAACCCTCCTTCCCTCCTTCCGTGACCCCACCTCTCCCCTCCCCTCCCCTCCCACCACCACATGTGCTACGCCTCCCCTCCCCCTCCCACATTCCGCCCTACAACTAAGGAAAAAGGGCTTATGGCCCTTATTGATGGGAGGAGACTTTACTCCAGTCCCCTCTCTGCTCTGCCTCTTTAGATCTTAGTCACCGCATTTTGAATACCAATGATATTGATCTTCATGTTAATATTCATCTTCTATACATTCCTCATTATCCTACCCCTGTTAGACATATAGCCAATTTAGTCTTTTAGGTTATTCAAAGTTCTTATTTTCAGATATTCCTATCCGGAGCACATTGATACAAAAAATGTGTACGACCTTTGTAGAGTACTTTTAGAGTTGCTGGGTTCAGCAGGAAAGCCTGTGCACCCTTGTTTTGAAAAGAAGTATTTAGTCGCATTTGATGCCACCTCCTTTCCACTGTATGGTGGCAGAAATTGGGTCTCATGAAGAATTGGAAACCTTTCCCTTGTCGTTTCTTATCAGGCCTTGCGAGATCATATAATGCCTCCCGTGCCAAAAGGTATTCAAATTGATTAATATGGCTCTGGGATATTTTGCTGCTGAGCCTTTTTTCCCCTCGGAAAGCTTAAAAGGAAATCTATGGACTCTCTGCAGCTCACTTGCCCAATTCCACATTGTTAGCTCCGGAAATGCCTCCTGAAAAAGTTCCTGCACAAACTTACGCACATCCGGCCCTTCCACCCCCTCAGGTATTCCCAGTATCCTGAGATTATTTCTCCGGAGTCAATTTTCTAGGTCAGCTATTTTTAGTTGCATATCCTCATGGTCAGACAAAATCGTATCTATATCAGTTTTTTGTATCGTCATTTGATCTTCTATTGCTGATATCCGCTCTTCTGTCGCATTTATCCTTTCTGAGAATTCACTGCACGTCTTAGCGATTCTCCTCACCGAATTCTGTAGTTTATGACAAGCCGTTTGTGTTTTCTGGCTTTCTGAGCGAGTTTCTGCTCTGTGTTCCACTATTAGTTGATAGATTGTATTCAGTGATATCTCATCGGGGTTACTAGGTGCTGTTGATGTGTCTGCTAAGACTCCTTCTGTTGCTCCCTATACTGTCCCAGGGATGGGTTCAGGATCACTTTGACCCTTTGGAGAGAGAGATATTTTCCAGGCTAAGCTTTTGGCTGTTCCAGCTCGTGACATATCTAATCTTGGAGTCTCATGAGCCGTCGTCTTATTGGGCACCATAGTAATATTTGGGGTCCTCTCTACAGACGATGAATCCATAGCTGAGTCATTCTGTTCACTTGCCAGACTAGGTATTGAGCCCTCCAAAGACTCAGCCTTTTGTACTTCATCCTGCTCCTCATCTGAGGTATCTGTATGGTCCGAGAGTGAGAGGAAGGGTTCACTTGAATCACTCTCACAGATTATTTTCATCTCCTTTTCTACACTCAATCCAGAACTTATTTTCTCTGTACTGCAAGAATCCAGTGCTTCAATAGGTTGTACTATTGACCTTGTCATCGGGGCCCCCTTTTCTTCTGGGCTCCCAGCTTGTCCCTTCTCTGTTAATTTCACATTTTTTAATTGGGTTGTTACCTCTGGTATGGGATTGTTTTGTTTTTATCCTTCTTAGATGAAAAGATTTGAGGGACCCTCCTGCTTTTCCCCTCATCCGAGTTCACTTTAGTATTCAAAGAGGTCATCTCCCCAACTGCCACTTCCAGGGCCTTTTTCCTGCTGCTGCCTCCTATTTGGGGGTCCTGAAGCCGATTATCCAGTGGGGTATCCGTCATTCCTCTACTCTTTCCGCCTCGTGCTGTTTTTGGTGGCATCTCAATGTGTCAATGAGTAGGATTTTCTTAACGAGAACTTTGTTAAATCATACACTGCCGGCTTGTACTCCATTGCGCCCAGTATCCTTTAATGATTGTCAATCTAGGTCTGCCTTTCCAATCCTTAGATATATCACAGTGTTTTACATTTACATATCCACAATTAAAGATTCGGCTTGTTTCAATATGCGGTGCTCTTTGTGGAACCCTTATCCATATATCAGCACACCAAGCGTGATAGCAAGAGACCAATCTCTCGCCGAGATGTTTAGAATGCCCAGCATATAAGAAAAGTTAATTGAGAGTTTTGGTAGTACTCTCAATTAACTTTTTTTATCCTTCGTGATTTCACAATTTTGAATAGTTAAAATACATTTCCAAAAATATATGTAGAATGAAAATTACATATTTGTGGCAATATTTAATTCTGAAATCTAAGAGACCAGAATTTTACCTAATGTCTTTCAGTTTGCAGTGGGAATATTAAAGTGACTCCACTCTGCACAAAGTTCAACACTTTTCCCAATGGGGTTTTGTTTGGAGTGCAAATAGTATATTTGACCCCTCCACCACAAAGTCCAACAGTTTCAGCAAAGGAAAGTGGTTTGGAGTGGTAAATAGCAAATTTGACCCTTTCCTCAAAGTCCAAAATTGTCCCCATGTGGTTGCATAGGTGATATGAACCTCTTTAAGTCAAACACTTTCCCTCTTGCGGTTAAAATCTTTTTTGGTATTTACTAAGCCAAGCAAAATTGATTTGTGTGGTTTCGTATTTCTCCTTGTTGCATTCACCAGCACACATAGAAAGAGGAGTATGCATACAAGAATTGTATTGCGCAGGAAGTTATCCATTTCTGCAGAAAATGAATCCTGCATGTAACACAATCACCCGTGCACCATGGTGAAAGGGTGCCTGTGTTGGCCGTAGGCAGCATGCAGTGTGCCAGCACTTAAAAAGAGACGAATTGTGACATTTCTTAGTAGATATGGTTCATTTTTGTTCTCACACTTTCACACAGTGCAGCACAGCAAGTTGCCTTGCTGCGTTGCATAAAACAAAGTAAATTGGACCCTAAGTTTTTTACTTGTAAAAGTAAATGTGATACCAATTATTTGTTAACATTTGTTTGTATTTTTTGCTCTGTAAATAAAATAATTATACTCATTCATAGCAAAATGTTTGCTTTTTAATTTAGCTTTTAATAAAGTATTTTTTTTATTACATTTTGTAAAAGACATTTTTGAACATCTTTTTTAAAATTTGCTTTTTTTATACTGTGCATTACTTGTCAATTATTAAAACATGTTTCTGGAATAATTTCTATTTCCAAATCATTTATTTTTAAATTTAGAATAATGTTAACTACATATGATAACGTGTCATAGTTTATGTATTTATATTTGTAGTTATAACATTGTTTCACGTGTTGTACAGTGATATTTAACAAACAGGTGACTCTTCATAATACTTAAATTTTTTAAACATTGTTATATAATTAAATGTACTGACAAAATATTAGTTATGTATATCTCAATATATATTCTTACATAAAACTTTGTTGTACAATTTTTAAACAGATTATTGTAGACTTTTAAATATATTGTTTATTATTTTGTAAACATGAATCAATAAAATATTTTTGAACATTGATTTCTATGGAATTGAAGTATTTTCTATTTCAATTTTGATTCTTTCTCTCATTTTTTTTATTTTGCAGTCTTTCTTTGCCATTTGAGTCTGTTTGTAGAATTTTCTGTTACTGGTCTCTAGTTTAGGTAGTTCAAATTCAAGTTCAAGGATTTATATAGCGCACTACTCACCCAGAGGGTCTTAAGGCGCTTGGGGAGGGGGTTCATAATTTATCGAATAACCAGGTTTCTGAAGGAGATGTGGTTCTGTGTGAGGCGGAGGTGAGTGGGGAGTGAGTTCCAGGCTTTGGCCGCCAAGTAGGAGAAGGATCTACCTCCCATGGTGGATCTTTGGATACGCGGAACTGCGGCGAGGCCTTGATCGGAGGATCTTAGTTGGCCGGTGGGTGTGTAGAAGGATAGTCGAGTGTTGAGGCATTCGGGCCCTAGTTCGTAGAGGGCCTTGTGCGCGTGGGTGAGGAGACGGAATGTTATTCTCTTGTTGACGGGAAGCCAGTGGAGGTCTTTCAGGTGTCTGGTAATGGATCTTGGCGAGGGATGTCCAAAAGGAGTCTCGCTGATGCGTTTTGGATGCATTGGAGTTTTTTCTGTAATTTGGCTGTGATTCTGGCCTAGAGGGTGTTTCCGTAGTCTAGTCGACTCGTGACCAGTGCGTGGGGGACGGTCTTTCTTGTCCCGGTGGGGATCCAATGGAAGATTTTTTTCAGCATACGAAGTACGTTGAAGCAGGAGGGTGAGACGGCGTTGACTTGTCTGGTCATCGAGAGGGAGGAGTCTAGGATGAAGCCTAGGTTACGCGCATGGTCTGTGGGTATGGGTGCTGAACTCAGATCCGAAGGCCACCCAGTCGTCCCAGGCAGAGAGGGATGATCCTAGGATGAGCACTTCCGTTTTGTCGGAGGTAAGTTTTAGGTGGCTGTTTTTCATCCATACGGCTACTTCTTTCATGCCTTCGTGAAGGTTGGTTTTGGCGGTGTTGGGGTCTTTGGTGAGGGAAAGGATCAGCTGGGTGTCGTCAGCGTAGGAGATGATGTTAAGGTTGTGTTGACGCGCGATGGAAGCGAGTGGACTCATGTAAACATTGAAGAGGGTGGGACTGTGATGATCCTTGAGGTACACCGCAGATGACTTCCGTGGCCTCTAATTTGAATGGGGAAGTCGGACTCTCTGAGTTCTCCCGGCAAGGAACGAGATGATCCAGTCCAAGGCTTTTCCTTTTATGCCGATGTTACTGAGGCGTTGTATGAAGGTGCTGTGGCAGACAGTGTCGAAGGCGGCGGAGAGGTCGAGTAGAATGAGGGCCACTGTTTCTCCGTTGTCCAGTAGTGTTCGGATGTCGTCTGTTGCTGCGATGAGGGCGGTTTTGGTGCTGTGTTTGGCTCGAAAGCCGGACTGTGAGGGATTGAGGGAGTTGTTGGATTTGAGGAAGGCGGCGAGTTGGCTATTGACGGCTTTCTCGATGACTTTGGCCGGGAATGGGAGGAGGGATATAGGGCGGTAGTTTTTAAGTTCAGAGGGGTCTGCTGTGGGCTTCTTCAGGAGGGCGCTGACTTCGGCATGTTTCCAGCTTTCTGGGAAGGTAGCAGAGTTGAAGGAGCAGTTGATGACATCACGGAGATGGGGTGCGATGATGGAGTCTGCTTTGTTGAAGATGTGGTGAGGACATGGGTCGGTTGGCGAGCCAGAGTGGATGGAATTCATTAGGCGGATGGTGTCTTCAGTGGTGATTGGGTTCCAGGCGCTGAGGTTGTTAGAGGGCGGTTTGGGTTCTGAGGGGGGTGGAGAGGATTGTTCGTCGGAACTGTTTTCGAAGCTGTTATGTATGTCAGCAATTTTGTTGTTGAAGAAGGAGGATAACGAATCGCAGAGGTCTTGGGAGGGAGTGATGTCGTTTGAGGCTGTGGCGGGGTTGGTGAATTCTTTGACGATGTTGAATAGTTCCTTGCTGTTGTGACTAGAGGTAGGACTCTTTAAACTTTTTTCCAGGGGTGAGCAGTAGAAAAGGTGTTTGGACTTAGGGTCTGATTATGAGTTTGGTGATGTGGGAGCAGGCCGCCATGCAAACGCCCCACTACCACACTGCCAAACCTCATGGCCGGCTGCCCATCAGATTATGACTTACCTCATGGTCTATCGGGCAGCCCACCGGTGTTCCCATGGTGGTGCCTACTACAAAGGGTACTGCAATGGGAATATGAAAGCCTGTTGCTGCACAGCATGGACTGTGCAGTCCATTTTGTACAGGAAAGGGGTGTATGCAGACAGGGGGGCACACCATGTACCTCTCTACATACATCCCATGGACCTAAGGCAAAAAGGCTTGCTTCCTCGCCCTCACAGTTTTCATGGCGGCCTCACCACAATGAAAACTGTGGTGGTGAAGAAACTCCAAATATGCTTGGCGATGCCGCAGTGGCCCCGCCAAGCATATTGGAGCATCTGACCATCATGCCACCACCAGGGATCATGGATCCCTGGCAGTTGCAGCGGTACTATGGCAATCCGACCTCCATAGTTGTAATACGCCAGTCAGACCACCGGTGCAGCTCTCCCTAACCGCCTCCACCTTCACCATGAGTTAGGTGGTCCGATGTACCGCCAAACTCGTACTTAAGCACTATGTTGAGTCTTTGAAATTTGATGTCATTTTTAGTGTATTTATTTAACTGAAGAATGTAATAATTAGTTTGTGTTGTTGCATTAGGCTTTCACATAAAATGTGATGTTTAATTGTATTTGTATATGTGTATTCTATGTTTAATATTGATTTTAATGGTTTTTTACTCTGCTTTCTTTCATTCTAGGTATGTCCGTTTGTTTGGGTGGGTTTATATATATATTTTTTACAGGTTTTTATTTTCATAAGTCAGAATTTACTATTAACCTGGATGCATTTTATTTTTTGTTTATTGAAAAAATGAGTGTTATTCTTTATTCACATTTTTGTTTCACTTTACCCTTGATTGTTTGGTTTTCTTGGAGAGTTTCTTCACTTCTTCAAATTTTTCAGGGACTAGAGGATTCCTTGCATTACTGCACTTGTATTGGATGTTCTATTTTCCTCTGGTTTATCTTTGCAATTGTGGGGCTTTTCTTGTCAATTCTCTTTAGATTTTGTTTTGGGTTATCAATTCACTGATCAGATCTTCGGCAATGAAATTGTAGCTTGTTTTTTTCAGACTGTACAAAAGAGTTGGTTTGGTTACAACAATATTAGCTGTTTTTTTATGTATTTTTATATATATATATATACATATATATATTTTTTGTTTTTTTTGGAAGACCTTTATCGCACATTAGTCATATACACAGCGGTGTGCCTACAACCCACTGATAGGGCCTGCCGCAATCAGTGTACCATACAAAACATACGAGCTTGACAGCATACGCCAGTAGCACAAGTGCATGATCCAGCAAAAAAAAACAGCTCATGAAGGCACCACAGATGATCCAAATGCAATGTTCATAGCACACCTGTAGATTGTGGCCGTATCGCCCCAATGTGATCTCGGTCTCATTTTCAAGTTTTGTAGAAATAAAGGAAAACAACAACAGTCCCCAACCCATCCCCTCCCTTCTGATCCTGGTCCCAGTGAACTGTCCAAGTCCGGTAGGCATAGTGTTAAAAGAGGTAGCTGATCTAACAGATGTCAGGAAGGTCAGCACCAGAGTAGGCAACCTGTACTCGTACTCCACAGCCGGGCATAAGTCACAGTGAAGCTCTGCAAGGCAGCCATGCCACGTCAACCCTTTATAGCACACTGGAAACCCCCTACGAGCTCCACAGTGCAGATACTCCACACATGTCAGCCATTTCTCCCGCACTCAGGTATCACTCAAGCAGATTCACCCTCTCCTCCAGACAAAGCATCAATCGCGCTCCTCTCGCTGTCAGTGTCAGTTATGGATAGCATATAGAGCGTGAACGGAGCCCACATGTCCCCCGGGCGAGACGTCGCTGGCAGTCCCTCGTAGTAGCAATTCAGTTGGTCCCTGCAGTAGGCCATGTCATTCAGCCACAGTTGTACATCAGGCGCTCTCCTCCCGCCCCATCCCATAGCAACCCTACGTTTAGCCAATTGAAGCGCCAAAACCACCAGACGTCTCGACGACGCTGCCACACCAGAAGCAATTCCCAAAAGACAGAGGCGCACATCCAGCCTCACATCAGTCGACGTCATGACAGTCAGCCGTTCAGTCACCTCCTTCCAGAAGTCATAGACACGCGAGCACCCCCAAGCCAGGTGCACAAAGTCAGCGTCCTCAGCGCCACACCGGACACATTGAGCAGTAGTCCGAAGACCATACCGAAGCAGTTGAACCGGCGTGTAATACCACTGTTGTAGAAACTTATAATGCATAAGGCGGAAGTTGCCATTGATCACATACCCCCCGGTCATAGCACAACATTCGGTCCATTCGTCATCACTCAGTGGCTCTGGGAGGCTCCTATCCCACCGCGCCCTAGCCAGGACCGCACCCCCTCCTACATCTTCCTGCGCAGCTTTATACAGTTTAGATAGCAATTTAGTCCTGTCCTTAGCCGTGTAAAGTAGTTGTAAGGCCCCGAGTGCCAATGGTTCCCCTGGGTACGTTGGATATAACTCACGCGCAGCAGCCCGAAGCCTGACATAGACAAAGGTAGACATAGCAGCATTTGTCGAACGGGCTGTCATCGCCTGTGAGGAGATAAACAATGCTCCTGGAAAGAGGTCCCCCATTGTTTGTAGCCCAGCTTCCCGCAGAACCTGTAATCCTCCAATCTCACCCGATACTGAAATGGCCGAGTGATAAAGGAGCGTCATAGCCGGCGCGTATCACGGCAATCTGGCAGCCCGTCTACCCAGGCCCTCCCAGGCGGTCGCTGTGAGTCGCACGGTATCAATCTCCCCCTTTTCAAACACCGAGTGATCATTAACTATCATGGCCCTCAGCGGATACGGCAGAACCGCACTCGCCTCCAATGCTACGTGCGGGGTATATGGCGGAGCATTCAACCAGTAAATCGCGAAGTGTGCTTGCGCGCAGAGATAATAAAGCCTCATGTCCGTCAGGGCGAATCCACCCAGTTCATATGGCTTGACCAGCACCTCCCAAGTGACACGTGGCTTCTTACCGGCCCAGGTGAGAGATATCATAAGGGACCGCATCCTAGCAAAGAAATGCGATTTCAGCGGGACAGGGATGTTCATAAAAAAATAAAGACATTTCAGCAGCACCACCATTTTTATCAAGGACACGCGATCCGCCAGAGTCAGTGGAAGACGAGTCCATCGCGCCAACTGGTCCTCTAAGTTAGAGACGGCGACGCCATAGTTAGCCCATATGACTTCTTGATAATCCCTATGTACCCAGACGCCCAGATACCGAACCGACTCTGTCGCCCATTCCAGCGGGAATTCCAATGGAACCTGGTGCGTTGCATCCGTGAGTGGCAACACTATAGATTTGTCCCAATTTATGGTCAGTCCAGAGTGGCGACCAAACTTAATGAACTCACGGAGAATGTTTTCTAGATGGAGCGCCGGGTCCCTGACATACAGGACCATGTCGTCAGCGTACATTGACACAGCTAACGAACGAAGAGGGAACTTCAACGCTGCTTCCGCATACCTCTGCCGCAAGATACAGGCTAGCGGTTCCATCAAGATGGCAAAAAGCAAGGGCGAGAGAGGGCAGCCCTGCCTCGTCCCCCTCTGAATCGGAAATGAGGAAGAGACATGACCGTTTACTCTAACTCTCGCCGTGGGTGCAGTATACAAAAGGGCAATCAGCGATGTGAAAAAGAAAGGCACCCCCATCCGGTGTAGGACAGCCAACATATACTTCCACGCCACCGAATCGAAGGCCTTGGCAGCATCAAGCATGACTGCTACTGCAGCCAATTCTGGTTTAAGGAGATGCAGCACAGCAAAGAGCGCCCTCAGATTGTGAGTGGTGGACCTGAGGGGGATAAATCCTGATTGATCTGGCAGTACCATAGCCGGAAGGAGTAAACGCAATCTCGTGGCTAACACTTTGGCAATTATTTTAACATCAGTGTTCATGAGCGATAGGGGACGGTACGAATCGCACTTATTCGGAGGTTTCCCCGGTTTAGGCAGCGCCACCAATAGCGCCTCTCTCATAGTCGCAGGAAGCCGCCCGCACTCAAACGCCTCCTCCAAGACCATCGCCAAGTGCGGAATCAGCAAAACTGCATATGTTTTATAGAATTCAGAGGGCAAGCCATCCGTGCCAGCCGCTTTCCTATTCGGGAAAGCCGCTATTGCGTCCCTAAACTCCGCCTCAGTGACATGATGCATTAGGAATTCCTGTTGACCCCTGGAGTGCCACACCAGCGCAATGTCCTCCAAATACCGATTCACGTCCTCCTCATCCGCCGTGTCCCTGTGCTCATAGAGCTGTGCATAGTGTTTCGAAAAGCAGGCGAGAATACCTTCTGTGCTAGTCACCACGGTTCCCTGATCCTCAATCTCCTGTACCGTGCAGTGGCGCGCCCATGGGTCCCTAATCTGATCCGCAAGCCCCTTTCCTGGCCTACCCCTTCTCCATAATACCTGGCGGTAACACGTTTGGACAGGAATTTCACCTCCTGGTCGGCCAGGTCGTTATATTCAGTGACTTTTGATCTAATGTCAGCCAGTAACTTGACCTCCGCACCCTCCTCCAGCCGTCGCTCCAGAACCGACAACTCTCTTTCAAGCCTGGACATAGAATCCCTGATGGACGTGAGCAACCCCGACCTCAGCCCGATACATGCCCCTCTCACCGTCACCTTAAAGGCCTCCCACACCGTACACATATTGTCAACAGAGCCCACATTGTGCACAAAAAACTCCTCAATTATCAGCCTCAGACGTTCACACAGCACCTGATCAGTCAACACCCCAGGGGATAATCGCCAAGTAAAAGGAGCGGGAGTGTGCGTTGGCAGCTGCAGCACCAGTGTAACAGGCGCATGATCAGACAACGCTCGAGGTAAATGCTCAGCACCCATCACCCATCCACTCACATCGCGGGTCACCAGCCAATAATCCAATCTTGACCATGTATCATGCGCCGATGTGTAACAAGTCCCTGCCCGTTTGCCCGGATTCCGCAATCTCCAGACATCCAACAGTTGCAGCCCACTCATACCCTCACATACCGCATCCGCAGCCTTCTTACGCTCATAGGGTCTGTCGTGTTTCTTGTCCAAGTCGGAATCCAGCGTAACATTCCAGTCCCCCCCCCCCCGCAGAGAATAGCTGATGGTGGGAGGCTATAAAGTTTGTTCCAGAGTGTGACGAAGAAATCAGGCTCATCTACATTCGGACCATAGACATTTAGAAGAGTGATCAGCGTACCACACAATTTACCCTGTACAAGTATATATCTACCATCCTGGTCAATCTCCTCATGAATCACTTCAAACGGGACATTTCGTTTTATCAGAATCATCACCCCTCGGGCATAGGAGGACTATGCCGTGGCAAGTCGCACCCCCGCCCACTGTTTGCCCACCATGGCAGCCACCCTACCCTTAAGGTGCGTCCCTTGAAGAAACACCACCTGTGCACCATGTCAATTTAAAAAGGCAAGCATTTGTCGAGTCTTCTGCGGCTTATTGAGTCCCGCACATTCCATGTGACGCACGTGAGAGTACCCCCCCCATCCATATCGCCAAATCTTCAAGCAACCCAGAAGCCAATATATCCTCACCAGTGCCCACCCCCTAGACCAACCCTCCTTGCACATCGACCTGGTATTGACATAGGTTCCTCTGTGACAAATCCCCATCCTCCACCAAAAGCGCAAAACACAGCCCATAGACTTCTCAGATCCCTCACATTGGACCAGGAATAAAAACAGCCCCCCAACAAACCCCAACATCCCCTCCCCCATCCCACCACCCACTTCAGCATTCCCAATTCGCCAAAGCCACCCCGTGTCCCCCCCCTTGCAACCCCCAACAATGCAAAAAACTGTGTGTGGGGATCTCCCATGTCTGGGGGCGTAGCGGCACACTACCCTCGCCAGAACTGACGAGAGCGCAGACCATTGTCATTAACAATAACCCCAACCCTTCAACCCCATCCTCGTGGACAAAGCAGTAAACATTTAGCATCATATATCATCACATTGCACTGGGCGCCCCTTGATGTGTTCGCAACCAATAGAGCAGCAACTGAAGCCAAGAAAGCCCGCAGTGGGCAGTGCGGCAGGCGCGCAAAGCCCCCCCGGTCAAACCCACCCAGCCAGGCCCCTCATTGAGCCTAAAGGAGGAATAGCCCCAACAATATCAACACAGCAACATGAGCAGAGTCATCACTGGCCAGAGTATCCTCCCCCCACAGCAGATGCAGCAGCAATACAAAGCATGTCAGGCACTGAAGCACCCAGAGGGCTGGTAGCGACCAATAAATGTACAATAATGGAGACAACCCAGTGCATCACCCCGCTGTTGCACCCCTACCGCAGCCAATAGTGTATAGCAGTTCAGGCAACCTCGTCCTGCCTCTCATCATCGCCATCTCGACGTCCATTCGGTTCTCTAGCTCGTTCTTTCAGTTTTTTAGCGTAGTCCATGGCCGCCTTGGGTGAAGAGAAAATCTTATTATCCGAAGGTGGCCCAATCCGAAGGCGTGCGGGATACAACATGGCATATGCAACGTCCTCAGCTCTCAATAGCTGTTTCACTGTGGCAAATTCTTTACGAGCTGTCTGTACCGCCATGGTGAAGTCAGGATAAAACTCAAGTTTGTTACCCTGGTATTCTATGGAGCCCTTTTCCCTGGCAAGACGTAGAATAGTATCCCGGTCCCTATAATTCAGGATCCTGGCCACGATCGGTCGCGGCGGCGCCCCCGGTGGTGGTTGTTTAGCCAGAGAGCGATGGGCACGCTCCACTATAAAAACACGAGACAGTTGGTCAGCCCCAAAGACGTTGATGAGCATGCGTTCCATGTAATCCTCCATTCGCCCAACATTCGTGGATTCCGGCAGGCCCGTGACGCGAACGTTGTTCCTTCTGGACCTCCCTTCCAACTCCTCGTTCTTCGCTTGTATGACCGCCAGCACCCTTTCCATACTGAAAACTTTAGATGAGACCGTGGCTAGGCCATCCTCCGTGGCGGACACTCTCTGCTCCACCTCCCCCATCCGTTCGTTCTGGCGGTCAAATTGCGTCGCCATCTGGTCAAGGCGGTGATTAACTGACTCCATGGTGCCCTCGATTGACTGGAGAGTCTTCTGCATAGCCACCAGCGTAGACTCCAAATTCGGGGTACCCCCGACAGCCCCCCCTTGGTCAGAGTCGGTGGGCGCCTGGGAAGACATGAGCGCAGTCTTTTTGGCCTCAAACGTGAGTTTGGGTTGGTTTCTCTCCGGCCTGCCCATGACGGCGATCAAGACAAGCCCAGGCCAAGGCGCTATTATGCAGAGCAGATATACCAAGCGAGGCACCCCAATCTATCACAGAGCATATACCAGCTGCTCCTCACCAGGGAGTAGGCCCCGGCCTCCGCCGTCGCCTCCAACGTAGGTCAGGCAGGTCCACCGCTCCCAGCGGAAAAAGCGCGCCAAACGCCCTCCAAGCAGCCACTCAGCTCTCCTGTGGACAGTGTCCGTTAGTCCCCCAAGCAATGAAGCGGCTATGTTGTCAGGACCACAGCCCCTGGATCTTCTACCCGGCAGCGCCTACAGTCGGGATTGTAAACTCTGGGTGTGCCCCGTCCGCCAGAGCTCGATCCCAAACGGGTCCAGGGGACGAAACCACAAAATGGCGGGCACTCTGTAGGCCCGCAATCGCCCAGCGCATCAAGGCACCTCTGCAAAATGTCCGCAATAGGAGGACTGCACCCTCGCAACTCTGGCCGATGTCCAGCTGTGCTCAGAGGCCCGGTGTCGCCGTTCTGCCTCACAGCAGGCCCCTTCCCCCTGCTCCCGCCAGCCCCAGCTCGCACGGCGTGGCCCAGCGCGGCCCGACGCCACCTCCGCAGCCCCGGGCTCGCGTAGCGCCCCGCCCCACTCACCGAGACCAGCAGGGCCGGGTCCAGGCCGTCTGATGCCTTGGCGCCGCTCCGGGGAGAACTCGCAGGCTCCGCCGCTGCTCCGCCACTTCAGGTACAAGGCGCCGCGTCTCCGGAGTCACACCCGCAGCAGCAGCGGAGTTGACGGCCCAGGCTGCAGCGGGACGGCTCTCCCGCAAGTCTCGAAGTTTCCGCTGGCGTTGTCCCGGCACAGGGCAGTCCGGCTCCAGGTGCGCTCCGCTTACCCGCTGTTGAAGATAAAAGCGCCTCAGCAAACCCCCGATGACAGCGGGGTGTGCTCAGCCGAGGAATAGGGCGAAGGAGTCGGTTAAAGCAGGATAAATGGGCGAATTTTAAATGATCTCGGCAGAGCCTCACTCACTTGCGGCCATCTTGCTCGGCTCCCTCTAGCGCCCCCCTTTTTATATATTTTTAAATATTTATTATAGTACAATTTAACTAACAATCTGAATTGTTGTATTATGATTTTTTTTATTCAGATTGGTATTTTAAATTTTCTTCATTAATATTTAAAAATATATATTAATGAAGTATTTTCGTTTGTATTTTAAGCAAGCTATATGGTGTTGCTGTTTATCAAGGTGATTTTAAAGTTGGGTTCTTGCTACTGACTCTGGATATGCTATGCCTAGGTTGTTAGTAAAGAGTCTTATTTTCCATTCTAGGTGTTCATGCATTTGTTTAGGTTGTTTGTTTGTTTGAAGAGTTTGGATTGAGTGGGGATTGAGTGGGGATAGAGATTGTTCCATTCTTAGCTTCTTGTATTTCTTTGATGTATTTCGAAAAATTAGAAGAGTAGGGTGTTTACTTCAAAGTGTTAATTGAAAGGAATTGTTCCACACTTCCACTACATTATTTTCCTTTGCTTTTTGAGACATTTTGCTGTCATAGACATTCCACCATGGAATTTAATACATTGGTGGCCAGAGCAATGCAGGCACCAAACTCAAGAATCCTCAAAGTAATTTACTGGAGCTAGTTTTGTTTCATGTTCTTGGTAGTGACTTCTGTTACACAAATGTATGCTAAAGCTTTTTTATTTTTTATTTCATGTGCACATACTAGGTTAGTTGCATATTGTGTGCTTATGGTGGAGTTTGGTAGGTGCCTCAATGTGCTCTGGTTAAATTAAGGAGCACCCCGAACTGCAATGTGTGGTACATTTTTAGTATGGTCAAAACCATTACTTGTTCAAAATCTATAATGGCTTTTTGTGGGTTATAGTTGTTAGTTTGTTGTTTTATATTTTGTAAACATATTTTATTAGGTTTTTCCAAAGTTCTGCATCTTATAGACACTTAAATACACACAATAATTAATGTACAGTAATATACATAGCAGTTATAACAGTGAGTCAGAAAGGATTTTTAATATGACTTAATACTGACTGTATTGAATCATGGGCAGTTTGGCTGTAGTGGCTACCAGAGATCGTTACCTATACAGATGTAATAACAATGTTATAGCTAGCTAAAAAAAAGATATTGTAACTTGTCTCCCTCGTTCCGCCCCAGCTCCCCATCTGTACTGGCCCATTCCCGTAGTATAATGCGGTCAACAAGTTCAAACTCATGTATCCAGACTTACCACTGTGGGGTGGTGCAAACTAGTGTGATAAGGTTGCACAATACATCTATACTTGAGGTTTCTTACTAGTACAGGATTCTGGTCTTTTGAGCATGTCTAGCTTTTGTGTGCTTGAGAAATCAGACCGTAATAACATTCCTTACACAGGTGCACAGCATTTTCTTTAATTTGAAGCAATTAATCCATGTACTCCAAAAACCTTGTAATGACTTCATTTATTTCCGATGGTAAATCACACGTCACACAATATGTCTTGAACTGCTTCTCATGTTTCAGATATGCTAATACAAGCCTTTTTCTGGGTACACCAGAAAACATAAATCATCCTAAAAAGTGATTCATATGGTACCCAATGCATTTCGAGCTCTAATTGGCTCTTCTTCAGGGGTTCCACTACAGATAAAAAAACATGCATCAGTACATTGCAACTCCAAACCATTGAAACATGCACTGCGTGCTTTTTTCAAAAACATTGAACATTTGAAATCCATGCCGTATATTGCAACTAGCACTTAAGCAACATTTTCCCTCTAAAGCCGTAACACTAAGTTACCCAAACAGTGCACTGGAAGTCCCCTAATCTAAATCCTTCACATTGCCGCCTCAACCCTTCCATACAATTATTCAAACCCACGTCAGTGTCAAGTAGTAGGGTGAATTCCTGTGTCCAGTGCAGATTGATAAAGCCTTTCTAGTTGTGGTACTAATGCGTCTGAGAAGGTAGCAAAGAATTCTATAGGTAAACCATTGAGACCGGGGGCCTTACTTTGAGGTAGTTCACAAATGGATGCTTTAATTTCCACTGCTGTGATGGGGCTGGACAGGTCAATTTGAACCTCTCTGTTAAGCTGTGGGATTGCTATATCAGCTTGAAATGCGCTTATGGAGTTCTCTGCTAATTGTGTTGGGCTGGTGTTATAGTGTTTGATAATATTCAAAGAAGGCATCATTGATTTCCTGCTGTGTGCACAAGGTGCCCCTGCCTATAGTTGTTATTTGGTATCTTGGTGTATGTGGGGGCACATCCCGAATTATACGCACTAGAAGCATGCCTACTTTATCCGCCTTGGTATGTTTCAGTTGGGTATGTGATTTATAGTCAATTTGTCTAAGGGTTTCCAACAGTTTTGCGTGTCTAATACGGGCTTCCTGTAATGACGCCGCCTTAGTAGGGCTCCCTATTGCTTCCTGTTTTAATGTGTACATATCGTTGTCAACAATTTTAAGATTGTTATGTATTTCCTTTCTAACCCCGACTGTACTACTTATGGCTATGCCCCTTAGCATCTTTTTGACAGCATCCCATTCTATTTGGGGCGTAGAGGCTGTGCCAGTGTTTTCTGTGCAATAATTAGTAAAGCCTTGTTTAGAGCACTGTGAAAGACAGGGACTTCAGCATTTGCGCCATAGTTTCCAGGTTGGAATTGGGGTGGGGATTCTGCCCCATGCTAAATAAATCTCCAACGGGTTGTGATCCGAAAAGGTCTAACCTAGGTACGTGGTGTATGTAACCAGAGCAGTAAAGAGAACCGAGCAGAGTATCCTGTCTATTCGTGTGTGGAGCTGGTGAGGTGAAGAAATGAACAAGTACTCTTTACCAGTTGGGTTTTTCAGGCGCCATTCGTGCCCTAATGTCAAGCCCTCCACCCATCTACACAGTGCTTCAGCTTGCTTTATAGACCTGGCGCCATGAATTGGGGGCTGGGAGCAATCAATATCTATGTCCATGATAGCATTGTAATCCTCACCTTATATCCATGGATATGGAGACCAGTTTGCTAAAATGCAATTGAGACTCAGAAGGAATTTATCCTGGTCAAAATTAGGGGCATAAATACTTCCCAGTACAACGAATGTATATCTCCCAAGTCGGTCTACCTGTTGTTCTAGCACCTTGAAGGGGACCCCGTTTCTGATCCATAAACCCTTGGCAAAGGCTGAGTAGGACATGGAGAATATCTGGCCTCTCCAGTTCTTGCGTAGTTTAGCGGCTACAGCATCAGTGAGGAGGGACTCTTGTAAAAAACACAATGTGCCCTTTGCGCCTGTTCAACTGCGCCTGTATTCTATGGCACTTATGTATGGATCCTAGTCCCCCTACATTCCAAGTTAGTAAATTGTAGTTACCCAGCATAGGTTTGCAGTGCTATGTATGTTGTACATTTGTGGTAGACGTGTCAGAGTCGACTTCATGTGGGGTAGACTATGGTGTGGTCCAACTTCAACAAAAAAGAGGAAAACTCCCTGAGTATAACCTTAAATACACGGTCCGGCACCAGAACTGCACTGGTCCACACTAAGTTCACAACAGTGCAAACAGTTAACAAGTTAGTAGTTGCTTTCACAATTGAGGGGTGATTACTAACGACCTTAGTATAGGGGTGAGTACTGTGTGAGCCTGTCGCTGCCCAAAAAGTATGTTGCTCAGAGGTAGCAATGTGTGAGTAAAAAAGTGTATGCGTACCTTCTGTCTTGGGCAGCTAGCCCTGTGTTATCTTACAGTGGACCCGCTGCACTCTACAGATCTCCACAACAGATTCCACATTATCCCAGGAAACCCTCAGCAGTTTGAGGTGTTACAGTTCTAAATAGCGCCAGGCTGTCCTCGGAGTCAGAGTGCCTTGTAATAAAATCTGAGTCAGATGTTGTGTGGTTGTTGCAGTCCTGGATCATGCTTGCTGCTGCCACTGCCCCTGCCCCCCGACGTTCTTTGTGGGCTTGTTCCGGTAACAGGTTTCTAGCTTGGTATTTGTTAATGACGGTGTTGCGCCGCGATCATCGATACCACTGGTTTTTCGGAGAGCGTAGATTGCTTTGTGAGGAGAACCCAGGGTCCGTCGGGGCAACAGGATTTCTATCCATTCTCCCGCCTCCTCAGGACTATCAAAGGATTGGCTGTTTTGGTAGTGAATGACCTTCAGTCTGGCCAAGAATAGCAAAGCATATTTAATGTCCAGTGCTATGAGCCTCTTCTTGATCTCTTGGTACAGGGAGCGACTACATTGTACTACCATTGTGCAATCCGGATATAGCAACACTCAGTGGTTCTCGTATTGGATGTGTGTCTGTTCCCTTGCTTTTAACAATAGAATGTCCTGGTCCCTAAAATTAAATATTCTGGTGATCAG
Source organism: Lissotriton vulgaris (assembly GCF_964263255.1). NCBI lineage: Eukaryota > Metazoa > Chordata > Amphibia > Caudata > Salamandridae > Lissotriton > Lissotriton vulgaris. The sequence continues at coordinate 964,595,680 of NC_141695.1, forward strand.
AGGCCTAGGTGTAGCCCCAGCCGTCGGGATTCTGTGCGCTCTCTCCACACAGAAGAAGTCTGACAAGCCCTCCGGAGGCACATGATCCTTCAACCATTGTTCCTTGAATTTAGCCATCTTGGGCCCTTTGCTGCAATCCAGCAAGCCTATGACTAGGACATTGTGCCACCGGGTTCTCCCTTCAGAGTCATCCACTCTATCTTTGAGTCCGGTGACCTGCCGCTGTAGTTGTGCAATTTGTGTGGCATTCTCTTTGTGCTGCAGAATGAGTTATGTTAGGGTGAGTTTATTGTCTTTGACCTTGTCAGCAAGTTTTGCGTGGTCTGACTTCAGGAAGGTAAACCCAGTTATTTTGGATTCAATGTGTTATTCTATGGATCTCCCTGAGTCTCTCCCCTCCTGTAGGATTAGATCTAATGTGTCTGGTACAGCTTCCAGGTTGGTGGGTGGAACACAGTCTGATAGCTGCATAGAGGCATCCATGTCTACCACCTGCTGCATGTCAGCGGGTGCCAGTGTCTGGTGTTTTGCCTTTGGGTGCCCCATTATGTAGTGAGTAGTCCCTTGTGTTTGTTTTCTGGCCTGGGTCAATGCCTGTGTTGCCACCACTTGTGCGGTGGACCACCTTCGTACAGACACCCAAATGTCAGCGCCTTTCACAAGCAGGGTACGTCCTCTGCAATGGTTGCCATGTGGTTGCCCATTCCCCCACACAGACCATGGCCCACCCCCAGTGCTCCCCATAACCAGACACAACAACACTCATGGATATAGGGGTCTGCAAGGGTAGCGGAAGGCATACACCACAGGTCCGCTGCCTATCCAGCCTCGCCCAACTGGCCACGTCTTGATAACTAGGTTCAGGTTGAATCCAGGAGAGACTGGGGCCCCATCTCTGACCTAGGCACACATTCCAGGGGGGGTGCGCTTCTCAGCAAGGAGAAGGGAAGCGAACGATACAACACACAGTAAATGGTATCTCGAAAGTGAACTCGTTCTGCCACGAAAGAGTCCACTCTGTAGAAGGTCTCACGGTAGGCCGCAGTGTACTCACCAGCCAGGTGGCATAGTTAGAGGTGCGTCCGGATCAGCGGACAGAGACCCTGGCGCAGATAGCGTACTCCGCTTGTTAAAGCACACAGCAGCCTCCCACCATTAATGTCAGAGTCTATTCTGTACAGCAGATAATTTTTACCCCTACACTATCCAACGCTTTCCATACTGTAGCACACACTGGAGTGGAAACAGTAATTTTTACCCCTACGCTATCCAAAGCTTTCCCTACTGTAGCACCCACTGGAGTGGGAATAGTAATTTTTACCCCTACGCTATCCAGCGCTTTCCCTACTGTTGCACTCTTAGGAGTGGGAATAGTAATTTTTACCCCTACGCTATCCAACGCTTTCCCTACTGTTGCACCCACTGGAGTGGGAATAGTAATTTTTACCCCTACGCTATCCAACGCTTACACTACTGTTGCACCCACTGGAGTGGGAATAGTAATTGTTACCCCTACGCTATCCAACGCTTTCCCTACTGTTGCACCCACTGGAGTGGGAATAGTAAATTTTACCCCAACGCTATCCAACGCTTTCCCTACTGTTGCACCCACTGGAGTGGGAATAGTAATTTTTACCCCTACGCTATCCAACCATCTCTTTAATGTAGCACCCACTGGAGTGGCTACATTAAATTTAAACCTTTTGCTATGCTATGGTAAATATATTCTATATGTTTTATTAATAACATGTATTTAAATAGATATATGTATTATTATTATTAATTTTTAAAGTTACATCAATTATGTAATAATGTTACATTTATTTAATAATTTTAACAATGGTTATATTAAATATATTTAATATTATAATAGTTTTAACATATTTTAAATACATTAAAAAAACGATATTTTGACAGTCTATATTTTTAACACTCGATATTTTAAACTCGATATTTTTGTACTTACCTTAGTGAAGATAGAAAGTCGATATTATGTCCCTCGATATTTTGGCATCGATATTATGGCAACTCGATATTTTGGCAGTAGATATTACAGGAGACCTTGTAGGCCTCTAGGGACCCTCAGGAACCATGTGGACGTCTTGCCCCAGCCACAGGCCGCAGGAAGGTGCATTTGCAGAGTGGTGGAGAAAGGGGGCAGGGCCTCCAGGGAGTTGCCATTTTTTACTTCCTTTTTCTACTTGTTTTGAAGGAGGGCCACTTAGCCCCCTTCCCTGGTACTTTTTGGGCCTCAGGAACCCCATAGAATTAGAATTCTTTTTTATAAAAAATGAAGGGAGGGAGCCGCATAGCCCCCCTCCCGGGAAGAATTTGGCCCCGGGGCCCCCATCCCTGGAGCCAGGCTTTCTTTTTTTATTGCAATTTTCTTTTTTTTTTGTGTAAAATAAAGAAAGGGGTTCCTCATCCCCAAGGGACCTGACCTTTATTTTATACTTTTTTTTTTACATTAGATGGGGGTGCCATACGTTCCCTCCTGAGGCTGATTTCGACTCCTGGGACTGCATCTCCCGAGGCCAGACTTTATTTTTCTAAAGGGGAAGTTGTTCATGTGGCCCCATCCGACGGCGGTCCCTGCGAGCTCCCCACCTCCTGAATGAGCTGGCATTTCTTTGAGACCCAGGGAGCTGCTGACATGTCACTCTCTGAATCCCAAAGCAATTTCTACTTCCCTGTTTGCTTCACAGCCGGCAGGGAAACAGACATGCTCTGCTTTCAGCTCATTTTCTGCTCTCTCTTACTGAAAGCAGAGTGTTTGCTATGACTAGGTGGGAGTGGTGTTCCCCCCAAGCCATAGCAAACTGCAATGTCCTGGGGGAGGGCACCCCAGGACATTGCTGAGGTTGGCCCTGAGGAGGTGACAGTCCCTGAGGCCGGGTTTTACAATGGACCCCCTACATTAGTGTATTTGTGTCCCAGAAAGGTGGTATTCCACTGGGGTGCATGGGGGGCCAGAGCCCCCCACGCATTATGATTTATTTTAACTCCAGGGAGGTGGCGGTCCCAGGGCTGCAGTAGAGGCCATAGGGCCTTCCCACATTGTTTAAAAAAAAAAAAAAATCTGTTTGTAACCAGGAAGGTGCCCCCCCCCTGCATTTGTGTCATTTAGCCCTGGGAAGGTGGTGGTCCCCGGGGCTGTGGGGAGGCCTCCACCTGCATTCATTTATTTCAATAGCCCCAGGGAGATGGTGGCATGGCCCCCGCATTGATGTTATGTTTAATCCCGGAGAGGTGGTGGTCCCCAGGGCACCGGGGGAGCCATGAGGCTTTCCCCCTAATAATGATGTGACTGCCTCGGGGAGGGGGCAAACTTTGGGGCTTTTAATGGCCCAAGGATTGGGCCATTAAATCCTATATGTACACATGCCACCGGGACCCGGCCCACCCGCGGGCTGATTTCAAGTAATGCGCAGGAACCTGTGCTTCGTTTAAAAAACTTTTTAGTGAGAGTCACCGATCCAGTGTGACTCCTGCCGAAGTTTAAAAAGAAAATTAGGGGGTTCCCTGGGGTCCCTGTGAAAACTCCCCAAGAGGCCTAGGAGGTCAGGGTGTTTCTACCCTTTCCCCTTGTCTTTAAAAAAAATATATTGTTGACTTGGTTCAACCGAGTCACAAGATGGCTGTCAAAACTTGCTGATTTGAAGTGTTGGCATCCAATCACATTTCAGGCACAAGATAGGGAGGGGTTGTGTATCCACCAAGGCCTCAGTGGTATATCTTAAAAATCTTTCAACTTCTTAGCAACTAATGAATGTATTTTCATCATTTTAAAAAAAGGGTACTTTCTGGACCAAGAGCTACCTTTCTGCCAAATTTGGTGTAATTCCGTTAGCCATGTCTAAAGATTCCTATAGAAATTATAATGGATAAAACGTTTTTTGTGACCCGCGCCTTTCTCACGGTCCCTGCTTCATGGATCACCAAGCAATTTTCAGGACAGCAGCTGAAGTGAGTGTCGTATCAGTTTTGAAAATGATATTCCTTTGAGAACCCCCGTTTTGATTGTTTATCTATTTTGTCCCCTTTCTTAATGTTTCCATAAACACAAGTACTACGTTTTTTACATGTTCTAAGATGGCTGCCACAAAATTCTGGAAAACAGAATCACATTGTGAATTGACATCATTAATTTGTATTTGCTTTATATTTGTTGTTTACATAGTATATATATATATATATATATATATATATATATATATATATATATATATATATATATATATATATATATATAAATATTAAAGCATTTTGCTAATTACTTTCCTGTGAGTGAACTCGTTTTTGGTGGTCGACATAACTGCCTTTGTGGATATATATATATATATATATATATATATATATATATATATATATATATATATATATATATATATATATATATATATATATATATATATATATATAGATAGATATAGATATATATATAGATATATCTATATATATATATATATATATATATCTATATATATATATATATATATATATATATATATATATATATATATATATATATATATATATATATATATATATCCACAAAGGCAGTTATGTCGACCACCAAAAACGAGTTCACTCACAGGAAAATAATTAGCAAAATGCTTTAATGTGCAGGCACCACTAAGCACTGACAGAAGCGTTTCTATTCTATTGGAAAACCATATATTAGGGTGATTATGTTGACATTATTCCATTGCAGGTGCCCATTTTACCTTAATTTCTAGATGTTAGCCAGGCCCTCCTCATTTAACTGTAACAATATTGCCCCTATGCTGTGGCACTTTGTACAAACAATTCCTTTAGAAAAATTGGGACCCTTGAGTACAAGGGCTGTACAGTACACATGGCCTGTTTGATGGAGTCAGAGGTTGTCTGACAGGCCTCTGTCCCAATCACCTTCCTTGGCTGCTTCTTTAAAGTTTGTTTATTTCAATAGCCCCAGGGAGATGGCGGCATGGGCCCCGCATTCCTGTTAGATTAAACCCCAGAGAGGGGGTGGTCCCCAAGGCAGCGGGGAGGCCATAGGGCCTCCCCTGCATTATTTACTATTGTCTTCTGTACCCAGAGGAGGTGGTGGTCCCCAGGGCAGCGGGGGAGCCATGAGGCTTTCCCCCTAATAATGATGTGACTGCCCCCGGGAGGGGGCAATCTTTTGGGCTTTTAATGGTCGAAGGAATGGGGCCCGTGCACACCCTCCTATATTTACACATGCTCCGGGACCCGGCCCACCCGCGGGCTGATTTCAAGCAATGCGCAGGAACCTGTGCTTTGTTTAAAAAACTTTTTAGTGAGAGTCACAGATCCAGTGTTTTTCACGACCCCTGCTTCAGTCAAGGGGCAACAATAGTGCTATACCCCATCAGAAACCTCCAAAAATAACAAGCGATGCCCAGGAAGGACCTCATTGCTCTCTGTGTTTTGGAGGCCTCCCAGGTGATGATGATATCTACCTTAGCTTGGAGGGGTGGAAGGGTCCAAACTGGAATGGCATGGTGAGCAAAAAAAGATGGATTTATGCCCAGATCTCTGTACTGGGGTGAATGCATGACATTGTTCTGCATTCCGTCCATCAATTGTTCTTTTTAGATTTGTCACCCCGAGTGGGACGGATATGCTCAGACGTGGGTCCCGTGTTCTCCATGCCACTGGAATCAAGCTATCCTGGCTGATGAGGGCTGAAAGCCGAAAAACGGTCCTAGGATGCTTGTTCCCAGTCCAGGGAGGACCTGGCCTGGCAGTTAGGGCTGGACTGTTCCCACGGGGCACAAGTTCTGAACTGATTTGCATATGGCTGGGTCCAAACTAGAATGGCATGGTGAGCAAAAAAATATGGATTTAGGCCCAGATCTATGTACTGGGGTGAATGTATGACATTGTTCTGCATTCTGTCCATCAATTGTTCTTTGTTCCTTTCGGAGGGGATATACCTATACCTTATCCGGCCCATGAGGTGTCCCAGGTATACCTGCCTGTTGCCAGGCCTTAAGCACTTTCTGGAGATGAAATAGGTGGTCCTTCCAGCTGCTACTGAAGACAGCGATATCATTCAAGTAAGCAACACTAAAAGCCTCTATTCCAGCCAAGAACTGGTTAACCAGCCTCTCGAGGGACATTATCTTGAATTAGAGGTGGCTCTCTGGTGTGTAAAATGCTGATCTCCCTTCGGCCTTCTCAGTTAGGGTAATCTGCCAGTTCCCAGAAGTCAAATGCTCTCAGGAACTTGTCAACCCCCAACCAATCAATGAGCTCATGGTGTGAACATCAATCTTTTTGACTGAGTGGAGCCCCCATGTAGACCACACAGAACTGGAGCTCTGGTGTGGTGCCTGGTTGGGCAGCCTTTGTGACCAGTACCACTAGTATGGACTAGGGCCTGGACTAGGGACTACTGTAGAACTCAATCACTACCAACTCCAGCATCTTGGAGACCTCCACCTTGATGCTGGTCCTCACCTTGTCTGACAGTCTGTAGATTTTGTTTCTGACAGGGGCATTGTCACCAGGGTCAATATCATGGGTACACAAGTGTGTAAGCCCAGGGATGAGGGAAAACAGAGAGGCAAACTGCCCCAGTAGTTGTTAACAGTCCCTTTGCTGATCTGGGGTCAGAGTAGTCGAGAGGCTGACACCCACCACTGACCCATCTTTCTCCTCAGATGGCAGGAGATCAGGGAGACGTTCTCTCTCCTCCTTTACTTCAACATCCAACAACAACAACATGGTGATCTCAGATCTCTTGTAGTGGGGATTCAGGAGTTTGAGGACTCTTAAGGGCTTTCTGGGGTCTTGAGGTCCACAAGGTAGATAGCCTTCCCCTTCTTTTCAATCACCTCTTAATACCCTGTCCAATGGTCATAGAGGGCCCGGGACTCAACTGACTCCATCACCCACACCTTTTGGTCAGGCTGAAACCTAACCAAGGTGGCCTTCTGTTCATGCCATTGCTGCATCACTTTCTGGTTAGCTTCTAATTTCTCTGAAGCTTTCTCCCAGAACTTTTACATTTCGGTTGGCAAGGCTAGAATGTCGCTAACCACATCCTGAGCTGATTTCTTGGGAGTTGGATCCCACCTTTCCTTCACCAAACTGAGTGGTCCTCTAACAGGTTGGACAAAATAAAATAGAGTGCAGAAACTACGGGAGGGAGGGGATTACTTATCCCTCAAAGATGAAGATCATCTGGTCCTCTTTAGGCTACTCAGAAGCATCTGACAGGAAAAGAAGGAAGATCAATCTTTTGGAAGAGGAAGTTTCACCCATAGTTTTTGGCCTGCCTCATCATAGGCAACCTCTCCCCACCCGGGTAGGACAGTACCACTATAGTAGACTATAGTGCTACTGTCAGCTATCCTGGCTGATGAGGGCTGAAAGCCCACAACCGGTCCTGGGATGCTTCTGTCCAGTCCAGAGAGGACCGGGCCTGGCAGTTTGTGCTGGACTGTTCCCATGGGTCACAGGGTCAAGATTGATTTGCATATGGCTGGGTCTAAACTGTAATGGCACGGTGAACAAAAAAAAAGATGAATTCAGGCCCAGATCTCTGTACTGGGGTGAATGTACGACATTGTTCTGCATTTTGTCCATCAATTATTTTTTTTGCATTTGTCACGCTGATTGGGACGGGTATGCTCAGACCTGGGTCCCGTGCTCTCCATGCCACTGGAATCAAGCTATCCTGGCTGATGAGGGCTAAAAGTCCGAAACCGGTCCTAGCAACCTTTCTGGATTAAAGAAGCATAACAACTCTCATGACTATTCATCCTTGGCTTACTGTATTTGTTACAGCATGAAAGATGGGACCCCCTCAAGAAATTAATTTGCGACCAAGGAACAGAGGGGAAAAAGAAATTTGTTCTAGAAAAATGTTCCTTCAGTGGTCATAAGTATCCATAAGCAATATACATCAAATAATTAAGAAAGGTGACAGAATTGTATAACAGTGATTACTTTATCATAGTTTTTATTTTCATTTTCATTTAAAGCAGTTTTTTCATTTCAGTTTTTCATATAAAAAAGACATGATTCATCATAAATACATTTTTAGGACTCATTTTTTTGCTTTTAAGAACACACATAATTAATAACGCACCAGTGATAGAAAAAATTAATGCAAAAATTATAGTAAACAATTTAATTTTAAGAAGGCCACCTGATATTGGATACTCAACTCAATTCGCTAACATACACACATGCATACCACAACCACACTACCAAAAGGGGAAAAAGGGAGAAACTAAGTATTAGTTGACAAGTTCACAGGTTGTCAAATTCTAGGGTCTCAGAAGTATTCAAGACCCCCGCACATGATCGGTCGACGCGCGTTTCGGTGGGTGAACCACCTTCCTCAGGACCTTTTTTCTCTTGTGGATCAAGGATATCAGGGGACCTAAAAAGATTTATTTACAAAAAAGAACAAAAAAGTATCTGTCACCAACCCTTCTCATAATAATTTACAAACACAAATATCAACACAACAAAATTGGACATTGTTTAGATCTAGCATGGCTGCTCCTCATATGACCAATGATTGCACAAAAGAAGAATGCATTAAAGCCAATTACTCTGATAGATTTTAAGTGGTTCATTTATTCTAGTATAGATGGAAAATAATCTGGATATACGACTCTAGTTGCATGAAAATAGAGAACAATTATTTCCCGTGTTGTTTAACTGGGATCCTATTATGCTAATTTGAGACACAAGAGGCATTGTCATATAAACCAGAAAATGGTTCTACTTACGATAAAAGGCAGGCCGATTTATGTTCCTTAGGTACTCAGTTGTTAGATTTTAGAACCGGATATTTGTTAAGAGGCACCTGCATAGAGGATACAACGACCCTTATTCTATCTTCTATAGCTAAATAGGCATAACATACAATACCCATCAGTGGTCAATCTTACCAGTTTAGTTGCGAGACAGGGTGCAATTACTCCAACCTGTTCAGAGATAGTTATCTGTTCTCCAGGGAGTCAAATAAAACTAAAAAATAATAAAAAGTACCCATATTTAATGTTTGGTTTCTTATTTTGGTTTGCGAACACACTATTTGAACGGGATGCAGACTTCCGACATAATATGGTGCTTAACAATATACCTTTTAGTGATTGATGGTGCTCTCAGCGGTGCAATATGGATCGATAAGAGGCAGTCTCAACAGCTACGGTCTACACGAGTAGGAAAGGGAGACAAGAAAACCCCATATCGTCAGGTGTTTTGCACTTTGATGTAACGAGTTCTTTGAATAAATACTAGTGAGGTGGTCTTACATCTTGTTACTGGCACAAAATAGAAAAGCATTCCTTTCTTTAGTCAAAGTTGTAACGCCATTCTTCGGACAGAGGATGAAGATATTCCTTTCTTCGGTTGGGTAAATGACCTCGTTCTTTATACTGTAACCATCTAACCATTTTATATGAAAAACTGAAATGAAAAAACTGCTTTAAATGAAAATGAAAATAAAAACTATGATAAGGTAATCACTGTTATACAATTCTGTCACCTTTCTTAATTATTTGATGTATATTGCTTATGGATACTTATGACCACTGAAGGAACATTTTTCTAGAACAAACTTACTGTATTTGTTAACACTGTTTTGAAATTCAGAGTGAGGATACGATACAGAGAACTGCCCTGTTGTTCATATAGGAGTCCGAATGGGATGAACGCCTTTTTGCGGTACCTCCCGGTAGGCAAAGAGTGGACAGGGCAAGAGGACATCCCACTTCTGCCTCATGGGTTCTGGTAGGCCCATAATCATGCCCTTACAGGTCTTGTTGAACCTCGCAATAAGCTCATGTGTCTGTGGGTGGTAAGAACTTGTAGGTTAACCCACATTCCTTCCACATGGCCTTCATATGCACTGATCTGAAGTTAGTGCCCCTGTCTGACACCAATTCTTTGGGAAACCCACATGGGTATAAATCCCCATCAAGGATCTAGTCACTGCAAGTGCATTTACCTTTAGATTAGGTGATCTCCGGAAGTGTCACCAGCTGCCTGGGCTTCAACCTATCCACATATGACTGATGCATTTACGCGCAGCGTTCACGCGCAGCGGTCGCGCCCCATGCGCACCGAAGGTGCACCAAAGGTAAGCCCGTCTACGCCCGTCCGCGCCTGGTCCGCGCCCAGCGCCAGACCCCCTGGCCCCCGCATTTCTCAATCCGCCTGCATTACTTATGACGCCGCAACCCTCTCCATCCTTAACCCTGGCAGACTCCTAAACTGCTATCAAGCCGCCCCAGGACACACCCATGGTCCCTTCACCTGCCTCTCCTGCAAGTTCGACTGCATCAGGACCCACACCAAATCCACAAACTCCAAACAGAAATCCAATACTAACCACCTAAGGTGCATCCTGATCAACACCCTCTCAGTCCACAGACACTCCATCGAACTCTGGAACCTACTCGACACTACATCGCCGGACGTCGCCTTCCTCACAGAAACATGGATGAATGCCTCATCAGCGCCCGACATCGCCATAGCCATCCCAGAAGCCGACAAGATCATCCGAAAGGATCGCACCAACCAAACAGGAGGAGGCATCGCCATCGTCCATAAGAACACCATCCGCATCACGACCAGTTCCGACGACAACCTCGCTCCCGCCGAACACCTTCACTTCCAGATTCACACCAACAACAAAACCACACTCAGAGGCACCCTCATCTACAGACCCCCTGGCCCCCGCACTCAATTCAGCGAAGACATCGCTGACTTCATCGCCCACATGCCCTCTCCTCCGAAAACTACATTCTTCTGGGAGACCTCAACTTCCACCTGGAAAAGAAAAATGACAACAACACCACCACCCTTCTGGATAACATGGCCAATCTAGGACTCACACAACTGGTAGACACCCCCACCCACTCTGCCGGACATATGCTTGACCCTATCTTCACCTCCTGCAAGCACATCTCCTTCGATCACACCACAGCTCTCCATTGGACGGACCACAGCTGCGTTCACTTCAACTACAAAAAGCCCACGACACACAACCCCCCCAACCCATTCCCCGAAGAAATTGGAACAAAATCCCCACCGACCAGCTCTTCACATCACTTCACCAAAACCCCCCTGCCAATTCATCGGACCATAACCAAGCAGCCACCAACTTCACACAGTGGATCACCCACAGCGCTGACGAACTAGCACCCCTGAAAAACCATCTAATCAAGCAAGGCAGCAAAAAAGCCCCCTGGTTCAACAATGACCTTAAAAAATCCAAGAAGTTCTGTCGTTCTCTCGAGAAAACCTGGAGAAAAAACCCAACCAATGACAACCTAGCCACCTTCAAGAACGCCACCCGCAAACACCATCAACTGATCCGATCCACTAAGAAATCTGCTTTCGAGGATCGACTTGACAACAATGCCCAAAACAGCAAAGAACTATTCAACATCGTCAAAGAATTCACCAACCCCACCACCGGCACAAACGACATTTCTCCCTCCCAAGACCTCTGTGACTCTCTATCCTCATTCTTCCACAATAAAATCGCCGAAATACATAACAGCTTCGACAACCAGTCCGACGACATGCCCACCCCACCCATTTCCGAACCAACACCGCCCTCTAACATCCTTTATGCCTGGAACACAATCACCACCGAAGATACCATCCGCCTGATGAACTCCATCCACTCAGGATCGCCTACCGACCCATGCCCCCACCACATTTTCAACAAAGCAGACTCCATCATCGCACCCCATCTCAGCGACGTCATAAACAGTTCTTTCAACTCCGCTACCTTCCAGGAAAACTGGAAACATGCCGAACTCAGCGCCCTCTTGAAGAAACCCACAGCAGACCCCACTGAACTTAAGAAGTACCGCCCCATCTCGCTCCTCCCATTCCCTGCCAAAGTCATTGAGAAAGCTGTCAATATTCAGCTCGCCGCCTTCCTCGAATCCAACAAATCCCTCGACCCTTCACAATCTGGCTTCCGAGCCAAACACAGCACCAAAACCGCCCTCATCGCAGCAACAGACGACATCCGAACACTACTGGACAACGGAGAAACAGTTGCCCTCATCTTACTTGACCTCTCCGCAGCCTTCGACACAGTCTGTCATAACACCCTAATACAACGCCTCAGCAACATCGGAATACACGGAATTGCTTTGGACTGGATCATCTCATTCCTCGCCGGAAGAACCCAGAGAGTTCGCCTTCCTCCCTTCAAATCAGAAGCCAAAGAAGTCATCTGTGGCGTACCACAAGGATCATCACTCAGTCCAACCCTCTTCAACGTCTACATGAGCCCCCTCGCAGCCATCGCGCGCCAACACAACCTCAACATCATCTCCTACGCAGACGACACCCAGCTGATCCTCTCCCTCACCAAAGACCCGAACACAGCCAAAACCAACCTTCACAATGGATTGAAAGACGTAGCCGAGTGGATGAAGAACAGCCGTTTAAAACTGAACTCGGACAAAACGGAAGTCCTCATCTTAGGGTCATCCCCCTCAGCCTGGAATGACTCCTGGTGGCCACCAGCCCTGGGAACCGCCCCCATTCCAACGGATCACGCACGTAACCTGGGCTTCATCCTGGACTCCTCCCTCTTGATGACCAGACAAGCCAATGCCGTCACATCATCCTGCTTCAACATCCTACGAATGCTCAAAAAAGTCTTCCGCTGGATACCCACTGAAACAAGAAAGACGGTCACTCACGCACTGGTCACCAGCCGACTGGATTACGGAAACACTCTTTACCCCGGAACCACAGCCAAACTACAGAAAAAACTCCAACGCATCAATAAACGCATCAGCAGGACTCGTATTGGACATCCCTCGGCAAGCTCACATTTCCGGCCACCTGAAAGATCTCCACTGGCTCCCCGTCAACAAGAGAATAACATTCCGTCTCCTCACCCACGCACACAAAGCCCTCTATAACCTAGGACCCGAATGCCTTAACACAAGACTGTCCTTCTACACCCCCACCCGCCAACTTCGTTCATCCAACCAAGCCCTCGCCGTCATTTCTCGCATCCACAGATCCACCATGGGGGGAAGATCCTTCTCCTACCTAGCGGCCAAGACCTGGAATTCTCTCCCCACCCACCTCCGCCTAACTCAGAACCACCTCTCCTTCAGAAAGCAATTAAAAACTTGGATATTCGATAAGTAATTACTACCGCCTCCTCAAGCGCCTTGAGACCATCTGGGTGAGTAGTGTGCTATATACATTTTTGAACTTGAACTTGACGAGTTGGGCACTCTCTCTGCACTCTGCAAAACTCCTCCCTGAAGGGCCCACCCTCAATTTGATACCCAGCAAGCTCAGGCAGGTTATCTAGGGAGTCAATGTTCCCCCAGTCAGCTCTGGTATCTCCTCCTTCAACACCCCATCCAACAGTACCACAGGGTTCCCACACCTCCTACCTCAACTGCTCCCCCCCCCCCTCCATTGACTAGACCCATCTCGTCCCCAAGTGCTACACTGGCCACACCCTGGGACTGCCTATTACTGGTAAGGTGTGCCCTCTTGGAGCACTTAACATCTCCCTTGGCATGCCCATACTGGTAGTACTCGCAGCACTTAGGGACAAACTTACCAGTATTTCTGAAAGCCTTTCTTTTGGTGGCCAGATTGGGATTGGGCACCCTTGCTCTGTGAACTATTTTGGGACCTTGACAGAACCTTTTCTGGTTTTTACTTCCCCTCTCCTTCTTCTGGGTGGAACATCGACCACACTTTTGGTAGTTCCTCCCTGATAACTGCCTCCTCTGCAAGCTTGAGTATGCGCTCCCTCAGGATTAGATTGTGCAGCCCATCATAATCATTAACTTTGCTGCCCCTCTTTCAACCTGTCGAAGTAGCCACTCACCTGAACTTCAGGAGGTTCCGAGGGGGCAATGCTGTCCTTCCTATCCTTCTGGGCACTATCTCTAGTAGTAGTTGGTGGGTACTGTGCCAATGATAGTGCCCAAAGGGAAGGGGAGAAGAGTGAGAGAGAAAGACAAAACAATCTGCTGACCGGATTCTTCTCCAGATCTTGGGCAGCTTTCACTCCTAAGGAATGGTGTGTTTGGTCAGGAATAGGAATGGGTCTGTCAAAGGACAAGAACAATGAGTACATTACTCATGAAGATCCCTATAGCATCTTATGATTATGAATTGACAATACCTACAATTACAATACTAATTCCCTCAGAGAATGATTCACATACCAACTTGTTAGGTTTCTCCCTTGACACATCAGGGATTTACACTACCAAGTAAGTGAAATTCACATTCTCACCTCAATCAGGGATTACTCTTGTTAGGCTCTCTCTTCATGCATCAGGGAATTGCTTATAACGAATAATAACGTGAAATACACTCTCTCCTTTCACACCCATAAACAAAGTGCAAATTGTCCAGCTGTTCAGTATCTCTTTACACTGACTGGGCTCATAACATGTTGTACACCAGCTCACAATAAAGTTGATGCCTGAGCAGTTCTTTTGAACGCTGAAAAGTATCAGGATTTCCTTGATGAGTTCATTTCCTGTTTTAATCCCACCAGTTAGCTTTCTAGTACCGTCCAGGCTATATAATGTGTGCATGATAAAACATTATCTTGAAATTTCACTCTTTCTTGCTCCGCACTTCTGCACAATGCACATTGCATAAATGCCTTGTAATTTTGTTTTTCTTTTTTTCTTTCAGGAATACTTACCTGCCAGGAAGACTGCACCACTGGGGGCTCTGGATGCCTGGAGCTGGGACACAACGCGTTAAGCCGGTGTACAGGTGAGGTTCCCGAAAATTAGGCCAAGTTTAGTCTCATGGAGCGGGTGTGGTTTTAATAGCTGCACCCATAAAGATGGTCGCCAGAGCACGTGGAAGACCACGAGCACAGTGCATACTGCAAACATGCAATTTGGGTCAAAACATGAATAACATGTGGAATGGGAAGTATGGGCCTGCCTATGCCACCAGGGATTTGGCAACTTGGAAAACATGTTGAGTACACATTACATATGTATTAACATTGAGCTATGAATCATGAATAAAGAGGGAAGGGGGGGCCAAAACATTATTAGTGATGAAACTTACATGCCGGGCACAGCAAGGGATGCATGTTGGAGGTTTGTGGACCGCTGTGGCAGGGATTGTACTACTGTGGACAGCTGTGGCAGAAATTGTGGCACTGGCTGTGGCAGGGATTGTGAACCATTCAGTCCCTTACTAGAGCTATCTAAAAGTGTACTCAAGACTGGGGTGGATGTTTCTGGTTGTCCCTGAACCTCTGGTTGTATTTGTCACGGGTCAGTCCAAACTTTTGTGACACAGATGGCAATTATGAGGGCATACTTGGTCTGGTCATCTACCCCTAGTGTGAGTAGTGAATCCCTCTGTTAGAAATGGAGTCTCTAGTTGCCAGCGGTTTACACCCTGTCCAAATGGAGACCCCCACTCAAGTCAGGTTAAGTGTAGTACACACTAAGTTTACCTGTGCTCACCCTCTGGTAGCTTTACCCAGAGCAGTCAGGCTAAATTAATGAGGAAATGTGTAAAGTATTTGAGCACACACACACACACATTAACACAGCAAATACACTACAAAAGTTCTCCTCACCAGTTTAGGAAAATAGTTAATATATATCTAAGTAAAACAAGAAGACCAAAGAGACAAAAATCCAACAAGCACCAGTTTAGATATTAATTTTTCAAGATTAAATGCAGTTATAGCACATAGAAACACAATAGCTTTGGTCAGGTCTAACTCAATGTGCTGGTCAGAGTCGATTACACAGGTTCGGGTCAATGGAGATGGAACATGGGCCAGCAGCACAGTCTTGCAGACCCAAGTACAGTACCAGGGGGAAGTTGAAACTTAAGGACGATGTATGGCACTGGGGTGGTGAGGTGTTAATGGGGCAGTTGCAGCATCGGTTCCTTACTGCTCTACAGGTCGTTGGCACGTCGGTGGTCGGGGACAGTGCATTGCACAATGGAGGTATGGCATCACTGAAGCAAGGGAGGCGTCGGTTCCTGGAGGCGGTGCAGAGTCATTGAGCTACTTATGCCCAGGCACAATGAGAGGCGCAGGGGAGCTGATACGGAGGCTGCAGCAAAGCGTCGATTCTGATAGTGGTGCAGAATCGATGAAGCATTGAAGGTCATGCCACAATGCATCAGTTTTGCAGTGTTGATGTCACACCACAGGTGCCACTGGTGTAGCAGTGGAGTCGGAGTGGGGTTTCGTGAACTTCAGTGATGTGGTACTCAGGAGGCGGTTCTTCGGAGGCGCTGCAGCAGCATCAGGACTTGATTTGTAGGTTGCGGTTATTGCATTAAGCTGGGACCACAGCTTCGGTGCAGGCAGCAGCATGATGCCAAAGAGCGGTGTTGGGTCCGAAGAGGCCCTCAAATTCGATTTGCTGAATTTCTTCTTTTTAGCACAGAATCTCAATTCCAAGGGCCCAGGAGCTTGATTTGTCATCACTAGGCAGAGTAGGCCTCTCAACAGCGGAGGCTGTAGCCAAAGTCTCTGATGGATCTGAGACTTGCAACAGGAGGTAAGCTCAAATTAATACATTGGAGAATCTTGGAAAGCAGGATGTAATGAGCAAACTCCAGTCCTCTCAGTCCCAGGACAGAAATAGCAGGCAGCAGAGTTCACATTGGAGTGTCAGTCAGAGCAGAAAACATATTTTACTGAAATACTTTTTTTTCTATGGAGTAGAGAGATATAGGCAATAATTACTTCTCTATTGGTGATTGTGCTATATCCTTTAGTATTAATTATTTATGTACACTGAATACCAACTATGTTTTACAACAATACAAAAAAATGCAAATAAGATAAAAGTAAAGTAAATACTGTAAACATTATCTCGTCTCTCTCAGACATGCATTGGAGGTGGTGGCTCAATATATCCATGTAACTCTGTATATCTCAGTCTATATAATCTGACACTATCACTTTAATACATGCTTGTGAATACTTTCCATGATCTGTTAAACTTTGCACCACCACCATACATTATTTAATAAAATTATTCTTGACTCATACTCATTCAAGCTTGTTACACTATTCTTTGCAGAAAGAGGATTCTATGTGTTTAATAAGTTAAATCACAAGCCAAGGTTGGACTGAGGTAGAATATAACATCCCTAGTTCAATATGCTTCTGCTAGTTATTCCAGCGTCTGAGCTCCCCGACATAGCTGTAACACATTAACATGTTGATATTTTGTGGGAGACTTTTGTACCTTGACTTTCTCTTTATGATATACGCTGTCTGTCCCGATTCGTTCATGCTGGATTGAGAGTGTATATCATGCACCAATATCTACAAAAATTAGCATACACCATGGGAGTATGCTATCTCATTGTCTGTATGACTTGAGCTGATTGAATGGTCAGTTACTCAGTCTTAAACACACACAATTTATATACTCAATGCAAAAAGATTCTACAGATGTTGTTTTTCGTTGTTTGTCAATATTCAATCTTTATTGGTCCTTTGTCCAATGCCAACACATGTGTTGTCATTTGATTGTCTTGCCCCACCACTTCATCAGGGCTAAAATAAAACAGGAGCCTGTATTTTACACAAGCCAAACATATGTTCATCAGCATGAAAAGAATCACCCTGTGACATAATGTGCATGCTCCTCATATCCAAATCGGAGTAGCCATATAGTGGAAACCCATGCACCAGTTGAATGCATATACAAGACTAGTGTATCAGACATAATCATCACATCAATAAACACTTAATTGATAAATCATTTATAATTCAATAATAATCAAATATACATATGTAGCCCCTTGTGTCACATGCTGATTGCCCCTCCATCAACCAAAAAAAACCTCAATGTGCTCACTGTTAAAGCCAATAGAAATGCCATTCCCTCATCTTGCATGCTGATAGTGACACTTGATGTTGTGTTACTGTATACAAGTATTAGGCATGAGATCAGAATAACAGCACTCAGGCACATACTGAATACTAGATATGCCTGTTTATGGGAGCACATGGAAATGTTGTTGACAATGATGGAATTTTTCTTGAAAAATAATGTGTTCCTGTTTAACAGTAATTTTTAAAGACAATTACAAGGAACTGCAATGGGTTCCTTATTTGCCCCTGCATATGTGAACCTCTTTATGGGGTGGCTGGAGAAGGGCCAGATCTGGGGCCCATATGCCACTAGAAGGAATGTGTACATTTTGTATTGGGACATTTCATAGACAACTGTTTCATGACATGGAGAGAAAATGTGATGCAACTTGAGGCTTATTGTGAATATATGAATATGAATGACTCAAATATATAATTCACATGCTACTTTAGTAAGGAAAGGATTGTCTTTCTTGATGTTGAACTTTATATCAAGGACAACAGAATATATAGTAGACTAGTGATACTAGGTGTACTTGCTGTAGGATCTCTTGCACGTGGTGAGTGTGATTTGCACTATGAGTTGTGGCAGCACTGAGGGAGGGAGCAACATGGAGACTCTGTGGAGTGAGTGGTAGCTGGGCAAAGGTCCCTTATGCAGTTCTACAATTTCTTTTACCAGAAACAGCTATTTCAACTGGATTGATTAAGCAGACACGCTGACTCTTTCCGACAAGACTTTAATGAGGTTTTGAGCTTGGTAAGCGTTAGTGTAGTGAAGAGTGGGACATGGATCTTTTGATAGAAGTGATATTTTGATATATTGGCATATGGATTGCAGCCTTGACATGTTGTGTAATCATTACTTTCAGTGATACAGTCGCAAGCCTAACAACTTTCTCAGACACTGCACCGGGCTGGTGAAAGCTTCCGTCGTGTTAGGTAGCAGGCTCATATATGATTTTAATTTACAGGAGGTGTGGGTATTATAAGATGTTCTCAATTTACTTAATAAATTATTTAAATAAAAAGACAGGTATTTGTAGCACAATTGGTGTTTTGGAATCTTTATTGATACTCATGTGTCTTGGCACTATGTTTTGGACAATGTTTTTGTCAATTTAATTTTAGATATCAACCAATCAGGGTTTATAAAGCTTGGCTACTGACCGGTGAGGGTCTCAAGGCACTGGGTGGGAAAGCGGGGGGGGGCTGCTGATCCCTCTAAAGGCTAGGGTTCAGTCCACCGTGCGAGAAGAATCTCCACAAATCAATGTGCCGCTGCAGAGACCACTCAGCACCTGTCATGGCTGCAAGAACCAATGCATCTTGGGATCACGGTTAGAGAAACTGACACAGTGCTGCTAGCTGCCACCGCATTGATCACCAGTGTATCAAGGATTTCCATGCCCCTGTGCTGCAAGTTTTCCCGATGCATCACCCGTAGACCAAAACCGTCTTGGAGTTGACGCATCACTTCCCCCTACAGTCCGGATTTGAAGCATCACTTGTCTTGTAAGCTGTGGAACTGTTGCATTTCCTCCTCAAGGACTCAGGAACTGACGCATCTCTTTGTTTCTCAATGCTTCCCCTCTCTGTGGCTGTTTGGCCTTGTGAAATTTAAAGCATCTATGGGTTATTTGTGTAGAATCACGCATCCATAGTTTTCTATGGACCAAGTTGCTTGAAACCTTTTTAAAGTCATATTCTTATTACATGTGTGTTGGATTTTTGTCGTTTTGGTCTTGTTGAGTTTCGATAAAGATACTTTATTTTTCCTAAACTAGTGTGGTGTTCATTTGTGGTGTTATCACTGTATTACTGTGTCTTTTGAGTACAAATACTTTACACATTGGCTTTGGGATAAGTCTGTCTTCTTGTGCCAAGCTACCCAAGGGGTGAGCAGGGGTTAACAAAAATTTCTATCCCCGTTACCCTGACTAGTAGCAAGGGGCTCTATTTGGACAAAGGTACCTTACCTCTGCCAACTTGAGAGCCCCGTTTCTAACACATGTCAAATTTGGTATTTTGTAAGGGACATCTCTAATCATATTAGAGTAGCTTCCAAAAATGTAGTGCATAATTGAAGTACACAATTTTAATCATTTTGAAGACTACTTGATAGATGGCTGCAGGACTACTCTCATTGTTAAAAGCATGATAATATGACTCTGCAAGTTCAGCGATATGCAATATCAGGTGGAGGAAACCATCACCTTTGGAGTGTTATTTCTCTGTTATATAGGTAGTTATCACTTTGGTGGCCCCAAGGGTGTAACATTCCAGACCGGATGTTAAGAGACAGACCATGTGCAATTGTTGTTAGATTGAGGTGACAGAAATAGTTCTGTTTTTAATCTCTTTAAAAAAATAGTATTAACCAACATGATTTAAAATACAGGACCTGGGAGGGTGGCTAAATGCCAAAGATGGCAGTCGCATATACCGTGACCTCCCACCGGGTGCTCAAGATTCATGCACCATCCAGCACTATCCTTGCCTTACAAGATGCTGTAATGCTTCCCTTGTGAGGGAAAATTCACTCTCCATCCCTGGGGACATTTCTGATAGTTTTGCATTAAGCAAAACTCAGCGAGTAATACGAGCTGCATGGAGGGCAGCCCAGCCCCTACACTCAGTGGCTTTGGTGAATTGCTCTTTCTCCCTCTGTCGGCCCACCTCAAGGGAACCTGGTGAGTGACCAGGGACACCAAAAATTTAGAGGACCCTCCCTTCTACGTGGCACTGGCCTATCTGGGAACCGGAGGGGCCACCTAGTGTCAACGTACACTGGCAGAAAGCAGAGTGGCCTACATGGGTGACTTGGTGAGACTCGGCTGCCTGAGGTGAGAGACGCCGGCCTGGAGGAATACACTTGGTTGGTGGCGGCCTTGCCAAACCTATCGGAGGCCCAGAAAAAAGTGTGGACTACACAGCTGATGATTTACTTCCCCCCTGCGTGCAGGTCAGGCTTTCCCCTGTGGCTGATGGCCCACGGAAGCAGTTTGAATAGGCCAGACCAGGTGGGCCACTCTCAATCAAGAATCATGGGCTCAGGAGTCCCCACTTGCCCCGACATATCAAGAAGCTCTTTCTTCGTTGATGACACCACATCCGAAAAAAGTCATTCTTCCTATTCTCGCTGAGTAGTAGAGGGTTCCTGCTCTACCTGTGCTACCTCCTGATTTGAGGCTGCAGCAGACGAGATATGCCAGCCCAGTGGGTTTACTCTAGATTGGTGGTGGCCTCGCCAGACCTGTTGGAGACCCTGAAAATGCAAATATGATTCCACCATGCCCTGCTTCCACATTATTATGGATCTGGCTTCTCCCTGATGACTAGTGGCATATGGGAGATTATTGGATGGGCTTGACCACATGAGCTTTCAGAGTTGCACTCTACTATACTAGGGGTCCTTCCCTTGCCCTGGGATTTTGAGAAGCTCTGCATTTCTTGATGCAAGTGCATTAGAAACAAGGCCCCATTCATATTTATGCTGCGCATTGGAAGGTTCTTCTTATACCTAAGCTGACTCTTGATCTGGAGCCTGCCATCTGCTACAATTTTTAGGTCTGCTTTCCCCTCTGCAGGGACCATTGCCCGGACATGATTTTTTGGGGGGATCTGTCCTAGTGCATATCGCCCAACTGCTTCAAGACTCATACTGGGCCTTTGGACAGCTCAATTTCAATTATAATTGTTTTCCCCTGGTCCCACCTGCTGTAACATTGAGGACCAACTCGTGGTGAGTGCTTGTGGCTCAGGACTGACTAAGTTTATCAAACTTTTGGACACTGCTCCAAGTCACATAGTGTCTTTCATAGCTCACACTGACGTTCGACCTGAGGCGCACCAAGTCCATTAGGATATTGATACTGCCAAGTAGTGGGATGTCTCAGCATAGCCACTCTGATGGCTCCTCAACTCATAGATTGAAATAGTGTATTACCCCCATGATCTTAGACCCTCCACCTGACAAATTGGACATTATCCTCCAAGAAATCTGCGACTTCAGAACCACCATTAAGCACTGCATTGACTCATTAGCGGCGGATCTAGTCTTCCTTAAAGAGGATCAGAGCAAGCTATTGGATAAGGTCAAAACTGCTGAAACAACATTGCCAAAACTGGCCCCTACAACAGGTATTGTGCCAGCCACTATTGCTGACATTTGTGAACAGTGCACTATCTTGCAAGACAGAGCAAATGATACTGAAGGCCGGGTGCAAAGCAATAATGTGCACATTATTGGAATGCCGGGGGTTACAGAGGGGTTAATCTTGATGGTATTTATTGAACATGGTTCAAAATGATGATAGCACCGTAGGGACTCTCTGCTGCATTTAATGTGGAAAGGGCGCATAGAGTGCTGACATGCAGCCTTTGGCTGGGACGTCGCCGTGGCCTATCATTGCACATATTCTCAATTTTAGGGGCCAAGATGTATTCCTACAGAAGGCCAGAGAGAAAGCACCCATAGTCATGGAAAACGCAAATGTGTCCCTCTTGCTGGATTGCACGTTGGCGGTCCAGGGCTGCTGAGCGTCCTTCCTGGCAGTCAAGAAACAACTTAGGAAGTATGGACTCACCTAAGCCTGGAACTCTTGAAAGTAGTCCATGATCAACACACTTTGTTCTTCGACACCTTATAGGCAGGTTGGGACTGGTTAGAACAACACTACCCCACTCCATGTCGCCCTCATCGGTCACAGCCATTGTTTAGGGAGGTACAAAGTCCCCCTAATGGCACCACTGTTGATTCCTCAAACTGACAGCTTCTAGAGCAGTCCCCTATCCTCAAAAAGCCTTGGAGGACAGGCGGGCCGTGATAGCAACTGCACCCGGTATCAGGACATAGCAGTTGTCAGTCCCCTCTAACTCTTTGACAAGTACTGCCTCCGATTTGGATTCCAATGCCCACATTACTAGTTTTCCCTCTGTGATATCACAAGCAGCTGACAATGTGATTTAAGACTGTGGCCCTGTGAGGCCAACCTTGCTTTCTCCAGAGAACTGTTGAAAATCATTTGCAGATAAGGCCCTCCCTATGGCCTTCCCTCCTCTCTCCTTCCACATTCCCCTGCCTTCCGCCTCTCTTCCACCATCTATCTCACTATTTTCAAAGGACACATTTTACTGGGATGGAATTGTTGTTCATTTCTTCTATTCCCCTCACAAGCATGTTTTTTCTATTGTTCAGTAACATGATGACCATACTTGTAGTTCACTTACATGGCTATCTTGGTGACACCCATGCGGGGTACTCATACCTTTACTGACCTGTACACTCTTGCCTTGCCTTGCAATATTGTTGGACACGCCCAAAGAAATTGCAGAAAAAAAACATTGTGTTATAATAGTTTAACAGTTTTTTTACTGTTTGGTTGAACAATTCTTTTCACTGAACCTAGTATTGGGTGAATGTTGTTATATTTTTGCCATCACTTGCTCTAATGTCTCATGTAACATATAATATGTAATTTGTGTTCTCCGTGTGTTTACTGCTTATATATTACTTATATGCTACTTGTTATATAGCATTATAAACTACTGATCTGTTATGGCAGGTGTATGGGGTGTGTCTAAAAATGCTACAGAATTCTATCCCAAATTCACCAACGGAAGGCAGATATAGCCTATTTCCAGGAAACCCATATCTCCACCGCCAAAGCACTTAAGTTCCAAACGAAATGGAGAGATCAATTGTTTGTTACTACATACTTTGCGTTAGCCCGTGGAGCAGCTGTCTGGTTGAGGACCGGTGTACAATTTGAAGCAAGTGGCACTAAAATGGATGCAAATTGTCAATACGTCTTTGTCCATGGAGTATTGGATGGCAAAATGATAGTGCTGGGTAGTGTGGATGCTCCAAATGTGGAACAGGATGTTTTCCTGAGATGTTTGAAAGAGTGTTATGCCACCGGATAACGTTCCCTGGTAGCACAGCTAAACTCCAGAAGGAGATTCTTCCAATGTTATTCAACCGGTAGACAATAGGTTGGAATCAAGTAGTGTTTATTCTGCATGGTAGTTGAGGTCAATTTGAAATTCATTCCATGAACAATGTCTTTCTAGACATATATGAGCCAAGTTGTTCAGACCTTTTTCAGGCCCAATGGATTTTGGGCAAACTCTTTATCAGGGGAGGTTAGATCTATGGAATAATAAAATGGAAACCGCAGATGTAAAAGTAGCTTAATCCATGCAACACTACTTGATTCCAAATAAGTTACGCCTCTACCAGGACTCCCAGCCTTAAAGCAGGGTGCACCATACCACAGGTGAGGGCATAGCTGCATGAGCAATATGAGAAACTGAGCATGGGGTTTTTAGAAAATTAGGACTACGGGGGCGCACTGCCTGGGCTAAAACGTTACAAAGTGTGTGAAAAGCAAGAGTTTCGTAGTGTAGTGCGTAAAGAGCAGACGGCAAAACCTCCTTAACCGTCTAAACAAGTCAAAGACAAGACAATTTTACAATGAAAAAAGCTCTCGCAACTACATATGTATATATCAAGACAAGGTTCAATGACCAACAGTAAAAAAGAAAACGCAGAAGCAGGTTCTTTGGTGTGATACTTCTTGTTACAGCAAGTTGTTTACTTTTCTCCAGACTTTTGAGAAAGAAATCGCCGACACGTGTTTCGTCGTGTGTGGGTGAGTCAAACACGACTCTTCAGGGCTTAAACTCCCAATACCACTGTGTGGTTGGAGTAAGTCTGGGTCTTTACAAGCTCTGTTTCAAGCAAAGGGTATTCTGTGTATACAAACACAGACGAGGCTGGTTGAAAGAAAGATCAATGGTAGTATATGAACGAGGTTATCGTATCTCTTTTAATAATCCTGTAGAGATAGTGTAGCGCTGTATCCCGCTATGCCTTCAGGCGGGAAGCCGGGAGGGGATTCCTATTCCGTGCAAAGTTTGAAGAAACGGGTAAGTTTCTTCCGAGGCGGTGTGCCGCTTCTGGCAATCCCTCCTCTGTCTGTTCCCGGCGGTCGTCTCTCGTGTACGAACTAATATGCCCCTACAGTGTCAGTGCCATTCACAAATATTGTAAGGGCAGCGGAGCCATTTTGTGTACATGGTCTGGGAGCTTGTTAACACGAATGCCAACAGCTCCATGATGGTTTTGCTGAAGACTCGGATGTTGGGTAGACAACTTCTCAGCATAATAAATCTATACTGATGCCAGTGTTGAATTTATTATAAAATGAACTCAGAGGGCATTTTAAAGATGTCTGCTGAAAAACAACCGACCTTTGTGTATAGGCTGACTGGTCCTTGCCATCCAGATGCCACCAGACAGATTTCTGACCTCATGGGGTGACAACCTTCGGGCTCTTGGAAATCATAATTAAAGCTTGCCCTGGGTGGAGGTGCTTCACGCCTCTTCCTGACAGGAACAACAACACTTGGCGGTGAGCCTCAAAGGCTCTCACCTAGTAATGTGCTGATTTGGGAGCTTCAACTAGTGGAGATGCCCCCCCCCCCCCCTGTTCAGACCCAACTTTTGGTGGCAGGGCAGGCAGGAAAGTTTGTAAACAGAGTAGGAGCGTTCACCCCAGCCTGGCACATCCCCGGGGTTGCCAAGAGCTGAGGAGAACCCCTCTATTAGAAATCCTCCATCTTGAATTGGAGAATTAGGCTAGTAGGCACAGGGATGTACCCCTCTCCCCAAAGGGAGAGGGCACCCCAAGAGGGCAGTAGCCAATGGTTGCCCCAACCTCAGTAACATCCTTAAATTTAGAATTGAAAGGTTCACCTGAACCTTGTTCCCCAGATTCAGTGGACCAAGGAAGAAGACAGAAGAGAACGCTGCTGGAACGGGAACCAAACCACTGCAGACAAAGACTCAGCAAGAACACTGCCACCTGTAGCCTGCTCAACAACTTTCCTGGACCAGCTGCCCTTCCAGAAACACTACTAGGCCTCCACAACACCCCAGAGACCTTCCAGCCTTTAACCAATCTCCAAAAACTTCCCAGTGGGCTAGAGGCTCTAGTTCCCAGCACCGATCGGCACACAACCTGTAGTAGTTGAGGACTGACACTTGTGTTGACGTGACTCACTACTGCAGAAGAACCCTGAGACCGCAGCAGAAGAGGTCCGACACATGCATCGATGCGACTGTCACCTGCCAGAAGAAAGCATTGTAACTAAACAGCCTCCATGACCCAGAGGGATTCTCTCGGCTCAACAACCCAAGCTGACCACAGCCCTGTTCTGTACCCTCTTTCAAATGGCTCTGTCGGCCCCCACCAGTGGCCTCTCCAAGATGGCCCAACCTTGGCGGGACTCCTCCATCCCCTGCGCATCTCCATCACCTGACCCCGACTGCTGGGTTGGTAGTGCCTCCCTTCAATCTACTGTGACCCACTGATGACAACCGTAACGGTTTTAGTGTTGGCGGGCTACTGAGTCTCATTCACCTCCATTGCTCCCCTCTCACTGCAAGAGCAACCATCATAGCTCCCAATCTCCATTGAATAGCCGTGTACTCGGCAAACCCTGCACCCATTAACCCCAGTGATGCTGCTGGTCATGCAGTACTCACCTTTAACTGACCTTTGCTCGGGGCAGTCTGAACCCCTGGAGACTGGAAAAGTACATTGTTTACTTACCCGCTGATGCATAATCCAGTTTTTCCTTCCTTAGGATTGCATTGAATCTCTCTGTTTTATCCAACTGGCTACCAGTTTCAAGTGTCCAGTGTTACCTCTGGTGTGTCAACCTCTGGTGCTACAGATACAGACATGTGTGATTCTTATGCTGGCCCTTGAAATAACCTCTCTTCCTGTGGTACTATTTCAGTGCTCACTGCACATCCTTCCTTGCCTACATACAATTTGTCCTATAGCAACTGCGTTGTCTAGTACAGGTGTTTATCTGCCATGTAGGTGTACCACTCAGACTTTGGCATAGTGAAAAATGGTGCAGTACAGTGTAAGGGCCCTGGTACTAGTGTCAATTGCAATAAGTCAGAAATCTGCTTCAGAAAACTGCTAATAACCAATTTTTTCAGAAGCTTAACATCTAGTTTAAGTTCATGTAGGTACCAGATAGTGATGTTGCAATAAGCTCTTGGAGGCCCTTTGGGTAGCTACGTGCTACATACAAAAATCTGAATGGAACAGAATTGTAAATCTGTCTCAATGTCAGGCCTGTATTTAAACAATTCTTGAAACACATCATTTAAAAAAAATCTCCCTGTAATTGAGTCCTTTGGTATCGTTTTGGACAGAGAGACAAGACATGGGTTGCACATAACTCTAAATCCCCACTTAATTTGCAAGTATTTAGCATTCTATTAACCAATTTAGATTATTAGGTACTTGTAAGTAAATCACGATTTGTTAAAAATAAAATGTGCATGCAATTTGCAAAGGTCGTCTCTCCTCAGAAAATGTATGGGTGTATCTGGTGACAAAAGAGACTGATGGGTCATTTTATAATCAGCAACAGATATTGGTATGGGTTCAGTCAACTCTTCATGCATTAGCATTACATTCACAGTCTCAGTGGTCACTTTCTGGCCAATGCTGGGACCTAAGTTGTCCCTCACTGCTGATATTGTCACCCCACTCTCTATCAAGAAATCAACCTCTTTACCTCCTACCTCAATTGGAAACATGGGATTTTCCTCGAGCAAGTCTGATACCTTAATCATAAAACACTGGGGTGGTGTTTCAGGAATTTGGGTAACTTTTTTCTCTCCGCATTGTCCTGTGCTGTTCCTTGTTGCCCCCAGAAAGAGTTGCTTATAGATTGATGTGTCTCTTTGATGTCTTTGGGCACAGGTGGCACTGATGGCCAGACCTCATTCCTTTCAAACATATCATCCCTATAATTTCTATCATTCCTGTCATTCCCCCATTTTTTTCTCCTATTCTCCCTTCCTCTATTAATTTTACAATCCTGGCCCCAGTGCCAGTACTTCAGGAAAATATACATTGATCCCTACTCTTGCCTCTTCTCTAGTACCCTTGTCCTACATCCTGTATATGTGGTACCCCCTGGAAGTACATTCCATCTGGGCTCTCCTTTCTCAGCACATTCTGCAGCATAATCCCTTTGTCACTTTTAACTGTGTCATTCTTTACCTTGAAAATATCATCCCTCCCCATATTGATCATCAGCATGCACAACTCTTGGTATCCTTTAGTGGACCAATCAGGGTGGCACAGTTTACAACTATGGGCCACTGAGGCCAATAATCCATTTCAAAGTGTTTGAGTAGCTAATAACTTATATGCCTCTGTTGTCTGCAGTACCCCAGCACTATTATCCCATGCTTCGTTGTACCTTAAAATGTAATCAGTCACTGACGTCGTCCAATCCATTTCCTGTGGAATTGGGAGCACACTTTTTACTAATGGCCATCTACTACCATAGTAGGGAAATCAAAAAGGGGGGGAGGAAGAGGTAGTGCTGGGTGGCACCGAGATGGGCACGTCCTCCTCTTGCGAAAGTACTAATAATCAAAAAGGTCCACCTCGAAGAGGGTCAGTGTATATCCTGTTGTTTATGGAATACACACAGTGTGTTAAAATACCCCTCACACACCAAAAGGGCCCTTGGTGTCATGCTTCATCATCGGGGTCTTCCCGCCCGGCTGCCGGACGGGGCAGTGCTGCGACAAGCGACTACGCTGGAGCACCTTTTAAATGTGGGTGCTATGTGAGTGAATTGGAGTGAGTGTCAGTAGGGTCAGGGGTGATAATGAAAAGTGATGTTAAAAAAATACCTGGCCTAGTGGTAGAAAAAACTGTTTATTAAACACTGGCTGGTATTATTAAAAAATTGGTGGTGTCGGAAAGATTAAGCGGGTTAATGGGCTTACTTTCCTGTGCGGGTCAACATGTTTCGGGACGCCATGCCCCTTCGTCAGGACCGGGGTCAGATCCCCCTGTCACTCACTAATGTCTCTCAGAATCATCGGACCGAGGAGGAAGCACAACGAGGCTGGGGGCTGATTGGACCCTCAAATACCCTTCTGTCTAGAGTTGGCTCATGGGGCATTGTTCCTCACCTTCCTAAGCATACTACATCAGTATCTTAGCATTAGCAAGGGAAGTGTATTAATATAAAATGTATATCTATACACATTGATAAATAAGATCACCACTACACTTTTTTGTACATACACTTTTTTATTGTGGAGAGACATTAGTGAGTGACAGGGGGATCTGACCCTTGTCCTGACGAAGGGGCATGGCGCCCCGAAACATGTTGACCCGCACAGGAAAGTAAGCCCATTAACCCGCTTAATCTTTCCGACACCACCAATTTTTTAATAATACCAGCCAGTGTTTATTAAACAGTTTTTTCTATCACTAGGCCAGGTATTTTTTTAACATCACTTTTCATTATCACCCCTGACCCTACTGACACTCACTCCATTTCACTCACATAGCACCCACATTTAAAAGGTGCTCCAGCGTAGTCGCTTGTCGCAGCACTGCCCGTCCGTCCGGCAGCCGGGCGGGAAGATCCCGATGATGAAGCATGACACCAAGGGCCCTTTTGGTGTGTGAGGGGTATTTTAACACACTGTGTGTATTCCATAAACAACAGGATATACACTGACTCTCTTCGAGGTGGACCTTTTTGATTATTAGTACATCTTCACTGCTTGGCGTTAATCTTCTCTGATCCACTCTAATATTAGCTAATCAAATAAAGAGGCAGGTGCTGGAAAAACTGGAAAGCGATGAACAGGTTTATTTCTCCGGAGGAGAACACGTCAATTCAGGCAAACGAAATGTCTTCTCGAGGTGCTCTAATTGTACCTCTGTGGCATAGCCTTTTATACACAACCTCGACTCTTTATTGCAGGGTAACAGATTCCAGAAAGTAGTTTATTACATCCTCGGAATCCCTGCTTCCAACTTGTTCCCACACATACCCAACAGCAAATTTCCCCCACCCTGGTCTCAGAAGGTGATTGTTATGGTGCAGCTGGGCATTCCAGCAGGGTCTGAAGTATGCGGAATCGGACAGGTCTAAGAGGGTTTTGTCATTCATTAATTCAGACCCCTTTGATGGGGAACGAGTTCCTACTGTACGGGGGCAATAAACTGTATCCGGAGGGGCTGGTTATTGCCTGGGACCGGATTGAACAGCCAGGTGCAGGGGAGGAGATTATCGATGGGCATGTTCGTGTGAGGGGGATGAAAGGGGATGGGCGTTAGGCACACGTAGTGGCTCCGAGCCTGGGTCTCACTGAGGATGCTTTATGACTCTAGCATGTGTGCTTGGGGGATGTCAGAGCGCGGGGGATGATAGCAAGGTCAGGGTGACGCGCTGATGATCGGCAATGCACAAAATTGCCGTGGTATGGTGACTGTGGCAGAGTCATCCTGAGCAGCTTGCTCGCCAGAGGTGCCTGAATCGCGCTGTGGTAAACGCTGTGCTCAGACTACACAAACCTACTTTTAATCATTGCTGACTGCTGATAATTTTAAAATTGATGTAAGAATTTTAAAATATTAGAATTACAAGCCCCTCTGCGCCAGTAAATACCTTGCGCTTCCTTGTTCCTTTTACCTGATTCACTAGGGGGACAACAGTACCTTGGGAAGTTGGGGAAGCCTGGGCTCGACTTCCACTCCTGCCCACCCCGGTCCGACAAGGTAGCCAGTACCTTTGTGTGGAGGACGGGTCAGGGAGAGCCAGGCACTTCCTGTTGGTCGCTGGAGCGGTTAGCGCTCTAGTGCTTGCTTTTTCTTGGCTATTTAGGCTGAGCCCTGTCATCTGCGAGCTGCGGTAGGGTGACTGTGGCAGAGTCGTCCCGAGCTGCTTGCTCGACAGAGGTGCCTGAATCGCACTTCACGCTGTGTTAAACGCTGTGCTCAGACTACACAAAGCTACTTTTAATCATGGCTGACTGCTGATAAGTTAAAAATTGCTGTCAGAATTTTAAAATATTAGAATTTCAAGCCCCTCTGCGCCAGTAAATACCTTGCACTTCCTAGTTCCTTTTACCTGATTCACTAGGGGGGAGGACAGTACCTTGGGAAGTTGGGGAAGCCTGGGCTAGATTTCCACTCCTGCCCGCCCCGGTCCGACGAGGTAGCCAGTACCTTTGTGCAGGGGGCGGGTCAGGGAGAGCCAGGCATTTCCTGTTGGTCGCTGGAGCGGTTAGTGTTCTAGTGCTTGCTTTTTCTGGGCTATTTAGGCTGAGCCCTTCAATCTGCGAGCTGCGGTAGGGTGACTTTGGCAGAGTTGTCCCGAGCCTCTTGCTCGCCAGAGGTGCCTGAATCGCGCTTTGTGCTGTGGTAAACACTGTGCTCATACTACAAAAAGCTACTTTTAATCATTGCTGACTGCTGATAATTTTAAAATTGATGTAAGAATTTTAAAATATTAGAATTACAAGCCCCTCTGCGCAAGTAAATACCTCGGTCTTCCTTGTTCCTTTTACCTGATTCACTAGGGGGAGGACAGTACCTTGGGAAGTTGGGGAAGCCAGGGCTCGTTTTCCACTCCTGCCCGCCCCGGTCCGACGAGGTAGCCAGTACCTTTGTGCGGAGGGCGCGTCAGGGAGAGCCAGGCACTTCCTGTTGGTCGCTGGAGCGGTTAGCGCTCTAGTGCTTGCTTTTTCTGCGATATTTAGGCCGAGCCCTGACATCTGCGAGCTGCGGTAGGGTGACTGTGGCAGAGTCATCCCGAGCCGCTTGCTCGCCAGAGGTGCCTGAATCGCGCTTCGCGCTGTGGTAAACGCTATGCTCAGACTACACAAAGCTACTTTTAATCATTGTTGACTGCTGATAATTTTAAAATTGATGTAAGAATTTTAAAATATTATAATTACAAGCCCCTCTGCGACAGTAAATACCTCGCACTTCCTTGTTCCTTTTACCTGATTCACTAGGGGGAGGACAGTACCATGGGAAGTTGGGGAACCCTGGGCTCGATTTCCACTCCTGCCCGCCCCGGTCTGACGAGGTAGCCAATACCTTTGTGCGGAGGGCGGATCAGGGAGAGCCAGGCACTTCCTGTTGTTGGCTGGAGCGGTTAGCGCTCTAGTGCTTGCTTTTTCTGCGATATTTAGGCCGAGCCCTGACATCTGCGAGCTGCGGTAGGGTGACTGTGGCAGAGTCATCCCGAGCCGCTTGCTCACCAGAGGTGCCTGAATCGCGCTTCGCGCTGTGGTAAACGCTGTGCTCATACTACACAAAGCTACTTTTAATCATTGCTGACCGCTGTTAAATTTAAAATTAATGTAAGAATTTTAAAATTTTAGAATTACAAGCCCCTCTGCCTCTGTAAATACCTCGTGCTTCCTTGTTCCTTTTACCTGATTCACTAGGGGGAGGACAGTACCTTGGCAAGTTTGGGAAGCCTGGGCTCGATTTCCACTCCTGCCCGCCTGGTCCGACGAGGTAGCCAGTACCTTTGTGCGGAGGGCGGGTCAGGGAGAGCCAGGCACGTCCTGTTGGTCGCTGGAGCGGTTAGCGCTCTAGTGTTTGCTTTTTTTGGGCTATTTAGGCTGAGCCCTCTCATCTGCGAGCTGTAGTAGGGTGACTGTGGCAGAGTCGTCCCAAGCCGGTTGCTCACCAGAGGTGCCTGAATCGCGCTTTGCGCTGTGGTAGACGCTGTGCTTAGACTACACAAAGCTACTTTTAATCATTGCTGACTGCTAATAATTTTAAAATTGATGTAAGAATTTTAAAATATTAGAATTACAAGCCCCTCGGCGCCAGTAAATACCTTGCGCTTCCTCTTTCCTTTTACCTGATTCACTAGGGGGAGGACAGTACCTTGGGAAGTTGGGGAAGCCTGGGCTCGATTTCCACTCCTGCCCTCCCCGGTCCGACGAGGTTGCCAGTACCTTTGTGCGGACGGCGGGTCAGGGATAGCCAGGCACTTCCTGTTGGTCAGGAGCGGTTAGCGCTCTATTGCTTTCTTTTTCTGGGCAATTTAGGCTGAGCCCTGTCATCTGCGATCTGCGGTAGGGTGACTGTGGCAGAGTCGCCCGAGCTGCTTGCTCGGCAGAGGTGCCTGAATCGCACTTCACGCTGTGTTAAACGCTGTGCTCAGACTACACAAAGCTACTTTTATTCATGGCTGACTGCTGATAATTTAAAAATTGCTGTAAGAATTTTAAAATATTAGAATTTCAAGCCACTCTGCGCCAGTAAATACCTCCAACGAAAACCTTCTATGCGTTCCACGCATAAAACCCTGCCGCATGGGCCGCCGCTCCTTCAGGTTCCTTGGAGCCAAGATGTGGAACGACCTGCCACAACATATTCGTTCGATAGACAGCCTACCAGCATTCCGGAAAGCAGTGAAAACGTTTCTATTCCCTTGCCTGTAATCCTCCCTCTGTCCTGTCTCCCCGCTCAGGCTAGGATCTGGGTTCTTAGCGCCGGGACGCCTCATTTCTGGGGCAGCTGTTGCGCTCTACCAAAACTATAGAATAGGACTATAGAATACCTCGCGCTTCCTTGTTCCTTTTACCTGATTCACTAGCGGGAGGACAGTACCTTGGGAAGTTGGGGAAGCCTGGGCTCGATTTCCACTCCTGCCCGCCCCGGTCCAACGAAGTAGCCAGTACCTTTGTGCAGAGGGCGAGTCAGGGAGAGCCAGGCATTTCCTGTTGGTCGCTGGAGTGGTTAGTGTTTTAGTGCTTGCTTTTTCTGGGCTATTTAGGCTGAGCCCTTCAATCTGCGAGCTGCGGTAGGGTGAGTTTGGCAGAGTCGTCCCGAGCCGCTTGCTCGCCAGAGGAGCCTGAATCGCGCTTCGCACTGAGGTAAACGCTGTGCTCAGACTACAAAAAGCTACTTTTAATCATTGCTGACTGCTGATAATTTTAAAATTGATGCAAGAATTTTAAAATATTAGAATTACAAGCCCCTCTGCGTCAGTAAATACCTCGGTCTTCCTTGTTCCTTTTACCTGATTCACTAGGGGGAGGACAGTACCTTGGGAAGTTGGGGAAGCCTGGGCTCGTTTTCCACTCCTGCCCTCCCCGGTCCGACGAGGTTGCAAGTACCTTTGTGCGGAGGGCGGGTCAGGGATAGCCAGGCACTTCCTGTTGGTCAGGAGCGGTTAGCGCTCTAGTGTTTGCTTTTTCTGGGCAATTTAGGCTGAGCCCTGTCATCTGCGAGCTGCGGTATGGTGACTGTGGCAGAGTCGTCTCGAGCCGCTTGCTCGCCAGAGGTGCCTGAATCGCGCTTCGCGCTGTGGTAAACGCTGTGCTCAGACTACACAAAGCTACTTTTAATCATTGCTGAATGCTGATAATTTTAAAAATGAAGTAAGAATTTTAAAATATTAGAATTAAAAACCCCCTCTGCGCCAGTAAATACCTCGCGCTTCCCTGTTCCTTTTACCTGATTCACTAGGGGGAGGACAGTCTTTGGGAAGTTTGGGAAGCCTGGGCTCGATTTCCACTCCTGCACGCCCGGTCCGACGAGGTAGCCAATACCTTTGTACGGAGGGCTGGTCAGGGAGAGCCAGGCACTTCCTGTTGGTCGCTGGAGCGGTTAGCGCTCTAGTGCTTGCTTTTTCTGGGCTATTTAGGCTGAGCCCTGACATCTGCGAGCTGCGGTAGGGTGACTGTGGCAGAGTCGTCTCGAGCCGCTTGCTCGCCAGAGGTGCCTGAATCGCGCTTCGCGCTGTGGTAAACGCTGTGCTCATACTACACAAAGCTACTTTTAATCATTGCTGACCGCTGTTAAATTTAAAATTAATGTAAGAATTTTAAAATATTAGAATTACAAGCCCCTCTGCCTCTGTAAATACCTCGCGCTTCCTTGTTCCTTTTACCTGATTCACTAGGGGGAGAACAGTACCTTGGCAAGTTTGGGAAGCCTGGGCTCGATTTCCACTCCTGCCCGCCCTGTCTGACGAGGTAGCCAGTACCTTTGTGAGGAGGGTGGGTCAGGGAGAGCCAGGCACTTCCTGTTGGTCGCTTGAGCGGTTAGCGCTCTAGTGCTTGCTTTTTTTGGGCTATTTAGGCTGAGCCCTGTCATCTGCGAGGTGCAGTAGGGTGACTGAGGCATAGTCGTCCCGAGCCGCTTGCTCACCAGAGGTGCCTGAATCGCGCTTCGTGCTGTGGTAAACGCTGTGCTCAGACTACACAAAGCTACTTTTAATGATTGCTGACTGCTAATAATTTTAAAATTGATATAAGAATTTTAAAATATTAGAATTACAAGCCCCTCGGCGCCAGTAAATACCTTGTGCTTCCTTGTTCCTTTTACCTGATTCACTAGGGGGAGGACAGTACCTTGGGAAGTTGGGGAAGCCTGGGCTCGATTTCCACTCCTGCCCGCCCCCGTCCCATGAGGTAGCCAGTACCTTTGTGCAGAGGGCGGGTCAGGGAGAACCAGGCACTTCCTGTTCGTCAGGAGCGGTTAGCGCTCTAGTGCTTGCTTTTTCTGGGCAATTTAGGCTGAGCCCTGTCATCTGCGAGCAGCGGTAGGGTGACTGTGGCAGAGTCGTCTCGAGCCGCTTGCTCGCCAGAGGTGCCTGAATCGCGCTTCGCGCTGTGGTAAACGCTGTGCTCAGACTACACAAAGCTACTTTTAATTATTGCTGAATGCTGATAATTTTAAAAATGAAGTAAGATTTTTAAAATATTAGAATTACAAGCCCCTCTGCGCCAGTAAATACCTTGCGCTTCCCTGTTCCTTTTTCCTGATTCACTAGGGGGAGGACAGTACTTTGATAAGTTAGGGTAGCCTGGGCTCGATTTCCACTCCTGCCCGCCCCGGTCCGACAATGTAGCCAATACCTTTGTGCGGAGGGCGGGTAAGGGAGAGCCAGGCACTTCCTGTTGGTCGCTGGAGCGGTTAGCGCTCTAGTGCTTGCTTTTTGTGGGCTATTTAGGCTGAGCCCTGACATCTGCGAGCTGCGGTAGGGTGACTGTGTCAGAGTCGTCCCGAGCCGCTTGCTCACCAGAGGTGCCTGAATCGCGCTTCGCGCTGTGGTAAACGCTGTGCTCATACTACACAAAGCTACTTTTAATCATTGCTGACCGCTGTTAAATTTAAAATTAATGTAAGAATTTTAAAATATTAGAATTACAAGCCCCTCTGCCTCTGTAAATACCTCGCGCTTCCTTGTTCCTTTTACCTGATTCACTAGGGGGAGGACAGTACCTTGGCAAGTTTGGGAAGCCTGGGCTCGATTTCCACTCCTGCCCGCCCGGTCCGACGAGGTAGCCAGTACCTTTGTGCGGAGGGTGGGTCAGGGAGAGCCAGGCACTTCCTGTTGGTCGCTTGAGCGGTTAGCGCTCTAGTGCTTGCTTTTTTAGGGCTATTTAGGCTGAGCCCTGTCATCTGCGAGCTGCAGTAGAGTGACTGAGGCAGAGTCGTCCCGAGCCGCTTGCTCACCAGAGGTGCCTGAATCGCGCTTCGCGCTGTGGTAAACGCTGTGCTCAGACTACACAAAGCTACTTTTAATCATTGCTGACTGCTAATAATTTTAAAATTGATGTAAGAATTTTAAAATATTAGAATAACAAGCCCCTCTGCGCCAGTAAATACCTTGTGCTTCATTGTTCGTTTTACCTGATTCACTAGGGGGAGAACAGTACCTTGGGAAGTTGGGGAAGCCTGGGCTCGATTTCCACTCCTGCCCGCCCCCGTCCGATGAGGTAGGCAGTACCTTTGTGCAGAGGGCGGGTCAGGGAGAGCCAGGCACTTCCTGTTGGTCGCTGGAGTGGTTAGCGCTCTAGTGCTTGCTTTTTCTGGGCTATTCAGGCTGAGCCCTGTCATCTGCGAGCTGCGGTAGGGTGACTGTGGCAGAGTCGTCCCGAGCCGATTGCTCGCCAGAGGTGCCTGAATCGCGCTTCGCGCTGTGGTAAATGCTATGCTCAGACTACACAAAGCTACTTTTAATCATTGCTGACTGCTAATAATTTTAAAATTGATGTAAGAATTTTAAAATATTAGAATTACAAGCCCCTCTGCGCCAGTAAATACCTTGTGCTTCCTTGTTCCTTTTACCTGATTCACTAGGGGGAGAACAGTACCTTGGGAAGTTGGGGAAGCCTGGGCTCGATTTCCACTCCTGCCCTCCCCGGTCCGACGAGGTTGCCAGTACCTTTGTGCGGAGGGCGGGTCAGGGAGAGCCAGGCACTTCCTGTTGGTCAGGAGCGGTTAGCGCTCTAGTACTTGCTTTTTCTGGGCAATTTAGGCTGAGCCCTGTCATCTGCGAGCTGCGGTAGGGTGACTGTGGCAGAGTCGTCTCGAGCCGCTTGCTCGCAAGAGGTGCCTGAATCGCGCTTCGCGCTGTGGTAAACGCTGTGCTCAGACTACACAAAGCTACTTTTAATCATTGCTGAATGCTGATAATTTTAAAATTGATGTAAGAATTTTAAAATATTAGAATTACAAGCCCCTCTGCGCCAGTAAATACCTCGTGCGTCCCTGTTCCTTTTACCTGATTCACTAGGGGGAGGACAGTACCTTTGGGAAGTTAGGGAAGCCTGGGCTCGATTTCCACTCCTGCCCGCCCCGGTCCGACGAGGTAGCCAATACCTTTGTGCGGAGGGTGGGTCAGGGAGAGCCAGGCACTTCCTGTTGGTCGCTGGAGCGGTTAGCACTCTAGTGCTTGCTTTTTTTGGGCTATTTAGGCTGAGCCCTGTCATCTGCGATCTGCATTAGGGTGACTGTGGCAGAGTCGTCCAGAGCCGCTTGCTCACCAGAGGTGCCTGAATCGCGCTTCGTGCTGCGGTAAACGCTGTGCTCAGAATACACAAAGCTACTTTTAATCATTTCTGACTGCTAATAATTTTAAAATTGATGTAAGAATGTCAAAATATTAGAATTACAAGCCCCTCTGCGCCAGTAAATACCTTGTGCTTCCTTGTTCCTTTTACCTGATTCACTAGGGGGAGGACAGTACCTTGGGAAGTTGGGGAAGCCTGGGCTCGATTTCCACTCCTGCCCGCCCCCGTCCAACGAGGTAGCCAGTACCTTTGTGCGGAGGGCGGGTCAGGGAGAGCCAGGCATTTCCTGTTGGTCGCTGGAGCGGTTAGTGTTCTAGTGCTTGCTTTTTCTGGGCTATTTAGGCTGAGCCCTTCAATCTGCGAGCTGCGGTAGGGTGACTTTGGCAGAGTCGTCCTGAGCCGCTTGCTCGCCAGAGGTGCCTGAATCGCGCTTCGTGCTGTGGTAAACGCTGTGCTCAGACTACACAAAGCTACTTTTAATCATTGCTGACTATCATTATTTTAAAATTGATGTAAGAATGTTAAAATATTAGAATTACAAGCCCCTCTGCGCCAGTAAATACCTTGTGCTTCCTTGTTCCTTTTACCTGATTCACTAGAGGGAGGACAGTACCTTGGGAAGTTGGGGAAGCCTGGGCTCGATTTCCACTCCTGCCCGCCCCCGTCCGACGAGGTAGCCAGTACCTTTGTGCGGAGGGCGGGTCAGGGAGAGCCAGGCACTTCCTGTTGGTCGCTGGAGCGGTTAGTGCTCTAGTGCTTGCTTTTTCTGGGCTATTTAGGCTGAGCCCTGACATCTGCGAGCTGCGGTAGGGTGACTGTG
This sequence comes from Lissotriton vulgaris, assembly GCF_964263255.1. NCBI lineage: Eukaryota > Metazoa > Chordata > Amphibia > Caudata > Salamandridae > Lissotriton > Lissotriton vulgaris. The sequence continues at coordinate 964,634,062 of NC_141695.1, forward strand.
GCAGAGTCGTCCTGAGCCGCTTGCTCGCCAGAGGTGCCTGAATCGCGCTTCGCGCTGTGGTAAACGCTGTGCTCATACTACACAAAGCTACTTTTAATCATTGCTGACCCCTGTTAAATTTAAAATTAATGTAAGAATTTTAAAATATTAGAATTACAAGCCCCTCTGCCTCTGTAAATACCTCGTGCTTCCTTGTTCCTTTTACCTGATTCACTAGGGGAGGACAGTACCTTGGCAAGTTTGGGAAGCCTGGGCTCGATTTCCACTCCTGCCCGCCCGGTCCGACGAAGTAGCCAGTACCTTTGTGCGGAGGGCGGGTCAGGGAGAGCCAGGCACTTCCTGTTGGTCGCTGGAGCGGTTAGCGCTCTAGTGTTTGCTTTTTTTGGGCTATTTAGGCTGAGCCCTGTCATCTGCGAGCTGCAGTAGGGTGACTGTGGCAGAGTCGTCCCGAGCCGCTTGCTCACCAGAGGTGCCTGAATCGCGCTTCGCGCTGTGGTAAACGCTGTGCTCAGACTACACAAAGCTACTTTTAATCATTGCTGACTGCTAATAATTTTAAAATTGATGTAAGAATTTTAAAATATTAGAATTACAAGCCCCTCTGCGCCAGTAAATACCTTGTACTTCCTTGTTCCTTTTACCTGATTCACTAGGGGGAGGACAGTACCTTGGGAAGTTGGGGAAGCCTGGGCTCGATTTCCACTCCTGCCCGCCCCCGTCCGACGAGGTAGCCAGTACCTTTGTGCAGAGGGCGGGTCCGGGAGAGCCAGGCACTCCCTATTGGTCGCTGGAGCGGTTAGCGCTCTAGTGCTTGCTTTCCTGGGCTATTTAGGCTGAGCCCTATCATCTGCGAGCTGCGGTAGGGTGACTGTGGCAGAGTCGTTTCGAGCCGCTTGCTCGCCAGAGGTGCCTGAATCGCGCTTCGCGCTGTGGTAAACTCTATGCTCAGACTACAAAAAGCTACTTTTAATCATTGCTGACTGCTAATAATTTTAAAATTGATGTAAGAATTTTAAAATATTAGAATTACAAGCCCCTCTGCGCCAGTAAATACCTTGCGCTTCCTTGTTCCTTTTACCTAATTCACTAGGGGGAGAACAGTACCTTGGGAAGTTGGGGAAGCCTGGGCTCGATTTCCACTCCTGCCCTCCCCGGTCCGACGAGGTTACCAGTACCTTTCTGCGGAGGGCGGGTCAGGGATAGACAGGCACTTCTTGTTGGTCAGGAGCGGTTAGCGCTCTAGTGCTTGCTTTTTCTGGGCAATTTAGGCTGAGCCCTGTCATCTGCGAGCTGCGGTAGGGTGACTGTGGCAGAGTCGTCTCGAGCCGCCTGCTCGCCAGAGGTGCCTGAATCGCGCTTCGCGGTGTGTTAAACTCTATGCTCAGACTACAAAAAGCTACTTTTAATCATTGCTGACTGCTAATAATTTTAAAATTGATGTAAGAATTTTTAAATATTAGAATTACAAGCCCCTCTGCGCCAGTAAATACCTTGTACTTCCTTGTTCCTTTTACCTGATTCACTAGGGGGAGGACAGTACCTTGGGAAGTTGGGGAAGCCTGGGCTCGATTTCCACTCCTGCCCGCCCCCGTCCGACGAGGTAGCCAGTACCTTTGTGCAGAGGGCGGGTCCGGGAGAGCCAGGCACTCCCTATTGGTCGCTGGAGCGGTTAGCGCTCTAGTGCTTGCTTTCCTGGGCTATTTAGGCTGAGCCCTATCATCTGCGAGCTGCGGTAGGGTGACTGTGGCAGAGTCGTTTCGAGCCGCTTGCTCGCCAGAGGTGCCTGAATCGCGCTTCGCGGTGTGTTAAACTCTATGCTCAGACTACAAAAAGCTACTTTTAATCATTGCTGACTGCTAATAATTTTAAAATTGATGTAAGAATTTTTAAATATTAGAATTACAAGCCCCTCTGCGCCAGTAAATACCTTGCGCTTCCTTGTTCCTTTTACCTGATTCACTACGGGGAGGACAGTACTTTGGGAAGTTAGGGAAGCCTGGGCTCGATTTCCACTCCTGCCCGCCCCGGTCCGACGAGGTAGCCAATACCTTTGTGCGGAGGGCGGGTCAGGGAGAGCCAGGCACTTCCTGTTGGTCAGGAGCGGTTAGCGCTCTAGTACTTGCTTTTTCTGGGCAATTTAGGCTGAGCCCTGTCACCTGCGAGCTGCGGTAGGGTGACTGTGGCAGAGTCGTCTCGAGCCGCTTGCTCGCAAGAGGTGCCTGAATCGCGCTTCGAGCTGTGGTAAACGCTGTGCTCAGACTACACAAAGCTACTTTTAATCATTGCTGAATGCTGATAGTTTTAAAATTGATGTAAGCATTTTAAAATATTAGAATTACAAGCCCCTCTGCGCCAGTAAATACCTTGTGCGTCCCTGTTCCTTTTACCTGATTCACTAGGGGGAGGACAGTACCTGTGGGAAGTTAGAGAAGCCTGGGCTCGATTTCCACTCCTGCCCGCCCCGGTCCGACGAGGTAGCCAGTACCTTTGTGCGGAGGGCGGGTCAGGGAGAGCCAGGCACTTCCTGTTGGTCGCTGGAGCGGTTAGCGCTCTAGTGCTTGCTTTTTTTGGGCTATTTAGGCTGAGCCCTGTCATCTGCGAGCTGCAGTAGGGTGACTGTGGCAGAGTCGTCCCGAGCCGCTTGCTCACCAGAGGTGCCTGAATCGCGCTTTGCGCTGTGGTAAACGCTGTGCTCAGACTACACAAAGCTACTTTTAATCATTGCTGACTGCTAATAATTTTAAAATTGATGTAAGAATGTTAAAATATTAGAATTACAAGCCCCTCTGCGCCAGTAAATACCTTGTGCTTCCTTGTTCCTTTTACCTGATTCACTAGGGGGAGGACAGTACCTTGGGAAGTTGGGGAAGCCTGGGCTCGATTTCCACTCCTGCCCGCCCCCGTCCGACGAGGTAGCCAGTACCTTTGTGCGGAGGGCGGGTCAGGGAGAGCCAGGCACTTCCTGTTGGTCGCTGGAGCGGTTAGCGCTCTAGTGCTTGCTTTTTCTGGGCTATTTAGGCTGAGCCCTGACATCTGCGAGCTGCGGTAGGGTGACTGTGGCAGAGTCGTCCTGAGCCGCTTGCTCGCCAGAGGTGCCTGAATCGCGCTTCGCGCTGTGGTAAACGCTGTGACTACACAAAGCTACTTTTAATCATTGCTGAATGCTGATAATTTTAAAAATGAAGTAAGAATTTTAAAATATTAGAATTAAAAACCCCCTCTGCGCCAGTAAATACCTCGCGCTTCCCTGTTCCTTTTACCTGATTCACTAGGGGGAGGACAGTACTTTGGGAAGTTTGGGAAGCCTGGGCTCGATTTCCACTCCTGCACGCCCGGTCCGACGAGGTAGCCAATACCTTTGTACGGAGGGCTGGTCAGGGAGAGCCAGGCACTTCCTGTTGGTCGCTGGAGCGGTTAGCGCTCTAGTGCTTGCTTTTTCTGGGCTATTTAGGCTGAGCCCTGACATCTGCGAGCTGCGGTAGGGTGACTGTGGCAGAGTCGTCTCGAGCCGCTTGCTCGCCAGAGGTGCCTGAATCGCGCTTCGCGCTGTGGTAAACGCTGTGCTCATACTACACAAAGCTACTTTTAATCATTGCTGACCGCTGTTAAATTTAAAATTAATGTAAGAATTTTAAAATATTAGAATTACAAGCCCCTCTGCCTCTGTAAATACCTCGTGCTTCCTTGTTCCTTTTACCTGATTCACTAGGGGAGGACAGTACCTTGGCAAGTTTGGGAAGCCTGGGCTCGATTTCCACTCCTGCCCGCCCGGTCCGACGAAGTAGCCAGTACCTTTGTGCGGAGGGCGGGTCAGGGAGAGCCAGGCACTTCCTGTTGGTCGCTGGAGCGGTTAGCGCTCTAGTGTTTGCTTTTTTTGGGCTATTTAGGCTGAGCCCTGTCATCTGCGAGCTGCAGTAGGGTGACTGTGGCAGAGTCGTCCCGAGCCGCTTGCTCACCAGAGGTGCCTGAATCGCGCTTCGCGCTGTGGTAAACGCTGTGCTCAGACTACACAAAGCTACTTTTAATCATTGCTGACTGCTAATAATTTTAAAATTGATGTAAGAATTTTAAAATATTAGAATTACAAGCCCCTCTGCGCCAGTAAATACCTTGTACTTCCTTGTTCCTTTTACCTGATTCACTAGGGGGAGGACAGTACCTTGGGAAGTTGGGGAAGCCTGGGCTCGATTTCCACTCCTGCCCGCCCCCGTCCGACGAGGTAGCCAGTACCTTTGTGCAGAGGGCGGGTCCGGGAGAGCCAGGCACTCCCTATTGGTCGCTGGAGCGGTTAGCGCTCTAGTGCTTGCTTTCCTGGGCTATTTAGGCTGAGCCCTATCATCTGCGAGCTGCGGTAGGGTGACTGTGGCAGAGTCGTTTCGAGCCGCTTGCTCGCCAGAGGTGCCTGAATCGCGCTTCGCGCTGTGGTAAACTCTATGCTCAGACTACAAAAAGCTACTTTTAATCATTGCTGACTGCTAATAATTTTAAAATTGATGTAAGAATTTTAAAATATTAGAATTACAAGCCCCTCTGCGCCAGTAAATACCTTGCGCTTCCTTGTTCCTTTTACCTAATTCACTAGGGGGAGAACAGTACCTTGGGAAGTTGGGGAAGCCTGGGCTCGATTTCCACTCCTGCCCTCCCCGGTCCGACGAGGTTACCAGTACCTTTCTGCGGAGGGCGGGTCAGGGATAGACAGGCACTTCTTGTTGGTCATAAGCGGTTAGCGCTCTAGTGCTTGCTTTTTCTGGGCAATTTAGGCTGAGCCCTGTCATCTGCGAGCTGCGGTAGGGTGACTGTGGCAGAGTCGTCTCGAGCCGCCTGCTCGCCAGAGGTGCCTGAATCGCGCTTCGCGGTGTGTTAAACTCTATGCTCAGACTACAAAAAGCTACTTTTAATCATTGCTGACTGCTAATAATTTTAAAATTGATGTAAGAATTTTTAAATATTAGAATTACAAGCCCCTCTGCGCCAGTAAATACCTTGTACTTCCTTGTTCCTTTTACCTGATTCACTAGGGGGAGGACAGTACCTTGGGAAGTTGGGGAAGCCTGGGCTCGATTTCCACTCCTGCCCGCCCCCGTCCGACGAGGTAGCCAGTACCTTTGTGCAGAGGGCGGGTCCGGGAGAGCCAGGCACTCCCTATTGGTCGCTGGAGCGGTTAGCGCTCTAGTGCTTGCTTTCCTGGGCTATTTAGGCTGAGCCCTATCATCTGCGAGCTGCGGTAGGGTGACTGTGACAGAGTCGTTTCGAGCCGCTTGCTCGCCAGAGGTGCCTGAATCGCGCTTCGCGGTGTGTTAAACTCTATGCTCAGACTACAAAAAGCTACTTTTAATCATTGCTGACTGCTAATAATTTTAAAATTGATGTAAGAATTTTTAAATATTAGAATTACAAGCCCCTCTGCGCCAGTAAATACCTTGCGCTTCCTTGTTCCTTTTACCTGATTCACTACGGGGAGGACAGTACTTTGGGAAGTTAGGGAAGCCTGGGCTCGATTTCCACTCCTGCCCGCCCCGGTCCGACGAGGTAGCCAATACCTTTGTGCGGAGGGCGGGTCAGGGAGAGCCAGGCACTTCCTTTTGGTCGCTGGAGCGGTTAGCGCTCTAGTGCTTGCTTTTTCTGGGCTATTTAGGCTGAGCCCTGACATCTGCGAGCTGCGGTAGGGTGACTCTGGCAGAGTCGTCCCGAGCCGCTTGCTCGCCAGAGGTGCCTGAAACGCGTTTCGCGCTGTGGTAAACGCTGTGCTCATACTACACAAAGCTACTTTTAATCATTGCTGACCGCTGTTAAATTTAAAATTAATGTAAGAATTTTAAAATATTAGAATTACAAGCCCCTCTGCCTCTGTAAATACCTCGCGCTTCCTTGTTCCTTTTACCTGATTCACTAGGGGGAGGACAGTACCTTGGCAAGTTTGGGAAGCCTGGGCTCGATTTCCACTCCTGCCCACCCCCGTCCGACGAGGTAGCCAGTACCTTTGTGCGGAGGGTGGGTCAGGGAGAGCCAGGCACTTCCTGTTGGTCGCTGGAGCGATTAGCGCTCTAGTGCTTGCTTTTTCTGGGCTATTTAGGCTGAGCCCTGTCATCTGCGAGCTGCAGTAGGGTGACTGAGGCAGAGTCGTCCCTAACCGCTTGCTCACCAGGGGTGCCTAAATCGCGCTTCGCGCTGTGGTAAACGCTGTGCTCAGACTACACAAAGCTACTTTTAATCATTGCTGACTGCTAATAATTTTAAAATTGATGTAAGAATTTTAAAATATTAGAATTACAAGCCCCTCTGCGCCAGTAAATACCTTGTGCTTCCTTGTTCCTTTTACCTGATTCACTAGGGGGAGGACAGTACCTTGGGAAGTTGCGGAAGCCTAGGCTCAATTTCCACTCCTGCCCGCCCCCGTCCGATGAGGTAGCCAGTACCTTTGTGCGGAGGGCGGGTCAGGGAGAGCCAGGCACTTCCTGTTGGTCAGGAGCGGTTAGCGCTCTAGTACTTGCTTTTTCTGGGCAATTTAGGCTGAGCCCTGTCATCTGCGAGCTGCGGTAGGGTGACTGTGGCAGAGTCGTCTCGAGCCGCTTGCTCGCAAGAGGTGCCTGAATCGCGCTTCGCGCTGTGGTAAACGCTGTGCTCAGACTACACAAAGCTACTTTTAATCATTGCTGAATGCTGATAATTTTAAAATTGATGTAAGAATTTTAAAATATTAGAATTACAAGCCCCTCTGCGCCAGTAAATACCTCGTGCGTCCCTGTTCCTTTTACCTGATTCACTAGGGGGAGGACAGTACCTTTGGGAAGTTAGGGAAGCCTGGGCTCGATTTCCACTCCTGCCCGCCCCGGTCCGACGAGGTAGCCAATACCTTTGTGCGGAGGGTGGGTCAGGGAGAGCCAGGCACTTCCTGTTGGTCGCTGGAGCGGTTAGCACTCTAGTGCTTGCTTTTTTTGGGCTATTTAGGCTGAGCCCGGTCATCTGCGATCTGCATTAGGGTGACTGTGGCAGAGTCGTCCAGAGCCGCTTGCTCACCAGAGGTGCCTGAATCGCGCTTCGTGCTGCGGTAAACGCTGTGCTCAGAATACACAAAGCTACTTTTAATCATTTCTGACTGCTAATAATTTTAAAATTGATGTAAGAATGTCAAAATATTAGAATTACAAGCCCCTCTGCGCCAGTAAATACCTTGTGCTTCCTTGTTCCTTTTACCTGATTCACTAGGGGGAGGACAGTACCTTGGGAAGTTGGGGAAGCCTGGGCTCGATTTCCACTCCTGCCCGCCCCCGTCCAACGAGGTAGCCAGTACCTTTGTGCGGAGGGCGGGTCAGGGAGAGCCAGGCATTTCCTGTTGGTCGCTGGAGCGGTTAGTGTTCTAGTGCTTGCTTTTTCTGGGCTATTTAGGCTGAGCCCTTCAATCTGCGAGCTGCGGTAGGGTGACTTTGGCAGAGTCGTCCTGAGCCGCTTGCTCGCCAGAGGTGCCTGAATCGCGCTTCGTGCTGTGGTAAACGCTGTGCTCAGACTACACAAAGCTACTTTTAATCATTGCTGACTATCATTATTTTAAAATTGATGTAAGAATGTTAAAATATTAGAATTACAAGCCCCTCTGCGCCAGTAAATACCTTGTGCTTCCTTGTTCCTTTTACCTGATTCACTAGAGGGAGGACAGTACCTTGGGAAGTTGGGGAAGCCTGGGCTCGATTTCCACTCCTGCCCGCCCCCGTCCGACAAGGTAGCCAGTACCTTTGTGCGGAGGGCGGGTCAGGGAGAGCCAGGCACTTCCTGTTGGTCGCTGGAGCGGTTAGTGCTCTAGTGCTTGCTTTTTCTGGGCTATTTAGGCTGAGCCCTGACATCTGCGAGCTGCGGTAGGGTGACTGTGGCAGAGTCGTCCTGAGCCGCTTGCTCGCCAGAGGTGCCTGAATCGCGCTTCGCGCTGTGGTAAACGCTGTGCTCATACTACACAAAGCTACTTTTAATCATTGCTGACCCCTGTTAAATTTAAAATTAATGTAAGAATTTTAAAATATTAGAATTACAAGCCCCTCTGCCTCTGTAAATACCTCGTGCTTCCTTGTTCCTTTTACCTGATTCACTAGGGGAGGACAGTACCTTGGCAAGTTTGGGAAGCCTGGGCTCGATTTCCACTCCTGCCCGCCCGGTCCGACGAAGTAGCCAGTACCTTTGTGCGGAGGGCGGGTCAGGGAGAGCCAGGCACTTCCTGTTGGTCGCTGGAGCGGTTAGCGCTCTAGTGTTTGCTTTTTTTGGGCTATTTAGGCTGAGCCCTGTCATCTGCGAGCTGCAGTAGGGTGACTGTGGCAGAGTCGTCCCGAGCCGCTTGCTCACCAGAGGTGCCTGAATCGCGCTTCGCGCTGTGGTAAACGCTGTGCTCAGACTACACAAAGCTACTTTTAATCATTGCTGACTGCTAATAATTTTAAAATTGATGTAAGAATTTTAAAATATTAGAATTACAAGCCCCTCTGCGCCAGTAAATACCTTGTACTTCCTTGTTCCTTTTACCTGATTCACTAGGGGGAGGACAGTACCTTGGGAAGTTGGGGAAGCCTGGGCTCGATTTCCACTCCTGCCCGCCCCCGTCCGACGAGGTAGCCAGTACCTTTGTGCAGAGGGCGGGTCCGGGAGAGCCAGGCACTCCCTATTGGTCGCTGGAGCGGTTAGCGCTCTAGTGCTTGCTTTCCTGGGCTATTTAGGCTGAGCCCTATCATCTGCGAGCTGCGGTAGGGTGACTGTGGCAGAGTCGTTTCGAGCCGCTTGCTCGCCAGAGGTGCCTGAATCGCGCTTCGCGCTGTGGTAAACTCTATGCTCAGACTACAAAAAGCTACTTTTAATCATTGCTGACTGCTAATAATTTTAAAATTGATGTAAGAATTTTAAAATATTAGAATTACAAGCCCCTCTGCGCCAGTAAATACCTTGCGCTTCCTTGTTCCTTTTACCTAATTCACTAGGGGGAGAACAGTACCTTGGGAAGTTGGGGAAGCCTGGGCTCGATTTCCACTCCTGCCCTCCCCGGTCCGACGAGGTTACCAGTACCTTTCTGCGGAGGGCGGGTCAGGGATAGACAGGCACTTCTTGTTGGTCAGGAGCGGTTAGCGCTCTAGTGCTTGCTTTTTCTGGGCAATTTAGGCTGAGCCCTGTCATCTGCGAGCTGCGGTAGGGTGACTGTGGCAGAGTCGTCTCGAGCCGCCTGCTCGCCAGAGGTGCCTGAATCGCGCTTCGCGGTGTGTTAAACTCTATGCTCAGACTACAAAAAGCTACTTTTAATCATTGCTGACTGCTAATAATTTTAAAATTGATGTAAGAATTTTTAAATATTAGAATTACAAGCCCCTCTGCGCCAGTAAATACCTTGTACTTCCTTGTTCCTTTTACCTGATTCACTAGGGGGAGGACAGTACCTTGGGAAGTTGGGGAAGCCTGGGCTCGATTTCCACTCCTGCCCGCCCCCGTCCGACGAGGTAGCCAGTACCTTTGTGCAGAGGGCGGGTCCGGGAGAGCCAGGCACTCCCTATTGGTCGCTGGAGCGGTTAGCGCTCTAGTGCTTGCTTTCCTGGGCTATTTAGGCTGAGCCCTATCATCTGCGAGCTGCGGTAGGGTGACTGTGGCAGAGTCGTTTCGAGCCGCTTGCTCGCCAGAGGTGCCTGAATCGCGCTTCGCGGTGTGTTAAACTCTATGCTCAGACTACAAAAAGCTACTTTTAATCATTGCTGACTGCTAATAATTTTAAAATTGATGTAAGAATTTTTAAATATTAGAATTACAAGCCCCTCTGCGCCAGTAAATACCTTGCGCTTCCTTGTTCCTTTTACCTGATTCACTACGGGGAGGACAGTACTTTGGGAAGTTAGGGAAGCCTGGGCTCGATTTCCACTCCTGCCCGCCCCGGTCCGACGAGGTAGCCAATACCTTTGTGCGGAGGGCGGGTCAGGGAGAGCCAGGCACTTCCTGTTGGTCAGGAGCGGTTAGCGCTCTAGTACTTGCTTTTTCTGGGCAATTTAGGCTGAGCCCTGTCACCTGCGAGCTGCGGTAGGGTGACTGTGGCAGAGTCGTCTCGAGCCGCTTGCTCGCAAGAGGTGCCTGAATCGCGCTTCGAGCTGTGGTAAACGCTGTGCTCAGACTACACAAAGCTACTTTTAATCATTGCTGAATGCTGATAGTTTTAAAATTGATGTAAGCATTTTAAAATATTAGAATTACAAGCCCCTCTGCGCCAGTAAATACCTTGTGCGTCCCTGTTCCTTTTACCTGATTCACTAGGGGGAGGACAGTACCTGTGGGAAGTTAGAGAAGCCTGGGCTCAATTTCCACTCCTGCCCGCCCCGGTCCGACGAGGTAGCCAGTACCTTTGTGCGGAGGGCGGGTCAGGGAGAGCCAGGCACTTCCTGTTGGTCGCTGGAGCGGTTAGCGCTCTAGTGCTTGCTTTTTTTGGGCTATTTAGGCTGAGCCCTGTCATCTGCGAGCTGCAGTAGGGTGACTGTGGCAGAGTCGTCCCGAGCCGCTTGCTCACCAGAGGTGCCTGAATCGCGCTTTGCGCTGTGGTAAACGCTGTGCTCAGACTACACAAAGCTACTTTTAATCATTGCTGACTGCTAATAATTTTAAAATTGATGTAAGAATGTTAAAATATTAGAATTACAAGCCCCTCTGCGCCAGTAAATACCTTGTGCTTCCTTGTTCCTTTTACCTGATTCACTAGGGGGAGGACAGTACCTTGGGAAGTTGGGGAAGCCTGGGCTCGATTTCCACTCCTGCCCGCCCCCGTCCGACGAGGTAGCCAGTACCTTTGTGCGGAGGGCGGGTCAGGGAGAGCCAGGCACTTCCTGTTGGTCGCTGGAGCGGTTAGCGCTCTAGTGCTTGCTTTTTCTGGGCTATTTAGGCTGAGCCCTGACATCTGCGAGCTGCGGTAGGGTGACTGTGGCAGAGTCGTCCTGAGCCGCTTGCTCGCCAGAGGTGCCTGAATCGCGCTTCGCGCTGTGGTAAACGCTGTGACTACACAAAGCTACTTTTAATCATTGCTGAATGCTGATAATTTTAAAAATGAAGTAAGAATTTTAAAATATTAGAATTAAAAACCCCCTCTGCGCCAGTAAATACCTCGCGCTTCCCTGTTCCTTTTACCTGATTCACTAGGGGGAGGACAGTACTTTGGGAAGTTTGGGAAGCCTGGGCTCGATTTCCACTCCTGCACGCCCGGTCCGACGAGGTAGCCAATACCTTTGTACGGAGGGCTGGTCAGGGAGAGCCAGGCACTTCCTGTTGGTCGCTGGAGCGGTTAGCGCTCTAGTGCTTGCTTTTTCTGGGCTATTTAGGCTGAGCCCTGACATCTGCGAGCTGCGGTAGGGTGACTGTGGCAGAGTCGTCTCGAGCCGCTTGCTCGCCAGAGGTGCCTGAATCGCGCTTCGCGCTGTGGTAAACGCTGTGCTCATACTACACAAAGCTACTTTTAATCATTGCTGACCGCTGTTAAATTTAAAATTAATGTAAGAATTTTAAAATATTAGAATTACAAGCCCCTCTGCCTCTGTAAATACCTCGTGCTTCCTTGTTCCTTTTACCTGATTCACTAGGGGAGGACAGTACCTTGGCAAGTTTGGGAAGCCTGGGCTCGATTTCCACTCCTGCCCGCCCGGTCCGACGAAGTAGCCAGTACCTTTGTGCGGAGGGCGGGTCAGGGAGAGCCAGGCACTTCCTGTTGGTCGCTGGAGCGGTTAGCGCTCTAGTGTTTGCTTTTTTTGGGCTATTTAGGCTGAGCCCTGTCATCTGCGAGCTGCAGTAGGGTGACTGTGGCAGAGTCGTCCCGAGCCGCTTGCTCACCAGAGGTGCCTGAATCGCGCTTCGCGCTGTGGTAAACGCTGTGCTCAGACTACACAAAGCTACTTTTAATCATTGCTGACTGCTAATAATTTTAAAATTGATGTAAGAATTTTAAAATATTAGAATTACAAGCCCCTCTGCGCCAGTAAATACCTTGTACTTCCTTGTTCCTTTTACCTGATTCACTAGGGGGAGGACAGTACCTTGGGAAGTTGGGGAAGCCTGGGCTCGATTTCCACTCCTGCCCGCCCCCGTCCGACGAGGTAGCCAGTACCTTTGTGCAGAGGGCGGGTCCGGGAGAGCCAGGCACTCCCTATTGGTCGCTGGAGCGGTTAGCGCTCTAGTGCTTGCTTTCCTGGGCTATTTAGGCTGAGCCCTATCATCTGCGAGCTGCGGTAGGGTGACTGTGGCAGAGTCGTTTCGAGCCGCTTGCTCGCCAGAGGTGCCTGAATCGCGCTTCGCGCTGTGGTAAACTCTATGCTCAGACTACAAAAAGCTACTTTTAATCATTGCTGACTGCTAATAATTTTAAAATTGATGTAAGAATTTTAAAATATTAGAATTACAAGCCCCTCTGCGCCAGTAAATACCTTGCGCTTCCTTGTTCCTTTTACCTAATTCACTAGGGGGAGAACAGTACCTTGGGAAGTTGGGGAAGCCTGGGCTCGATTTCCACTCCTGCCCTCCCCGGTCCGACGAGGTTACCAGTACCTTTCTGCGGAGGGCGGGTCAGGGATAGACAGGCACTTCTTGTTGGTCAGGAGCGGTTAGCGCTCTAGTGCTTGCTTTTTCTGGGCAATTTAGGCTGAGCCCTGTCATCTGCGAGCTGCGGTAGGGTGACTGTGGTAGAGTCGTCTCGAGCCGCCTGCTCGCCAGAGGTGCCTGAATCGCGCTTCGCGGTGTGTTAAACTCTATGCTCAGACTACAAAAAGCTACTTTTAATCATTGCTGACTGCTAATAATTTTAAAATTGATGTAAGAATTTTTAAATATTAGAATTACAAGCCCCTCTGCGCCAGTAAATACCTTGTACTTCCTTGTTCCTTTTACCTGATTCACTAGGGGGAGGACAGTACCTTGGGAAGTTGGGGAAGCCTGGGCTCGATTTCCACTCCTGCCCGCCCCCGTCCGACGAGGTAGCCAGTACCTTTGTGCAGAGGGCGGGTCCGGGAGAGCCAGGCACTCCCTATTGGTCGCTGGAGCGGTTAGCGCTCTAGTGCTTGCTTTCCTGGGCTATTTAGGCTGAGCCCTATCATCTGCGAGCTGCGGTAGGGTGACTGTGACAGAGTCGTTTCGAGCCGCTTGCTCGCCAGAGGTGCCTGAATCGCGCTTCGCGGTGTGTTAAACTCTATGCTCAGACTACAAAAAGCTACTTTTAATCATTGCTGACTGCTAATAATTTTAAAATTGATGTAAGAATTTTTAAATATTAGAATTACAAGCCCCTCTGCGCCAGTAAATACCTTGCGCTTCCTTGTTCCTTTTACCTGATTCACTACGGGGAGGACAGTACTTTGGGAAGTTAGGGAAGCCTGGGCTCGATTTCCACTCCTGCCCGCCCCGGTCCGACGAGGTAGCCAATACCTTTGTGCGGAGGGCGGGTCAGGGAGAGCCAGGCACTTCCTTTTGGTCGCTGGAGCGGTTAGCGCTCTAGTGCTTGCTTTTTCTGGGCTATTTAGGCTGAGCCCTGACATCTGCGAGCTGCGGTAGGGTGACTCTGGCAGAGTCGTCCCGAGCCGCTTGCTCGCCAGAGGTGCCTGAAACGCGTTTCGCGCTGTGGTAAACGCTGTGCTCATACTACACAAAGCTACTTTTAATCATTGCTGACCGCTGTTAAATTTAAAATTAATGTAAGAATTTTAAAATATTAGAATTACAAGCCCCTCTGCCTCTGTAAATACCTCGCGCTTCCTTGTTCCTTTTACCTGATTCACTAGGGGGAGGACAGTACCTTGGCAAGTTTGGGAAGCCTGGGCTCGATTTCCACTCCTGCCCACCCCCGTCCGACGAGGTAGCCAGTACCTTTGTGCGGAGGGTGGGTCAGGGAGAGCCAGGCACTTCCTGTTGGTCGCTGGAGCGATTAGCGCTCTAGTGCTTGCTTTTTCTGGGCTATTTAGGCTGAGCCCTGTCATCTGCGAGCTGCAGTAGGGTGACTGAGGCAGAGTCGTCCCTAACCGCTTGCTCACCAGGGGTGCCTAAATCGCGCTTCGCGCTGTGGTAAACGCTGTGCTCAGACTACACAAAGCTACTTTTAATCATTGCTGACTGCTAATAATTTTAAAATTGATGTAAGAATTTTAAAATATTAGAATTACAAGCCCCTCTGCGCCAGTAAATACCTTGTGCTTCCTTGTTCCTTTTACCTGATTCACTAGGGGGAGGACAGTACCTTGGGAAGTTGCGGAAGCCTAGGCTCAATTTCCACTCCTGCCCACCCCCGTCCGATGAGGTAGCCAGTACCTTTGTGCGGAGGGCGGGTCAGGGAGAGCCAGGCACTTCCTGTTGGTCAGGAGCGGTTAGCGCTCTAGTACTTGCTTTTTCTGGGCAATTTAGGCTGAGCCCTGTCACCTGCGAGCTGCGGTAGGGTGACTGTGGCAGAGTCGTCTCGAGCCGCTTGCTCGCAAGAGGTGCCTGAATCGCGCTTCGAGCTGTGGTAAACGCTGTGCTCAGACTACACAAAGCTACTTTTAATCATTGCTGAATGCTGATAGTTTTAAAATTGATGTAAGCATTTTAAAATATTAGAATTACAAGCCCCTCTGCGCCAGTAAATACCTTGTGCGTCCCTGTTCCTTTTACCTGATTCACTAGGGGGAGGACAGTACCTGTGGGAAGTTAGAGAAGCCTGGGCTCGATTTCCACTCCTGCCCGCCCCGGTCCGACGAGGTAGCCAGTACCTTTGTGCGGAGGGCGGGTCAGGGAGAGCCAGGCACTTCCTGTTGGTCGCTGGAGCGGTTAGCGCTCTAGTGCTTGCTTTTTTTGGGCTATTTAGGCTGAGCCCTGTCATCTGCGAGCTGCAGTAGGGTGACTGTGGCAGAGTCGTCCCGAGCCGCTTGCTCACCAGAGGTGCCTGAATCGCGCTTTGCGCTGTGGTAAACGCTGTGCTCAGACTACACAAAGCTACTTTTAATCATTGCTGACTGCTAATAATTTTAAAATTGATGTAAGAATGTTAAAATATTAGAATTACAAGCCCCTCTGCGCCAGTAAATACCTTGTGCTTCCTTGTTCCTTTTACCTGATTCACTAGGGGGAGGACAGTACCTTGGGAAGTTGGGGAAGCCTGGGCTCGATTTCCACTCCTGCCCGCCCCCGTCCGACGAGGTAGCCAGTACCTTTGTGCGGAGGGCGGGTCAGGGAGAGCCAGGCACTTCCTGTTGGTCGCTGGAGCGGTTAGCGCTCTAGTGCTTGCTTTTTCTGGGCTATTTAGGCTGAGCCCTGACATCTGCGAGCTGCGGTAGGGTGACTGTGGCAGAGTCGTCCTGAGCCGCTTGCTCGCCAGAGGTGCCTGAATCGCGCTTCGCGCTGTGGTAAACGCTGTGACTACACAAAGCTACTTTTAATCATTGCTGAATGCTGATAATTTTAAAAATGAAGTAAGAATTTTAAAATATTAGAATTAAAAACCCCCTCTGCGCCAGTAAATACCTCGCGCTTCCCTGTTCCTTTTACCTGATTCACTAGGGGGAGGACAGTACTTTGGGAAGTTTGGGAAGCCTGGGCTCGATTTCCACTCCTGCACGCCCGGTCCGACGAGGTAGCCAATACCTTTGTACGGAGGGCTGGTCAGGGAGAGCCAGGCACTTCCTGTTGGTCGCTGGAGCGGTTAGCGCTCTAGTGCTTGCTTTTTCTGGGCTATTTAGGCTGAGCCCTGACATCTGCGAGCTGCGGTAGGGTGACTGTGGCAGAGTCGTCTCGAGCCGCTTGCTCGCCAGAGGTGCCTGAATCGCGCTTCGCGCTGTGGTAAACGCTGTGCTCATACTACACAAAGCTACTTTTAATCATTGCTGACCGCTGTTAAATTTAAAATTAATGTAAGAATTTTAAAATATTAGAATTACAAGCCCCTCTGCCTCTGTAAATACCTCGCGCTTCCTTGTTCCTTTTACCTGATTCACTAGGGGGAGAACAGTACCTTGGCAAGTTTGGGAAGCCTGGGCTCGATTTCCACTCCTGCCCGCCCTGTCTGACGAGGTAGCCAGTACCTTTGTGAGGAGGGTGGGTCAGGGAGAGCCAGGCACTTCCTGTTGGTCGCTTGAGCGGTTAGCGCTCTAGTGCTTGCTTTTTTTGGGCTATTTAGGCTGAGCCCTGTCATCTGCGAGGTGCAGTAGGGTGACTGAGGCATAGTCGTCCCGAGCCGCTTGCTCACCAGAGGTGCCTGAATCGCGCTTCGTGCTGTAGTAAACGCTGTGCTCAGACTACACAAAGCTACTTTTAATGATTGCTGACTGCTAATAATTTTAAAATTGATATAAGAATTTTAAAATATTAGAATTACAAGCCCCTCGGCGCCAGTAAATACCTTGTGCTTCCTTGTTCCTTTTACCTGATTCACTAGGGGGAGGACAGTACCTTGGGAAGTTGGGGAAGCCTGGGCTCGATTTCCACTCCTGCCCGCCCCCGTCCCATGAGGTAGCCAGTACCTTTGTGCAGAGGGCGGGTCAGGGAGAACCAGGCACTTCCTGTTCGTCAGGAGCGGTTAGCGCTCTAGTGCTTGCTTTTTCTGGGCAATTTAGGCTGAGCCCTGTCATCTGCGAGCAGCGGTAGGGTGACTGTGGCAGAGTCGTCTCGAGCCGCTTGCTCGCCAGAGGTGCCTGAATCGCGCTTCGCGCTGTGGTAAACGCTGTGCTCAGACTACACAAAGCTACTTTTAATTATTGCTGAATGCTGATAATTTTAAAAATGAAGTAAGAATTTTAAAATATTAGAATTACAAGCCCCTCTGCGCCAGTAAATACCTTGCGCTTCCCTGTTCCTTTTTCCTGATTCACTAGGGGGAGGACAGTACTTTGATAAGTTAGGGTAGCCTGGGCTCGATTTCCACTCCTGCCCGCCCCGGTCCGACAATGTAGCCAATACCTTTGTGCGGAGGGCGGGTAAGGGAGAGCCAGGCACTTCCTGTTGGTCGCTGGAGCGGTTAGCGCTCTAGTGCTTGCTTTTTGTGGGCTATTTAGGCTGAGCCCTGACATCTGCGAGCTGCGGTAGGGTGACTGTGTCAGAGTCGTCCCGAGCCGCTTGCTCACCAGAGGTGCCTGAATCGCGCTTCGCGCTGTGGTAAACGCTGTTCTCATACTACACAAAGCTACTTTTAATCATTGCTGACCGCTGTTAAATTTAAAATTAATGTAAGAATTTTAAAATATTAGAATTACAAGCCCCTCTGCCTCTGTAAATACCTCGCGCTTCCTTGTTCCTTTTACCTGATTCACTAGGGGGAGGACAGTACCTTGGCAAGTTTGGGAAGCCTGGGCTCGATTTCCACTCCTGCCCGCCCGGTCCGACGAGGTAGCCAGTACCTTTGTGCGGAGGGTGGGTCAGGGAGAGCCAGGCACTTCCTGTTGGTCGCTTGAGCGGTTAGCGCTCTAGTGCTTGCTTTTTTAGGGCTATTTAGGCTGAGCCCTGTCATCTGCGAGCTGCAGTAGAGTGACTGAGGCAGAGTCGTCCCGAGCCGCTTGCTCACCAGAGGTGCCTGAATCGCGCTTCGCGCTGTGGTAAACGCTGTGCTCAGACTACACAAAGCTACTTTTAATCATTGCTGACTGCTAATAATTTTAAAATTGATGTAAGAATTTTAAAATATTAGAATAACAAGCCCCTCTGCGCCAGTAAATACCTTGTGCTTCATTGTTCGTTTTACCTGATTCACTAGGGGGAGGACAGTACCTTGGGAAGTTGGGGAAGCCTGGGCTCGATTTCCACTCCTGCCCGCCCCCGTCCGATGAGGTAGGCAGTACCTTTGTGCAGAGGGCGGGTCAGGGAGAGCCAGGCACTTCCTGTTGGTCGCTGGAGTGGTTAGCGCTCTAGTGCTTGCTTTTTCTGGGCTATTCAGGCTGAGCCCTGTCATCTGCGAGCTGCGGTAGGGTGACTGTGGCAGAGTCGTCCCGAGCCGATTGCTCGCCAGAGGTGCCTGAATCGCGCTTCGCGCTGTGGTAAATGCTATGCTCAGACTACACAAAGCTACTTTTAATCATTGCTGACTGCTAATAATTTTAAAATTGATGTAAGAATTTTAAAATATTAGAATTACAAGCCCCTCTGCGCCAGTAAATACCTTGCGCTTCCTTGTTCCTTTTACCTGATTCACTAGGGGGAGAACAGTACCTTGGGAAGTTGGGGAAGCCTGGGCTCGATTTCCACTCCTGCCCTCCCCGGTCCGACGAGGTTGCCAGTACCTTTGTGCGGAGGGCGGGTCAGGGAGAGCCAGGCACTTCCTGTTGGTCAGGAGCGGTTAGCGCTCTAGTACTTGCTTTTTCTGGGCAATTTAGGCTGAGCCCTGTCATCTGCGAGCTGCGGTAGGGTGACTGTGGCAGAGTCGTCTCGAGCCGCTTGCTCGCAAGAGGTGCCTGAATCGCGCTTCGCGCTGTGGTAAACGCTGTGCTCAGACTACACAAAGCTACTTTTAATCATTGCTGAATGCTGATAATTTTAAAATTGATGTAAGAATTTTAAAATATTAGAATTACAAGCCCCTCTGCGCCAGTAAATACCTTGTGCGTCCCTGTTCCTTTTACCTGATTCACTAGGGGGAGGACAGTACCTTTGGGAAGTTAGGGAAGCCTGGGCTCGATTTCCACTCCTGCCCGCCCCGGTCCGACGAGGTAGCCAATACCTTTGTGCGGAGGGTGGGTCAGGGAGAGCCAGGCACTTCCTGTTGGTCGCTGGAGCGGTTAGCACTCTAGTGCTTGCTTTTTTTGGGCTATTTAGGCTGAGCCCTGTCATCTGCGATCTGCATTAGGGTGACTGTGGCAGAGTCGTCCAGAGCCGCTTGCTCACCAGAGGTGCCTGAATCGCGCTTCGTGCTGCGGTAAACGCTGTGCTCAGAATACACAAAGCTACTTTTAATCATTGCTGACTGCTAATAATTTTAAAATTGATGTAAGAATGTCAAAATATTAGAATTACAAGCCCCTCTGCGCCAGTAAATACCTTGTGCTTCCTTGTTCCTTTTACCTGATTCACTAGGGGGAGGACAGTACCTTGGGAAGTTGGGGAAGCCTGGGCTCGATTTCCACTCCTGCCCGCCCCCGTCCAACGAGGTAGCCAGTACCTTTGTGCGGAGGGCGGGTCAGGGAGAGCCAGGCATTTCCTGTTGGTCGCTGGAGCGGTTAGTGTTCTAGTGCTTGCTTTTTCTGGGCTATTTAGGCTGAGCCCTTCAATCTGCGAGCTGCGGTAGGGTGACTTTGGCAGAGTCGTCCTGAGCCGCTTGCTCGCCAGAGGTGCCTGAATCGCGCTTCGTGCTGTGGTAAACGCTGTGCTCAGACTACACAAAGCTACTTTTAATCATTGCTGACTATCATTATTTTAAAATTGATGTAAGAATGTTAAAATATTAGAATTACAAGCCCCTCTGCGCCAGTAAATACCTTGTGCTTCCTTGTTCCTTTTACCTGATTCACTAGAGGGAGGACAGTACCTTGGGAAGTTGGGGAAGCCTGGGCTCGATTTCCACTCCTGCCCGCCCCCGTCCGACGAGGTAGCCAGTACCTTTGTGCGGAGGGCGGGTCAGGGAGAGCCAGGCACTTCCTGTTGGTCGCTGGAGCGGTTAGTGCTCTAGTGCTTGCTTTTTCTGGGCTATTTAGGCTGAGCCCTGACATCTGCGAGCTGCGGTAGGGTGACTGTGGCAGAGTCGTCCTGAGCCGCTTGCTCGCCAGAGGTGCCTGAATCGCGCTTCGCGCTGTGGTAAACGCTGTGCTCATACTACACAAAGCTACTTTTAATCATTGCTGACCCCTGTTAAATTTAAAATTAATGTAAGAATTTTAAAATATTAGAATTACAAGCCCCTCTGCCTCTGTAAATACCTCGTGCTTCCTTGTTCCTTTTACCTGATTCACTAGGGGAGGACAGTACCGTGGCAAGTTTGGGAAGCCTGGGCTCGATTTCCACTCCTGCCCGCCCGGTCCGACGAAGTAGCCAGTACCTTTGTGCGGAGGGCGGGTCAGGGAGAGCCAGGCACTTCCTGTTGGTCGCTGGAGCGGTTAGCGCTCTAGTGTTTGCTTTTTTTGGGCTATTTAGGCTGAGCCCTGTCATCTGCGAGCTGCAGTAGGGTGACTGTGGCAGAGTCGTCCCGAGCCGCTTGCTCACCAGAGGTGCCTGAATCGCACTTCGCGCTGTGGTAAACGCTGTGCTCAGACTACACAAAGCTACTTTTAATCATTGCTGACTGCTAATAATTTTAAAATTGATGTAAGAATTTTAAAATATTAGAATTACAAGCCCCTCTGCGCCAGTAAATACCTTGTACTTCCTTGTTCCTTTTACCTGATTCACTAGGGGGAGGACAGTACCTTGGGAAGTTGGGGAAGCCTGGGCTCGATTTCCACTCCTGCCCGCCCCCGTCCGACGAGGTAGCCAGTACCTTTGTGCAGAGGGCGGGTCCGGGAGAGCCAGGCACTCCCTATTGGTCGCTGGAGCGGTTAGCGCTCTAGTGCTTGCTTTCCTGGGCTATTTAGGCTGAGCCCTATCATCTGCGAGCTGCGGTAGGGTGACTGTGGCAGAGTCGTTTCGAGCCGCTTGCTCGCCAGAGGTGCCTGAATCGCGCTTCGCGCTGTGGTAAACTCTATGCTCAGACTACAAAAAGCTACTTTTAATCATTGCTGACTGCTAATAATTTTAAAATTGATGTAAGAATTTTAAAATATTAGAATTACAAGCCCCTCTGCGCCAGTAAATACCTTGCGCTTCCTTGTTCCTTTTACCTAATTCACTAGGGGGAGAACAGTACCTTGGGAAGTTGGGGAAGCCTGGGCTCGATTTCCACTCCTGCCCTCCCCGGTCCGACGAGGTTACCAGTACCTTTCTGCGGAGGGCGGGTCAGGGATAGACAGGCACTTCTTGTTGGTCAGGAGCGGTTAGCGCTCTAGTGCTTGCTTTTTCTGGGCAATTTAGGCTGAGCCCTGTCATCTGCGAGCTGCGGTAGGGTGACTGTGGCAGAGTCGTCTCGAGCCGCCTGCTCGCCAGAGGTGCCTGAATCGCGCTTCGCGGTGTGTTAAACTCTATGCTCAGACTACAAAAAGCTACTTTTAATCATTGCTGACTGCTAATAATTTTAAAATTGATGTAAGAATTTTTAAATATTAGAATTACAAGCCCCTCTGCGCCAGTAAATACCTTGCGCTTCCTTGTTCCTTTTACCTGATTCACTACGGGGAGGACAGTACTTTGGGAAGTTAGGGAAGCCTGGGCTCGATTTCCACTCCTGCCCGCCCCGGTCCGACGAGGTAGCCAATACCTTTGTGCGGAGGGCGGGTCAGGGAGAGCCAGGCACTTCCTTTTGGTCGCTGGAGCGGTTAGCGCTCTAGTGCTTGCTTTTTCTGGGCTATTTAGGCTGAGCCCTGACATCTGCGAGCTGCGGTAGGGTGACTCTGGCAGAGTCGTCCCGAGCCGCTTGCTCGCCAGAGGTGCCTGAAACGCGTTTCGCGCTGTGGTAAACGCTGTGCTCATACTACACAAAGCTACTTTTAATCATTGCTGACCGCTGTTAAATTTAAAATTAATGTAAGAATTTTAAAATATTAGAATTACAAGCCCCTCTGCCTCTGTAAATACCTCGCGCTTCCTTGTTCCTTTTACCTGATTCACTAGGGGGAGGACAGTACCTTGGCAAGTTTGGGAAGCCTGGGCTCGATTTCCACTCCTGCCCACCCCCGTCCGACGAGGTAGCCAGTACCTTTGTGCGGAGGGTGGGTCAGGGAGAGCCAGGCACTTCCTGTTGGTCGCTGGAGCGATTAGCGCTCTAGTGCTTGCTTTTTCTGGGCTATTTAGGCTGAGCCCTGTCATCTGCGAGCTGCAGTAGGGTGACTGAGGCAGAGTCGTCCCTAACCGCTTGCTCACCAGGGGTGCCTAAATCGCGCTTCGCGCTGTGGTAAACGCTGTGCTCAGACTACACAAAGCTACTTTTAATCATTGCTGACTGCTAATAATTTTAAAATTGATGTAAGAATTTTAAAATATTAGAATTACAAGCCCCTCTGCGCCAGTAAATACCTTGTGCTTCCTTGTTCCTTTTACCTGATTCACTAGGGGGAGGACAGTACCTTGGGAAGTTGGGGAAGCCTAGGCTCAATTTCCACTCCTGCCCGCCCCCGTCCGATGAGGTAGCCAGTACCTTTGTGCGGAGGGCGGGTCAGGGAGAGCCAGGCACTTCCTGTTGGTCAGGAGCGGTTAGCGCTCTAGTACTTGCTTTTTCTGGGCAATTTAGGCTGAGCCCTGTCACCTGCGAGCTGCGGTAGGGTGACTGTGGCAGAGTCGTCTTGAGCCGCTTGCTCGCAAGAGGTGCCTGAATCGCGCTTCGAGCTGTGGTAAACGCTGTGCTCAGACTACACAAAGCTACTTTTAATCATTGCTGAATGCTGATAATTTTAAAATTGGTGTAAGCATTTTAAAATATTAGAATTACAAGCCCCTCTGCGCCAGTAAATACCTCGTGCGTCCCTGTTCCTTTTACCTGATTCACTAGGGGGAGGACAGTACCTGTGGGAAGTTAGAGAAGCCTGGGCTCGATTTCCACTCCTGCCCGCCCCGGTCCGACGAGGTAGCCAGTACCTTTGTGCGGAGGGCGGGTCAGGGAGAGCCAGGCACTTCCTGTTGGTCGCTGGAGCGGTTAGCGCTCTAGTGCTTGCTTTTTTTGGGCTATTTAGGCTGAGCCCTGTCATCTGCGAGCTGCAGTAGGGTGACTGTGGCAGAGCCGTCCCGAGCCGCTTGCTCACCAGAGGTGCCTGAATCGCGCTTTGCGCTGTGGTAAACGCTGTGCTCAGACTACACAAAGCTACTTTTAATCATTGCTGACTGCTAATAATTTTAAAATTGATGTAAGAATGTTAAAATATTAGAATTACAAGCCCCTCTGCGCCAGTAAATACCTTGTGCTTCCTTGTTCCTTTTACCTGATTCACTAGGGGGAGGACAGTACCTTGGGAAGTTGGGGAAGCCTGGGCTCGATTTCCACTCCTGCCCGCCCCCGTCCGACGAGGTAGCCAGTACCTTTGTGCGGAGGGCGGGTCAGGGAGAGCCAGGCACTTCCTGTTGGTCGCTGGAGCGGTTAGCGCTCTAGTGCTTGCTTTTTCTGGGCTATTTAGGCTGAGCCCTGACATCTGCGAGCTGCGGTAGGGTGACTGTGGCAGAGTCGTCCTGAGCCGCTTGCTCGCCAGAGGTGCCTGAATCGCGCTTCGCGCTGTGGTAAACGCTGTGCTCATACTACACAAAGCTACTTTTAATCATTGCTGACCCCTGTGAAATTTAAAATTAATGTAAGAATATTAAAATATTAGAATTACAAGCCCCTCTGCCTCTGTAAATACCTCGTGCTTCCTTGTTCCTTTTACCTGATTCACTAGGGGAGGACAGTACCTTGGCAAGTTTGGGAAGCCTGGGCTCGATTTCCACTCCTGCCCGCCCGGTCCGACGAGGTAGCCAGTACCTTTGTGCGGAGGGCGTGTCAGGGAGAGCCAGGCACTTCCTGTTGGTCGCTGGAGCGGTTAGCGCTCTAGTGTTTGCTTTTTTTGGGCTATTTAGGCTGAGCGCTGTCATCTGCGAGCTGCAGTAGGGTGACTGTGGCAGAGTCGTCCCGAGCCGCTTGCTCACCAGAGGTGCCTGAATCGCGCTTCGCGCTGTGGTAAACGCTGTACTCAGACTACACAAAGCTACTTTTAATCATTGCTGACTACTAATAATTTTAAAATTGATGTAAGAATTTTAAAATATTAGAATGACAAGCCCCTCTGCGCCAGTAAATACCTTGCGCTTCCTTGTTCCTTTTACCTGATTCACTAGGGGGAGAACAGTACCTTGGGAAGTTGGGGAAGCCTGGGCTCGATTTCCACTCCTGCCCTCCCCTGTCCGACGAGGTTGCCAGTACCTTTGTGCGGAGGGCGGGTCAGGGATAGACAGGCACTTCTTGTTGGTCAGGAGCGGTTAGCGCTCTAGTGCTTGCTTTTTCTGGGCAATTTAGGCTGAGCCCTGTCATCTGCGAGCTGCGGTAGGGTGACTGTGGCAGAGTCGTCTCGAGCCGCTTGCTCGCCAGAGGTGCCTGAATCGCGCTTCACGCTGTGGTAAACTCTATGCTCAGACTACAAAAAGCTACTTTTAATCATTGCTGACTGCTAATAATTTTAAAATTGATGTAAGAATTTTAAAATATTAGAATTACAAGCCCCTCTGCGCCAGTAAATACCTTGCGCTTCCTTGTTCCTTTTACCTGATTCACTACGGGGAGGACAGTACTTTGGGAAGTTAGGGAAGCCTGGGCTCGATTTCCACTCCTGCCCGCCCCGGTCCGACGAGGTAGCCAATACCTTTGTGCGGAGGGCGGGTCAGGGAGAGCCAGGCACTTCCTGTTGGTCGCTGGAGCGGTTAGCGCTCTAGTGCTTGCTTTTTCTGGGCTATTTAGGCTGAGCCCTGACATCTGCGAGCTGCGGTAGGGTGACTCTGGCAGAGTCGTCCCGAGCCGCTTGCTCGCCAGAGGTGCCTGAAACGCGCTTCGCGCTGTGGTAAACGCTGTGCTCATACTACACAAAGCTACTTTTAATCATTGCTGACCGCTGTTAAATTTAAAATTAATGTAAGAATTTTAAAATATTAGAATTACAAGCCCCTCTGCCTCTGTAAATACCTCGCGCTTCCTTGTTCCTTTTACCTGATTCACTAGGGGGAGGACAGTACCTTGGCAAGTTTGGGAAGCCTGGGCTCGATTTCCACTCCTGCCCGCCCCAGTCCGACGAGGTAGCCAGTACCTTTGTGCGGAGGGTGGGTCAGGGAGAGCCAGGCACTTCCTGTTGGTCGCTGGAGCGGTTAGCGCTCTAGTGCTTGCTTTTTTTGGGCTATTTAGGCCGAGCCCTGTCATCTGCGAGCTGCAGTAGGGTGACTGAGGCAGAGTCGTCCCTAACCGCTTGCTCACCAGAGGTGCCTAAATCGCGCTTCGCGCTGTGGTAAACCCTGTGCTCAGACTACACAAAGCTACTATTAATCATTGCTGAATGCTGATAATTTTAAAATTGATGTAAGAATTTTAAAATATTAGAATTACAAGCCCCTCTGCGCCAGTAAATACCTTGCGCTTCCTTGTTCCTTTTACCTGATTCACTAGGGGGAGGACAGTACCTTGGGAAGTTAGGGAAGCCTGTGCTTGATTTCCACTCCTGCCCGCCCGGTCCGACAAGGTAGCCAGTACCTTTGTGCGGAGGGCAGGTCAGGGAGAGCCAGGCACTTCCTGTTGGTCGCTGGAGCGGTTAGCGCTCTAGTGCCTTCTTTTTTTGGGCTATTTAGGCTGAGCCCTGTCATCTGCGAGCTGCAGTAGGGTGACTGTGGCAGAGTCGTCCCGAGCCGCTTGCTCACCAGAGGTGCCTGAATCGCGCTTCGTGCTGTGGTAAACGCTTTGCTCAGACTACACAAAGCTACTTTTAATCATTGCTGACTGCTAATAATTTTAAAATTGATGTAAGAATGTTAAAATATTAGAATTACAAGCCCCTCTGCGCCAGTAAATACCTTGTGCTTCCTTGTTCCTTTGACCTGATTCACTAGGGGGAGGACAGTACCTTGGGAAGTTGGGGAAGCCTGGGCTCGATTTCCACTCCTGCCCGCCCCCGTCCGACGAGGTAGCCAGTACCTTTGTGCGGAGGGCGGGTCAGGGAGAGCCAGGCACTTCCTGTTGGTCGCTGGAGCTGTTAGCGCTCTAGTGCTTGCTTTTTCTGGGCTATTTAGGCTGAGCCCTGCCATCTGCGAGCTGCGGTAGGGTTTCTGTGGCAGAGTCGTCCCGAGCCGCTTGCTCGCCAGAGGTGCCTGAATCGCGCTTCGCGCTGTGGTAAACGCTATGCTCAGACTACACAAAGCTACTTTTAATCATTGCTGACTGCTAATAATTTTAAAATTGATGTAAGACTTTTAAATTATTAGAATTACAAGCCCCTCTGCGCCAGTAAATACCTTGCGCTTCCTTGTTCCTTTTACCTGATTCACTAGGGGGAGAACAGTACCTTGGGAAGTTGGGGAAGCCTCGGCTTGATTTCCACTGCTGCCCGCCCCCATCCGACGAGGTAGCCAGTACCTTTGTGCGGAGGGCGGGTCAGGGAGAGCCAGGCACTTCCTGTTGGTCACTGGAGCGTTTAGAGCTCTAGTGCTTGCTTTTTCCGGGCTATTTAGCCCTCGCCCCCTCCTGAGCGCGCAGCGGTCGCGTGCAGGTGAGCCGAAGACACGCCGAAGAGCAGCCAAAGAGTAGCCCGTCTGCGCCCGTCCACCACCAGATGGGGCTAGGGGCTATAGATTCTGATCGATTCAATATGGATGCTATGAGAGACTGCCGCATCAGGTATTCGGCCCAGACCCTAAAAAGCTTTCAACTAAAGCCTCTAGTAGGTTGTGCACGCGGCTCCTGGTCTTGCCCAGAAGGCCCTTTCTCATGCATACACTATAGGGTCCAGACCTCTCACACCGGCACGTCAAGTGGATACATTATGGGGGAGACTCCAAAATCAAAAGGTCTGAAATGTTTTCTTCTGAACACCCGTTCCTTACCAAAGCACCATTCCGAACTTTGGGACCTGATTAACACAGTCAAACCTGATATATGTTTCTTAACTGAAACCTGGCTAAAACCGAACACCATCCCCACTATCACTCTAGGGATCCCTGCAGGATATAAAATCCTAAGGGTTGACCGCCCGATTAAAATCGAAGGGGGCATTGCCATAATCTATGAAGAAGGGCTGAAGGTATCTATAATAGAAGAAAGAAGCAGCCCCCTTATGGAAATTATGATCGTCAGGATTAGCGCAGGCTCCAAAGATCACTGGAAGGGAGCATTAGTCTATCGTCCACCGGGGTCTGATACTGGCTTTACTTTGTCCCTAACTGAGCTACTGGCTCAACATTTTAAAGCCAAGGAAAACTTTCTTCTTCTAGGAGATTTTAACTTTCACGTAGATACCCCTAATCTTCCTGAGACGGTATCTCTGCTGTCCGACCTCTCTTCACTAGGGTTGGAGTTGCAGAATAGTAGCCCCACTCATATAGGAGGTCACACCTTGGATTTAATCTTTTCTAATATCCCCAAGATACATTGTCGCCCCACCTCCTGAATAGGTTGGTCTGACCATCTTATGATTGAATTCTCCCTTCTTGGCCTGGAAAAACCTGCTAAACGCCCCCCCACCCCTCCCTGTGGCGCAGACAATGGCATAAGGTAACCTTGAATGAACTTCAGGAAGTATGGAGAGAACCCCCAATTTTAGATATAGACAGTGCAGAGTCCGCCCTATCCAAGTTCAACACAGCCCTTTTGGCGGCGGTTGATCTACTGGCTCTTATGAAACTTCTTAACACCATCGCTGCTTGAGAAATCCCCCTCCTGTGCTGAAGGTCAATGGAAACGGGTGCGGTCATGACGAGCTCAGCTCGTCGTGAGTGCAGCTCAACTGTGCCTCATGACGAGCTGAGCTCGTCATGAGCATGGAAGGGGTTAAACAGTACTCCACATCCAAACAGGAAGTTTGGTACACAGAACAACTTAGACTGGAAAAACAGGGATGCAGAAAACTGGAAAAAACCTGGAGGAAAGTAGGAAAGAATATCACAAAGCCTTGTCCTCTTATCATAAAAACATCAGTTTGGCCAGGAAAAACTGCCTCGCTTCACAGATGACTGAAGCAGGCAATTCTTCTAAGGAATTATATAAGATCCTACAGACCTTTGTGAAACCCACTGCCTGTGAAAGCCTGGATGACTTTTCCCAGTCTCTTTGTAATGACATCTCCCTATTTTTCAAAAATAAAATAGAAGCTATTTACGAAAAAATAACCAAAGCCACTAATCTAAAGGGTAACACTGCTAACCCTCCCCAAACCCTC
Organism: Lissotriton vulgaris; assembly: GCF_964263255.1. Taxonomy (NCBI): domain Eukaryota; kingdom Metazoa; phylum Chordata; class Amphibia; order Caudata; family Salamandridae; genus Lissotriton; species Lissotriton vulgaris. The sequence goes on from NC_141695.1 coordinate 964,661,943, forward strand.
CTACCGGGAATAATGGTACATTAACTGCCTTTCCAGAGGCTAGCCAGGGAGACATAAACTCCCTAATGAACCACATCAAAACAGTTTCCCCTCTGGACTTTCTTCCGGACAAATTGGCTGCCTCTCTAAGCAGCCTACTTTGCCCTATGGTGCAAACAATCGTGAACCTCTCTCTTAAGGAGAGCCAGGTACCCCAAGAATGGAAAAGAGCGATAGTAAATCCAATTTGTAAAAACTTGGCCATGCCATGGACAGACTTATCCAACCTCCACCCCATGTCTCTTCTGCCGTATTTGAGTAAACTGACCGAGAAACATGTGAACACCCACTTGTCTAAATTCATCGAGGCATCGGGAGGTCTTGACCACACCCAATCTGGGTTTAGACCCAACTACAGCACCGAATCAGCGCTCCTCTCTGTGTCAGATAACATCAGGATGGCACAGGACAGAGGGAGCTCTATGATTCTGGTGCTGATGGACCTGTCTGCAGCCTTCGATACGGTGTCACATGATATTCTACGGGATCGTCTGCAGAATGTGGGAATAGGAGGTTTGGCGCTGTCCTGGCTTGAGAGCTTTCTCTCCGGCCGCTCACAAAGCGTCAGTTTAGGCTCCTATCGCTCGACATCGAGGGAGCTCACCAAAGGGGTTCCACAGGGCTCATGTCTAAGCCCAACATTATTTAATGTGTATGTGGCCCCCCCTTGCCGACATTGTGAGAACATATGGATTTACGCCAGTGCTGTACGCTGACGACACTCAGCTCTTGTTTCCATTCCACACCCTCACCCCAGCAAATAAACACTCCTTTGCTAAGGGTATGAGAACCATATCCAACTGGATGGCCTCAAATTCCCTACAATGCAATGTGGGCAAGACTGAGGTCATGCTCTTTGGGGAGGCCCCCCTCCTGTGGTCACCGGACTGGTGGCCTTTGGATTTGGGACCCGTTCCCATCCCCAAGCAAACAGTAAAGAACTTGGGCGTACGAATGGACCAGGGACTGCTACTGAAGGAGCATACGAACCAGGTGACTGGCTCTTGCTTTGGGAGAATCGGACTTCTGAAGCGTGTGTTTCCATTCCTGCCAGATGTCCATAGAAAAACTCTTGTCCAGGCCCTTGTAGTCAGTAGGTTGGATTATTGTAACGGCCTACTGATATCTACTAATGAAGACGTGCTTAGCAGATTACAAGTGGCTCAGAATACCGCAGCAAGACTGGTCCTAAATGTCCCGCCTAGAACACCCTCCCGTCCGCTCCTGGAAAAACTTCACTGGCTGCCTATCCGTCAGCGGGCGGGATTCAAGATTTGTTGTACTATACACAAATGCCTTTATGGCTCAGGGCCACAATATCTGACTGAAAAATTTAAGTTTTACAAACCTGTGTGCTCGCTGCGCTCTAGCAACCAATCTTTGTTAAAAATTCCATCTATCAAAAGAGCAAGGCAAGGTGGCCAAGCACTTTCATACTTAGGCCCCACCCTATGGAACAAACTTCCCCTCAATTTGAGACAAAACCCGAATCATTCAATCTTCAGGAAGACATTAAAAACACATATGTTTCTGACAGGATAAACCTTTCTCACATCTCTTTAAGCTCTGTTCTAGACACATATAGCGAACCCAGCGCAGAGATACCCCTACAGGGGTCGAGTCTTGCGCTATATAAGAATATAAATAAATAAATAAATAAATAAATACATAAATCTGAGAAGCAAACTACATCCATGCATTTAGAATGTCCTAATAGGCTTAGCTAACATGGGAGACAGGAAAGGCAGTATAGGAGTTGCAGTGACATGAGGGGCACCAGATAAGCATGGTATGATAGAGAGCGATGGACCTCTAAAAGGGGAGAGGGTGTTAGGCTGTGTAGATAGTCTACAGCTCCCAAGGCTTTTTGTCAAGGGGCAGTGAGAGCATTGGCCCAGGGCTGGAATATGATCTGTGAAGGAGGCAGGGGATGTGGAGTACCTGGCTGCCAGCTTGTGCAGCGAGAAGTGGGATAGATCAGTAGGATGAACATTGCAGGTCAGAATTGAAACTAACTATGTAAACTATGTAGTACATATATATGAATATATATTTTTCCTTGCAAACACAAGGAGATGATTGACTGAGAGCTAAAACTTTTCAACCGCTCACCCCCAGTCACAGATCTGGGATGAATCCATCATCATTCTTTAACTCACTTTGCCACCCCAGTTCAAACACAGCTATATGCAAATCAGTCTTGCCCCTATGCCTCAAGGGAACAGTCCAGCCCGAACTGCCAAGCCATGACTTCGCTGGACCTGAAAGACCATCCTGGAACCGGTTTTAGGCTAACAGCCTCTTCAGCCAGGCTAGCTTGAATCCAGTGGCAAAGTGAGCAAGGGACCCACGCCTGGGCATACCCTGTCAACTTAGGGCAAACAAAGCAAACACAATGAGATGATGGATGGAGTGCTGAAACTTTTCAAACATTCACCCCCAGTCACAGATCTGGGTTGAATCCATTGTCATTCTTTAGCTCACTTTGCCACCCCAATTCAGAGACAGCTATATGCAAATCAGTCTTGACCCTGTACTTCATGGGAACAGTCCAGCCCGAACTGCCAAGCCATGTCTTACCTGGACCGGAAATAAGCATCCTGGGACCGGTTTTGGGCTGACAGCCCTCAAAAGCCAGCCTAGCTTGAATCCAGTGGCAAAGTGAGCAAGTGACCCACGTCTGGGCATACCCTGCCAACTTAGGGCGAACAAAGCAAACACAAGGAGATGATGGACGGAATGCTGAAACTTTTCAAACACTCACACCCAGTCACAGATATGGGTTGAATCTATCGTCATTCTTTAGCTCACTTTGCCACCCCAGTTAAGACACAGCTAAATGCAAATCAGTCTTGACCCTGTGCCTCATGGGAACAGTCCACCCCGAACTGCCAAGCCATGTCTACCCTGGACCGGAAACAAGCATCCTGGGACCAGTTTCGTGCCAACAGCCGTCTTCCCCCAGGCTAGCTTGAATCCAGTGGCAAATTGAGCAAGGGACCCACGCCTGGGCATACCCTGTAAACTTAGGGCAAACAGAAGGAGATGATGGACGGAGTGCTGAAAATGTTCAAACACTCCCCCCCAGTCACAGATCTGGGTTGAATCCATCATAATTCTTTAGCTCACTTTGCCACCCCAGTTCAGACACAGTTATATGCAAATCAGTCTTGACCCTGTACCTCATGAGGACAGTCCAGCCCGAACTGCTAAGCCATGTCTTCCCTGGACCGGAAACAGGAATCCTGGGACCGGTTTTGGGCTAACAGCCATCTTCAGCCAACCCAGCTTGAATCCAGTGGCAAAGTGAGCAAGTGACCCACGTCTGGGCATACCCTGCCAACTTTGGGCGAACAAAGCAAACACAAGTAGATGATGGACGGAGTGCTGAAACTTTTTTAAACACTCACCCCCAGTCACTGATATGGGTTGAATCCAACATCATTATTTAGCTCACTTTGCCACTGCAGTTAAGACACAGTTATATGCAAATCAGCCTTGACCCTGTGCTTCATGGGAACAGTCCAGCCAGAACTGCCAAGCCATGTCTACCCTAGACTGGTAACAAGCATCCTGGGACCAGTTTAGGCCCAACAGCTGTGGGTGCTTGTGGAGAAGACGGTGTCCAGCGTGTGGCTGGCGGCGTGGGTGGGTGCAGTGACGAGTTGTCTGAGGCCGACAGATGCAGATGATATGATAATATGTACTCGCAAACTGGGTATGGAAACCACATCGATATTTACTCGACTTCAGTCCTTCGGCACCTTGTCTGGTCTGCAGGTCAACCGTGATAAATCACACACATTCTTGGTTCAGGACTGTTGGACTTGGCCCTTATGGCAGGTTCACCCCTAATCTTTTTGCTTTTAATCTGTGATATGCGTGGATGATTTTCTGGTCTGTGCGCACTTTTTCTCTGTGTCCCAGAGTAAAGTGCGTGCATGTAGTGAGGCTGGCCTGCTCTCCCATAGGGATGCATGGGGAATGTCTGTGTCCCTAGTAATTCCTGATGCGTGGGGAGTGCATGCTCGAATTTGGTATGTGCGTGTTCGTGGGAATGAATGCTTCGCAATGATGTATGTTGCGTGAGTGTGGCATGTGTAGAAATGCCATTTCTAGTACTTGGCATATTAATGGAAAATATGTCTGCAGTGTGATTGGCTGGAGCTGGCTGGTGAGCCTGGCTCCAGGAAGGCTGCATGGGTCTGCCCGGTGGTGAGTGTGAGATCAGCATGCTTGATGGCTTGGGAGGAGTGCACTTGGTCCCTGATGGGCCTGGACTTTCCCCGGACAATGCTGGCTCCACCCCCTGTAGTGCGACTGATGGCCCTAGCCCTGCCAGTGAATAGAGAGGGTGGCTGAGGTAAACAGAGTACTTCAGAACCAGCTGCAACTGGTTTCTCCCCCACCCTGCACCATGAGACAAAGGGTTTGTCTGTATAAGAAGGGGCTGTGTCCCCATGCAATTTGTCCTGTTCTTGGTTCTGCCTAGGATCCTGCCAGAGGGGGCTGTGCTGCTGCTGGGGCCAAGAGGACCGCCACTTGGGCTGTCTCCCTGCCTGGAGACCCAGTGTGCTGGCTCTGGCCCTGCCTTGCCCCTCTGCCTGCCTCCAGACCCTGCTGGAGCTTTGCTGCGCCTGGAGGCGCCCTGACATTGATTTATAGCGCTAGGAGCGCTTTCCTTGTGCCCCAGCGCTTTGCTGATAATTCTAGCGCTAGGCGCGCTTTCTGGAGTCCCTAAGCGCTTGGGAGCGCTGTATTTTGCATTGCCGGTGCCCACCCGGCTTTGGGACCGAGATCGCCGATTTTTGGCGTAACGAGTGCCCACCTCGCTTTGTTTTTAATTTGAAGGCCGGTGCCACCCGGCATTGCCCCGTTGTGCTGATTTCATTTTCGAGCCGGTGCCCACCCGGCATTGCCCAGGAAATCACCGCCGCAGCCCGAGAGCACTGAGAGCCGTTGCCGGGCCGCCGCGCTTCCTGCAGCGACCCGGAAGTCCCGCCCCCTGACCCCCAGGGCCGCGCTGCCATTGGCGGCCCCGGCGGAAGTCAGGCGGAGGGAAAGGAGACGAGGCCAGGCGGAGCGCGAGAGGAGCAGCCGGCTCCCGTGTCCGCGAGGTTCCCGAGTGAGGAGAGGAGCCCCGCGCTGCTGCCGCCGAGGAGACGCCTCCAGCCCCCGAGACCCGGTGAGTGCCTGAAAGGAGGGAGAGGGGCCGCGGGACACATTGCCGGTGTCCGCCCCTCCCCCATAGCGCGACCTCGCGCTTGTAGCTGTTTGAGAGCCACGAGGCCCTGAGGGGCCATCCTGTTCTTTGAGCCCACGAGGCTCCCAGGGGCATTTTCATCGTTGAAGAGCACAGAAGCTCTACGGTGCCACTTTTGTTTGACGAGCCCAGCGAGGCTCCAGCCCACACAGTGATTGAGAGCCCTGAGAGAGGCTCTGGGGCAATTCCTTATATTTAGAGCGCGGAGCTCTAATTTGCACATTTTCTTCAGCGAGCCCTGAGAGGCTCTAGGGGGACACAGGCAGTCAGTTGGTTGTAGCCCGGAGGCTCCCACACTGTGTCTCCCCACCTTGCTCTTGAGCCCTCCTGGCTCCAACGTTGTGCATCTGTGTTTAACAACTGTCCAGCACTTAGTGGACAGTTGCCACGTTTAGGTTGGTGTGCTGTGCTGCCTGCACAGCTGCCCTGACACTGAGACTCAGGGCATTCCGCCCCTTTCGAGGCCAGTTGGCCTGAGGGACATTTATGAGTGTTGTGCTTTGTGCACCCCGCGCATTGTTATTTCTAGTGATGCAATTCTTGCGCATGTGTTCTAACCTGTACCTTTTCTAAAAGTGACCTGAATAGGTATTCTTATGGTTATCCCCTTTGGCTAAATGTGACCTGCAGAGAGGATGGTTTATGTTTATCCATTATGCTAGATGTGACCTGCATAGTAGATTGTTGATGGTTCATTTCATGTTTAGGTTTCCTTCCCTTTGCTAAGAGTGAACTGCTTAGGTGTTGGTATTCCTTCCTTAGGTCCCAGTTACCTGCGTGATTTACCTACAGTGAGTTAGGGTTGCGTAGGAGGTCCTTACTGTTCCAGTGATTACTGGATGTGTGTTGCATTTATAATTTTGGTGCTACTCATTCTATGTTTACGACATAAGTGTATATCTACCAGTATTATTTTCTAACAAGTGCCTACCCCTGACAGTGGTCCATGTGGCCCTGTCCTGTACATAATTCCCCTTGTAAATTCTGCCCGTGCCTCTGGCACAGTGTACAGTTCGCGTGTGTTATCTAATGTGTTTTGTTTATTATAATACAAAGGCTATTTTTTATATAACCTTGTGTGGAGTCTTTTCTTTGTGGTGGGCCTTGGGTGTTGTTGCTGGGGTGCGTGCGCAAATACTTAACTCATACCGCCTCCAAGTTTAGCCTAGACTGCTCGCGCCACGCTACCTAGAGGGCGAGTGGGGGTTGCCTTGGTGTGTGACTCCCCTGCCCTGACTTTAGGAATGGTGATCCCTGACTGACCTCGACGCGAGTCTTGGCCGGCCAGGGTCCCGTTTCTAACATTGGCGGCAAGCGGTGAGGATAAGGATTTGTGTTTGCGCTGTACCACAGTGGCGACAGGCCACACTTCAAAGCTCTGCATTTTTTAGATAACCGCATTTTGGGGATTATTGTTTTTTAGGTGAAGTTCAGTTTTGCTTCTCCTGAAAGGTGTCATTTGTATTTTGTCCAGTACCTTGTTCCCCGCCCTGCTCCCAGAGTTTGGTACCTGTGTCGCTAGTGGTCAGGTTGAGAGAATCAGGGGTGGTAGAAACTGCCTTACCAGTCCGAGGGGAGGGTTGTGTGTGAATGAGTGTGTGTTATGCTGGACAGTGGAGTGCAAGTTCTGAGAGATAGGAATCTTGCTGAATTTTGTTATTGTATTCTCCTGTTTAGCTCAGACCCCCAGGTTCCCTGTGTCAAACTTTTCCCGAGAACGTCCGCAAAAATGGAGCCAGTTTTTGATCTGTGTAGTCTGTTTAGATTCAGTAGGTTAGAGCTGGTCAGATTCTGCGAAAAGGGAGGCATAGAGGTGAGTGAGTTGGTTACTCAGTCCCAGCTGAGGGACAGCCTGATCCAGTGGCAAAAGGATCAGTGGGATCTTGAGCACAGAGAGAGAGATAGGGCCCGGGCCGCACGCCATGAGGGTGGTGAGTCTGTGGGGAGCCCTGAAGATTCTGATGATGAATGTGAGTTGGAGGGTGATGACAGTGGATGGATGTCAGCAGAGAGTGAGGACCCCATAGATAGGGAGTCCCTTGCTGGGTCCAGTGTCAGTACCAGCGCCCCGTCCCTTTCCCTGTCCCCAGAGGAGTGGTTGGATAGGAAGGAAGAGAGGGAACATCAGCTAGCGATGGAACAGCTCAGGTGGGAGCTTGCCAAGCTAGAGGCTGAGAGGGCCTTGTTCAGGGAGAAGGTAGCCCAAGAGAGTAGGTTACCCCCTGAGTGCATGTGTAATTGTCTGGATTCCCCAGGGAGGGTGGAGTCCAGTGGTGGCAGCTTTTTAAATGTTGGTGTAGACAGTCCCACACCCAGTTCCCCGAGTATGTTGCCTGTTTCCCCCGCAGAAGAGTTTGGGTTGAAGTTCAGGAGACTTAGGAAACTGCCTCATCAGTCTTGGGAAGACTTTGAAGATGAGTGTTGTGGAGCACTGTTTGATTGGGAAAAGGCTCACGTGAACGACAAGTCTGGCAGATTGTTTAGCATGGTTGTCACAGAGCACCTGCTCAGTTATTGTGTGCCAGAGTTGCGCCAGCACCTGTTGAAGTTTGGATCGTTTAGTGCCTGTGAGCTTGCAGCGGAAGCCGACCGATGGGAGAGTGCAAGAGGTTCCTTAGCACCGCTAGCGAGTAATTCCAATAATAGTGGGTCAGGTTTTCTCCAACCCAGCGTGGTGGAGGAGGGTGAGAGTAGCCCAGCTAGGTCTCAGTATAGTGATGGAGGGTGTAGGGGCTTGCTGTCTGTCTCAGTGGAGCGGAAGTGAGTGTGAGACCGAGAGTCCCCAGATGCCCGAAGCCCTGCCTCAGAGCCTGGATGGTTTCTTTAGGGAACACCAGGGTGGGGACCTATGCTTACCTGTTAGTCCACTTGAGGGAGATCTTCTAGTGTGTGGAGGACCTGGAGCATCTGTGAGCGGAGCTTCTGTAGTTTTGGAGTCTGGCAGTACTGCTCCAGTGGGGAGAGTACAGAAGTCCAGTGAGATGAGTGATTTGGGAGTGACCTGTGAGTCCTCAGAAGTCCTGGAGTGCCAGGCAGTGATTCCACCAAAGGTTCTAGACCGGAGGTTGGAGGTCCAGGTTCAGGGTTTGCCTGACCTGAAGGGTGGGAGTACTATAACCAGTATCCTAACCAGTTCTTTCTCCAGAGGTACCGCCCTGGTTGGGAGGGAGCAGGACTCTGGAAGGGGGTGCAGAGGGTGGGAAAGCCCACCTCTGACCCCGGTACCACCTGAGGGGTTAAACCCTAGGTTGGGAGAGTGCTGTTTAGAGGGTACCCCTCGCAGGAGGCGGAGGAACCCTAGGAGAAGAGGTAAGGGGAGGAGAGCCTTCCCTGAGACTCCTGGTCCACCTAAGGTTGTAGACCCTAGGCTGGAGAACCAGTGGCAGTCTAGCCCTGTCTTGCAGACAGGAAGAGTGGAGCATGGCTGTTATGTGCCAGGGGTTACTACCCCCCACTTGGTGAGTTGGCAGGAACCAGTGGCACCTGGGTGGCCTAGGGCCTGGTCCTCGCCGAGGGCAGCTGGAGAGTACCAGTGGGGTAATCCAGTGAGTCCCTACAGTAGCTTTAGAAGGAACCCTAGGGGTTCACAGTGGCGTAAAACAGGAGGGTGTCCCTGCAGTTGCGGGCCCGCGTCCGTGTTTTATCGCCCCAAGCAGGTAAGTCCATCACGGTGGTGATTGGTCTGCCCTGCGTTTTGGCTGGTAGGGGGTTGTGTTGGACTTGGCCCTTATGGCAGGTTCACCCCTAATCTTTTTGCTTTTAATCTGTGATATGCGTGGATGATTTTCTGGTCTGTGCGCACTTTTTCTCTGTGTCCCAGAGTAAAGTGCGTGCATGTAGTGAGGCTGGCCTGCTCTCCCATAGGGATGCATGGGGAATGTCTGTGTCCCTAGTAATTCCTGATGCGTGGGGAGTGCATGCTCGAATTTGGTATGTGCGTGTTCGTGGGAATGAATGCTTCGCAATGATGTATGTTGCGTGAGTGTGGCATGTGTAGAAATGCCATTTCTAGTACTTGGCATATTAATGGAAAATATGTCTGCAGTGTGATTGGCTGGAGCTGGCTGGTGAGCCTGGCTCCAGGAAGGCTGGATGGGTCTGCCCGGTGGTGAGTGTGAGATCAGCATGCTTGATGGCTTGGGAGGAGTGCACTTGGTCCCTGATGGGCCTGGACTTTCCCCGGACAATGCTGGCTCCACCCCCTGTAGTGCGACTGATGGCCCTAGCCCTGCCAGTGAATAGAGAGGGTGGCTGAGGTAAACAGAGTACTTCAGAACCAGCTGCAACTGGTTTCTCCCCCACCCTGCACCATGAGACAAAGGGTTTGTCTGTATAAGAAGGGGCTGTGTCCCCATGCAATTTGTCCTGTTCTTGGTTCTGCCTAGGATCCTGCCAGAGGGGGCTGTGCTGCTGCTGGGGCCAAGAGGACCGCCACTTGGGCTGTCTCCCTGCCTGGAGACCCAGTGTGCTGGCTCTGGCCCTGCCTTGCCCCTCTGCCTGCCTCCAGACCCTGCTGGAGCTTTGCTGCGCCTGGAGGCGCCCTGACAATGATTTATAGCGCTAGGAGCGCTTTCCTTGTGCCCCAGCGCTTTGCTGATAATTCTAGCGCTAGGCGCGCTTTCTGGAGTCCCTAAGCGCTTGGGAGCGCTGTATTTTGCATTGCCGGTGCCCACCCGGCTTTGGGACCGAGATCGCCGATTTTTGGCGTAACGAGTGCCCACCTCGCTTTGTTTTTAATTTGAAGGCCGGTGCCACCCGGCATTGCCCCGTTGTGCTGATTTCATTTTCGAGCCGGTGCCCACCCGGCATTGCCCAGGAAATCACCGCCGCAGCCCGAGAGCACTGAGAGCCGTTGCCGGGCCGCCGCGCTTCCTGCAGCGACCCGGAAGTCCCGCCCCCTGACCCCCAGGGCCGCGCTGCCATTGGCGGCCCCGGCGGAAGTCAGGCGGAGGGAAAGGAGACGAGGCCAGGCGGAGCGCGAGAGGAGCAGCCGGCTCCCGTGTCCGCGAGGTTCCCGAGTGAGGAGAGGAGCCCCGCGCTGCTGCCGCCGAGGAGACGCCTCCAGCCCCCGAGACCCGGTGAGTGCCTGAAAGGAGGGAGAGGGGCCGCGGGACACATTGCCGGTGTCCGCCCCTCCCCCATAGCGCGACCTCGCGCTTGTAGCTGTTTGAGAGCCACGAGGCCCTGAGGGGCCATCCTGTTCTTTGAGCCCACGAGGCTCCCAGGGGCATTTTCATCGTTGAAGAGCACAGAAGCTCTACGGTGCCACTTTTGTTTGACGAGCCCAGCGAGGCTCCAGCCCACACAGTGATTGAGAGCCCTGAGAGAGGCTCTGGGGCAATTCCTTATATTTAGAGCGCGGAGCTCTAATTTGCACATTTTCTTCAGCGAGCCCTGAGAGGCTCTAGGGGGACACAGGCAGTCAGTTGGTTGTAGCCCGGAGGCTCCCACACTGTGTCTCCCCACCTTGCTCTTGAGCCCTCCTGGCTCCAACGTTGTGCATCTGTGTTTAACAACTGTCCAGCACTTAGTGGACAGTTGCCACGTTTAGGTTGGTGTGCTGTGCTGCCTGCACAGCTGCCCTGACACTGAGACTCAGGGCATTCCGCCCCTTTCGAGGCCAGTTGGCCTGAGGGACATTTATGAGTGTTGTGCTTTGTGCACCCCGCGCATTGTAATTTCTAGTGATGCAATTCTTGCGCATGTGTTCTAACCTGTACCTTTTCTAAAAGTGACCTGAATAGGTATTCTTATGGTTATCCCCTTTGGCTAAATGTGACCTGCAGAGAGGATGGTTTATGTTTATCCATTATGCTAGATGTGACCTGCATAGTAGATTGTTGATGGTTCATTTCATGTTTAGGTTTCCTTCCCTTTGCTAAGAGTGAACTGCTTAGGTGTTGGTATTCCTTCCTTAGGTCCCAGTTACCTGCGTGATTTACCTACAGTGAGTTAGGGTTGCGTAGGAGGTCCTTACTGTTCCAGTGATTACTGGATGTGTGTTGCATTTATAATTTTGGTGCTACTCATTCTATGTTTACGACATAAGTGTATATCTACCAGTATTATTTTCTAACAAGTGCCTACCCCTGACAGTGGTCCATGTGGCCCTGTCCTGTACATAATTCCCCTTGTAAATTCTGCCCGTGCCTCTGGCACAGTGTACAGTTCGCGTGTGTTATCTAATGTGTTTTGTTTATTATAATACAAAGGCTATTTTTTATATAACCTTGTGTGGAGTCTTTTCTTTGTGGTGGGCCTTGGGTGTTGTTGCTGGGGTGCGTGCGCAAATACTTAACTCATACCGCCTCCAAGTTTAGCCTAGACTGCTCGCGCCACGCTACCTAGAGGGCGAGTGGGGGTTGCCTTGGTGTGTGACTCCCCTGCCCTGACTTTAGGAATGGTGATCCCTGACTGACCTCGACGCGAGTCTTGGCCGGCCAGGGTCCCGTTTCTAACAAGGACACTGTGCCTCATGACACATTGTTACTAAATCCGCAAACCATACCAGTTGCACATTGTACATTTCGTTACTTGGGCACCCACATTTACAGATCACCCACAGATTTGATACATTAGTTCAAAATGATCCCGTCACTCAGGGGCATATAATCAAGGGCCTATTGCTGCTTTAGCAGCACTTGTTTGCTGCTAAAGTGACAATAATGTTATCTCACTATTAGCAAGCTGCAGCAAACGGGCCTTAGAGTGCGTTTTTGGGCAATAGCACCCGTTTTTTGTCTCAAAACATGTTAGCGATATTTATCGCTAACTACATGCAAAGAAGGCATTCCCGTGTAAAAAAGCATGCAAACACCACTATTCCATATTATCAAGAGGCTCCTTGAAATTCTGAAGAGCCAAAAAACTCGCTCTAACAGCAGTTAGAGCCAATTACCTAAGACCAGAAAATAGCTGGTCTTAAAAATGGTGATAAAATTTGGGCCCATATCTCTGCAGGTTTTGGAGCTGGCCAGCGCTGCAAGCAATGTTGCTGCGCTGCCCTGCGACGACAAAACTACAGTGCAGGAATGAGCACAATCACTAAGATAGTGCAGATACCGGTGCCCCAGTCAAGAAAAGTGTTGCTGCGCTGCGACAAGACAGCGTTGCAACACTTCTCACTACCCCCTTCTTGCGACAGCACGGATGTGCTGTAATCACTGGACAGCGCTCCATGAGGCAATTAATGACAGATACATCAGGAATCCTGATGTATCTGCTGGCGCTAAAGTCAAGCATTGCTGCAGTCGTGTCACAACCATGACCCAACTCCAACAATGCATGGGGCCAGCCTATCTCTGTGGCACTGCCTCACCCTCACGCCGGCCATTAGGCAGGCGGAAGGTACTGATGCAGTGCTGTTCAGGAGGGGTGCCCTAATATCCGCGCCTTTGGAGATCCATCGGTAGTGGTTGTGCGCTGCGGTGTCATTGTTTGGAAGCATTTGTGGAGTGTTGGTGCGGAGGGAGTCGACCAGATGTTCTTCGCTGGCCTTGATCCAGCTTCGAGGGAGTGCGATGATGGTGGTGGTGTCCGTTGGGCACGGTGAAGACGTGATGTCACCAATGATGGTCGGTTCAGGAGAGTGGAGTGTTGTAGCTGTAGTTGAATTACCCACTGGTGCAGGTGACGTGTTTGACCGTGTGTCCTGCTATGAGGCCTGTTGAGGTGACTTGCTGCTTCAATCAATCAATCAGGTGTTTGTTAAGCCCAACTACTCACCCGTAAGAATCTCAAGGTGCTGGGGGACGGGGGGGGGGTCGCAGGCTCCAGTCAATCAAGGAGGGGGTCAGTCAAAGAGCCAGGTTTTGAGGTTTCTTGCGAATATGGGGAGCGATGTTATCTGTCTTAGGTGGAGCGGAAGGTTGTATCAGGTTCTGGCCGTGCGGAAGGAGAAGGAGCAGCCTCCCGATCTGGTCTTTCTGGTGCGGGGGACCACGGCATAGGAGAGCTGGGTTGATCATAGGGTCCTTTGGGGTGCGTGAAATTTGAGTCGGCTGTTCAGGTATGCTGGTCTGGTGTCGTGGAGGGCCTTGTGAACGTGGGTCAGCATCTTGAACGTGTCTCTAGCTTTGATGGGGAGCCATTGGAGTATGCGCTGGTGCTGGGAGATGTGGCAGTGTCTTGGTGGTTGAGGACCAGTCTTGTGGCGGCATTTTGGATGTTCTGTAGCTTGCAGGTGAGGTTTTCGTCTATTCCGGCATAGAGTGCGTTGCCGTAGTCGAGCCTGCTGATGACCAGGGAGCAAGTGACGGTCTTTTTGTGTTCGAGGGGGATCCATTTGAAGGTCTTATGTAGGAGGCAGAGGGTGTGGAAGCAGGAGGACGAGACAGAGTTGATCTGGCAGTCCATTTTGAGCTCTGAGTCCAGAATGATTCTCAGGTTGCTTGCGCGGTCCATGATGGTGGGCGGGCTTCCGAGGGTGGGGGCCGTCAGGTGTTGTTCCAGGCATCGGGGTTTGGACCCATGATAAGTAATTCAGTTTTGTTGGTATTTAGTTGTAGGCAGCTGTTTTTCATCCATTCAGCGACAGCTTCCATGCCTTCTCGAAAGTGATGTCTGGTGGTGTTGGGTTCGTTGGATAGTCGGAGGATGAGCTGGGTGTCGTCTGCGTATGACACAATGTTGAGTCCATAGGTTCTGACAATGGGGGCGAGCGGAGCCATGTAGACGTTGAAGAGTATAGCGCTGAGAGAGGACCCCTGGAAGACTCCACAGGTGGTAGGTGTAGGGTCTGAGAGGAAAGGGGGGAGTCTGAACCGCTGCATTCTGCTGGAGAGGAAGGAGCGGATCTAGTCGAGGGCCTTGTCTAGGATCCCTGCATCGTGAAGTCAGCATATTAGGATGCAGTGATGGACTGTGTTGAACGCCGCTGAGAGGTCGAGGAGGATGAGTGGTGCTGTTTCTCCTTTGTCCAGGAATGTATGGATGTCACCTGCTGCAACGAGGAGGGCCATTTACATACTGTGGTTTTTTCTGAAGCTGGATTGGAAGGAGTTGAGCATATTGTGCTCTTCGATGAATGCGGCGAGTTGGCTGTTGATGGCTTTCTCGATGACTTTTGCTGGGAACAGGAGCAGGGAGATGGGTCTGTAGTTTTTAGATCGATGAGGTCTACCAAGGGTTTCTTCAGGAGGGGGATGATTTCAGAGTGTTTCCAGTCGTCAGGAAACAAGGCATTTGCCAGGAAGCGGTTGATGGTGTGGCAGAGCATGGCTGCGATTGTGTTGGCGGCTCTGTTGAAAATGTGGTGGGGGCAGGGGTCCGTTGGGGCCCCAGAGTGGATTGACTTCATCGTCTTCAGTGTGTCTTAAGTGGTGAGGGCTGTCCAGTTGTCGATCGCTGGCTTTGGGGTATCGGGTGGTTGGTGAGGGTTCAGTGTGTTGGTTGGGTTTGTCAAAGTTGTTGTGGTGGAAAAAGGTGCTGAGTTTGTCACAGAGGTCATGTGAGGGAGGGATGTCGGTGGACTCACTGGTGGGTTGGGCGAGCTCCTTGATGATGTTGACAAGTTCTTTGCTGTTGTTGTGCATGAGTGGAGATTCTGGTTTCAATCGCGTTTTTCCTTGTTTTTCTGATGAGTTGGTGGTGGGCATTGGTGGCGACTCGGAAGTTGTTGTGAGCTTCTGTGGATTTGGTGTTCCTCCAGGCCTATTTCGAGGCAGCAGCAAGTGCATCAGATGTCTGTGATCCTCCCCAGGAGCGGGTGGTGCTCTGGTCACTGAGGTTGTCCAGGTGGAACTTGAGTACACCAAGTTAGATGTTGTTGGTGTACGGATGTCGTATAGTTACCTCAAAGCAGTGTCCCATGTCTTTGTAGCTCCTGTTCTCCTGCGTCTGCTTTAAGTGAAAGGAAGTAGGCAGCCAGGCTCCCACCCCTGAATCAATCACAACACTGTGATGCGGCGGTGGTATTGGAAATTGGCAACAGTACACATCATGCAGCCAGGGTCCAGAGGGATGGGCATGTTCTCCATGTAGGCTGTAATGCAGCCTGCATTGCAACCGGAAATGCACATGACTGCTTTAGGCGGCCTGAGTGGGCTGAACAAACAGTCATTGCGTACTTGAGTGGGCATGCCAATCCGCCCATGCCTTTCTCCGTGTTTGGAGCAGTCCTGCCCACCCTCCCACCCCCTGAGGCTACATAGCATGATTACATCACTTAGTTATCCCTTGTTTTTCACTTTTTAAACAGCTTCTTTGGCTTCTCTGAGCCCGCACTTCCCACCGCAGCTGCCCCTGCGGCCCACACCCCTGTCCTCGCCCATTCCCTCATCCCAGCTGATCTTCCTCCCCCCCTCACCTACTTAATGGGGTCCACTGTGCAGACGCGCAGCAGATGAGCGCCGCTTGTGCATCAAAGGCATGGCTAAAGCAAGCCTGTCTGCGTCTGTCCATGTCCTGACCGCGACCAGCGCTTGTGCCCAACGTTTTGCTGAAAAAAACATGGCCGGTCCGACAAATATCAGGGATGTAGTATCGTTTGTGTAATCTTGATTCCACCTCATGTCTCTTTCAGGCATCACAGGCAACCCTTTCTTTTAATATTGCTGGTTCTTTTTAATCTTTGTTTTCTCCCATTGTTTATGCTTTCTGGGACGGGACACGGACCAGGTAAGGGCTGTGCACATCCTTGCTTCGCCACCAGGTGCTTGCTGTTTACCATGTTTTGGGGCAATCACAGGGCCAAGAAGCAGGAGCAGGCTTCCCAGGTGGCACCATTGTACTGGTCACTGTGACTGGTCTCAGGGGAATGTTTAATTGACTTTGACTTTTTGAGGGTCATGGCACTACAGAACATGATGTACAGACTTCATATACTTCTGCATACCTCCCACACTGCACAGCTCGCTGCGCTTTGAGTTGCCAGTAGGGGCCCATGTCTGGAAGTCTCAGCTCAGGTTCATGGAGGGTCAGGAAGTACAGGGCCACACACATCTCTGCACCCCTTGCACACAGCTCACCTGCATTAGTGCGGCCACTTCTATGAGAGTTGTAGGGCCTGGAGGCACAAGGAATACACGCATATCTTGAGACTGCATCTCCGGCATGTTAGTTTTGATGGTGTGGCCATGTTATCTTGGGGCATATCATCAAGGAGAATTCAGCCACTTTAGCGGCCCATTTTGACCGAAAAGCGGCGATTTTTCTAACGCCCAATCATCAAGGACACGCTAATGCGTGTTGTAGAGGTGGGCCTCAGCCAGGCTTACCAGTGCTAGCCATTCGACTTTCTCTGCACGTAAGTCCTCAGACAAGTAAATAGAAGTTGGCACGGAAACTGAAAGGATAAAAGAAATGTTTATTAAGCCTCGTGAGGTGGAACTACATTCACACAGCACCCTTCGGTAGTGTATGAAGTAGCACAAGGAGTAGAAGAACAATGGGTCTTTTACATCCACACAGGAGCTCAAAAGAAGGCGGTACAAACACACATAGGAGAGATACATACATAAATGGTCAAACAGAAATGCACAGTCAACAGTAAGGGAGGAGCTAGCAGTTGCTGACTCTGGTAAAATCAACCCGACAGTTACAAACTAAAGCATGTGTATGAACAGATACAGATTTCTCTGCGTAAGTGCAGAGTGGCAGAGTCTAAGTATAGCTAGTCCTCTAAGCAGAGCACAAGCATAAATGACAGTGAAGAATGGAAGAGCACATGGTGAGCAAATGTCAGACAAAATGGCTGCCAAAAACAAGATGGCTTCAGCTAAATGCTAACACTGATCACTGCCAATTTTCCACAGATGACTCTTTTAGCATTATCTGAAGACATTTATGACTAGGATAGTCTTTCTATACATCTTGTATATCAATTCGCATTAAATTATTAATTTCTTTATCTCATATTTTCTGGGCTTTCATTTGTGCAACATTTCGTTTAGCGGGAGTACAGGCAGTAATACATGCAGAGCAAAGCATTGGACCACATTGTATACATAAGC
The DNA here is from genome assembly GCF_964263255.1 of Lissotriton vulgaris. Classification (NCBI taxonomy): domain Eukaryota; kingdom Metazoa; phylum Chordata; class Amphibia; order Caudata; family Salamandridae; genus Lissotriton; species Lissotriton vulgaris. Next base: position 964,679,196 of record NC_141695.1, read on the forward strand.
AACATGTCAGTAGAACAGAAAATAATATACATAAGATAGTAAGTACTTTCCAACCCCAAGTTCTAATTAACCCCCAAAACCAGCTGGCAAAAGTCCATGTGCCAGTATCGGGGTGGATTTCAGCAGCAATCTTATGTAATTTAGAGATTGCATTAAAAACTCAGGGGGTATTGTCAGGTATATAGATGCAGCAGCTACTTCTGATGATAAGGCATGCACCACCTCGGTCAGCTAAGACTACATCTAGGACCATACGGTTTTGGAGCACCACAATCCTTGCAATTTGCAGTTCCTCTGTAATGTTCCCAAGTGCCATAGCTGTCTGGTTGGTCACAGCTTCCACTACACGAGTCAAACGTCTGATCTTTCTACTGTTTAGGGCAGCACCAACAAAGAAGAACAGTCCCAGATTGAAATCAACACATTGCTGTAGTGAAGTGTAAGTCTGGTCCACCTCATCTTTACTTATTGTCCTCTTGTGTCTGTTCTTAGTGATATCATTAAATAATCGATAGTCCTTATGATATGATGCAGGTGCCAGAAACACAGGTGGTAACAAAAAGGACACGTAGCAGATTCTGGACCATTCAACAGGTAGATGGTAGTATCCCTTGTTACCGCAGACAAAGTAGGTGTTATGTGAAGACATGCAACCACTATTATTGACACCTTCAATAGTTAAAACTAGAGTACATTCGCTTCTTCCTGCTGGGATTCTTCCGACACTGCTTGTACACAAGTCTGCTCGGGCTCTAGTAACAAATATTACAAATTGTCCATTACCTTTGGTAGTTCCCATATTTGGGAAAACATAAGGCGTAGAAATATTTCCGGGTCGGTACTCCTCCCACTCCCATTTAGTTCCTTTAGACTTTGGATTGCCATCTGCATCTGAATAATACACTTTATTGAGATGATAATTTATTCCACCTACAGCCATACTAGTAATGGTAGCACTTTCAAAAGCGATTAGATGTGCAAACCAGGCTTGACAAGAACCATTATGGGAGAAGGGAAGAAAAATGAAAGGTGTTGCTCCCTTCTTCTGGTGAGCAGGTATCATCCCACACATCCAACAGTCAAAAGTGTTTGTAGCATTGTAAGGGTGGTGCAACATCTGGATGAACGTGTTGCTCAAGTAAGATTGTCTATGCTTCTGCTCATGATATAGGACAGTAAAATAGTGGTGCTCAATTGGTACTGGAGTAGTAGCAGTCAGCAATTGTCGAGCAGGAGCCACTTCCTCTACAACCCAAGTTATCACTGCCATAGCAATCACAGTGACAACAAATCCAGTAATGCACATCATTTTTCTGTCATAATTCTTGCAGCAGTTGACATTCTCTACTTTGGCATATCCATCCCTCTGGTTGAAATATCAAAAATCATTGGAGCTCAAAAGTCCTTGGCAGCCATTGGTTTCTTCGCTGAGGGTCAAGATGGGTGTCACTTTGCAGAACCGCCCCCACCCCCCTTGCCACATCAGCTCCTTTTCACTAACCCAGGACGGTAGCTCAACCAGTCTTTTTCTACAATGAAGGTTCTTTCCGGGGTCTCAGTTGATATCGGGATACACCAGGGATCGAGTGGTCCGGGAAGACTTCCGCAGGTTCTCCAGGTGATACAACTTGGCCTTTCTCTGTATCCAAAATCTTTCAATGGTCGTTCAGGGAAGGAGGTTCCACCAAGGTAGACAGCACACGCTTACAAAGCATTGAGTGTATCAGTTCTTCCTGTTTGTCACTGAAATTGCAGTTTTCATCACGAGGAGCACCTGCTCCGGTCCTCCCAACCTTGGCTCCAAGCTGCTCAACCTCTGGAAGGCTCTGACCATCACGTGGTCACCGGGCCGGAATCCATGGGCCTCACCTGTGGACCTGTCAGGAAGAGCTTCTCAAACCTGTTGATGAATAGAAATCAAACTGTCAGTCAACTGTGATAGATAGTCACTCATCAATACACATGGTACTTCATCTATGGGATGTGGCTACGGAATTCCCCAAATGCTCATAGGCCTTCCAAATACCACCTCATATGGCGTAAGACCAGATCGTGAATGTGGCACTGATCTGATGGACAACAATGCCAAAGGTAGTGCATGTGGCCATTTCAAAGATGTAGAAGCCTGTATTTTCGCTAGCTTCAATTTTAAAGTAGCAGTATATCTCTCCACTAGCCCTGCTGATTTTGGATGAAAAAGTACAGGAAACTTCTGCTTGATCCCTAATCCTTTCAGGACATATTCAACAACTTGCCCAACAAAATGGGGTCCGTTATCACTCCATAAAAGTTTGCAAACACCGAATCTGGGGAAGAATTCTTTCAGAAGCACCTTTGCTGTGGTCAGAGCTGTATTTTCTTTCGTAGGGTACGCCTCTATCCCCTTACTGAAGGCACATACCACTACTAAGACATATTTTAGATTATTGCAGCAATCAAGCTGAATATAATCCATTTGCAAAATTTCAAAAGGTGCAGTTGGTATAGCAAACCCTCCTGTAGGAGTTAGCGTCCCTTTACCAGGAGTATACTTGAGACAAATCATGCAGGGCTGTACTGTCTTTTTAGCTGTACTGACAATCTCTGCATGTTCCCAAACTTGCGTAAGCAATTTTGTTATTGAGAAAGCTCCAACATGTGCCGTCCCATGTGCCATGTGAATCATAGGTTGTAAATAGGCTGTGTTCAGTGTCCACTTGGTCATCTCTTTATTCCTCCAGCAGCCCTAAACATCAAATGTTCCTTCCTTAGACCATTGCTCTAGTTCTTCAGCGGAAGCAGATATCTGCATGTCTAGCACTTCTTGCCTAACATCATGCCATCGTTCGGCCTGTGACTTCACTACATACATAGATGTAGTACGTCGCTGCATTGCAGTCTAACAAGCTGTGTGATCCGCAAAGGCATTGCCTTGTCCTATTTTATCAGTCACTTTCTTATGTGCACTTCATTTAACAATTGCTATTCTCTTTGGGTATGTCAAGGCAGTCAAAAGATTATGCACCAACTCTCCATGCATATTTTGCATCCTGTGGGATGTAGGAAACCATCTTTCCTTCCAGAGTAACCCAAAATCATGAGCCACTCCAAAAGCATAGCAGCTATCTGTATAAATGTTCACAGATAAGTCAGTACTGAGTTCACACAAATGTGTCAAAGCTATTAACTTCGCTGCCTGAGCTGACTTCTGTGGGATACGAGCTGTCTCAACTATCGTCTGAAGTGTTGTTATCGCATATGCAGCTGATGTCGTGCCATCTGGAAACTTCAAACAAGACCCATCAACCCACAATTCCCCATCAACTTTTGGAAGGGGCGTGTCTTGCAAATCGACACAACACTTTGTCTGTTCCTCAGTAAGGAAAATACAATCATGAGACTCCTGTGACTGAGACTGAGTCGCTGGGGATGGCAACAAAGTAGCTGAATTCAGGGTTAAACATCTTTTCAAGGTGATATGAGGAGGCAAAAGTGTCAATTCATATCCTGTCAAACAAGCACTAGTTAAGTGCTGCATTTTGGTTTGGTTCAGAAGGGCATCAACTGCATGGGGTACTAACACCAATAATCTTTGTGACAAAACTATCCCTTCACTCTGATGTATAGACACAGCTGCCACTGCAACAGAGCGGAACCACCCAGGCAATGCACAGGCAATTGGATCAAGAACAGCTGAAAAATATGCACAAGCACATTGCTTGTCATTGTGTCTGTACAAAAACACCCATCTCTCTTGTGTACATGGAGTGTAAAAGTCTTAGTGTAGTTTGGAGTGCCTAATACTGGTGCAGAACAAAGAGCTTAATGCAATTGATGGAAAACATTCTAGCATTCAGTCGTCCATGGAAGGGGCATTGAAGTGTCTTTAGTCAGAAGAGCCAACAAGGGTTTAACAATGTGTGAAAATCCTAAAATCCATTGCCTACAAAAAGAGGTAAGACCAATGAATGCACGGACATCTTTCTGAGTACGGGGCACTGGTGTGTCTAAAATAGCTTGAATGCGATCTGGTGAAAGTGCATGTCCCTCCTTAGACAGAAGGTGACCCAAATAAGTCACCTTTGGTCTACAATACTGCAATTTCTTCCGTGAAACTTTGTGATGGTGAGATGCAAGGAATGAAAGCAAAGACAGTGTACCTTCTTTACACGCTATAGGATCGATTATTCAAAGTGAAGCCGAACAAATACCGGCTGTCAGGATGAATAGGAATTGAAAAGAAGGCATTCTTCAAATCAATTACGGTGAAGGTAGTAGCCATCGGAGGAACCAAAGGAAGAAGTGTTGTGATATCAGAAACTACCTGGTATTGTGGTACTACAATCTTTCTTCAAAATACGTAGAATAGGGCTATTGCAAACATTCTAAGGGACTTCGTCCACAACCTCCACTTCAATCAGATCATGAACAATGCGTACGAGAGCCTCTTCAACTTCTCGAGAAATTTTGCATTGAGGCAATCGTGGCAATGAAGCTCCCTCCTTGACACTAATATGCATTGGTGGAATAACCATTTGGCCTATGTCAGTGTCCGAAGTGGCCCACAAAGTACTAGGGAGTGAAGCCAATGCAATATCTTCCCTAAGGAGACAGAACTTCTCAACCACCGGATAGTTATCATTTAAAATAACACGTACACCTTCTGGAGAACAACGTATCATAACCCTGAAATACTTGAGCATATCAAGACCCACAGTATTGTCCAGTGTGTTAGGGGAAAGCAGAAATGGAAGCGAAGCAGTACATTTATCAACATTGAATGCAAGTGGTTGTGACAGTGGGCTCAGGGAAGGTATCCCATCGAAACCTATTGATGTAATGGTTACGTCAGACAGGGGAGCCCTTGGAACCAATCGTTTAGACAAGGCGCTACGAGTAGCTCCTGTATCAACCAGAAACCGATCAGTAGAACCCAAACCACATGCTAGGACATAGGGAGCCTTCTGATTGGCTGGAACTTCGATTGATTCCTTACCCCATCCTAGGCATTCCTATGAATAAGCAGAGTCCGTCAAATCCGAAGTCAAATAGTCAGATATTTGATATTGATTATGCCTATCAAATGTATTCGAAGAATTTGGAGGACACCCCACAGTCTAAAATCTAGCACGACCATCCATACCTCCCCTATGCCCTGGGGTCCCTGGGCGACCTCTCATTTGTCCCCAACCATGCTGGTACTGTGGAGGGTGCAAACAAGGACATTCAAAAGCCCAATGTCTGATCTCCCTGCAGTAACCGCACTGATCAATAGACAAATTGGCTCGTGAAAAAGTGGGCACACTAATTTAATTTAATTGTGGGTTTCTAACGCGCTAGAATCGACTCCTGAAGGAGTATCTCTGCGCAATAGACCGCTGGGGAACCCGTCCTGGCTTTCCCTGTGAGATGGTCCCTACTGGGTATCTCCAAGGTGAAACCAGGCATCCCCGGCGTATGTGGGGGGTCGTTGTGGAGATGAGGCAAGCTAATGCCCAGAGTTGCAGAGTGTGATCCCTGGTTCGAGTAGGCACCGAAGTGAGAATTATTGAGTCCGCTGACCCTGGTCCACAACCCTGCTGCGTCGGGAATTGAACCCTGGTACAGAGCCGTCCTCTACACCCGGGTCTGCCGCCTCTAACCAGTGAGCCACACCACTCCACTAGAACAAAACATTGCACTTCGGCCTCGACCACTATTCCTGTAAGAGGGGCCATAAACCTGAGCTATCATAACCTTCGTTTTCAACTCCTTATTCTTCTTATCCTCGTTTCCCTTAGCTTCTAATTCTTGTCATCCATAATACTAAGCCATAGTCAAATGAGAGACTGGGGAAGATGTAGTCTATGAACTCTCGCTGGCCTTTAGGCGACTAGCTATTCCTGGCAACATGTTCGCGACAAATTTATCAACAAACAGATGCCTGCCTGTGTCATCAATGACTGGCCACTAATGTCGTGGAATGCTTCCTCAAAACGTGTAAAGAAATAAGAGACCGATTCATCTGCTTTTTGCTTGCAGGATGCTAATATAGTCCAATCTATCTTTTTAGGGGGAATGAGTGTCTTTAATTAAACTACAATGGCTTTTGGAAGATCTAAAATCACTTGGTGTGGTTTCTGTGCAGGTTCCCTTTCTGCATCAATCATTTCCAGCTCCTTCCAAACAGCCCCAAAAGTTGTATTGTCATCGACTCTACAAATAGTTTTACACTTATCAGGGGGTAAACTAAGCCCAAAAAACATGTTGTTATCAGATAAGGTCATGGCACAAGAACTAATAGCTCCTTCAACTTCCTCATAAAAAGCAGCCACATTTTTGCCCAGGTCAGGCAAAGCAGCTTTAAGAGCCATGACATTTGCTCTGCTCCAAGGAGTGTAAACTAAATTATAATTGAAAAGACCCTTTGCATCCACAGAAGCTTTATCATCATCTGTTCCCGCAACCTTAGGAGGGACATACATAGAAGCGGCTTCCCGTATGGGTTTCCCATGAACTACAAGATTCTTATCTGTCTCTGAAGCATCGGCCTGCATCATGGAGGTCTGAAGTGTTTGTGCAGCTGCAGCAGCAGCCTTTTTTTCCTCTTACAAACGGAATACATCAGCTTACAGTTTAACCACACGTCTAATTAAGTCAGCCACCTGTAGAAAAAGTAGGGAGTAGAAAAAGACCTTCATGCAATTGCTTATAATCCCTTGCTATATCATGAGGCTCTAACTCCGTGGAATGTTTCCTAAACCGTTCAATTACTTCTGTGGCAAACATTTCTGCAAAATGTAACTGCTCCCTTTCCTGCCATTGTTGTAAGTCAGCCAAAAGATCAGAAGCAGAAATATCATTACGAACAGCTCTACGGGCAGCAGGTTTAAGGTCAGCCGCACTTTCAGCGGTCGGCATAGAGCGAGTCTCTCGCAACTTATCGTGATCTGAAGAAGAATCAGAATCGTCAGAATCATGAGTAGGAGCAGATGGAAAGGTATATGGAGGTGGAGAACAGTCTAGCATAATGGAATCATCCAGTGGTTTATTAGGGAGAGGTTAGAGGGGGCGATGGATAGGGTATTGGCCATTTACCTGTAAACTACGCTCCCTAACCTCTCTTTCTTTTATCTCCTTCATTTCTTTCTCTTTCAATTCCTGTGCTTTCGCATGGACACTTTTGCATTGTTCCTTATCTAATAAAGCTTGCTTTCTTCTCATTCGTTCACACGCTTCTTTCTCCCACATTCGTACACAGTCAAACATGTCTTGTTGACTCTTACGCTTAAACATACATTGTTCTACATACTGAATCTTCTTAAGGTCAAATGACCCATGCATAGGCCAGCGCATCTCAGGATCTTTGCTAGTATATTTACTCCATAACGTGCTGTACATTATAGAAGAAATACCATTTTTAATATACATATCCCTATTAGGCGTCCCCTCAGGGGAAGCCAACTGTGTCCTCTCAATACTTACATCGGTACCGCTACATAAGCAACACATTCTGCGAAGTGTGCTTAAAACAGGGACGCCCAAGAATATTGTAAAATATACAATATTATACAGCAGTGGCACTTAACGCAAAGTGTGCCGCTACATATACTTCATAGATTAGAGAAAAATGTCCTCATTACCTGTCTATATAAATTGCAATTTATATATCTACACACATTCCATATGCTGGCCAACTATCATATTCCATATACATAGTGTCGCATCAAACAACCTTATCCTACATAGGTCCCCAAATTCCTACTGCCAAGTTCTGAATTGATCTGCACGGTGAACACCAGAAGGGATCTCAGTCGGGGACCGGAACCACCTGGAGGTTCAGATCAGAAAGAGAGGAAAAACGCCGTGGGTGCCAAGATGTGGGTCTCCTGCATTGATTGTCCGCAGCGAGATTCCAGTCCTTCGTTTCGACCACTCCTTCAGGCATCCGAGTCGCTGATTAGCCCCACTTTGGCTGGGCGCCAATCTGTAGAGGTGGGCCTCAGCCAGGCCTACCAGTGCTAGGGGTTTGCCCTTCTCTGCACGCAAGTCCTCAGACAAGTAAATAGAAGTTGACACAGAAACTGAAAGGATAAAAGAAATGTTTATTAAACCTCATGAGGTGGAACTATATTCACACAGAATCCTTCGTAGTGTATGCAGTAGCACAAGGAGTAGAATAACCATGGGTCTTTTATACCCAAACAGGAGCTCGAAAGAAGGCATACAAACACACATAGGAGAGTTACATACATAAATGGTCATACAGAAATGCAGTCAACAGTAGGGGAGGAGCTAGCAGTTGCTGACTCCGGTAAAATCAACCTGACAGTTACAGACTAAAGAATGTGTATGAACAGTTACAGATTTTTCTGCACATGTGCAGAGTGGCAGAGCCTAAATATAACTAGTCCTCTAAGCAGAGCACAAGGGTAAACGACATTGAAGAAGGAAAGAGCACATGGTGAGCACATGGAAGATAAAAAGGCTGCCGAAAACAAGATGGCTTCAGCTAAATGCTAACACTGATCGCTGCCAATTTTTTACAGTGTTTCCTTGAGAACATCGCTAATGACATGCAAAGTAGGCATTCCCCGACATTACTCCGTGAAAATCTACCCTGACACTGCAGCGCACTATTAGGAAGCCTCGAGCAAACCCACAATGCGATTAAATAAACCGCACTTACCGCAGTTATCGTGGGTTTGTTACGCCTGGTTAAAAACTGACTTTACCATACTTATAATGGCAGGTGGATTGTGCGGCTGAGGCAACAGGGGCATATTATCAATGAAACGCTATATATAGAACATTTGCCACTATCGCAGGATTTTTTCACTGTGGAAATATGCTTTGATGATAACGCGATATCTCGGCGATTAAATCCTGCAATACGCGGCGTTAAACAGAAATGCGCAAAGCGGGAAATGCGCTATTTATTGCGTTTCATTGATAATATGCCTCTACGTTATTTTTGGAAGTCACACACGTGCCTGCACCATCCGCCCTGCACAGTCCACATGTTTTAGATTCGCCAATGTGAACCTTGCTCCTGGGTGGCAGTCACGGACGGGAGGCAGATATGGGCTAGCCACATGTGCCCTTTAGACTTTGGGGCATATTTTAAAGCCCATTATTGCTGCATTAGCGGGACTTTTCCTGCCGCTAAAATGGCAATCACTAGGTATCGCCTGCTCCCGCCTAAATAATTATTGCCATCATGCAGGAGTTAGCAGGAGATTTCATTGCCGTTCCCTGAAACTATCGCCTGTATCGACGTGTTGGTAATACATCGATAACGAGGCGATATATTTCAGGGAAAGACGGTGATAACAAAACTCCCGCTAACTGGCGTTGGCAATAGTTATCGCCAGGCATTGATAATATGCCCCCGAATCCCAGGTGAAATTCTGGGTTATATTGCCTCTGCCGGTTGCAAGCTGAATAGCATTATCTAAAATGGTTATGATGCCACAGCTATTATACTACTTTCTAAACCATGTTGGTTATTGTCCCCGGGGCCAGTTTTAGGACATTGAATTCTCTGCTGATTGACCTCATTTGGGGCACGGGTCAACGGCCAAGTAGCCTACAGAAAATGCAGATGCCGATGGAAGAGGGAGGGAGGGGTCTACCCAACTTAAGGGACTATTACCTGGCTGGAAAGCTACAAAAGCTGTCCTACTGGTTAGCAGGGTTCCACTCAAACAAAATTGTCTATATTTCACGTATGTTGAGATTGGGCACGTTACATGGACTGTTGTTGCCTGGAGTGGTACGACCCCCTCGGCCCCCACTTCTGCTTAACAGCGCTATCATGTTCTGGAAAAGTGTTCTCTTTTATGAAAGTGGAAACCACTCTTTAAACCGCTAGGTGGCGATTGTGTGCTCGACAGTTCGCAGCAGCAGAGCAGTAGAGCAGAAGCAGAAGCAGCGCCAGAGGCGGCGTGCAGAGAGTAGCGAGCGGGTCCCTAGAACCAGGGGAGCCCTCCCCGCCTGCCAATCGACCCATAGCCCCAACATTAACCCGAGGTCGAGAAGTCGAGAAGCTGAACCGAGCCGAGCATCCGTACAGTAAAAGGTTGGCACTAGCTCCGGCGCGACCATCACCACGTACGGACCTGCCTGCTTACTTGCTTGCTTGGAGCCGCAAAGGTGAGGAGCGGTTTGCCCGAGGAGCAAGGAGGGTGAGGAGGGCGGAGTCCGGCGTTTGATGACTGGTGACTGGTGTCTGGCGTCCGGTGTCTGCTGTGGGCAGGCAAGTAACAGCGCAATCTCAGCTATTATTCATTACTGCCTCTGACTAAAGCTCATCTTCGTATCCTCGCTGCCTCTGCCTCACAGCCCTGGGATTCAGGGGGACCAAAGGGTGAGAGACTGACCGAGCACAGGGCGGGGGCCAGGATCACAGTACGAGTGCGGCCGCCGTTAGAGGCAGCTGCCAAGTAAGAGCCCAGGGGGCAGCCCAGGCCAATCTGACTAGGTCCTATTTGGCTGGAAGCACCTCCTGAGCGCTCCTCTCGTCCCCCCGGAGTTCCATTTCTCGCCTCCCCCATCCAAAAGTCAAGAGCTGCAAACAGTGGCTATAATATATAATAATATAAGTGTGTATCAGCCGCTTTATCCCCGATCTGGTGCCAAGTCAACTGCAAATCTGCTAAGCGGTTGATTACACCTGAAGAGGAATAAGGCTCGCAGTGAGTGCCCGTGCCCCTGCCCCGGGATACTCACGGGATGCAAGGAGATTGGTACGTTTGGAGAAAGAGTGCAGCGAGTAGCCCATAAGACAATCGCTTTGTACTCTAGTGCATAAGTCAAGCAAAACTAGTCAAAACCAGTCTCCGGTCTCATTATGAGGTCCGGTAAAGTAAGGAAGGCCCCCGGAGAAAAGTCATCAGCCCCGAAGGGGCCGGCCAAGCGGAGAAGAATTGAGAAAATAACAGCAAGTAAGGCAAACATCAATCAGAAAAATCCTTTAATCCCTCCAATTGCTTCGCTTTTTGAAAAGTCTGTGTCAAATAAAACCAGTCTAACGAGCTCACGCTTTCACTTTTTGAAGGATCCAGGGTCAGCATTGTTCTCCCTAACAGGGGATGTTGTTGGCCTATCGATACCCATAGTTCCTGTAAAAAATCAGGCAGTAAATGATCTGAGGCAGGATGATGCCTTTCACATACCCATCTCAGGGAAACCAAAGCCCCAATCCAGCGACAATTGCGCCAAACTCATAGGACCAGATCAACTGGATAACTCAGACTGTAAAAAAAATCTACTTAAGGAAAAGAACAGTTTAACTACAACTGTTACAGTACACTTTGTAGCTGACGATTTTAATACATCTACTCAACAGCCGCTTTTGATAAGCTCAACAAATCGAAGCCAAAGTTCAGAAAAAATTCATAATACGAAACAAAATCACATGCAATCATTGCAATCTAGCTTTGATGAGCTCTCTTTTACATGCCACAACCTAAATAATCAAATTTTTAATAGTAAAGCGAACGATTCTTTGGCCGACTTAGGTTCAGTCCAAGCAGGGGTGGTAGCAGCCGACGAAAAGGGCAGTTATGCTGAGGTCCAGCAATCAGTTAGCTCGCCCGATTTGGAGAATCTACTGAGACCGATCGTCCTCGGTGAAATTTCACCATCAACGGCAAACGCGAGGCAGGATAAATCATTGAGTAATGAGGACAAGAATACACTTTACGTGGAAGCAGGCCCCTTGGATTTAGTTGCTCCTCTTTTACAAGCATTACAGACATCCACGGCAACCTTAATCATGCAATCTGATAAACTGGACATCCAGATCGATCTGATGAATGTTATCCCATCCTACATAGCCGGGATAAATACCAAATTAGATCATTTGAATTCTCTAATTAAAAGAGCACAAGCCGACTTTCGCCATTTAGAACCCATCTGCACCTGCGGTCCAGAGTTTGATAAGTTAAGCTCATTACCAACTGTACTAGAGCAGATACTCACCTTAAACAAGCGCTTTATCAGTCATGATTCGGAGTCAGATCGATCAGGCCCCCCTAAAATAGAGCATCAACAACCAGCCGATAACACGCTCAGGCCTGACAGCATAATCACTGATGATGATTCAAATGATACAGTTACAACTGAGGTAATTTTCCCACAATCTTCAAAGCCATGATTATCAAAGCGACAAAGAAAAAAGGAAAGGAAGTCTAGGAACAAGAAGTGCGTAGCAGATCCAACATTGGGAATTGGAATATTCCCCATCTTTTCAAACGCAAAGGCAAGATCACTAAAAGAGGATGGCATTTCGGAAATTCATTCACAGGAAATCGAAAAAGACGCCAACCACGTTATTGGTCAACTTTTGAACAAACAAGAATCCAGGAGCTCCCAACCATCAGGAAGCGTGAGATCTTCCCTACACGCAGGCAAAAATCAGCCAGATGGGATGCCAAGGGTAAATCTCTCGCCTGACACTGGCCAAGGAAATAAGTCCATCAAATCTGCAAACTTGATAAAAAATAGAGATACTCAGTTCAATTAAATCACGCATCCAAAAATCAGCCGGCTAAGTAAGCACCAAGAAGATATTATTCCAATTCCGGAAAAAGACAACATAGAGGGGCCAATAAAAACTATGGCTACAGAAACCAAATCAACGCCACAAATTTTGCAAATAACAAAACAAATTGAGACAAAGGAGGGGTCCCAGACAGTGTTATCAGACAACAATATCCGGAGCATCGAAGTGAAACTGGTGTTCAATTAAAGCCTATCTTCCAAACACGAATTGAGCAAGGAACGAGAGATCAGGATATGGCTGATAATATAATATCAGCAATTGGAATACAGAGTAATTCGACCCAGGGCAAGCTAAGTTTTAATATAACGAATAAGGATATCACGCAACCAAATCAAATAGATTATAATGATCAAAGGTTAGATCCATCCAAGCCTGGAGTAGAGAGTCAACAAATTATATGGGCACCAGAATATAAGACACAGGGTTGTCACAATATTTTGAACAGATGCAATATACTGAAATTAATAGCTAAAATCAGTGAGCTAAGAAATATTAGCTCCACAGATCTTGCACGAGTGCAATTCCTAGCAGGGTCTACGAACTTAATAACTGAACAAACATTGACAAAATGGAAGACCCCCGGGATTGCTCAATCAATATTAGAAAGATCAGATTTTTTTCAAACATGGAGTATTCAATTATCACAGCCTGTTACTCCTCGTTATCCGTTTCCGTTAATAAAAACCAGAAGTCCGCAATTTACCAGGAAATCGGACAAAGTAGCTCACCAAAAGCCCGTCTACTCGATCCTATACAATGCCAAAGGCAGAAGCAAAGAAGTCTTCGCCCAGGAAGAGAATGAAGTAGAAAGAGGGGGAGAAATTAGATCACCTACAGAGGATTGGAAATGGCTTCCCAGTTTGGTAAATGCAAAGCGTATAAATTGACCGAGTAAAGATAACACGAAGCAAGCTGATAAAAAAGGTATACATATTGTATCATGGAACATCGCTGGAGCTAAAAAACTATTGGAGGATGGAAGAGCCTTAGACGATTGGGGGAATTGCGATATAATCGCTGTACAAGAGACTTGGCTGCAAGAAGAAATTGCTTTGGAAGGCTTTACACACCACTCTGTAGCCGCAGAGAAATGTAAAATCTATGGTAGAGCCATCGGTGGCTTTCAGTTTATGTGTCATCTGCTCTACAAATTAATTCAGAACAACTTGAATCTCCAGACCCAAGTATTCAAGTAATCAAACTATCAGGATTAATTGCAAACAACAAAGTGACAACTATTCTGATCAATTATTATACACAACCAAAAGTTCGAGTGAAAAATATAAAAAATGCCTTATTATGTGAGGTAATAACTGACCTTCGTAGTACTGAGCCATTGTGGAACGTCATAATAACCGGTGATTTTAATTCCAACCTGATACACTCCCTGGAAGAGGATGAAATACTAACAGCGGATAACATGCACTGGAGCGTTCCAGAACAGATACAAGGTGGGACAAGAACCAGAATGGATCGAATAGGCATTCAACTGGTTACAGAGTTAGAGTATCTGGGTTTGCGTGTCCTGAATGGTAGGACCGATGAGGATCGACCTCCCAAAAAAACCTTCATTGGTCTGCATTCCCAATCAACTTTGGATTATACCATTGCAAGTCTTTCGTTATTTCCCTTATTAAATAGTTTTTATATTGAATACTAGCCCATGAGTGATCACGCAATGCAACACATTAAATTCAATCTGTGCGTGGAAAGATTTCAATCTTCATATATCCTTGAAGGCAAACTATGCTCAATTAATCAAAAACGTATAGACTCGTTTAATTCAAATAAAATCGAGTGGTTCTCGATAATAGTGGAAACGATGAACAACTTAGGTAATATTTCAACGAATAATATACAAGCATGGTTTCTCTTTTTAGAGAGTCTAAAACTGAAAATGAAATCACTAGGTATGAAGGCCAAAGGAATCAGTCTAAATAATACTTTGCCGAAAGATTTGGGAGATCTAAGAAGGGACCTGAGAAAAACACATAAAAAGTTGCAACGTATGCCAAATACTCTTGTCAAATGGAAGTTTTCTTGGCCCTACGGAAGCGCTATGAAAAGAATGTCTGGGAGCACAAAAAAGTTATGGAGGAAAAATTCTGGACAAAGTTGCTCTTTAGTTCCAAAACATTGAATACAATTACGTTCTGGAAAACCATAAATCAACTAATTAGACCATCGAACGTTCTTACATCAAATGTGCAGGAAAATGAATGGGTTACTTTCCTCCAGTTAAAATTTGAAGGAAATACTATAAAAATCCCAGGGAATCAACCCTATCTGCAACATCACAACATAAAGACGATTGAGGTGGAACATAGCATACAGCAATCACCAATCAATCCAAGGAAAGCACCAACTACGACCTTAACACTTGGAACTTATTCTATGGAGGAGATAGCAAAAGTAATTAATAAGGGCAAGAGTAAAGGGGCCCCAGGGCCAAATGGCATTCCTCAAGCAGTATACAAACACGCACCTGACTACTGGAGCCCACTTCTTGAGAATCTCTTTGCTGATGTTCAAACGCTCAATCAAGTACCAGAAAGCTGGCAAGGATCCATAATAATGCCTATATACAAAGGTGGTGACAGAACCAACCCACTTAACTACCGACTAATAGCACTGCAGGATGTGGAAGCAAAATACTTTGCATCTCTTCTACTAAAAGACCTGGTTACCTGGTCAGGAGAGAGAGATATGATCCCAATCAACCAAAGGGGGTTTAGAGCGGAGATCAGAACTATTTCAAATATTCTATCAGTAACCATGATAGCCAATAAATGCCAGCGCACCAAACAGGAGCTGAACTTATGTTTTATTGATCTGCAAGCCGCATTTGACAGTGTGGATCGGGACTTATTATGGGTAAAATTAAGATCATGGGACATACCCGAGAGTATACTAAGGGGCCTGTTGCTATTCTATACAGACACATGGACACAAGTAAAACTAGGGGATGGCACCCGATTGTCAAGAAAAGTGCCCACAGGAGCCGGACTAAAACAAGGCTGTGTCCTGGCCCCTCATTTATTCAACCTATTTCTCTCAGATTTCTCCGGCAAATTAAACACCTGTAATGCTCACCCGCTGAGACTAGGCAACTTGCAACTCTCACATCTCGCATATGCAGACGATATTGTACTCATGAGCCTAACAAAAGTCAGTATGACCAGGCAATTACCAGAACTTTCACTTATCTTGTCCGCAAACAAGCTGACTTTGAACTTATCCAAGACCAAAACAATAAAAGCCCAGAAACACTATCTTACACAACAAGCTGGAGCCTTGTTCTTTGCATTTAGCTTCCTGTTTAAAAAATTAGAGGGCCCCTCGCTAAAACCATTACTAACAGTAATTGCTAGTATAGCCCTTCCCATCTTAGCATATGCAAGTGCAGCAATGCACAGTAAGGATGGGGCCCTGTTAAACAACTTGATAACCAAAATCTATAGGAAAGTCTTTCAACTTCCCCACACTGCTTCACCAGCGCAAATGCACCTAGAATTTGGTCTTATGAATGAGTCAGTGGGAAGGCTATATACGTGCATCAAAACATGGTACCGGATCAAAATGAACGCCACTGACAATAATCTAAACAAATTTTTGTGGCAAGAAGTCGAAACGCGAAGCAGATCAGAGGCAAATAAATTCCTGACCAGTGCACTGGAATTAACATGCACCGCCCAGCAATGAGATAAAAATTTGCCATTTATTTCATTTAAACAGGCAATAAACAAAGCCGTCAAATTTCATTCTCTGCTCATTTACAAGGAAATCTTCTTCCATCGCTCCCACTCTTGGGTTGTGATTAACAGCTATAAATTACTTACTCCAGCGTTTTATCTGGATTCTACTTACTAAGTTTTTATCAAAAAAAGGTTGATGGCTCTAAGATTCGGAAAATATCCAACGTTGGCCGACGTACCAGCCTGGAAACATCCAGGATCCATTGCCTCGACAGCCGACGCTCTGTGGTCATATCAAAGAGGACATAATTCATATCATTTGTCATTGTACAAAGTTGAAACAGGAGCAAACGCTCCTTTTAAAGAATTATTTTCTGATTAAGAGATTGCGTACCTGCAGGTCAGCGATTATTGGCTGCTTGGACTCTATGGACTCACAAATTAACTATAATATTGTAAAGTTCCTGCTTGCCTTTGAAAAACGTCTGAAAGCAAACTAATACCTTTAAAACTGCATTGTGTTTTTCTGATATTTTTATTTTTCTTTGTCCCTTTTAAGTTCTATTTATGAGTATTTGGATTTTACCTTGATGCAAATCTTGAATATTTATTTTTAATTAATTTTATATTTAAACATTGTTTCAGAAGTGCAAAGGAAATTTGTTATGGTTTTAATTAACTAAACAATACATTTTAAAATAAAAACACTCTTTAGACCCCGATAATATACCATTGAGGGGCCTGTCTACACCGGTGGGCACACTGACGTCACCAGTGGGCGCACACTGACATCTACAAGAGTGATGCCATGGGAGAAAGATGGGATCATGATGATCTCTTTACTGAGGGTGCACTGATGACCCATCAGGACTTCACAGAACTTCATGGGATCCCTAATTCCCTTTTCCTGACACATGGTAACATATTACGCTATATCACTCCACACTGGTTGCCATCAGGGTCTGAACCTGAAACATATACACTGATTGAAGCTATCTATGACATGGGCTCTGGTAGATACTTAGTCAAGTGACTCTATGGAGGTGTTCGCGCCCATTTGCATATTTCTTTAGACCCCTTTCGAGCGCAGCGGAAACAGACCTGACTTAAATGATAAAGAATGGCATCCAAGTTTGCTATCCGGCAATACCCTCTTCAAAAGTATTCAGTTTTCGCTCTTGCACAAAGCGTATTTAACACCGTTGAAACTTCATAGAATCTTCCCCATGGCATCATCACCTGCCTGCCCTAGATGTAAGGCAGACACTGCAGACTGGCTACACATGTTATGAGCCTGTCCTTAATCATCTTTCTTTTGGGGGGACATTAAGGAATCACTCTCGACATTCACAGATGCTACCCAATGGGACACTGCTGAACATTGCCTTTTGGGCCTAAACACTACGCCGAAAAATGTTAAGACTATGGCTCGATATATGGATCTGGTGCTCCTTCTAGCTAAAGGCCAGATACCACGATGGTGGAAATCCCTTAGAGCGACCTTTGTCACAAGTTGGCGTGAGGAAGTTGAGAGCTGGGGAACAACGAAAGTTACACATTGCGCAGGGAAGAGTATCATGGTTTGCGTAAACCACCTATAGCTATGGTGTGGTATGGCTTATTGGAGCAATTTAAATCTCAGGGTCAGGATGCTACCTGCACACTACCCGCATAATGGAGATAATACCTTCATGACTCTGTCTCATGTCATTCCCTGTTGATATTTAGGCAGGACACACGGCAGCCCCTTTACTCACCCACAGATCTCCGCCCCCCCCCCCACACCACTTTGATACTATTTATCAGAGGCGCGGACTAAGGGTGGCAGTTTTTGGATGGTGGTGGGTGGATGTAGGTTCTTGGAAAACTTTTCTATTTCTTTTCTCTTCTTTTTCAGCATTCTTATTATTCATATATCAGTGGTCCTCATGTAAACTGCAATGGATACCACATATTATGTGTCATATATATATATATATATTCCTGTATATTGCCCGATATTATTAGTTCTCACTGTATATATTAAAATGCATGTCTGTCTCTCTTTTGATTATGTTTTCTTTTATTGTTGAAAATCAAATAAAATACGTTAAAAGTAAATGAGATACAGGACTTTCTGATAAAAATACATATATTATACAAACATGTTTTATACTTGCTGCAACTAGGGGAAATATTTGATATTGTAGAGATTCAAAGAAGCATTTGGTTGTACACTCTGTGACAACCGAATCAATCTGTATCCATCTGTATGCAAGGCAAATTTAGTTACATTAAAAAAAATCCCCATTCTGGCTTTTCTAAATAACAGTCCTTTCTGTTGCTTTTAACACGCACGCACATGCATACTTTTCCTGCACACTTTTACCATAGGCAGTATGGAATGAGATCCATATGGACAGGAGCTGGACAGTTTATGGGAATGGAAAAGAGACGCTAAACATTGTGGTATGCATTAATGCTAATAAATGTCTATTTCGATACTCAAACCAAGGATCTGTGCAGTTTTCATCTGCCGTGACCTGCTGGGTACCAGGTCAAATACCAGACAGCTGAACTCGGCCTTTTAATTTTCCAAAGTAGTTAAACGTAATGACACGCAGTCTCTAAAAGGGCTAAGCCACGAGTGACGGGGTTGAACTTTCAGATAGCAATTGCCCTTGGTGTAAGTGAGAGAAGGGGGCGTACACTCACACTTTCAGTATGCACTTGCTCTTATGTGCCAAGTGGGGCAAAAGAGAGGGGCCCTCATTTATGTAAAGTAACGCCTAGCTCCCTCTTTGTGGCAATAATGATGCGTCATATTTACAGTTTGGCGTATCATGTTGCAAGGAGTTACAGATATGTCAGTATTTCTGACGTATTTATCTGTAGGCGAAAAAATAACGCATTGCTGGAGTGTGTCACAAAAGTGACAAAACTCTAACAATGGGTTATTACTCATGGGCAAGTACCATGTGAAATGTGCCTTTGTCTGTCCTACCCCTGCCAAGGCGTAAGATATTGACGCATTTGAGTCCGAGAAGTGGCGCAGTGAAATCTTATAGATTTCACTGCAACACTTTTATGACCATTTCTTGGGTCGTAACACACCCCTGCATACATTATACCTGGCGCAGTTATAATGTTGCGGAGGGGCTTACAAAGTGACGCATCTACCTAGATGCATCACTTTGTAAATGTGATGCAACAAGGCACATTGGGGCAGATTTACAAAAACGGGCGCATCCCTGCATATTAGCAGGGATGCGGCAATTATTTTGCGTGACTCAAAAAAACCCTTGCGCCACCATGGATGCGCCGCATTTACAATGCGGTGCCACCATGGCGCACGGATAGACAGACGCGTGACGCATCTGTCGGCGTATGGGTGACGCAGTGCTGGAGTTGTGTCACAAGCGCGACGCAACTCCAGCACTGCTCTGGGGTGCCTTATGCCTAATATGCTGCGTAACTCCTTACGCCTGCTTCAAGCGCAGGCTTAAGGATTTGACCCAGCGGGGACGTAAAAAGAGACTGAGTGAAATCTTGTAGATTTCACTGAGTCACTCTTACGGGGCTTCCTTGCAACAGAATGCCCACCCTACAAACATTATACCTGACGTAGGTATAATGTGGCGCAGGGCTTTACAACGTGACATATCTCACTGGATGCGTCACATTGTAAAAATGCCGCCACTGCGTCACAAAAGTGATGCAACGGCGGCGTAAAAGTGTTGCAAAGGGCTTGTAAATCTGGCCCATTTTTTATGCCGCTGATGCGTCACAAAAAGTGATGCACTGGTGGTGCAAAAGTGATGCAAGAGCTCAGAAATAACCCCCAGAGTTTGTTGAAGTGAGCTGGGCCCATGTCAGCAGTGTGATTAACACTGGCTTGCTCAGAGGTTAGCCAAAGCATCCAACTACATGACTCCCCTCACTCCCCCACTTCACCTCATCTACGATAGCGCAGATGTGGAAACAAATCTGGAATCTGCCCTTAGAAATTAGAACAAAGGTATACTAAAATATTGATTCGGATGCTTTGTGGTTCAGAGAAAAATATATTCAAAATTCATTTGTCCATGATTTCTGTGGCGATAAGACTATTATGTGTATTGCAACCCTCGATTAAATGCCGCTTCCCCTCAGGAGCTCAAATCGTGCAGCAACTACCATACTTGCATCGATTAATTACACAGACAGCCCAGTCAAAATGAAGGAGTAGAAAGGTTTATCGCCGGCACTGCATACGCTCAGGTGTCTTCACAGGTCGTGGGACATAACTCCAACACAAAATGTTGCAAGCTACTCTTTATCATTCTGTTTTGCGTTCAAAGGTTATTTGTGCAATCTGCCGCGTACTAAATAAAAACCAATTTATTATGCAGTAAAATTCAAATGCATTGTGTAAGAACCAACATTTTACCGATACTACGCAGCATGAATATGAAGGGATAGATCAAATTATGCCACAGTATTTTAGGAAACGTGTTTATTGCTAGAAATAAAGCCAACTCACTTAAATCTAATTCGGCAAAGCAACTCCACATAACATTAACATTTTTTCAACATCCCAAAAAATCACACAGCTGTGCTTTTTATAGGATAATTAATGCATTTTTGACATAGAAAAGGAAGTGTGAGGTGGAGAGCACAGTGAACAAGATAGATCATTTTAAATAGAATTGCTACACTCACTGAGTGGTTGCCTATGAAAAATTGTGAAATACCAAGAATCTACAGTAGATAGTTCTGGAAGACGTAAAGAAAAAATTCACCGTACCCGTGAATGGTCTGCTTCAGTGTTCGAATCTTCCGAAGTCACGGACATTGTGATTGTCTCCTGGTTGCAATGTTACTGTCCTTCCGGTGCCAGCGCCAATATGTCCCCCCTGACTCTTTGGTGAACAGCCCCTTGTGCAATGCGCAACCTTAGTTAATTTGGGCACCAGTGATCACCCCGACTAACTGATATAATGATCACAACCCTGACGTATTTGAATACTACTCATGGCATGCAAACACTTCACATCCTATAAGCAGAAGTCTTAAACATTTTGTAGCTAGCTGTCCACTGCATGATATAAACCTGTGGACTGTGCTAATTAGCATGCTTTTTCCTGCTTAGCCCTATGTTAACCTTATAGTGTGCATCGATGAATCCACTGGTGACGCTTCATAATTCAACCTTTTAATTCCCAAACAAAGGGGTATATTTAAAAGAAAGTCACGCAACGCAGCAAGACAAATTGCTGCGCTGCTCTACGTGACATTAATAAACGAATTTCATTGCGCAGGCTGCTTCGCATTTGGCGATGCAGCGTGTGCAACAAAATTCATTTTATTTATTTGTATACTTACCTCCGTTCAGCCATAATCCAGAGTTTACTAACCCCACCCTACCCCGCCCTGCGTCACCGCCCGGCAGCACTCCCTCCAGGAGCCGCTACTGGCAGGAAGGGTTACCTTCCTGCACAAAAACATTCCAAGGCACATTTCACTTTCTACGTGTGCTGCATAGAAAGGGAAAGAAACAAGGAGAAATAAAGGTATTGCTGCTCAGTATGCTTTCCCCAAGAACGCATATCTTTTTGGCACATTTCCTGGTCTCCTATTTTTGATAAATCTAGGAATGCGTCCAAAACCATGGGAGTTGCGTGTGAACACCCATGCAATGCCTATTGAACATCTTCAAAAGGCAAAGTAGCTTAACTCAGTGGTTTGCGCTGCATTGCATTACTCTTGATTTATGAAGCCATTCAGGGACATGCAAGGTGGCCTTGCTTGACCTCATAATTCACATTTTGGACTTGCGTAGCTCTTGCACCATGCTTAGTGGTCCAAGAGCAACATAACTACTGTCATAAATATTTCCCAAAGCCTGTTGGAGTGAGGCTGCGTATTGGTAGTGTAAGTGCAATTCCAGCGAGGAGTGAGAATGTCTGCTGCCCTTTCTCGGTAGTACATGGTCTGTCAGGCACTGATGGCAGTGGAATTCTAAAACAGGGTGCAGGCTTCTGTACCTGCATCCCTTTAGGAATGCTTCATTTTCTCACCCCTGTAAAGATCCACTCAGCCCCTCATACTGGCACCAGGTGCCTAGCGTTATGTGGGGGACATGTGCCAGATATATGTTTTGAGATTATGGGTGAGGTAAGAAGAGTCCTACTGATAGTTGAATATCAAACATGGTTTACATTCTTCAGCATCAGGATATCATGTATGCTCTTATGTATAACTTTCTGAGGCTTCAGTGTGGAAGGTTAGGTACTTGAGGAAACTAAGTACTAATTTCCTTTCTTAGCACCCTGAGTGACAGATATGGGATCCTTAGTAGGGTGCACCCTACACCCGTTTCCTCATCCCAACAAAGTGAGCTGAGCCATGGTAAAATGAGCAACCTGCTCATTTGTACATCTATTATCTTCCCTGACAATCTGACACATTGACCATCTCTGTAGCATGGTTGGACACTCTCCTTTGCCAGCAGTACCGTGATATATATTGTCAAGATGTTGCTACATGATATCTTCAATGCATCATGAACTTGTGCTAAGCAGAGGAGTTGTGCATTAACCCCTTTGCTGCTAGGCCTTCCCCCCGTGCTGAGCCTTTTTTTTGACTATTTGGGGTAGTTTGCGCTTAGGCCCCTGTAACCTTTCACCACATAAGGCATCCACACCAAATTTGCGTCCTTTTCTTCCAACATCATGGGAATTCTAAAGGTACCCAGGGTTTGTGGATTCTCATGGAAGGGACCCAGAAATTAGCCAAAATACAGCAAATTTTTGTTTTTCTTAGGAAAAATGGGAAAGATGTGCTGCAAATGAAAGCGTCTGTTTTTTTCCCTGCAAATCGTATCAACAAAGGGTTTGTGGGGCTGAAATCATCATCTTCCCAGCTTTCAGGGTCAAGCAGATTTTTTTAAGTTAATGGTAGAAATGGGTATGCAATAATGGATCCTGGACAGCTATAATTTTTTGAAAAGTAGACAACATTCTGAATTTAGCAAGGGGTCATTTGTGTAGATCTGTCAATGTTTCTTTATAGAAACTAACAGTTAAATAAAGGAAAAATTTAAAATTATTTGAAAAACAGCCATTTGTGTCAACGTTTTCACCTGTAACTTCTTTTAATTATGACAGCGGTTTGAAAGCAATATACCGTTACAGCCCTTTGACCTTATTGGTATTAGGTATATATAGGACTTGTAGGTTCACCATGAACCCGATGAACCCCGAGCCAATACCTGAAAATCGTCTTGCAATGGTTTTTTATTATGTACCGGGTATATAGCAATTATTCTGGGAAAATGTATACATGGCAAAATAGGTGTGAAAGATACTTATGGATTTCTGAAATGGGAACAAAATATAGAGCTTAGAAACAGTAGATCTTTGCACATTTCCAAAATTATGAGTCCCCATATTGACTTTTTTTTTACACACTGTCTTTCATTTGAAAGGCAGAAATGCATCAAAAGTCAATAGGTAATAACAGTTGCTCTACAATTCTATGTTACCCTAAGTCTCCCAATAAAAATGGTACCTCACTTGTGTGGGTAGGCCTAGTGCTCACGATAGGAAACAGCTCGAAACGCAACTTAGACAGCACATTTTTACAATGAAAAAATTACCCTTTTTTTGCAAAGTGCCTAGCTGTAGTTTTTGAACCCTAGCTCTGCCGGCACCTAGGGAAACCTAGCAAACCTATAGATTTTTGTAAACTATAAACCCAGGGGAATCCAGGATGGGGTGACATGACTGGCTGTCACCAGGTCCTGTTACTCAGAATCCCTTGCAAACCTAAGAAATGGACATAAAAAACATTTTCCTCACATATCTGTGGTAGAAAGTGCTGGAATCTGTGTGGATCTACTAAATTTCAATCACCCTACATTCCCAAAAGTCTTCTGCGAAAAATGGTAACTCACTTGTGTGGGTAGGCCTAGTGCAAAACGCAACGTGGACACACCACATTTTCACTGTGAAAAATGACCCTTTTTTTGCAAAGTGCCTAGGAGTCGTTTTCGAACACTAGCTCTGCCGGCACCTAGAGAAACCTAGCAAACCTATACATTTTTGGAAACTATACACTCAGGGGAATCTAGGATGGGGTAATTTTATTTTATTTTTTTAACAATTTTTTATTGAAGTTCTTTGGTTCTTAAGGTCTGAACAATTATATACGATATCAAAATCAGAATCAAGGCAAACATAAATAGGATTACATTCAGGATACAAGCACAACATAGGGCTACATTTTTTAACATGTCAAGGCAAAATCAAGTCCATGATTACTCAAAAAACGATCCCCAAATTTTTTCAAACTTCCTCAACCCTCCTATTAGTTTTGCGTATAAACATTCACTTCTTCTAACATTTCTTATCTTTTGCAGCCATGCTTGGAACAACGGGACCTGAGTTGATCTCCAATTTTGCAATATTAACGACCTTGCTACAGCGATTACAATATATAACAATTTGACAGTTTGATCAGTAATTCTAATTCGGAATCATATCCATAAAGCATTAATTTTTCATTATATGAAATCTGAATCTTACAGTCAACTTGTAGAAAACGAAATATCTCATTCCAAAAGGATACAATTTTAGAACAATTAACTATAATGTGAGACCAATTAGCGGGGGAGAATTGCTGACATCTAAAACAATTAGCAGATGTATTGACGTACATTTTTGAGATAGCGGCTGGCGTATAACATAACAACCATTTATTAAAAAATAACATTCTTCTCCAGTTAGCACCACGTAGTACTCTAAGGTTTAAATCATTTAAGGTTTTCCATACATTTACAGAGAGAACATGATTTTCTTGGTCTTGCCATTTTTTAATAGCTTTCGGGGTGACATCTATCTCAATATGGAGAGCTAAACAACGTTTCCATTCCCCTGGTTTCTTTGACCGTGTAGTCACAAACAATTCTTCCCATAGCTGAATCCATAAACAGAGATTTCTTGGGTCCAACCGTTCTAGCATTTTATAAATCAAGATATAAGAACCTATTAGCAAATAATTCCCCTGAATTAATTGTTGCATCTCGCCCGGGTTTATCCAAGCTTCATCCCTTAAAAAATCTGATAAATTGTTAAATCCTCTACGATTCCATTGTGTGACGATATCTGAACTTATTTTAGTCTCTGTATACTTGAAGACATATTTTAAAGGAGTTTTGGAGTTGAAGCGCGGAAGGGAGTATCTTTTAAGGATAGCATCCCGTTGTTTAAAAAACCAGTTCATGATCTTATATCGCACTAATTTTGGGGATTTCGGTATTTCCAAGAGAAGGGAATCTGAGTATCTAAACAAATGAGGTCAAAAGAGAAATTAATAAATAAACTAGGACTTTGCGCTCCAATTTTAAAGCGCTCTAGATATTGTGCAAAATATGCACTATAATAATCTTTAATATTAGGTAGAGAGAGCCCACCTTGTTTTGTATCTGTGTAAAGAGTTCTTAATGCCAAAAATACTTTTATTTGATTTATAAAAATCATAAAAGGGTGGGTCTTACCACCATACAAACAGCATATACGTCAAAAGCTCAGCATGAAAACAAAATTAAAATCACCAAAAAAAATCATAAAGTTAAAACCTAATCTTGACAGGTTTAGACAAATACACAATCACAGTATATTATTATAAAAATGTGGCTGAGGGAAGACAAGGCTGTCTCGTTGGAGCTGCTAAACAACTAATAATTGGTCTAGGAAAAAAGCGAGAACTTTGGGGAACGAATGAGTTTGGTGAAAAATGCACATTTTAACTTAGAAGGAGAACACAACCTAGAGAGGTGAAAGCGAGGGAGTAACCATTAGGAGGGGGAGTGGGAGACCTGGGGCAGCCGTGATGAGGCCGGTTGGCCGAAGTCATCGTTAATTATTTCCTTGTTTTCTAGCTCTTTTGCAGCATGAGCCAGGAATTTTATGGTTTTGCAGGCTAATTGTATCCGGGACCCGCTGAGGCATTCTATCACAGCCGCCCTACAAGTTCTCACCTGGGCTTCTCTTAAAAGTGGTAGCAAAAGCGTCTTCCTTGTTTTCTGCAATGCAGGGCATATGCATATTAGATGCAATAAAGACTCCGTGGGGTTGCCACAGAGACGACAGGCAGAAGTTGACCAGGACCGTTGCCAATTGGGGGTGAGGTCTTTACTCAAGAAGCATCCCAGCCTCAGAAGGCTTAATTTCCTCTTATAGTAGTCCCTAAAGCAGTCTTGCAAATATGGCTGAGGTTTCAGATGTTTGTAAGTTGACAACACGATCCAGGCATGGCTTTTTCCGGCCACTGCGGCTTTGTCCATTAGCAGTGATGCTTGTTTGATGGCTTTGTTGGTGAATTGTTTAAAGGCGTTGTATGATATGGGTGAAAGCCAGGTTTCTTCCAGCTTTAACGAAACCAGCGCTTGCCTGAGAGATTTGTATATTGAATTTGTAGATCCGGCCTGTTTTTCTACCTCTAGCCAGCAGAGATGTGCTAGGGTATCATCTTCAGCATCCCTCATGCGCCAGTAGTATTTGGCCAGAGCACCTTGTCTTGCCGGGGTCTGATTAGTTAGTCCATATTCTAAGCGTATTTGGGCTTGTGAGATGTGTCTTGGAATTGAGAAGAGGTTTTTAAACAGTCTGGATTGGGCTAGATTTAGCACTGTGGAGTCCCTGGTTGCCATCATTTCCGAGCCATATGTAAGCGATGGCAGGAATTTGGCAGCTACGATCTTTAGCAAATGGCCGGTAGAACTGCCACTTAGGTGTGTTTGTATAGTTTTAAAGGCGAATTGAAGCTGTTTGGCTTTTGATTTCCCCAGTTCTAAGTGGTGATTGTACTTTAATTGATGGTCAAGTAAAATGCCCAAATATTTATATTTATCCACCTGTGTCAATTTGGACGAATTTATCCTCCATACGAATTTTGTTTTTTTATTTCTGAGGCTGGGGAAGCATAAGATATTTGATTTTTTGAGGTTTATGGTTAATTGTGCTTTGGTGATATATGACGCGAGTTGGGAAATCAAACGTTGTAGGCCGATCGGGGTTTTAGAGAGAAGCACAATGTCGTCTGCATATTGAAGACTAACAATGGATGTTTGTCCCAGTTTTGGTGGATCTCCCTGGATTGTACGTAGATCACTTTCTAGGTCTGCGGTGTAGATGTTAAAAAGGCTGGGGGCCAACACGCAGCCTTGTTTTAGGCCATTCAAGGTTGTGAATTTCTTTGTTAAACTTCGGCCATCTCCTTTTTTTATTTGAACCCAGGTATGCGAGTATAACTCTATTATTGCTCCCAATAGCTTTGACGGCGCGCCCCAGGCTTTCATTTTGGCCCAAAGTTTAGATCTGGGGACTTTATCGAAAGCCGCTGTCAAGTCTAAAAAGCAGGTGTAAAGTGTGGAAGAGCTATCGATTGCCTTTTTAGCCAGTAAGGTTAGCGCGGATAAGTTAGTGAGAGTGCCCATTCCTGCCCTAAAGCCTGTTTGTGTCGGTGGGATTAGCCCTTTTCCGTTGACCCAGAGTTCCAGGTCTACCAAAAGATTGGATGCGTAGATCTTGGCCTCTACGTCTATTAAGGCTATTAGCCTATAGTTATTTGGATCTGAGCGGGCTCCTGATTTATGTATCGGATGTAAAATACTGCCCCTCCAAGAATCCGGAATACTCCCGGTGCTTAAGCTGTGGCAAAACAAAGGGGATAGTTGGCTGGCCCAGAACTTTGGATCTTGCCTGAATAAGGCGTTGGGGAGGCCGTTTGGACCACGGGCTCCATCTGCTCTCAAGTTTTTTATGATGATCAGTACCTGCGTCGTCGTGATTTGATCGGATTCTCTTGTATGCTCCACTGTCAGTGGTTTGCAGGTGACTTTAAGGTCGGGGAACTTTGATTCTGCCATTGTACTCAGGCTTTGAGTTGTAGTAGTCTCAGATGGTGGTGCCAGTGTGTTATCAGTGGATGTATCGTGGGTGAGGTTGTATAGTGAGTCAATGTGGCTGCACCAGAGTTGGTCGGTCATATCTGAATTAAACTGCCGATGTTTGCCGTTTAGCATGAAATTTATTTTTGCCCAAAAATCTTTGCAGTTCCGCTGTTTGCTTGCATGGAGTATAGTGCACTCTAGTTTTTCCATGTGCATTCGTTTGGCCATTTTGGTCTCTCGTTTTAGCTCTTTTTTTAAGGATTGGATTTTTTTCAAGGTTTCTTCTGGTAGTTGAGAATCCTTTTTACGTTGAGCCCTGAGATAAGTGTTCATTTGTCTTTTTAATAAGCGTAGTTTTGGAGTGTACCATTTCCCTCCTCTGTTTCTTATTGTTTTTTGTCCTCTGCGTTTGCTTTGGTAAATCTTATTTATATCCACCACGAAGGATTCCCATGTCCTAACTATGTCTTTTGACGTGGCTGGGGGTGACAACAGTGAGTGGCAAGTCTCCATTAAGTTCGAAATGTTCTCTTCGTTCCAATTTAGCCTTTGCAGATTGAAAAGTTGAGAGTTGAAAGATAAAGGCTGCGCTTGCTCGGACTTAGCTGGCAAAGTAGTTAGTACGAAGGTCTGTGGGTAGTGATCACTTTCTCCCCGTGCCTGAATATTAAAATCTTTGATGTAGGTGAATAGGTCGGGGTCAGCCAGAGTGTAGTCTATTGTTGAGCCTGAAGTCTTGCAGACCCTCGTTAGGGCCGCCGGTTTGTCCAAGAGGCCCCTTCCGTTTAGGGTGTACAAGTGAAGGGATTCCAGTTCTATTGCGCATTTCCTCCCCATTGTGCTTTTCCTGCTTTGGTTGCCCTGTTGCGGATCGATGTGGGTAGGGAGGATTCCCTCATTGTCCTGCATTAGATTCATGTTGAAATCTCCTGTAATTAGGATGTTGTCGCTCGGGTAGGTGGATTTTAATGACTTAATTGCTGTAATTAGTTGTTTTATCCTTTTTCCTTTGTGTTTTCCACCAGGGTGCATGTATAAATTTATGATCAGTAAGCCCATGGTGGGCAAGATGTCAATTTTGATACATTGCATCCATGTGGAATGTAGTTCGATGCAGCTGGATGGCCAAAGGAAGTCAGTGGATATGAAAATAGATAGGCCGCCCTTGGCCCTGCCAGGACGTGCCTCCTTAAGTGCTGGTGTGAAGAATTCTTTATATCCCACCATCGGAGTGTTTTTTGTCAGCCATGTTTCCTGAAACAAGAGTAATTGATACTGGGTGATGAATTCAATGAAGTCATCTTCCTCCAGTTTTGTGTTTAGTCCGTTAACGTTCCACGAACAGATCTTGCAGCCCTGCTCTTTTCCTATAGTACGTCCACCGTTGGTTCATTCTAAGCTCTTATTGGTTAGTGCCTGGGTTGCTTGTTGGTGCCTTTCGGATTTGGCTGCGACCTGATGGGCAAAGGTAATTGTAATCTGCCTGGGAGGATGGTCTACATCTTCGATGCAGCTTCTTTGATCTGGACCTTTGGCATTTTTTAGAAGACTTCGTTTAGGGCTGTCTTTCTGCAACGGACTGGGGTATCGTGCAGGCTCCACCTTTTTTATCTCGATGCCCCATAAGGCAAAGTCCTCCCTGTGAGTCAGGATTAGGTCGGTGATAGTATGTTTAGCCCATGTTGTTATCGTGGATTCATGGCCTGGTTTGAATGGGTTAGGTTTGAACTCGATTGATACCAAATCGCTTGATTGTAGGTGTCGGAGGTCAGGTAGTACATCTAAAAGTTTTAAAATGGACCCTCTGTTCAGTATGTCATGAGGGCCTCTTGAGCTATATTGCGGAATAAGCTCGATTTTATTGCTTGGGGTGTGCCGTTTTTGGTCGTTTGGGCGTCTTCTATCTTCGAGATTTGACAAGACTGTTCTTGCCCATTCTGCATCTGGCTCTAAAGTGGGCGAATTAGGTGTATTCTCGCTGCTTGTTGCCTCCTTGTCATTTGGGGCCGGGACAGATGATGCGTGAGTTTCTACACTCGGCATGGCTCTTATCTTTTTTGCCTTGCTCTTGGCGGGTGTATCTGCATCTATTTGCCCGTCGTTGGCTGGTACTTGCGTGAGTTGGGAGCTAGCTTTTGGTTGAGATCCATGCTCAGTTTCTGCGCTATGAACTAAGTCTGAGCTTGATGGATTGCGATCGGCTTTCTCCCCTTGACGGTTGAAAATGCTATACATTTTCCTTACGTCCTGGGTTGAGCTTGTACTTTCTATTTGACCTTTTGAGTTGGTAGTTGCCTTTGGTGAGGGCTTTGTTGTTAGAAGTAGCCCTGGCTCTGATGTTGTTTTGATTTGAGGTGGAGTGGCCTCTGGCTGCTGTGTGACTTCTTTGCCATTGAAGTTTTTGTATATTGTTTGGGACTGTGATTGTGGCGCCCCTCGAGTCTGTGGTTTAAGTTTTCTTGCTTTTCTCAGGCGCTTCCTTTCTCTCTTTGTGAGAGTGGGTGCCTGTTCAGGATAGTTGGAGCCTGTTACCTTGATTGGTGATGGTGCCTGAGTTTGTAAAGCTTCCTCTCGAATGGCGGCTGGGTTTTGATCATCTAGGGTTACCTTGGTTGGTGGAAGTACCTGAATTAGCAAAGCTTCCTCTCGGGTGGCAACTAAATTTAGGTCATCTGAGGTTACTGGCATGGGGGTATCATTGGTGGAGAGAGAGGAGGATCTTTCTTGAGTTTCCGTACTTTCCTCACCACTGCTATCATCGTCTGTTGGCCGGCCAGTTTCCTTTTTAGCGTCTTGTTGGATGTTTGCTTGGTTTGTGATTGTCTTTGTTTCCTTTGATGAATCCCGGACAGCCCCCAGTATTTGAGTCATCAGGCTGGGTACGGTGGCTAATTTATCTGTTATTTGAGAGCAATGACAGGTGTAAAAAGAGGAGTCCTTATTAAGTTGCACCTTTGTAATCATATGGTTTAAGTCCTGTAGGTTTGATTCAATCCCCTGGACATGAAAAGCCAAAAGGTTGAGAAGATCGACTTGCGTGTCTAATTTGTCTGCGTGGTAGGACATGGCTACACCTATGGTTTCCATTGACTTTAGTAATTGTGGCCATATTGTGGCCGTTTGAGTGCTATCGATGGTTTCCCCCTGGGACTGGTTGGATGTAAATGAGGAATCAAGGTGTTTGGAAGGATCAGTTTGAATTTGTTGCTCGCACGAGTGGGCACTCCTTTGCGATGTCCTTTTTAAGACGCTGTCTTCGTTACCTGGACTTATATCATAAAGCGCGGGGAACAGAGGGGTACTTCGTTTGAGCTCTGCAAAGTCATTTGCTCGAACAAATTCTTCTTGTGGCTTCAAAATTCTGCTGATTTTGAGATCTTCGATCGCCTCAGTTGTTGGTCCTGCAGAAAGGAAGCTGTGATTTCCCTCCTTTTTGTCAGGTTTGTCTGGTTTCAGCATGGGGTGACCACTCGGTAAACTAGGGGGACTCACCGTTGGTGGTGTGGACAGCTTTTGGGTGCAGATTTGGTTTTGGGGAGGGCCTTCCTCTGTTGTTTCAGGGATGGTTATCTGGGTCGAACGTGGGCTTTGCCCCAGGAAAACCGAGTCATAGCTCGCTTCATTGCTTGCGACTGAAGCCCGATGGACTAAAGCGCAAACCGATGAAGTGTGGAGAGCTTGTTGAGCCTTGAAGGGTGGGTGCGACGAGAGGCGGCCTTTGACCTGTTGGTTGCTGGTCGGGTCTTCTGACCCGGGAGGGCCTGATCCCCCGCCCCCAGAAATCCTTCTTATTTTAATGTTGGGGGCGTTACGGGGCTCGCTGTGACACCTTGAGTTAGGTAGAGTCGATGGTGATGGTGATTTAGTGCCCTTATTCATTGTCTCCGTGAGGGCATTATTTTGATTATTGTAAGATCTAAAGGTGGTGTTGTCTTGTGGGAATTCCGCTCCACTCCCGGTGGAGAGTCTTTGGCAAACTTTTAGAAAGTCAGTGATTAAAGCGCGTTTACTTTCTTTGGGACACGGGACTTGAACATTTTGGGCAGGAGAGGGCATTGCGTCGTGATTGGATTGGCCGCGGGCTGTGCTGCCTTTGAGAGGCCTCTTTGCTGTCGCGGTTGAGCTCTGAGAACCGTGTCGTTTAGCCGTTACATGAAAGGGTTCTGAAGGCTCTATAGAACTGGTGAATGAGTCTTTCGAACTTGGTTTTTCAGGGCTCTTTCCTCTACCCGCAGCTGTTCCTTCCACTGCCTCGTTGGTAGTGCTCAGAGGGACTCCATTTCCCTTTTTTGTCTTCCCCTGAGGTTTTTCTGGAGGGTTGTCTTCTCCTCGTGGCTTTCCTGATCTCATTTTGTGTTGATTTTGTGATGGTTGGGATTTGCTCTTATTGTACGATACGGTTGTTCCTTTAAGTTTTTGAAATAATGTGAAAGTTCTTTTCTTTTTTCCTTTGGGCTTTTGGGTTTGGATAATGAAATTAGCAAGCAGCTGCTGCGCCGTTGGTTGTGAAGTGCCTGCTATGATCCACTACCGGGTTGTCTGCAGGTTTGAGGTGTCTCTGTCCGCTTTTTTATTTTTTTATTTATTTATTTTTTCCCCGGAAAGGTAGGGCGGGAGCTGCGCTCGTTAACAGCTTTGAGTGGGGTGTCTTCTGTGGTGGAGGGGAGGACAGCACAAGCGGAGCACACAGGGGACCGCAGGCTGAGAGACCTAGTCAAACAGCCCCCTCGGGCAGCACCCCCCGGCTCTTACTTTGCAGCCACCTCTAACGGTGGCCGCGCTCGCACCCTCCCTGCTACCACCGCCTCTGCCTCTTACCTCGTACCTTGTAGTAGGGGTGGTGCACACGGTACCTGGTTCCCTCGGAATATTGTAGAATATTGTAGATATATTGTATATTGTAGGCTCAGAGCCACAGGGGAGGCGGAAGAGAGCAGAAAATGCCGGGGAAACGCATCGGCCTCTCCCCGCTCCCGCTCCTCTGGTCGGGTCTACAGCTCTGAATTGCACCCTAAGCCCGTAAACGTGTAGAGTCAGAGAAATTTGGATTTCTTTCCTTGAATTAAATCCGCAATCAGGGAGTCGTCGTGGGTAGCAAAACAACACAGCAGTCTCCGCAGGGCGTGGTGCTAGAGAGGTTTGCAGAGGGTTGGAGCCTTTGACCCCTCAGATGCGGGACCCCTCAGATGCGGGAGGGAGGAAGTGAGAGGACTACAGGCAGTTCTTAATGCTAATCTAGGAGGTTTTTTTGCCCAGATGAAACCGGAAAATAAAGATTCTACTTTTGAAAAAAAGGCTGCAGGAAGAAAGCATGGAATAGTTGCAAACAAAAAATTAAAAAGTGGAAGCACAGACATTTTGATCAGGGCCACCCGACCTAAGATTGATAACGGCAGAGGACTCCACCTAGCAAACATTGAGTGCATTTTCCGCAGAAGCGGTTCAAAATTAAGTGTGTATAAATCTGAGACCGAAACAGAAAAGAGAATCACTAAAATCTTTTTGGCCTTGAATTGATACATCCAACTAGTTCTGGATGAAGATTGGGATTCTTCCCTCCACACACTAATATTTCGGTTTTTCTTTTATTGATCTGATAACCACCTAAGGTTTCGAATTCCTCAAAAAGTTGTAAGGCACAGACCTGAGATTTGATATCTGGTCTAATTAAAAGTATGATAACGTTTGCGTACATTTTAATTTTTGCCATAGTGGGAATAGGGGGGACTATGTCTACAGAATTACAAATTGCTATGGCTAAAGGCTCAATAAAAAAAAGCAAAAGGATGGGGTGACTTGACTGGCTCTCATCAGTTTCTGTTACCCAGAATTCCTTGCACACCAAAAAAATTGAAAAAAAGAAAACACATTTTCCTCACATTTCTGTGGTGGAAATTTCTGGAATCTGCCTGGATCCAAAAACTTCAACCCAATTTGCCTTCCCTCAAGTCTTCCGAGAAAAATGGTACCTCACTTGTGTGGGTAGGCCTTGACAGGAAAGGGTCAAAATTCAACATGGAGACACCACATTTTCACAGTGAAAAATGACCCTTTTTTTGCAATGTTCCTAGTTGTAGTTTCTGAACCCTAGCTCTGCCGGCACCTATGGAAACCTAGCAAACCTATACCGTTTTGTAAAACAAGACACCCAGGGGAATCCAGGATGGGGTGACTTGGCTGGCTCTCACCAGGTTCTGTTACCCAGAATCCCTTGCCATCCTAAAAAATTGGCCAAAAAACACATTTTCCTCACTTTTCTCTGGTGGAAAGTTCTGGAATCTGCGAGGATCCACAAAATTCCACCCACCTCATGTTTTCGATAACTATGGGCGAATTTTGCGGATCTGCGGTCCGCAAATTCGCGTGAAATCGAAAAAAATCTGTGAAATCTCCTGCGAACTTGCGGATTTTTTTGCGATTTGCACTGGAGTACTTTCTACTGGCTAATCCAGTAAGTGCTACCTCGTTGGGTAAGTGTATAGTGCTTTTCCTATACTGCAGCTGCGTAAAGGGCCAGATGATTTGTCTCCACTGACCATGTGTGCCTGTAACTTTGCCACAGCGCTAAAAGGTCCTTTGAGTGAGCTGTCCATCATAGTTGGGAAAGGGCGGGAAGACGTTTGATACTGCTAGTGAATAGTGCGGGGCCAAACTAAAGGGGCTTCGATGCGTGTCAACATGCCTCTTGTGTATAAAGGGTCAGAGAGCAAGCAGGGCAGCAGATGAGGAGAAAGCAGCCTCCTGGTCACAGGAACTACACGGGGATTGCGCATGAGAAACTCATGGATGCAAAGACTTCCCTCGAGTATTACAGTTAATTTTTGATGGCAGATATGGGGTTAAAGCACACTTGGCCAGCCTCGACTGTGCTCACTAATGTTTTGGGCTGATTAAAACGTTACTGTATTTGAGCTTCAACTCGGACACCTGCTTTATTTATATCTGTAAGTGCTTCCTGTTGAGGTTTAATTTTTGTGAGAAGGAGCCTCGTGCCAGAATGAATCCTGCCCTGCATAGTTATCCACGAAGATACCACCGTTTTGTGCAATAACTCCACTCAACTGGAGTACTTTCTACTGTCTAATCCAGTAAGTGCTATCTCGTTGGGTAATGTATAGTGCTTTTCCTAGACTGCAGCTGTGTTAAGGGCCAGAAGATTTGTCTCCACTGACCATGTGTGCCTGTAACTTTGCCACCGCGCCAAAAGGCGCCAAGGTCCCTTGAGTGACCTGTCCATCATAGTTCGGAAAGGGCAGGAAGACGTTTGATACCGCTAGTGTGTGGTGCGGGGCCAAACGAGCGGGGCTTCTATGCGTGTCAACATGCCTCTTGTGTATAAAGGGTCAGAGAGCGAGCAGGGCAGCAGGTGAGGAGAAAGCAGACTCCTGGTCACAGGAACTACACAGGGGTTGTGCTCGAGAAACTCATGGATGCAAAGACCTCCGTCGAGTATTACAGCTAATCTTCGATGGCAGATATGGGGTTAAAGCACACTAGCCCAGCCTCGACCGTGCTCACTAATGTTTTGGGCTGATTAAAACGTTAATGAATTTGAGCTTCAACTCAGGCACCTGCTTTATTTATATCCGTAAGTGCTTCCTGTTGAGGTTTAATTTTTGTGACAGGAGCCTTGGGCGAGAAAGAATCCTGCACCGGCATAGTTATCAAGAAGATGCCACCGTTTTGTGCGATACCTCTACTCAACTGGAGTACTTTCTACTGGCTAATCAGTAAGTGCTACCTCGTTGGGTAAATGTATAGTGCTTTTCCTACACTGCAGCTGCGTAAAGGGCCGGAAGATTTGCCTCCAGTGACCGTGTGTGCCTGTAACTTTGGTCCCTTGAGTGAGCTGGCCATCAAAAAAAAGAAAAATCCACCCGTGAGCGAATTTGCGAATTTTGTTGCAATTTCGTGAGATTCGCGGATTGCGAATTTGCCGAAAATCTGCAAATTTCACGAGCGGAACAGATTTTTGGCCCATGCTTAGTTTCCGAAAGTCTTCCAAGAAAAATGCTAGTTCACTTGTGTGGGTAGGCCTAGTGTCTGTGACAGAAAACAGCGCAAAACGCAATGTGGACTCACCACATTTTCACAGTGAAAAATAACCCTTTTTTTGCAATGTGCCTAGCTGTAGTTTTTGAACCATAGCTCTGCTGGCACCTAGGGAAACCTAGCAAGCCTAGCCATTTATGACAACTAGACACTCAGGGGAATCCAGGATGAGATGCCTTGACTGGCTCTCACCAGGTTCTGTTACCCAGAATCCTTTGCAAAGCTAAACAATTGCCCAAAAAACACATTTTCCTCACATTTCTGTGGTGGAAAGTTCCGGAATCTGCGAGCATCCACAAAATTCCACCCACTTTGCGTTTCTAAAAGTCTTCCAAGAAAAATGGTAGTTCACTTGTGTGGGTAGGCCTCTTGCCTGCGACAGGAAATGGCGCAAAACGCAACTTGGACACACCACATTTTCTAAGTGAAAAATTACCCTTTTTTTGCAATGTGCCTAGCTGTAGTTTTTTAACCCTAGCTTTGCCGGCACCTAGGAAAACACATTTCTTCACATTTCTGTGGTGGAAAATTCTGGAATCTGTGTGGATCCACAATATTCAATGCACCCTGTGTTCCCCAACGTCTTCCGAGAAAAATGGTGCTTCACTTGTGTTGGTGGGTCAAGTACCCACTACAGGCAAGCGCCTAAAACCTATTGAGGTGACATCAAAATTACCTAGCACAAACCAACCTGGTTTTGCAAGAGGGGTCCAATGAGTTTTTGGCCCTGGGCTCTGCGGCCATCTAGGGAAATCTATCAAACCCACACATTTCTGAAAACTAGACACCCTGGGCATTCTAGTGAGTAATGGCTTGCATGGGTCCCCCAACGTTTCCCTACCTAGAATCCCCTGCAAACCTCAAATTTAGCTGAAAAAAAAAGTTTTTTCTCAAATTTCTGTGTGGGAAAGTTCTGGAATCTGCGTGGATCCACAAATTTCCTTCCACTCAGCGTTCCCCTAGGTCTCCCGATAAAAGTGGTAGGATTTCGGCCCTTGCCTGTCGCGTTTACTTGACCCACCCATACAAGTGAGGTACCATTTTTATCTGGAGACCTGAGGGAAGGCTAGGTGGTAGGAAATTTGTGGATCCACGCAGATTCCAGAACTTTCCTGCACCGAAATTTGAGAAAAAAATGATTTTTTCAGCTAAATTTGAGGTTTGCAGGGGAATCTGGGTAAGAAAATGTTGGGGGACTCACACAAATAATACCTCACTGGAATGCCCCAGCTATCTAGTTTCAGAAATATGTGGGTTTGGTAGGTTTCCCTAGATGGTCGCCGAGCTCGGGGCTAAAAACTCATGGTATCCCCCTTGCAAAACCAGGTTGATTTGTGATAGGTAATTTTGATGTCTCATCAAAAGGTTTTGGGTCCTTGCCTGTCGCGGTTACTTGACCAACCATGTGACTGAGGTACTATTTTTATGGAGAGACCTGGGGAGACGCTAGGTGGTTGGAAATTTGTGGATCCACGCAGATTCCAGAACTTTCCCACACTGAAATTTGAGAAAAAACTTTTTTTTTAAGCTACATTTGAGGTTTGCAGGGGATTCTGGGGTTGGTGGACTCACGCAAGTCATACCTCGATGGACTCCTCTGGATGTCTAATTTTCATAAATGTATGGGATTGGTAGGTTTCCCTGGATGGCCGCTGAGCCCAGGGCAAAAAACTGTTGGGACCCCCCTTGCAAAACCAGTTTGGTTTGTGATAGGTAATTTTGATGTCGCCTCAATAGGTTTTGGGCCCTTCCCTGCCCCCGGTACTTGGCCCACCCACACAAGTGAGGGTACTTGGAGAAATGCTGGGGGAAGGAAATGTGTTGTCTGTTTCTGAAGTGTGAAAATCTTGGCACAATAATGCAAGGAAATGTGACAGTCACAATTTGAGGTTTGCAAGACATTGTGGGTAAGATAACTTGTTGGGATCCACAAGAGAGACATCACATGTACTCCCATGGGTGCTTAGTTTACAACAATATCTACAGTTGGTCGTTTTTTCTTAGATAAATGTACACCTTGGCAGAGAGACAAAAAAGATAAATATTACTGCACAGCCATCTATTCCTCAAGCACACTCATACTGGTTGGATTTGGCATGAGGGCGAGTGATGGTTCAGTATATAAAATGTTATTAACAAAAGATTTCACAGAAATTAAATGCTCTGTCACTAATTGAAAGGACTAAAAACTGAACCAGTAACTCGCAGCTCGTGAGCTGTCAAGGCCCCAACCGCTTTACAGGCCTTTTACACACCTTTCATACATGATACACACAAGACCATTCACACCCCGCCACAAAACAAACACATTATAACATTCATAAAAAGGGACAAGGTACGCCTTGCTTGAGTAAGACAGAAAAGAGAAATATTTTTGCATAACCACCTATTCCTCAAGCACACATACATACCGGTTGGATTTGGCACGAGGGTGAGTGATGGTTCAGTATATACAGTTGTATTAAGAAGAGAGTTCACAAAAATGAAATTAACTGTTAATAATTGAAAGGACGCGAAACTCGACCATTGACTTACAGCGCGTGAGCTGTAAAGCCATGACAAGGCACCAACCTCTTTCCAGGCCATTCATACACCTTTCATACATGTGACACTTACAAGATCGTTCACACTGCCAGCCGCGGGCCCAGCACATTACAACACTCACACCAGCATACAGCACCATTCAAGGGCCCCTCACTTTCACATGCCCACATTCCTCACACAGCAAACCACACCAGCTCACTGATTGCATTGAGTGGCATTTGGATAGCAGTGTGTGTAGTGACCAGCAGCAAGTCACCATTCACACACCGCCAGCCAAGCACCAGTCCATGCCCACTGCTAGCTGAGTGCCAGTCCACGCACACCGCCAGCCAAACCCAAGTCCACCCACACCACCAGCCAAGCCCTCCCACACACCCCTTCAGCCAAGCACCAGTCCACACATACCGCCAGCCAAGCGCCAGTCCATGCACACCACCAGCCAAGCACAAGTCCACCCACACCGCCAGCCAAGCGCAAGTCCACCCACACCACCAGCCAAGCGCCAGTCCACACACACTGCCAGCCAAGCACCAGCCCACAGACACTGCCAGCCAAGAGCCAGTCCACGCACACCACCAGCCAAGTGCCAGCCTCAACACATCGCCGTCACATTTAGGATTTCATTATACAAAAAAAACACAAACAAATTGCAAATAGAAACAAATCTACTAACACAAAGCCTGAAACTAAATACATTGCACAAATGCCAACCTTGAAACTGAACGAAAAATATAAAGCAATACAGACTAGACAGTTCACTTTACCACTCATGGATGCTCCCAAAAATTATTTTGCGTATGGTAAATTCTAAAACAAGAAGACACACACAGGATTCGAAGGACAATTGCGGCAGTACATTTGAGTCTCCGTCCGCGTACCTCTTCCCCAACAGTCCTTTGAGGGTGTGGGAGGAATGTGATCAGGAAAGTGGCAATCTTTCAATCAAGCCACATCCTCCACCACTCCAACTCTAGGAACACTTGCCTGTTCAACTAGAACAAGGCTGCCTATTATAGATTCCTAAAACTTATCAAAAGTAATCTTTAACTTCAGACCAGAATCCTTGAATACAACAAAAGCCTTAAAGGTTGCCAAGGGGAAAATATGGATAGCCAACTTCTTATACCAAAAGCAAGACTTACGAAGAGCAGTGTAAGGTTCCAAACTCTGATCTACTCTATCAACACCGCTCATGTGGCTATTATAGTCTAAAATGCACACAGGTTTGCGCACTTCAGCAACCTGACCCCAAACAGTCCCAGGTGAAGTGCTTTCATCACGGATGGTAGTCAGCGTGTAGACATCTCTCCTGTCTGAAAACTTCACAGCTAGAAGTTCCTCTCAATGCACTGCACTGTCCCCACACAAGCTTTTGACAAACACGTTATTTTGGGAACCTTTACAGTTAGAGCGGATTGTGCCACAAGCAACAGTGTCCACTTTGGCCAATTCCTTGAACAACCGCACACCAGTGTAGAAGTTATCTACATATAAATGGTGACCTTTGTGAAAAAGTCCTCTACCAAGTTCCCACACAATTTTCTCAGTCTGTCTGCAGAGTCTGTCTCTGAACCATGGTCAAAGGAAGACGCAAAAAGCATACCAACAACCTGCTGAGCAGTAATCCAGCAGCTAGCCATTATCCTTACTAAGAAAGGAGACTGCACAAACAAGTCAACAACAACCAACACTGTGCAAAATAAGTAAATAAAACAAATGTGTGCCTTTATCACAAAGATCTATATGCTAAAAACTTTACAAATCACTTGCAAGAGCAGCTAAACTCCCCAGCACCTACTCTGCAGAGCGACAGCAAAAAACAACGATATCCCACTTTACGAAAAAAACAAAACCAATTACTCACAAGACCAAAAAAAAATAATCGAGCACAAATGCAAACCGTTTTTGACACTCAAAAAACAGAAGCCAAACATACTGCTATTATTACACCATTTGCAAAAAACACATTCATGCAGAGAAATGAAACTACACAAACAGCAGAACCAAAAGTTAAGAAAACGAAATCTGGAACAGTCTGAAGAGCAATAGCTTTCAACTAGAACAAAAAGGGGGAACTAAAGCATTACAATTGTAATTCACAAGAAATAAAACAATTAACATTATAACATCTTATGTCACTACCCAAATGGTCAATCTGCAAGCTGGGCCTTCAAATAGGGCTGTGAAAAATGGGGGTGAACTTGCCCAAGTGATCGGGTGAGCTTGTCTGAAGGTGGGGCAGCAAACAACAGAAAGAGGGCCAGATGTAGGAGCACTAATACCAGTCGGAAACGGCCGATTTCGGCCGTTTCCGACCGGTATTAGGGCCATATGCATCAAGGCTTTTGTGATTCGCAAAGGCCGAAAATCGCAGAATTTCGGCCTTAGCGAATCGCAAAAGGCCTTTTTAGCATTTTTGCAATGTATCAAAAAATAGCATCATAAGGAATCGCAAAAATGTGCGATTCCTTATTTTGCTATAGCATTTAAGGAATCGCAATTTTGCGATTCCTTAACTGCTATGTAAGAAGCATTTTAAAAATGCAAATTCAGGTTTAGGAATCGCAAATTACCACCAACCTGTAGTTGGTGGTAATTTGCGATTTCTTGTAAATATGCACAATTGTGCTTTTGTGAGGGTGGCATATGACGCACATACATGCCCTTAGGGCATGTATGTGTGCCATATGCGCACA
This sequence comes from Lissotriton vulgaris, assembly GCF_964263255.1. Taxonomy (NCBI): domain Eukaryota; kingdom Metazoa; phylum Chordata; class Amphibia; order Caudata; family Salamandridae; genus Lissotriton; species Lissotriton vulgaris. Next base: position 964,720,623 of record NC_141695.1, read on the forward strand.
CATGTCATTTTCAGGGGTGCAGCAGGGTGTTCTTGAGACACCCCCTGCACCCTTGAAAATTCGCACAATTTGCGATTAGCAAATTTCCCCTTCATTTCTATGGGCCTCCTGGCCCAAAGAAATGAATGGGAAGTATTCATTATTTGCGAATTCGCAATTTGCGAATTCGCAAATAAAGAATACTAAGGAATCGCTAAAATTCCTAGATTACCTACATGCATACCGTTTTGCGAATTCTACATAGCGATTCCTTAAGATTCGCTATTTTAAATTCGCAAAACGGAAGTATGATACATATGGCTTTTCAGATGTAGGGGGCCTACCGAATCGGTAATTTTACCGATTCGGTAAAATACCGATTTGGTAAAATACCTAATCGGTATATTTACCGAATCGGTAAATCCATATGTAGCTGACACTCCTAAGAGTGCCACAGGCCTTTAAGAGTCGGTATTTTACCACACAATCCTATTGTGTGGTAAAATACCGAATTCAGGTGTGCATGCACATCTGTGCAGGCACACCGTGCCATGTGACACACAGACATGCCCTTAGGGCATGTATGTGTGCCACATGTCACACAAGCCTGTACTTGGGGTGCTAGAGGGTGTCAAAGTGACACCCCCTGCACCCTTGCAGGATTCGGTATTTACCGATTTGGTAAATACCGAATCGGTATTTCCCAATGATTCCTATGGGCTTCAAGGCCTATAGGAATCAATGGCCAATACCGATTCTGTATTTACCGAATCGGTAAATACCGAATCTTACAGATTCAGTATTCCTAAATTCGGAATTACCTAAATCTGCCCCCTTCCCATTTACAGACTCTTAAATACCGATTCGGTAAAATTCGGTATTCAAGAGTCTGTAAATGGGAATTACCTACATCTAGCCCAGAATGTGCCCCCCTTGCAAAAGAAATAAATCACTGGTGCCTAGTTCTGCCTCTCCCCTCTCCCCTCCCACCTAGGGCAGCGACCCTTGCCCAATGGGTCACATCCATTTAAATTTTAAAGAACTCCATGGTGTCTAGTGGGGTATTCTGCCCCGGGCAGAAAGGCCAAATACACGGGCCAATCTGCCCCCAGGGGGTGGCAGAATGCACATTAAAAAAAATGTGGCCCCTGGAAGCGACCTTTCCCCAAGGAGTCACTTCCAATAAAAAAAATAAAAAATGTAAATATCCCTGGCTCAAGTGGGCTTTTCTGCCCCGCCGGGGCCAGAAACGCCAAAAACCCAGGCTATCTGTCCCCAGGGGGGGCAGACAAGTCTATAAAAAATGTGCCCCCTAAGGAAGCAACCCTTGCCCAAGGGGTTGCTTCCTTTACATAATTAAAGGACTCCCTGGTGTCTATTGGGGTATTCTGCCCCCCCCCCCTCGGGGACAGAAAGGTAAAATATATAGGTCGATCTGCCCCTGGGCAGAATACACATTTTTTTTAAATGAGGCCCCTGGAAGCGACCCTTCCCCAAGGGGTCGAAACCATTTTTTAAAAAAAAAGATCCCTGGGTCTAGTGGGCTTTTCTGCCCCCCCTGGGGCCAGAAGCACCAAAAAAACTGGCGATCTGGCCCCACGGGGGGGCAGAAAAGTCTAAAAAATAAGTGCCCCCTTAAGGAAGCAACCCTTGCCCAAGGAGTCGCTTCCTTTTACTAAAAAAAACCATCCCTGGTGCCTAGTGGGGGCACTCCTGCAGCACGATCTCGACGATGTGCGCGATCGTGCTGCAGAAATGCCCTGTATTGAGACATCAGGGGAGAGGAAATACTCTTTCCTCTCCTCTGATGCCTCAATAGATTACATATTCCCCCGGCCGTGCCACAAGAGCACACAAACTCACCAACTCTTCCTGAGTGCGCTGAAAACAAATGGTTTCCAGCTCGTCCAGCGCTCCCTGATGACATCGGTGCACGCTGTGCGTCATGGGATTGCGTGGGGGAGTCGGGGTGGGAGCATAAACTCTTCCACTGTCATCCCCCTTTGTGGGGGTTAGATGGGCTGCCCCTGGGGGGAGCGCCGTGCTTACCCCATGAGTGGTTGCCATGACAGAGCGGTTCCGTCATGAGCACACGCCCACCATGGCTCATGACGGAACCGCTCCGTCATGAGGATAGAAGGAGTTAACCTGTCCTTTTGGGTGCATCAATTACACCCCTGCTCTGTCTACAATGGTGATTGTGAGTTTGAAGAAGGTGAACATGTGAACAAGTGTGAGCAGGGAGGCTACGCTGCTCTTTTGGGGCCTCAGTTACTGCGTTTTTAAATCTGTTTAAGCAGATAGTTGGTTGACCGATCCTTCCTACATTTTCTCTTAATAAGCAGATTATCATCATCATTCAAACTTTATTTCGGTCGTTATGACTATAAAAGTGCAAGTGCATACAAAACAGAGTTAAAAAATGAGTTTATGGGAATAATGCATTAAATATATTACAGTTGTGAAAGTGCAAATGCATAGAGTACAAATCTTCAAGTTTGAATACATGACAAAAATTCACTAACTACATTTCTAAAATTAATAATAAGAAATATAGCAATCAGATAAAAAGTCAATTGAGCTAAAAAGCTAAAAATGTATATGGACGAGGTAAAAGCCCTGGTAAAGTGCATTAGGGAACCCACTGTAAAATTGCAATAAAAAAATAAAATAAAGACTTGTGGTACTTTACAAAAGCCCAGCGTTACTGCCTGACTCTCATTTAGGGTGTTGGGAGAGCAGAGAGGACGAACTATAAGGCACGCCAAGTCATATATTTAATGCATGCCTTCTAATTATCTACATTTTGCAAAGAAACTTGACGACTGCTCAAGCAACTAGTGGTCTTGTATGGGATATTAGGATGCGCAGCGCATCTTGGTGACATCATGTTCCCAAAAACATACAGATGGGTGCTAACCATTTACATCTAGGGGAGTTATACATCGGACATGCAAAAAGGATATGGGCAATTGACTTAACCGCCAGGACATTGCATCTGTGCAGATGAAGGCCATGCCACACAGCTGTAAAGGAGTTCACAGGAAGGAATCCAAATCTGAATTTGGCATAAAGCCTCCTATGCTGTGGGATTGTGATGACCTCCATGTATTGCTCAATTGCGCTTTGGCCATGAATTCTATTGTGATTCGGCCTCCAGGCAAAAGTGATACTTTGGACTCAATTTCTTTTGGTCACTCAATTTCTATATTGGGTCTTGATCAGCCCTTTGATTGGTAATAAACAGGGGTCTTCAGCATTCCAGGAGCTCCTTAAGCCTATTGCTGTGAGTAGTGCACCGACCTGGGAGAACCACTCGATTTTGTTAAAACTGTCAAGTTTGGAAACTTTGTTGGATGCTTCAGCCTAATGGGAGAGTTCAGGGGTTGATTTCAGGTGCAACAAAAAGAGCAGGGGTTGAAGTCGTGCTTTGTCCACAATGGATGGTGTGCCCATATCTAATCATATATTAAGGATTACTCTGGAGAAGGTAGCAAAGGGATCTCAAGAATTTTTTCTTAGAGATGAGGATGCTCTCCAGGTTATAAACCCCCAGAGTTCAGCCCTGTACAGAGCAGAGCCCACTAATTTGTGGTCGTAAATCTGTAATGGTGCTGCTATTGGTCTTAAATAGGAGCCTCTGTGCTCCTTCATCAGAGCCCCAGTAATCTGCTTCTGTTGAAGAATCCGCTTCATAATGTGGTGCTTCCAGGACATTTCGTCAGAGAGGGTCATGCCCAAGTAGTCGAATGTTGCTACTCTCTCAAGGGGAATCCCCCGAGGGTCAAGTTCCCTTTAAACAGTTTGCGGGGGTTCATCAATAGAAGTTTTGTTTTCAATTTGTTGACCTCCATGCCTCTCAAGCCACAGAAATCCTTGAAGTGGTCCAACAACAGTTGAAGACCACTGGGGGTCTTGGAGACCAACAGCGTATCATCTGCAAACATTAGAGTTGTTACATCGATGATCCATATAGGTGGTTGACCACTCCATTGATAAAAAGTGAAAACAAGGTAGGATCCAACACACAGCCCTGTCTGACCCCCCTGTCGACACTAATCGGGACTGTCAGCTGCCTTTGTTCCCCCAGTGGACCCTGGCAAAATGTTCCTTGTGAAGGCGAATGACAAGCGGGAGGATCAGGGAAGGGAGATCCACCTCCTGCAGGACTTGCCATAATGTGTGCCTGGGGATGAGATCAAAGGCCGACTTAAGGTCGATGAATGCTATGGAGAGACTACTCCTTCCTATGGTGACTGTGTTACAGGCCAATTGTGAGAATCAAAAAACCTGATCGATGGTGCTAACTTTCTTTCTAAATCTTGCTTGGAATGGGGATAGAATGTTAGTCTCCTCCATCCAAGCTGTGATCTTCATAAGAAGTGCACAGGAGAAGACATTTTGAGCACCATCAATCAGGCCTTAAGTTGGATTGTAGCGTGGGATCGCCTGTCTTAAAAACCGGGATAACCTTGGCTTCCTTCCACAAGGGTGGGATTGGGGCCCCAGCAGCAATTCCATTAGCAAGTGCCCAGATATACTTGAACCAGTTGTCAATGTCATGAATAAAAACGTCACTAGGTACGCCATCAGGCCCCAATGCTTTGTTCCTAACCTCGGAGCTTATACTTTGGGAGACTTCCTCTAAGGAAAAGAACTCAGAGGTCTACAGTTGGTGATCGAGCCTTCGCTAACTTTGGAACCTTTTCTGGTATCGACTGCAGAGAAGTGCTCATGCCAGGTGGAAATGGAAATGTTGTTGTTCGGAGGCCTCAGTCTATCAGTGTCGCCCGTGGTCACCAGAAGCCAACATTGTTGTGAGTCCTTGCATCCTTATTCTGGAGCCATTGATTCTCCTCTCAGTCCTTTTTGGCATTGGTCTGTACTTTCTTGTGGGATCCTCTTGCTTCTTTCAGATCCATGAGGTTATTTGCTCTAATGGCAGTGACCAATTGTAATCTTAATTTTCTGCACTGCTGGTTAAACCCAGAGGAATGTGGCCCAGCTGAATTTGGTCTGCTTTAAGCCTAAGGGTAATACTAAAATATGATGCTACTTGAATTAAAAAGTGTGTGTGGCAGGACATATTCTTTAGAAACCAAGCATACTGCTCAAGTACGCTGAGTAGCTCATTAGTGCTCTCTACGAGTTTGTCCTTCATGGCTTCTAATTTTGATATATTTATTTATTTATTTATTTATTTTTGTTTGTTATAGAGCACCAAGTTGACCCGTTAGAGTATCAGAGCACTTAACAGAGTCATAGAGTTGTACAAGAGGCATGAAATCACAAGAGTATACAATAAATTGGGAGGGGGTGCTGAGTAAAGAGGGATGAAGGGATACAAAGTACAGTTTACATTACAGTTGCTGAGGACAGGCCCCAGGTTTCTTGGTGGGGTGAGAGGTCATCGGAGGGAGGCAATAGTCTCTGTGGCGATTGAAGGTAAGGGTTTAGACAAGGAATTTACCAATAAGGAAGGATTTGGCCTCCTTTTTGAAACGTGCAAGAGAGGGGATTCTTCTGATGGCAGGTGGGAGAGAGTTGCATATTCTTGGCGCAGCCCCAGTGAATGCCCGATTGTACGTTTTTTTTTCCAAAAGTGTGCAGGCTGGAGTAGGCGGTCTCTGGCGGACCGTGGGTTTCTGATTCCTCCGGATACCACAAGTTTCTGTGCAAGATATGCAGGGGAGTTTGAGTATAAGGCCTTGTGTGTGATGCATGCCAGCTTAAGCTGCATTCTGGCTTCGAGAGGAAGCCAGTTCAGTCCTTTCAGCTGTGGAGAGATGTGATCTAATTTCCGTGTGCCAGTAAGTAGTCTGGCGGCCACATTGAGGCAGGCTTTTAAAGATGCTAGGGAGATCTTGGGTAAACCAGAGAGGGTGGAACAGCCATATTCCAGTCTAGAAATGACTAGTGTTCGGACTGCCAGTTTTAGGTCGGGAGCGTCAAGGAAGGGTTTCAGTTTCCATAGGTAGCTCAGGTGGAATCTGGCAGATTTGGCCATCGAGTTTGGTCCCGCATGTTCAAGTTGCAATCCAAGGGTATTCCCAGTGAGTTGGCCGTGTCCACAATGGTCGGTGGACAATTTAAGGCTCTGATGGCCTTAATTCATATCTGAATCTCAGGGTAGGTTTTTGGAGAGGAAATTAGAAGAAATTCTGGTTTTTTTGCATTGAGTTTGAGTTGACTGGAGGAGAGCCATTGGACGGTCAGCTTCAGGGCCTCATTCAGGGAGAGAATCTCCTTGAGAGATGAGATTTTGATGTAGATCTGAGTGTCGTCAGCGTAATTTTATGGTAGGAGACATTTGCGGTGCGAAGGACTCCAGCAAGCAGTTATAAATAAAGGTTGAAGAGGGTAGGGGACAGCGTTGATCCTTGAGGGACCCAACCATGACCGGAGAGGGAGCAGACAGGTTGCCTTTAATTAGGAATCTCTGAGATCGTTTTTAGAGGAAGGATCTAAACCATTCTAGGACAGAGCCATCTAATCCCATCCTTAGTTTGTGGCGTTCAAGTATCTTCCCATGGTTGACCGTGTTGAAGGCCAAGGATAGATATAGGAGGAATAGGAGACAGGTTTTGCCTTGGTCAAGGGCTTGGAGGGCATCATCGATGATGGGGAGCATGGTGGTTTCAGTGCTGGGTCCCGGTCTGAATCCAGATTTGAAGTCATCGAGTAGGCGGAAGTTGTTGATGTGATGACTTAGCTGCAGTTGCACACACTTCTCCAGCACGTTAGCTAAGAGAGGGATGTTGGAAATTGGTCTGAATTTGTCAGGGGAGGCTGGATCCAGCGACAGCTTTTTCAGAATGGGGAGGACTTGGTCCACTTTCAGAGAGTCAGGAATTGATCCCTGCTGGAGAGAGGCATTCATTATTGCAGTCCAGCTAGGAATAATGGATTGGGCGGCGGCAGCTAGGCAGGTAGAGGGGAGCGGGTCGTTGAAATGATTGTTCAGGTTTAAGGTAGATACGATTTTGGAGATGGAGTCTTCGTCGTAGAGTGTGATGTCGGTCCAGTGTGCTTGATTCTTAGTTTAAGCCTGTTGGGGCGGCATGGGGGGAGGAGGCAGCTCAGGGGGGGTAGAGAGAATGAGGTGGAGCTAAGTTCGTTACCTAAGGCTTTGATATTGTCTGCAAAAAACTAGGAGAATTCCTCGGATGAAATTAGAGACTTGGGGTTTTCTTTCGATGTTTAGGCCAGTTTGTTGGATTGGTGTTTGACCAGTTCGAAGAGTTTGCGGGGTCTGTTCTGGGCGTTCCCCAGTTCCGATCTGAAAAATTCTTTTTTGAGTTGAGAATGTTCCTGTTGTATGTACTTATAAGTTTTAGGTGAGAGGCAGAGGCGTGCTGTCTTCAGATTCTTTCATATTGCCGGAGGGATCTCCGGTTACTGTTGGTATCCAGTGAACCAGGGGTTTCTATCTTTGATTTGAGTTCTTTTTATTTTTAGTGGGGCTAGGTCATCCATAATATTCGACATAGTTGCAGAATAGTGATTGTTGAGGTCACTGGCCACTGTGATATGCGAGGGGGAGGTCGGATTTGCACAGAGCCTTGAATTCTTTGTGGTCCAGGTTCTTGGTGTCTCTGACCCAGCTTTTAGGAAGCACCGGCTGTGGTGCCCTTGTCTTGTGGGTGCCAGGTAGTAGGACAGCAATGGCATGGTGGTCAGACAAGTCAGAGGGGTCAATAGAGATAAGCTTGACGGTTGCTTCCTTAGAGATAATCCAGTCAAAAGTGGCTACTTTTGAGTGAGTTGGGAGTGAACAAGATTGGGTCGGGGTTTGATCGATGCAAAAACAACAGTTGATGGACAGAATGCAGAAAAATGTCATACATTCACCCCAGTACAGAGATCTGGGCCTAAATCCATCATTCTTTTGCACTCCACACCACCCCAGTTCAGACACGGCCATATGCAAATCAGCCTTGACCCAGTGCCTCATGGGAACAGTCCAGCCCGAACTCCAAGCCATGTTTTTCCTGCACCGGAATCAAGCATCCTAGGACCGGTTTTTGGCTATCAGCAAACTTCAGCCAGGATAGGTTAACTCCAGTGGTGTGGAGAGCATGGGACTCACGTCTGACCATACCCTTCCCACTCGGGTGACAAATGCAAAAACAACAGTTGATGGACAGAATGCAGAACAATGTCATACATTCACCCCAGTACAGAGATCTGGGTCTAAATCCATAGTTTTTTTGCACTCCACACCACCCCAGTTCAGACATGGCCATATGCAAATCAGCCTTGACCCTGTGCCTCATGGGAACAGTCCAGCCCGAACTGCCAAGCCATGTCTTTCCTGGACCGGAATCAAGCATCCTAGGACCGGTTTCTGACTATCAGCCGTCTTCAGCCAGGATAGCTTGACTCCAGTGGTGTGGAGAGCATGACACTCACGTCTGAGCATACCCATCCCACTCGGGGTGACGAATGCAAAAACAACAGTTGATGGACAGAGCACAGAACAATGTCATACATTCACCCCAGTACAGATATCTGGGTCTAAATCCATAGTTTTTTTGCACTCCACACCACCCCAGTTCAGACATGGCCATATGCAAATCAGCCTTGACCCTGTCCCTCATGGGAACAGTCCAGACCGAACTGCCAAGCCATGTCTTTCCTGGACCGGAATCAAGCATCCTAGGACCGGTATCTGGCTCTCAGCCGTCTTCAGCTAGGATAGCTTGACTCCAGTGGTGTGGAGAGCATGGGACTCAAGTATGAGCATACCCATCCCACTCGGGGTGACAAATGCAAAAACAACAGTTGGTGGACAGAATGCAGAACAATGTCATACATTCACCCCAGTACAGAGATCTGGGCCTAAATCCATTGTTTTTTTGCACTTGATCGGTCAGGAGGTCTTTAATGGCGTTGACATGAGGGTCCATGGGATCGTTCCAGTGCAGGTTGAAATCGCCAAGTAAAATGTCTTTAGCGTTGGAAGAACTCTTTGCTGTGAGAAATTCCATGAGGTGGTCAGGGAAAGAGTCGTTCAAGCCTGGGGGGTGGTAAAAGATTTGCAGGTTGCACAGTTGGGTGGAGTTACTGCAAATAGAGAGGACGAGGTATTCACAGGAGTCAGTGGTATCCGCCAGAAGTTCCTTGACAAGCAAGCAAACTGGGCAAAAAACAACCCGAAATCATGCTCAACACATACGTGGCAAAATGCAGAAGTATCGCTCTGTACGGAGCAGGGATATGGGGGTACCAGGATGTAACATCGCTCCAAATTGTAGAAAATAATTTTTTAAGATACCTTCTGGCCCTCCCGAAGAGCATATCGGTCTACAATTGTCATGCGGAATTAGGAATGGAACATTTGACAGACCTGATTAAAAACCAGCCAATTCTGCTCTGGCGGAGAGTATGGGCGACACCAGAATTGGGCCTAAATCGAGAAATAATCAGCGATGTTATGGCCCTTGACAATGCAAAACGTATTAAATGGCTTGAGTACGTGAGGAGAGTTTTAACGCATATTGACAGGCCAGAATGGTACAACAACCCCAAACTAATTGGGGAAATCCAGAAGAAAGTCCTGAAAAAAACTATGTATGGAGCACTTTAACATACTAAGGTTTGGAAGTGAAGTCAGCAAAAAATCTGTCCTCGATCACCAGCTGTTGTTGACTACCCACAAAATACAACTATACCTAAACATTGTGACTTTGGGGTTTGAACGTTTTGTCCTGACTAGATTCAGGTTCAATATTTTTCACCATTTAGTCTCATACCCAGCTAAAAACGACTGGAACAGAACTCTGGCTGCCTGCCCATGTGACAATGTATCTTCCCAGACCACCTTCCACCTGGTTTTGCTCTGTAAACTGTATAATAAAGAACGCTCCAGATGGTTAAAACAATACCTGAGAGGTGGGGCCTGGCCGCAGTGTAGGCCAGCATATTTGAATTTGCAACAATTAGGAAACCCTTTATGCATAATGACTATGACGATGTTTTTAAAAAGTGTTTTAAAACGCCGGAACTCATTATGAACTATTAATCATTCGATTGAATCACTACAATTGATTTAATATTTTTTTAATCTAAATGCTATGTATGCTTGTAAATATATATTTTTGGTATGAACTGCTTTTATGATTTTTAATATGTGAAACTCGAATAAAGTGTTGAAAATTGAAATTGACTGACTGACATTTTATTAATGCCCCCGGTGGCATGTTTATGTTTTTAAAAAGATTTAAAGAATAAAGTAAAAGAAAAAAAGTCTGTTTGAGTCTGAAAGGGTCCCTAAAAAGGGATGAACTGTTTTAAAGAGGTCATAGTCAGCCCCTTATGTCATATCGAAAGATAAAGGTGTCAACAAGAAAATAGATACCCTATTTTAAAGAGAAAGTAAAACAAAGAGAGGAAGCATAAAAAGTGACATAATGCGGAGCAGAACTAAAACCATACAGTGAGTAATGCTTTCCAGCATATATAGGTGACCACTGGGGCATTCCACTGGGTTGCATATACTTCCAATATTGGGACCTTCTTAAGTCAAAGAGCAAATGTGTTGCATCATAGTTTAAATACTATGGGGCTGCGGAACCTACAAATAATTGTATGTAGAACATCAGTAATGGGGGGCGTGGCCAAGATGGCGGCGTGAGCAGACGTGCCTCGCCGAGCTCCCGCCGCCGGCCGCTGAATCAAGCATATTTCCAGCACTTACCCGGCTGCAACTGACCCTCGATGACCACCCGACGCCAGTGAAGTGGCAGCGACGACTTCTGGGCCGGCCTGGTGTCCGGCGACAGTCTGATCCCCACGGCGAGAGCAACGGCGCCGGCGGCCTAGCGCGCTCCCGAGCCCTGGTTGGAGGCGAGAGCGAGGCCGAGGTGGGTGGAGCCACGGGGCCGCCCGGTGTCACCCGGGCTCGGCAGTAGCGGGTCCGGCCCGCGCGGAGCTGCGCGAGGCCTCTCACAGCGGTCTGTGGGGGCTTCTGCGGACCTGCTGCACACCCGGGACGGCTGAGTGACCTTCGCCCAGATTGCCACCGGCCCCCGCCTGAAGACCCGGCAGCGGAGCCTGGCGTGCGGAGGTGAGGCCCCAGAGCAGACACGTGTCCCCAGCGCGAGGCGGACTCGTAGCGGCGGAGTGAGGGTACGGGGGGGGTAGGACAGTGGCAACGGGGCCCCCCCCCCCTCTCCGCGGAGCTCCCGCTCACCGCCTGACCCGATTGGGGTGGAGCGACCGGCACCAAGGAACCGCAGGCTTGGGTGGCCTGCCCTCTGCACGCTGCGGCCGCTGACGCCGAGCGCCACGCGCCACACCGCGGAGGCTCTGTGGGGCGCCGGGAGGCCGCGGAGCTTGGCCCGGAGTCGGCCCGAGGAGCCCAGGGGAGCCCAGGGGTGTAGAGAGCGGAGTGGGGGTGAGCGGAGTGGGGGAGGTCAGGCGTCCCCCCCCCCCCCCCCCCGGCGGGCCTGCCCCTGCGGGATTGCCCCCATCTAGACTGCACCCACGAGCCTCGTCCCCCAAGCGGGGCGCCCTGCCTGTCGTAGCGGAGTGTACCCCAGGGACGCATACACCGGCAGCCACGCACTCCCGCAGCAGTCCTCGCGGAGGTGGAGAAGGCCTGCTGGACGTGGGGAGGCCCAGCTAACTTGCTACACTCTTGGACCTGGAGGAGGCAGGGCGGAACGCGGCGGACGCCATCTTGGCGGCTCCCTAGCTGGCTTTTCCCGCCTCACCGTTGGACCCGGAGTCCCTACGCCTTTCCTGCGCCCCTGCTGCGCCCTGCGACGCTGCACTGCCCGCCTGGATTTAGGGGACCGCGGGGGGACCGCCTCCGCAACGTTAGCCACGCAGACCCGGGTTAGCACCCAGAGGGCCTGGGACTTGCTTTGCAGCCAACGGAGGGGCGAGCCTGAGGGCCCTGCAGCGCGATGTCCGGCGGGAGGCCCAGGAAGGACCGCTCCATCAAGGACCTCTTCACCCCCCCCACCACGGGGAAGCGGAACGGCCCCGCAGGCTCTACCCCCCGAGTGGACACAGATAAGAAGGGGGGGGCCTCATCGCCCCCCGAGGAAGCTGACCCCGAAGCTCCAGTCACGCGGTCCTTCTTGGAGTCCCTGTTCTCTAGCCTGCGAGAGGACATCCATGCCCTGAAGAAGGAACTTCAAGATGAGATCAGGGAGGTCCGCCGTGACACCGATGCCATAGGGGAGAGAGTAGCAGACCTGGAGACCAAGAGCGACACGCGTGACGCCGAAATAGAGGCCCTACGACAGGAACTGGCTCGCATCCACGACCAGAAGGTGGACCTCCAGACGCACGCCGAGGACTTAGAAAACCGCTCCCGGCGGCATAATATTCGGATCAGAGGTGTGAAACTGTCCCCGGACACAGAGGACCTCTTCCAGTTCACCCAGGGCCTCTTCAATCACATCTTGGGCCGTCAAGCGGATGCCCCCCTCCATATGGACAGAGCCCACCGGACGGGCCCGCCGAGGGCCAACGCGACGAACCCGCCGGACATCCTAGTGTGCGTGCAGGACTACAAGACAAAGGAGGAAATCCTGAACAAGGCTCGCCACATGGAGAAGATCTCCTTCGGCGGGCACTCCCCGGTGCTTTACCAAGACCTGGCTGCACTCACTTTGGAGAAGAGACGCACCTTCCGCCCGGTAACGGCGGAGCTGAGGCAGCGCAACATTTCCTACAGCTGGGGGCACCCCTTCCGCCTGATGTTTCGGCTGGGCAATGTCCTACACCAACCGCGCACTCTTCGAGACGCCTGCCAGGTGCTGGGTCTGGACGAACCGAGAGCTGAGGCCGAGTCGCCAGGGGCCAGATCATCTAACGAAGCAGGCCCAGGCCGCTGGCAGCAGCAGCGGCGCAGACGCAGGCCGCGACGCCCAGCGGACACGGAGAGAGAGGAGGGGCGGAGGTCTGCAGTGGAGACGGTGGCACAGGGCCTGGCGCCTGCGAACAATGGCTGACCGATGAGAGAGCAACGCACTGGTGGTGCAGGAGTTAGTCAGTCCGGGCTCCTCTAGCCCGGCGGCGGGGGTTCGTGCAACGCACTCCTTGTCCTTCCCCTCTGATGACACTGACGTTTCACCGGCATTGGTGCACTCCGAGTGAGCGGACCTGCTTGCGACGTCGCCACTGCTCCCATTCTACGGACTTACCTCACCACGGGTCCAGCGGCCATGGGGCTGGACCTGGGACAATGATAGACCATGTTTCTTTGCTTGTTGGGGAAAGGGGTTGGGGGGGGTTATGGGTGGGGGGTGTTGAACGGGGGGAGTTTGCACTGCAGAGGGGGGGGGTTCAGGCGGGACACTTGCCCCGATTGGGGGGGCAGGTTGAGTTAAGGGGTTCTTGGGGAGAGGGGGGGGAGGGGCGGGGGGGTTCTCCTTGTCCAGGGCCTTCGGTCGCCAAATGGCGCTCTGCCGCGACCCCTAGCGCGGTGACTTTCGCAACCCGCGGGCCCGCAAACCCGGCCGCGGGGCAAGCTTGGCTTTCCTGGTATGACTCCTGCTATGCCACGACACCTCATAGTGCTTACGCTTAACGTGCGGGGACTCAACAGCCCGAATAAACGCAGGGCGATTTTGTCCTACCTCGAGCGCTCCAAGGCGGATATCTGCCTGCTTCAGGAAACACACCTTGTGCGCAGCGACCAGCATAGACTCAAATCCTGCGCGTTCCCATGGCAGTTCTTTTCCTCTTCCCCGAAGAAAACGGCAGGGGTGGCGATCCTAGTGGCTAAATCCTTTGAGGGGAAAGTCCTCCAAAAAGAGGCCGAAGTTAAAGGGCGGCTCCTACTCTATAGCTTCCTAATCGCGGGCCACACCTTGCTGGTGGGTTCTGTTTATGGCCCGAACGAGGGTCAGGAAAGGTTCCTGCATTCAGCTCTAGAGACCGTTACAGCCACCACACACACTCATTTGCTACTGGGGGGGGACCTCAACATAGTCTTTCATAACACAGCGGATCGCTCGGGTCAGAGATCCGGTCAGGTAGGGGCGCTCACGGCGGCGGGTCACGCACACCTGACGGACTTGGGCCTCATCGACCTCTGGCGGCACGCACACCCCCAAACTACCGCCTACACGTACTACTCGGCGGCGCACAAGACATACGCGAGGCTGGACTATTTTCTGGGCTCCTCGCAGCTGGCGCTACAGGTAGAGAGCGTGGAGATACTGCCAGCCTCGCTCTCAGACCACTCCCCGGTGGTAGCGACGCTTCGGGTAGGAGCGATGCCGACTCCACAACGACACTGGAGGCTGCGGGACGGTCTCTTACACTCGGCTGACACCCAGGCCCGGCTCTCGACGGCGATTAACCGTTTTCTGGAGCACAACGCCAATGATGACACTACCAAAGCGACCCAGTGGGCAGCCCTCAAAGCGGTCCTACGCGGGGAAATCATCTCCGTCGCCACGGCCAACAACAAGGAGAGGGAGCTGAAACGCGCCGAACTCTCCCAACGCGTGGCGGAATTGGAACAGATGCACCAACGCACAGGGGCAGCCAGAGCGTGGCGTCAACTATGCGCCGAGCGGAAAATGCTAGCTGCCTTGGACCAAGACGTGGCGGAATATGCCGCGATGCGCCTTAAACACGTCTACTATACCGGTGGCGACCGCTGTGGGAGACTGCTGGCGAGTAGGCTTCGGGCGCAAACCCAGAGGCAACAGGTGCGCTCGCTCCGGTTGCCCAGTGGCGACCTGGTCACAGAAAACGCAGCGATCGCGACGGCCTTTGGCAATTTCTATGCGGCGCTCTATGACGCAGATCACTTAGATCCGGACGCCGGCCTAGCCTATGTGCGGGGTGCGGACCTCCCCGCCCTTACCCAAGCCCAGGCGGACTTCCTGGAGAGGCCCATAGCCCTGGAGGAGGTCATCTCGGCCATTGCCCGCCTCAAGGTCGGGAAATCCCCGGGACCCGACGGCTATACCGCAGCGTTTTACAAGACCTTTTGCCAGCAGCTTGCCCCCCTCTTGCGCGACCTGTTCAACACGTTTGACACGCCTGGCGCCATACACCCGGACCTGCTGGAGGCGTCGATTTCTGTTATTCCCAAGCCCGGTCGTGACCCGGCAGCCTGCGGCTCCTACAGACCCATATCGCTACTGAACGTAGACCTGAAGCTCTACACTGGCATACTAGCGAGCCGCATCGCCCCATATATGCAACAACTGATAGATCCCGACCAAGCGGGCTTTATCCCCCAACGGCAGACCAGCGACAACACCAAGCGGGTGCTGCACCTCATTGAGGCCGGATCGCGCACTAAACCCGGCTGCATGCTGCTCACCATTGATGCGGAGAAGGCCTTCGACAGAGTACACTGGCCATACCTCAACCAGGCCCTCCGCCACTTCGGCTTTGGAGAGAAACTCCGCCACCGCATCTTCAATTGCTACCGCCGGCCCAACGCCGCGGTACGGGTGAACGGGCACACCTCCCCGAGATTCGACATCGGCAGGGGTACACGCCAGGGATGCCCGCTGTCGCCGCTCCTATTCGCATTATATATGGAGCCGATGGCCCAGAGGGTGCGACAACATGCTCACATCTCAGGTATCAAATTTGGGGCCGACACGCATAAGATCAGCCTGTACGCCGACGACGTCCTGCTGTCCCTCACTGACCCGATGCGTTCTCTGCGCGCTCTCTTCGTGGAGCTGCACACCTTCGCCCTGGCCTCGGGCTTCAAGATCAACGAAGCCAAATCTGAGGCTTTGAATGTCTCGCTGAGCCCGGACGTGGTGGCCGAGATTAAATCGGAATTCCAGATCCAATGGTCGGGCGCAACCGTCCCATACCTGGGCGTTCGCCTGGCCCCTACTGTCCGTGACACAGCGCGGGCCAATTACGAGGCACTCACCCGCAAGCTCCGGGAGCAGCTCCGGCGCTGGAAGCCACTCACGCTGTCGTGGTTAGGAAGGATTGCTGCAGTCAAAATGACACTGTTGCCGCAGATTCTGTACCTGTTCCAGACGCTCCCCCTGGACCCCCCGACGGGTTGGCTCCAGCAAACGCAATCGGAACTGTCACGGTTCATCTGGAACGGCCGGCGACCCAGGTTCAAGCACACCCTCGCCACTCTCCCCCCCCGCGAACGGAGGGGTCGGGGTGCCAGACCTCGCACTGTATTTCCAGGCAGCTCAGTTGCGCACCTTTGTGGAATGGTTCCAGCTAGAATCCGGTAAGCACTGGCTCTTCCTCGACCAGGCAGTAGCCGGCCGTACCCTCCAGGGTGTGCCCTTCCTCCCGCGCCGACACCGTCCTCACAACCTGTACGCCTCTGCAATCACCAGCACAGCCCTGCGGGTGTGGGATAGAGTGGCCGTGGCCAAGGGGCTGACCACCTTCCCCTCACCCATGACTCCTATCTTTGAGAACCCCGACTTCACACCGGGCTTGGACGCCGGCACGTTCACGACGTGGCGAACGACACCCTGCCGCGCGGCCGGACACATGTTCGATCTCAAAGGCGTACTGTCGTTCCAGCAGGTTAAGGCGGATTACGGCGTGGCCGAATCAGAACGCTTGCAGTACCTGCAGGTGCGCCACTGGGTGCTCCACCCCTCGGTCCAGCCCGGAGCCCAACGGCACCTCACGCCTTATGAGCGATGGCTGCTGACACGCACCTCCGACAAGAAGCTGATATCGGACCTCTATCAGCAGCTGCTGCTCACGCAGGCACACACATACAATGCGGGCCAGGTCCGGTGGGAGAGGGATTTGGGGAGGCAGCTCACCAGGAAGGAATGGGAGGGGATATACCATAGAGCCAGACACTCGGCGCACCACACTGGCCTTACCGAGACCTTGACGAAGGTAGCAACATACTGGTACCACAACCCTGAGAGACTACACCAATGGGATGCCCGAATCAGTGACAGATGCTGGAGGGGATGTGGGGAACTAGGGACACTGGAACATCTGCTTTGGAGCTGTAAGGCGCTGCGCCCCTACTGGGACCCTATCCTGGATCTTATAGATGCACATCTAGACACACAACTGCCGCGCTTCCCAGCGTACATTCTGCTAGGCCTCCCAAACGCACTCATGTATCCTCTGAAATCCTGGCGCGGGCGCCTGATCGCGCTTGCGCTTGGGGCTGCAGTCCAGAACATTGTGGCGCATTGGAGGGCGACCCAGGCTCCGCAGCAGCTGGGGTGGCTTCACCGTCTGTGGGCAATCCTGGGAATGGAGAAACTGTCGCTGGCGGCAGCAGGGAGGGGGGCGGACTTTGCGGAGCTTTGGCGGCCATTCCTCGCCTTGCTTACTGGAGAGTTCCGGGAGGTGAGCTGTCCACGCTACCTGCGTCTGCTCCGCCTGGCGGAAACACCCCTCCCGGACCCCAAATCACATACCCGCAGGCGCACAGGCCCCGCGCGCGTGGCATCCACTGACCGTTGAGAGTGGTTCGAGGCCTATAGCTAGAGCCCGGTAATGGACAAGGAGAAGGGTGGGCGGGGTTGTTTACAGTTCTTTGATTCTCGTTTTCTTACAATGTACTAGCACTGATCAGCTTGCACCGTTGTAGCACCTCTTAAGACGCGGCCGGCCCTTTGGGTTGTAGGCGGCTTGCTGTGTTAATACGATGACTTATCCGCTGGCCCTATGCGGGGCGTCCGCGGGGTCGCTGATCTCGGCCTCCCTAGACTGGTTGCGGCCCTTGCAGAAATAGATGAGGTGCATTTTTTGCTTATGCTCAATAAAATATTTAATACATAGAACATCAGTAATATTATGTTATTGGTGCTGACTTTTAATAAATATTTATGATGTGCAGAAATATCTGAGTGCCAAAATAATAAATTGATAAAACAACTTGATAGTCAAACTGAAAGTTGCATAGATTTGGCAAGAATCGAGAATCATTCCCTCTGGGCTTCAATAAAAACTTGGAGACCTTGCAATGTCCCTGTAATTTAGGGTGTAAGCAAACTCTGTTACACTTCTTGTTCTTCTGTGGTTTCTATGCTAGATATACAACACTTTACTTAATCCCCTATTTTAAAGAGCCCGCCGTAGTGGATTACAATCTAGCATTTAAGGAATTATTACTGTTGGGATGCGATGAAGTAATTTTTAGAGTAAGTTGCTTCCTCCTATCAGCGACACGTTCCCGAGCAACGATGAACATGCCTTGACAAACTGAATCACTTGTATATTATTGTGGTTTGTACTACAGTCTGAATGTTTATTTTCTGCACCTTCACACTTTACAGTAGCCCGCACAGCACATTTACGATAATATGTACATAGCCAACTAGCTCATACAATGCCTATTTTGATTGAGTACCAGCATAGACCATAAAGTGATGGTTATAATGATATAATTCAATGGTTTCTACCTAATATAAATTGCCACGCAACCATTGCACAACTTTAACTGTATATTTTTAAATTGTTTTATACTGTTTTAATCACTTATATATGGATTGTTGTGATGATTCTGTACTTTTATGGATGTTTTTACATATCCGAATAAAGATCCTTTGACTTGACTTGAGAAGTGTAATTTTACAACTAGTAATTTTACGATTTTACTACTGGTAATTTTACGACAGTGGAAACTCCATTCTTGAAAAATTAGAGGAACTCCCTCTGAGCCATTTAACGATAAAACCAACAACCTGTTTGAAGTCAGGTTGATTAGGCTCACTAAAGTTCCCTTCTTTACATTCGTGATAAAGTTGAAGGCAAATTCGAAGAAGTATTCCCGAAATCTCTGTTTGTCCAGGCTAATAGTGAACTGGGATACTTGTCCGACAGTCAGGAGGGCCCATTTTCCTCTTGCTCATTCTGTGGTTAGAAGTACATCTCAGAAGGCACCCATCATGCATATAGGGAGTTTATGTATATCTTCTCTTCCTGGCAAGGCAAAAATACATTTTCTTCAGGCAAGTTAGTAATCATGAATCACTCAACCACTTGGATCTCTAAAATCATTTCATGATGATAGGCATTTATTTTTTGAGGATATGTTCCTTTTGGGTGACTGGATGGTCAGACTAGATCTGGAGGAAGCATATTTCTCCATTGTGATCTCCGAAGGTCCACAGGTCTTGCTGAAGTTCCAAATATCTCAGTTCTACTGCCAATCATTTGTGTTGTTTTTTACCCCTTGATTTTTCATTAGGATGGTAGTGGCCCACCTTAAAAGCCAGCTTATTTTTTGGCAGGGCACCTTTTTCAGCTTCTATCCAGGCCAGCTGTCCATAATGACAGCACTACTGGGTTCTGGGAAACTAGAAGTCCAAACACTTTTGCTGATTGGTCTCCTATTCAGACCTTAAATCCTTGGATAAAGAGTCTCACTCCATGCCTTGCTGGTTGCTATCTAACATGGAGGCCTGAGAGGTTAGTATATCTTTGATTATTCTCAAAATGGAGAGCAAACTGGTGATGCTGAGGGGCCACCCTTATGAGTATGGGGGGTACAAGGGAACCCTAAACATAGTTAAGGACTGTGGGTAACAATCTTTGGAGCAAAAACAGTGGTCCCTAAAGAAGAAATTGTAGCATTCCGAAATGAATACAGTCTGTAATAAATACTATATTATCAGGTGTCCAGCCGGACACAATTTTTGATCAAAATATTTTCGGTATTAACAAAAGCAACCAACAATGACAGTGGGATACAATCCTGCATCGAGTACATAGGAACAAAAAAACATAAACAGATAAACAGAAAGAATTTTCAGGCAAAAAGAGAGAGGAAGCTATAGGTCAATCTTAATACACAACTAGCTTTCCGTAATAGTGAACACAATTGTTTGCTATGTGACACTATTTCTTAGGTCGACGACGTTTCGATCCCTTTAGGTCAATGGTGGGATCATCATCAGGACTGTACATATTACATGCCTGAATTAAAAATTGCTGCCTGTGAAGTCAAAAGGGGAAAAAAAGGCAGAAAGAAAGGAAATGAGAAAATAAACTTGCTTGTTTAAAACTCATAATTATCGGGCAACCATGCACTGAAAAGGCTTTTGAAGGCCGCTGTGATTTAATCTAATTCACGCTGTCATGCTTAACCGTCAAGTGTTTATTCAGATCCAGAGTGACACATAGCATGCTGATGATCTTTGAATAAGGAAACGGTTACCGTGTGAAGAATTGCGCTTGAGCTAAGACTGTCTGAAGTGAGCAAAAATTATCAAGGTTGTGCCGAGGGGCGATGGCGGTTTCATGCATCAGTGAAGGGAGCTGTCACATATGACTGTGCCCAGTGTATACCTGGAATTTAAGAAGGATGCACTGACATGAGAGGAACGGGTAACGCGGGTGATAGAAATATGAGTCCCTAAAAACAAAATTATATAACGTGCCATGGTGTGAAGGTCTGACTCCAGTAATTAACACTAGAACAACGTTAACGCCGAATAAGGGACACTGACCTCGTAGGGTAATAAACGGTCCAATGGCATCAGAATCGGCTGTTGGAGTAAGGCAGCAAGGTTTTGTCCTAGGGGAAGGACGGGAAGTATCAGTGCCAGCGTGGAAAAAACGTTAAAGCGCTAAAAACAGGGAGTACGCGGGAATGGGTGGACGGATATTTACTTGTGCTCCACTTGAGCCATGGAGCATGGAAATTAATTTTCAATGTCACAAGGTAGTAAACTAAGTCAGATGTTTTGCGATTACGGATCCAGGATGGGGGGTCCCCACGTAGTGGGAGCATGTCGGGGGAAAGTTGAGGGACTGATTAGGCCACTGGGTGATGGGGGGTGCTCTGCTGAGGGTCAAAGGCAGCGTGCGCTTACCCTCATGAGCGGCGTCAATGGCCAAAATCGAATGTCTAGAGCGCACAATGTCGGTGTCTTCCGGGTTGGGCGGTGTATCCAGGTGCTCGTTATATCCTGTTTGTGCAAGTTGCTATTGTGGCGGCCATGTTGGGTGTGTGTATTCCGGTTAACTCGTGATGGGGAACGGACGTCAGTGCCGCGGTGAAAGGAAATTAGTTTAAGATAAAGATAGAGAGCTTAAAGTTTCTCACAGTATTGAATAATTCACCGTCATCATAAAGCAAGTTGAAGCATCTTAAACATATTCAAACTTGATGGATAAGTTAAACAAATTCATTTGGATAATGAACCATGCCAAACAATGTGAGCTGAATAGACAGGCTAACTTCATGAGTTAAACTATCGAGTCAAGGCGGTGTCAGACCGCTTGAAGATGAACATTTGAATCGAACTTCAAGAATGCATAGTGCAATTAAAAATAACTGTGGGGACACTGGGTGAAGGAATTGTGTATGGAGAAGAAATAAATTACTCATATTTACAAGAAAAGAGAACAAACCCACAGTCAAAGATAAATAAAAATAAAGATAAAAGCAGTATTACAATCATGCATCCGAGTTGTTAGAGCCCGTGGGGAAAGAATCGTACATGGGCATCTTAAATGGCGTAGACCTGAAACAACTGGTTACATCCCTGGTCAAAAAGGAAGATCATCCTGGACCCATCCTGAAGCCATCTAATGACTTCAACTGAGCTGTTTCTGTAATTAACTGGGGACGTCATCCCAGACCATCCTGAAGTCTGCCCACAGGGTTATTTATTTAAATGGGATGACTTTATCTAGAGTCATCAGAGAAACTACTCCAGGATTAGGGTCTGATTACTTAGATGTGATGAGCTTGAACTACTGCCGGATGATCCCATGCTGATTACAGGATTAGGGTAGATTACTCCAGGATGGGTCCCTGATTACATCAGTGGAAAACATGTGATGACCTTGTACTACTCCAGAATGATCCCATGATGATTTCAGATTAGGCTGGATTACTCCAGGATGATCCTTTGAGTATTTCAGGATGGGGCTGTATTATTACAGAATCATTTTGTGATGACTTCAGAATGAGGCTGCATTACTCATGGATGATCCAAGGAAAACTTTAGAACGTGACTGGAACCGTACTAGTTGATTAATTAATAATGGGTATGTATTACCGCAGGATGGGTTCTGGCTGTATTACTGCATGGCGGTGTCAATATGCAGAAGTATTATTCTAGGATGACCTCCAGTAGTAATACTTGTTTTGCCATTCTCAAGATGTTAAGAAATACAGTTTTATTACTTTGTTAGCAGAGCAAATAATGGTTACAAAAACAAGCATTGGCAAAGCCAATAGGTTATGCCTTTTTGACCATGTGACTTGCCAATGTCTTGTCGATGGTCTGTAGAATCGGTTAAAATGAAAAAGCATTGGCAAAGCCAAATGGTCTGGCCTTTGCAAGAACTATTGTCTTTGCCAATAAGTTTTAGCCATATTGTACACGAGTGTGGCTGTTCAGCACGGCTAAAAGTTAGTGGGGTAAAGAAGAGTTGCATGTTGAAAAGTGCAATGTGATGAAGTAGCATAGATTCTAGCGACAGTGTGTCATGTAGTGGTGTAGAACAGAGTGGCGTTAAGTGTTGCGTAGACTAGATTGCTGAGGAGTGGCATAAAGTGGAGTCGTGTAGGAGAGTGGAGTAAAGTGTTGTAGAATCGTATTGTTAATATATCTGGAAGAGTAATGTGTAAACCTTTGCCATACACAAGAAGTTAGGAAATCAGTAGTTTTTTAGTTTGTTTGCAGAACAGATTACTCCAACAAGCATTGGTAAATGCATTAGGTTTCACCTATGTGAGCAATAATAGGCTGGTATTTTGTTGTGAGTTCTAGGTTGCTGAGTAGTTGTACAATATAAGTTACAGAAACTGTTAAAGTGTTATGACTCATTTATGTACAAAAAGGCAAAATACTGTGCTGTTACTAGTGGTTTAGTGCTGGTAAGCAATAGCAAACTTTTAAAGAGGGAAATAACAGAATTAATTGATGTAATAGCAATATTATGTGTTTAGTAAAGTTCTGACAACTGTTGGCCCGGTGCCACTGCACCTGCTGCACCATTCAAATCATGCCCCTAATGCCTGCAAGGTAACAACACTTGTGACTGCTTATTTAGTAGTTAAACATAGCAATATTTGATGTTAGAGGAGTTCTGACAAGTTTTAGGCCCGGTGCCACTGGACCTGCTGCACCATTTGAATCATTACCCTTTTGCCGGTAAGGTAGCTGCACTTGTGACTGCCTGTTTAGTAGTAAAATATTGCAATATTTGGTGTTTGGAGGGGTTCCTAGAGCTTTGGAACCTGGTGCCACTGCACCTGCTGCACCATTGAAATGATGACAGTGTCTGCCAGTGGGAGTGAGTCCATCAGTCAGTGAGAGAGAGTGGGAGAGTCAGTTAGCGAGAGTCAATCAGTCAGTGAGAGAGTTAGTCAGCCAGTGAGAGTATGTCAGTGAGTGAGAGTGTGAGAGTGAGTCAGTGAGAGTGAGTGAGTCAGTGAGAGTGAGTGAGTCAGTGAGAGTGAGTGAGTGAGTGAGTCAGTCAGTCAGTGAGAGTGAGTGAGTCAGTCAGTGAGAGTGAGTGAGTCAGTCAGTGACTATTTAAATGGTGAGTGAGCAGTGTCGCAATTGTACAAATCTTGATCTAGTGGTGTGTGCAAGTGAAGCCTAGTAACTTCTTGGAATGGTGAGTGAGGGTTGATGTAAGTGGGTAAGGTAAATGCTTCTGGTGTAACAAAAATGTGTGGCTAAATGGTGTAGGGGAAAGGGTGGTGTTGACTGGATGTTGACATGTAGTCAGACCATCTTAAGAGTTACTGAGTGATACCAGTACTAATCAGTGTTAAGAAGCTTAGTGGCCCGGGCTATATGTCAATGGCTTAGCAAAGTGAGAAGGGAAGATGTGAGTGGTGTTAATAGGCATAGGAGTCGTTTTAGGAATAAGAGGCAATAATCTCACTCCCCATCATTATGGACACTTTCTCAATCCTGAGCTTCTAAACTACACATTTTTGATACATGGTGTAATAGCCTAATTAGTTCAGTGGAAGCAACTCAGGACTGCAAGACATAAGATCGTAGAGGACTGGAAACAGAATACAAAATGCCATGGAATAAAGTGAAATAACTGGTTTCACCCTGATTGGCTGAGATTAATTTAAGCATTTCATCCATCACTTTTTTTGTGTACTTCACTGTCGTCCAGACATTCTGCTATACCTGGCCGAAGGACCCTAACTTGGACAAAGCCGGTCCTGGGTTGCTTGTGTTCCGGTTAAGGGGGGGGGCCTGGCTTGGTAGTTCAGGCTCAACTGTTCCCACTAGTACAGGGTCGAGACTGATTTGCATATCGCTGGACCTGAGGTGCAATGGTGTGGAAAATGAAGATGATTGGGGTGCGGCCCGAGTAATTACCAGTGGCTGAGATTAATTTAAGCATTCCATCTATCACTTTTTGCATACTTGATGATTACGTGGGACTGACAGCTGTTAGAGTCTGCATATGGAGGACATGTTACTGTGTCAGAAACGTGAAGATATACCATCCATCGTAGGACCAGGTAAGATAGTCAGTGAATCTGGCTGCTGGCACTGGTGAGTTAGCCCAGGTAATAGATACTTTGCTGTGAAGCTTCTTGATGTGTAATAGAAAGAAGCATACAGAAGGTATTGAAGAAAGCAACAACCATGCATGTCTAAAGGCTACAGAAAAAGGTATGGCGACACTGGAGTTCTCATTCACAGTCAAGGCCTAGCCGAATGACACTTACCCTGAAAAGACACAGGACATGTCTTCTAGCCACCGTATATACCTGTGCTCTCCAACATCCAGCAGCACCTGGTCTCTTCGGACAACATATTTGAATTTTGTAATGGAAGCCTTTTCTTCTTTCGAAACACTGCTTTAACTTTGTATTGAAAAGTGTGGGAGGTGGAGAGTATTTTAATTGCAGCCAGAAACAACTTTTTTCTACAAATAATCATAAGGCCCACACACAATTGTCATGACTTTAATGATTCTATAGGCCATCCTGTCACATACCCCTTTCATCCCTCTGTCAACTACATCACTGGCTATGTGCTACTTTTGCCCATTCCATAATCAGTTACTGCTCTCTAGTGCCAGTAATTCTGCTAAGTTGAGATCACTCGCTCCACTCTTACCGCAGTCTCTCTGTTCGCCGGAAAAGTGCTTTGATGCCTTATCAGGGGTAGTAATCGCTATATAAATCAATTACAATACAGTGCATGAACTATCATTGTACTAATGTATCAGGCATGTATTGCAACGTGTAAACACTTTCTGATGTGGGGGTAGGAAGGAAGAGTGGCAAAGGAAGGAAGCAGACAGATGGAAGTCATGAAAGATGTGCAAGAAGGAAAAACAAGAGGAAGAATGTAAATGGAGAAGAGATGGATGCAAAGGCCCACAAAGAATTTGAAGAGAACTTGGAAAGCAGAGATAGGGAGTACAAGATTGGAGTGGAACATCGTGAAAGTGAAAAGAGGAGAAGAAATGAGTGAGAGGCAACGGAAGAAGAGCAGTCCTAGAAGAAAGGGTGTGAATAGAGAGAATGAGGAAAAGACGTGAAACTGAAAAATGAAAAGCAGTGAGAATAGGGAGAACAGAGAGAAAGGGAGAACAGAGAGAAAGGGGAAACTCGGAAACAGAGAAGAGCATGAGGGGGAGAAGGATAGAAGAGAGGTGAGAAAGAAAAGCTGGGTGTAGGAGAGGAAAAAAAGTGTAGGTATGCATTATTAAACAGATAGGTATTTAATATGTATGGTTGAGGGATGACACGGTAGTAGCATACTTGGCATGCTGCAATAGTGGCTAGTTGTGCTGTCCAATACACGCAATAATAATTATTTAAGTGGGTTAAGGTGTGCTGAATTTAAAATATATTTCTGTAGTATCACCATAGGTGCTCCTGATGCGAGATAATAAAGTGCCTGTAATGCCATTAGGATCAAACTTTGGTTGAGATAGGGTTCTGAATATTGAAAGAGTTATATTACATGATCAGGCTAGAAGACACATAAGTCTACTGCCATCTCTTTCAAAATGAAGTCATTCGGACAGGTGTCCATGTGCACCTTAGAAATAATTAAGCACAAAACTCACCTGAGTCTGCTCCACGGTTGTGTTGAGATGTAAACAAACATTACCTGCCCCCCACACACAAACACATTTGCCGCAGTGTCTCAAAGTGCAAGCACATTCATGCAATCTATTACGTGGTTCCATTTGCACGTTTTCAAGAAGATCGACAAACATAATTAAAGCACAGAGGAGCAGTAGACTCCTGCTTCTACCACCTCTCCCAAACAAAGCGCTACATTTCAGCGCCGAATATTTTAGAGTAGCGGGTTCCCGCCTTTGAAACAAAGGACAGCGTTTTCCGACGAACCCAAAGTCCGAGAAGAGGTGACAAAAATCAAACCCATTGCACTTGCTGCCTCTTCCTCATGCCCCACAGCTAAAATACCGAAAAAACAGAGTAAATATCTCTTCTTTGCCAACAGTCTCCCCGAATCTGTACACGGTGACGAAGAAGAACTTTCTCGGCTTCCAGTCGATACCCCACAGCCCGCGTCTCAACTTCCGCTTCCGTCCGATGCAGAGGAGGCACTACTGTGTAGTTCAGGAAATAGTGAAAGGACTACAAAACTGTATTATGGGTGTGTAATCACCAAGCACTGGCAATGGCAACCGATGTCCTAACTTGCCTCCTTCATGCAAAAGTAGGCGATCCTACAAATTACTCCAGCCAGCTGGTGAGCATCAGAATTAGTGTGGAGGCCTTTTGGCCACGATGAGGCGGCCCGTACAAATTGCCGCCCGCTTCAAAGCACAGTCAGCACCTATAGTGAACTGGGACTCTGCTTTGGGTTAAAAAATTGCTTGAAATCTGCCCTGACTATAGTGCCTGACTGGTGCCGCGCGGCTTTCCTTTGACTCTCTCTCACTGCTGCCTATGATTTACCGACGGGGTCCTGCCCTCTCAGCAGTCGATGGTAATGGCTGTCAATCACTGTGCCACACCAGGGTGCCCCAGTGCGTCACGTCCGGGGACTCAATTTAAGTCAGTCGAGTCCTCTTCGCCGGGTGCGCAGTCTGTGCTGACTTCATTCTGCAGTGTGCGGCAGCGCTGCAATTTAATTAAACCCCTGGCGTGCCCGTGTGCACATAACTTACCAGCCCCTGTGAGGAGGGGAGGGGGGGGGGGAGACTCGGAGAGTGACTGACCGACTCAGAGTGAGTTAATTTCACTCGTTGGCGACACAGGCACTGAGGCTTTAATCACTACACTATCTTGGCTAGACTGTTCAGTTTGGAGACCTGTTTGATTTGGTCTGGTGCTCGGTTTCTCTGGTGTTGTCCAGACAAAAGAATCAACATACCCACGTGTCAAATAGTATCCTTAATAATAATTTGCATAGATGCCTGTACCTGACCCCCCCCCCCCCCCCCCCCCCCCCCCCAGTACCCAAGACGAGGTGGTGCGACCCCTCGCAGTTTACTGTGTAGAGGTGATCGGGCAGGCAGGCTGGCAGTCGATTTTTACGGCGCACCACGGAGAGAGCGATCACATGCTCTCCCCTCCCAACAGCAGTAAGGAAGGCGGTGGTGGTGCCCCGGTGGGTATGGGAAGCACACATATAAATTATGGCAAGAGAGGCAGGAGCAGAAGACACAAACGGGAGCAGTCATTAAATTAAAAAGGGAACACCAGAAAAGAAGCATTCACTTCATGGGACTGGGAGCACTGTTTTTATTCTGCATGGCGTGTTTTTTACTGGCTGTGAGATGGGAGGACCGATAAGTCAGTTCTTATGTGTACCTATATGCAATCTACATTCCTGTTACAGCTGGAGTAACATTGTAAGCCATTAAATCAAACACAAGACATTGGAGAGCATGAGGTATCACTAGAGCTGCAGACTTTAGAACTTAGGAAGCAGGTTGAAGACTGAGCATTGGCTCAACATCGTGTAAATATTCACAAGTGACTGGCCCTAAAACCAAATCTGACCTTCACTGATCTAACTGGTGCTCATGTAAAGTGCTCCAATGCACGCTATATAAAACTGCGACAAAAAGCAACGAACATGAGTCCAGTTTGCACCTCAAAAAACAATTTATGTCATTTATTTTGTGCGGTGGTCATTTACTGGTAATAGCCATAGTGTCATTTAGAAAATACTTAGTAATCACAGAATACTTGCCCTTCTTCGGATTCATTTGTACAACATCTGCAACATGTTATACATGTACAAAGTACAGTCAAACTGATATACCTTATGATATTTATATGTTTGCCGTGTCTTAATTGCTGTCTTTTGCCTGCGAGAAAGTGTTACTCGTAGTCGTTGAAATGTCACTCAAAATTTCACTGAAGTTATGAAAATGTCACTCGTAGCAATCTGAAACCTTGGCAGCTATGAGTTTCATTGAATAGCGCTACCGCACGGTGACATCAGTGGTGCAAGTTCCTGGTGCGTGAAGACCCCATTAGTATGAAGCAACATTTATTTGTATGTAAATGAAAACTTGTGAATTAGCTAAACGGTGTTCATTGTTCATTAATCAACAAGTAATTCTTAAATTAGTACTAAGGCTTATTTTTTGTGACAAAAATGAAACTAGAACAGAGAAAGGCTCTTCAAGTAATAAGCAAGCCCTCCTCAAACCATCAGGGCCAGTTTAATTTTGTGAGTGCCTATGAAGTAAGCAGATAGTCATCTTAAAAGCATCCTCAAATCATCAGGAACCATCTTATCTTGAGACGTCATCGACTGCTAATCCTCTGATCATCAGAAACAATCACACCTTGTGGCATCATCAGATACTCATTTTCAACTCATCCTCAAATCATCAGGCTCACTTTTCCAAGCTCTGCTGATGACCTCAAGAGCTTGATGATGTCTGAGGATGTGAAAATGACTTCTAGAGTAGTGGGATGATCATTCAATGACTCTGGGATGGCTTCTAAAGTAATCCTGTTTGACTTGGGATGGGGGGGTTTAGTTGAGATAAGCACTGTGTATATTTGATCCAGTCTTAGATTAGTGAGGTCCAATCTTCTGTTCGATTCAGTCCATATCTGACACTGTCCATTCTGATTATCAATCTCAATTCCTCCTTATTTAGAAGTAAAGGCATGTCTCCACCTCTTTGGGGGAGTTTCAGTACGCTTAGTACTGTCCATTTTATGTCATCTTCATTGTGGCCAGCCTGGGTAAAATATTCTACTAGTGGTGCATTCAGGGTTTTGCATCTCACCCTGCTCCGATGCTGGCCAATCCTGGTTTTGATTTTTTGTGTGGTTTGGCCAATGTATACCTTCAAACAAGGACATTGGATCAAGTAGAATACGTTACATATGTTTCAATTTGAAAAACTCTGACATTTTACACATACGTTATTGAAAGTGAAGGATTTGGCCTTGCATAGTAAAGTCACACACATTACATGTTCCACATTTAGAATGTAGAGTGGAGTTTATGAGGGGTTTGGGTATTTCTGCTCTAACCAAATGGTCCTTTAAGTTCTGACTTTTACGGAACGCGAACATAGGACGATCGATATTCAGAGTGACTGAATTCAGTAATGGCAATGTCTAAGTATGGATTTGCGGACAGGGTTAGACACTGGGGAAAATGTCAAGACACAAGCAAATCTGTTGGTCTGATCTTTTGTCTTAGGACGTAAGAGGACTTCCCTGGGGTATTACCATGCTCTCTTCTGTGCGTTGCGTACTAGTCTCCTTGGGTAGCCCCGGTCTCTCAATTTAATTGACAATGTGTAGGCCTCTCTAAAGTAATCCTCTTTGCATAACAATTCCGCCTAATTCTCAGGAATTGGGAGTAAGGCAGAGAATTCCTAAGTTCTCTGGGATGGTTACTACTATAACTAAGCCGTGTGTTGTGTTCGGTGCTTTTGCGATATAGTCTTGTTAGTAGGGTACCATCGGAGTGGTAAATGGTGAGATCTAAAAATGCAATTGCGGATTTGTCTGTGCTGATAGTGAATGTGAGGCATGCACAGTTATTGTTCAGCCAGTGTTGAAACTGGTTAAGGGTATCTATGCCGTTCTGCCATATTAGGAAAATATCGTCAATTTACCTGCACCACATTGTCAGTCCTGTGGTAAAAGGGTTAGATGGTGCCACCCTGATGGCACATAAAACCAAGGCTCATTATTGCCTCTACATCAACTAGCTGCAGATTTGTGCTAACTACTTTGCCATCAAGAGTCTGGCCAAGCAGAAGAAGCAATGATATGTCCATATCAGGTGAACAGCTTACCTACGGTAAGGTACTTTAACAAACTCAAGGTGCACAGTTGAAGACTCTTACAGATCTCTCCGCGAATCGCTGGTCTGTTGAAGATGACAGCTGGTTTATACTCCTACCATTTACAGGATTCGAGAAACTGGAGGCTAGGCCCGCTGATCTTTCATGGCCATTTCTACACTCTGGACTTGCACTTTTTCTGGACCTGCACCTCTTTGCTTCTCATAAACATTCATTAATATTGAAGGGGTGTCTAGATCTGGATACCTGGATTTCCAATGCCTTTCTCTAGGACTGCTCACTACTTTAACCCTTTCCTGACCTTCTGGTCATGCTACTCTACATTGGATGATTTGCCTGCAAGATTACCATGGTTACCTCTGACTAGACGTTCCAATTATGTTTCTCTCATCTCCTAGAACTAGTTACAAACTTTCTCTACCTTCTTCCTCTATTTATCTCTCCCCTCCTGAGCCAGACAGGTCTTGTCTAAAACCTGATTTTTGAGACTATTTGCATCTCCTCACTTGGAGATTATTTGGAAAGCCTGGAAATGGGCAGGTCTTTTTGAACTCTGCAGCCTTGAACATTTATTCCTGGGCTCTGGGAGCTAGATGTGCATATAAGTCTTTCTGGTCGTCTTTCTTGGTGTATTCGTTTTAATTCAAATCCTTTTATTTGGTATCCAGAATCCCTCATTAATATTCCTTTGAAACTCTTTAATAAAGTATTGCCCCACAGAACATTCAATTTCTATTGCTCAGATGTCTCAATACATCTGCCCCTTTAGAATTTGATTTCTATCCCTTTCCTATGCCATTCTATGCCGTCTGATAAATATTGTTTGCTCCAAGAGACTTTTTATCTTCAGTACTCTTTCATCTGGTACAATCCTCTGTTTTCCCTCCTGTCCAAGAGTTTACCTAATTCATTGCTATCTCTTAAGGATCTTCCTTTTTAAGCTTACACCAGTTCTCTGTCTTGTGCCTTGCAGACTGTCTCCAGGGCCAGACTAGGAACTGAAAACAGCCCTGGCAGTTTTGTCGGAGCAGCCCCCTAGGGGTCTGAAGGGTGTGCAAGTGTAAAGCATTGCTGCTTTTTTTGCTTGGACAGACATTTCTGCAATGCTGCAACACCGACCCCAAGTAAAAAAAGCGGCCCCTACAGCTGCAAAACCGGCCACCGCCTTTCCAGCCTCCCAAGGAAACTCCTGATGCCCGCTACAGCAAGTCAGGCCCTGCGTGTCTCAGACATCAGGGTTATGACTGTTTCTGGTCAGCATTTTCTCCAGGTGGAGCCATATTTAACATCTCTTTTTGAATCAAGATAGCCTCCTGTTCAGTCCTGTGTGTGTATTTCTTTCCTCTACTTACAAATACACAGCAACGAAACAGCAAGCAAAGCAACAGGTGCACCTCCCTCCTCTATCACCACCTCATTTAGGTCAAGAGTTTGTGTAGAGACATCATGTGCACAAGCACTGCATCTGCTGTTTCAAAAGATGCAACCTCCACGACTGGAAAGATTTAACAAATAGACGTGAAGTGCACCACACAACAAATGTTCACAAATATGAGTCCAATCTTGTGATAGGTCATCAAAGATAATCTTTATTTTTCTTGTGAATGGAGCTGAACAGCCAACGCATTTCGTTCACTACAAGTGAACCTCACCAGGGCTGTATAATATGCAAATACAACTACTATAGGACCACAGAAATACAATACAAAATACATAACAATTAAAAACAACTTATAAAAGATGTTAATATTTAAGCATATATACAACAGCACAGAGACCACACAAGGGATAAAGTGACAGAATATCTGAAGACCCAACATACATATCTGAAGACCCAACATACAAACATAGTGACATAAAAAGGATATTCAGAACCATCCTTGGTATAAAATGTTATGGTTTTAAAACAAACCGAATAAAGTATTTTGACTGACTGACATTTTATTAATTGCCCCCGGTGGCATGTGTATGTTTTTAAAAAGATTTAAAGAAAAAAGTAAAAGAAAAAAAGTCTGTTTGAGTCCGAAAGGGTCCCTAAAAAGGGATGAACTGTTTTAAAGAGGTCATAGTCAGCCCCTTATGTCATATCGAAAGATATTGGTGTCAACAAGAAAATAGATACCCTATTTTAAAGAGAAAGTAAAACAAAGAGAGGAAGCATCAAAAGTGACATAATGCGGAGAAGAACTAAAAACATACAGTGAGTAATGCTTTCCAGTGTATATAGGTGACCATTGGGGCATTCCACTGGGTTGCATATACTTCCATTAATGGGACCTTCTTAAGTCAAAGAGCAAATGTGTTGCATCATAGTTGAAATACACTGGGGCTGCGGAACCTACAAATGTAGAACGTCAGTAATATTATGTTATTGGTGCTGACTTTTAATAAATATTTATGATGTCCAGAAATATCTGAGTGCCAAAATAATAAATTGATAATAACAACTTGATTGTCAAACTGAAAGTTGCATAGATTTGGCAAGAACCGAGACCTAAAGTCTATGGGCTGAGAATCCAAGGGACACTTAGATGAAGGGAATAAAAAAAGTCATGGTGAAAGAAAAAGTTGTGGATTGCTGTAAAGGAACCGGTACCTAGTGCTAACAAAGAATTGTGTTTCTGAGGTCTTATATTAGATGTATGTGTATGTTTTACAGCCCTTATGAAGTTCACATGTAGTGAACGAAACGCGTTGGATGTTCAGCTACAATCACAAGTAAAATATAGATTACCTGTGATGACATATAACAAGATTGGACTTACATTTGTGAATATTTGTTGTGTGGTGCACTCCACATATATTTGTTGATTCGTTCTTCTAGTTGTGTGTCATTGTCTGTCTGAGGGAACAATATCACAATGAACTATAAATGGTGCCCCCTGTAAGGTAAGGTGAAGTGCACCCCATACACATATTTGCTCCGATTATTTCCTGCTGCCTGCCTTTTTCACCTCTCCTTCTATCTCCCTCTAGCTGTCATATTCTTCACTGAAAGCTGTTATTTAAACTTGTGACCTTGTGACATGCAGGTTATTAGCAATTCTCTGCATCAAGCACAGTAATACTTTGAGCTATGCTACGAGCATTCAAGCCAGTGACTTGGATTACAATCTGATGTACCTTAACAGTAATGAAATATGAGATCTGCTGTATCTCTGCCTGTCGCAGACACCTTAACCCACTCGTATATCTCAATAATGGGTGATCTAGGCCAGCAAAAATAACTGGTGACATAGAGCAGTTTGTTCATGTTCATATTGTGGTAAGCGCCTTGTAGCTTGGGGGTGATAGAGCAAAAGGAAGGGCTTTGCCCTGTGGAAAGTTTTGGTGTAAACGTCGAGCTCCAGCTGTACTCAAGTGGATAGATCTTTGATTTGAATCGAGCCTTAACATCAACAATTTAATAGCATATCAATAACAGTGAAGCACATTCTCCTCACAAGAATGACAGAGAGCATTAGATGTGCAAACCATTAAGGTTTATTAGCCGATAACCAAAGTTGTAAACTCCAATCAGTCAGAATACTCATAAATAAATAATCACCTGGTTTACAGTTTACGTCAGTATTATCCAAGCAATTTAGAATATTGTATACAAATCCAAGTTATTTGAGAATTATTGTAAGCAAATCATGAAAGATTCAGTTCCCTGATGCTAACCTAAGTTTTCAGAAGTGGGGTCTGGAAAGTTAAGCAGCAGTTGCCAGTAAATATACCCTTGAATTCAGACCTAAAGAGAGATTCTAATCAAATGGAAATGTGTTTGTTTAAGAAATGACCTCAATGTGCAGAAATAAAATCACCACAGGGTCTCAACAGGGGCAAATTATATCTGCCTTCAAAGGAGGACAGGGGACTATCTGTGTGTCTAACATAGCTATGCTCAATTAAAACATACAATTCAATAATGTGGACTCTCCTTACTATTCCCACAGAAAATGAACCAATCAAAACAAAGAATTCACAAACTCCAGGTGTTGGCCCTCTCCCAATGAATCATGCAGTGGAAGGTTACAGTGTTATTGCCTTCCTTCACCTTCTATAAGGGATTGTAGGTTTCATATGGTCCATCTCACGCATAAGTGTTAAGATTTATTATTCAGGTACTTAAGTGAAACATTCAATGGCCTTCACATGGAATTTAACATAACAGTTCAGTTCTAATGAGCCTACTGTTGAAACTTGGCTTCTGAAATGAGAAAAAGATTATACATAGCAAGCAGAAATTTAGTATTTCATTTAACATGGGACCTACAGTGATTATGGCTAACTTAACATACACTCTAAATATGATTAATTGGTAATATAAAAATCAATATGTCAGAACCACTTTCAGAGGGCCACGGGGCAAGTAGAATCTACTGAGCTCAACTGTGAAAGTTGAAATCTTTTATTTCTGATGTCCTAGAGCCTGGCCTACTATGTATCTTGAGCAACTGGGCCAAGTACCACTTGACTCTCAGTGGTAGAGTGGGTCAAGCAGTCTAAGGCTTTTCAGCAACTCAAAAATGTTCAACAGCGATTGTCCAGTCAAATCCTAAAAATAGTATTTATATAGGAACATTGAGTAAAATAGTACTTGCACAAACAAAACACACAGGCCCCATGAGGTCAGGATTTTGGTGTTTTATAGGTGGGTTCCTGAGCCCACTCCCCTCTTTGTAGTGGTTCTTCCCCATTCAGTATATTCAGACACCTCCACCAACCACTAACGTTCCTGTGCTGGGGTGACTGGGGCAGGCAAAAGCCCCCAAGGAGATCGCGCTCAAGCCGCCACCGCCGGAGGACTTCAATTCCCGGCAGGCAGTGGGGCGCGTGCGACGCTCGGCACAACGAAGACCCCGGAGGCGCTCAAAAAGGCTGAGGCATCTCCCGCTGCGCGGGACACCTCCACCAACCACCAACGTTCCTGTGCTGGGGTGACTGGGGCAGGCAAAAGCCCCCAAGGAGATCGCGCTCAAGCCGCCGCCGCCGGAGGACTCCAATTCCCGTCAGGCAGTGGGGCGCATGCGACGCTCGGCACAACCAAGCGCCCGGAGGTGCTCAAAAAGACCGAGGCACCTCCCGCAGCACGGGACGCGCGCGGGCGCTGCCCGGGCCAAGGGCGGGCCCGTCCCACGCCCGTCAGAGACCGGAAGAGGCAGGGCAGGACCATCCCCCTAAAATCTGGATCCTGAGGACTCCGCACCAAGGATTAAAAGGTACTGTGGGGAAAAGGGGAACATCTAAATTGAAAGTAAACAAAAGACGCTCTCTGGCGCTACCCTCTCCTGCAGAACCTAAGTGCCGGAGAAGCATTAACTTAGGTAGACCCTAGTAACCTTACTGCATAAGCAATGGGTAAGAGAAAAACTATGGAAGGTGGAGCCCAGCCGTCCCACCCTAAGAAGGGGAAAAAAGCAAAAAAGGTCACGCCTCCTGGTTCTAACTGCACCCTGACAAGAATTGAAACAATCGTCAGTGAATTTGAGGAAATCCTGACAGGAAATCCAAGTACTTACCAGGTGCAAAACCTCAACCCTGACCCACTTGCAGATGTTTTAAAACAACAGTGAGGGAAAGTGATCCCAGCTATTTTTAATAAAAAGTCCCCATATACTCCCCCAATCTGTGAAGTACACAAACCACCACCAGATAGTTCTACCAAGTTGGTCCAGTCAGAGGCATCTAAGGAGTCCAATCTACCCAGTGCTACTCTAGAATCCCCCGTCCATGAGATACAGGAGAACACAGGGGGGATAACTATCAACTGTGTTAATAGATTTGCTGTTTTAGAAGGGGAATCAGGAGATGCTTTAGAAGTGATTGCCCAAACAATTGAGAGGGGTGTTAAGGCAAAGGAGTCAAATGCTGATGTCTATGAGGGCTGCCCGAAATGTTTAATCCCTAATAGAGCTCTCTTAAAAAAACTAGATAAATTAGAGAGGGATATGCTCTCTATAAAAAAATGCTGGAAGAATTATCCCAAAAGGGTAACACTGATAGGGTAAAATCCCTACAAATCAGTACACCTGTAATGGTCTCAACCTCATGTACCCCCAACTGACCCTTTAATCCCCGGTAAACAACTAGAAGTAGGGCTCATAGAGAAAGGGCTTTTGCACCAAAAACCTCATGTTAAGGACTCACCAGTTGGACAGCATACTCTTAGCTCCAGGTCATACGCTGAAATTACAAAAACACGGGGCATAGCATATGGCAACAGATCTGCACATCCAGGTACACAACCTCGCAAGGTTACTAGTACAGTTGGCAATGGGGTGCCTATGGCTGCCCTAAACACCCCCCTGTTAGATAATGTTAAAAGAAACTCCAAAGCAATAGTATACATGACTGGGGTCCCAAAACTCAACCCGAATTTTGTGTATCAATCCAGAGAATCTATCCAAAATAAAGTGATCCACTGGCTCCGACATGTGAGGGGATGCAGATCTATTATAAGGGAGGATCTGATCTTTGTTCGAAGACTGTCATTGCATAGTTCGCACACAGATTGTTTAGAAATACAACTGTGTGATGAAGCATTGGCAGAGAACTTGGTGGCCCTTGAGTTCCGGACTTGTCCCCCTAAACAATCCAACATACAGATTAGATGCCTGCCCTCATGGTCTATAGTGGGGGATAATGACCTCTCGGATCTAAATAAAGTAGACTGACTATCTAAAGTAAATGAAAGTACCCCTACGGAATCTATTCCTAATATAGATGCTTTGGAAAATACCTGTGACACAACCAATAATCTCCCTAGCTCGCCTCCTAGTGAACTTCTGAATCAGGAAAACAGGGAGCTAAATAAGGGAGGGGAAGGAGACTTAGAGGTGATCCGGTTGCTCTCCTGGAACATTGCAGGCCTCAAAAAGAAATTGGCCATTCCAGAATGGAATAAGTTCATTGATAACTATGAGGTGTGTATGTTCCAGGAGACATGGAGCACAACAGGACTCCATAAAACAGAGTACTCCACTTTTTTCATCACTGCAGTAAGTCAAGGGAAGGGACGCCCTTCGGGGGGTCTCCATATCTGGGTAAAAGTATCACTGAAATGGGATATCACTGTTCATAATACCAACTCTGAAGATATCTTACATCTATCCTTCAAAGGACCCTTGAATGGCAATAGAGTAGAGCTGTTCAATGTTTATGCAAGAGCATCCCCGGGAGCTAAAAATTCAGCCACAATAGCATCTTTAGAACTGGCCTTATCAAACACAGCCCCTGGATCAAATATAATTGTGGGAGGTGACTTGAATTGCACGTACGAACCACTAAGTGAGGAAGATCTAGTGGGGTCTAACGAACAAGATCTGAAACACTCTATTCCAGAATTAAACTTAAGACCAATCAAGAGATGGTCAGCTAGGGCATTACAAATTAATGCTCTAACATTGGAATATAACCTCCGTGCATTAAATGGTAGAACACCCTCGGATCCTGATGGGGCCATGACCTTTAACAAACTAAATGGCCCTTCGCGCATCGACTACATCCTTATGGATATAAAACTATGGGGGAATGTGGTAGATATGGAGGTTAAGCAGATGCTGGACAGTGACCATAACCCTCTCTGCTTGGAAATCAAATGGGACTGTAAGAGGAAGTCAAACAACTTCTTCCTCACCAAAGAAGTAGTTCCAACAAACTCCAACCGCAGGCTAAAATGGGAAAAGGTGGCTTGCCAAGAGAACACCCTGACTAGTATAGGTAACCTGATTAAATTAAAGAGTGCGTAACTAACAACGCTCCTTACTGTGCAGGATAAATGAGTTGAAACAGATTTAAGTGGAGTCTATGGGGAACTAATACTAAATATAAGTTCATATTTTAAGGTTAAACCCTCCAGAGGGCATAAAAATAAACCAGTTAAAAGTGGTAATTTATGGTTT
Organism: Lissotriton vulgaris; assembly: GCF_964263255.1. Classification (NCBI taxonomy): domain Eukaryota; kingdom Metazoa; phylum Chordata; class Amphibia; order Caudata; family Salamandridae; genus Lissotriton; species Lissotriton vulgaris. The sequence continues at coordinate 964,758,659 of NC_141695.1, forward strand.
ACAGCTAACTGCAGAGAAAAGCGAAAGGCATTCTCATTGGCTCTCCTGAAAAAAGATCCCATAGCAGTAAGGATGGCCAGAAAAGTTTACAATAGAACCATCGATTTAGCAAAACTTGTCTGGTAGGAAGACCTCTGGCAGGAACTAAAAAAAGCGGCCTATGAAAAGGATTCTACGCTATTTTGGGAATTAATAAATAAACTTAATAGAAGGGGAAAAGAGCACGTCCCAAATCATATAACTGAACAGCAATGGCATTCCCATTTTTTACATCTCTATTGCTGTGAGGCTGTTACAGAGCAGACACTAGACGAAGAACCAGTATTAGAATCTGAGCATATACCCCTTAACGCAGTAGACCCTTTTACACTAACAGAGGTCCAAATGGCCATTAATAATATAGCGCCTGGGAAGGCTGCTGGCCCGGATGGCCTGCCAGGTGACTTACTCCTACATGAACCCACCTTATGGGCTAATTTCATCCTTCTTCTGATGAACCTTCTTGTCCAGGGCCACCCAGTCCCCGAGTCATGGAAAGGGGCAGAAGTGGTTACAATATACAAGAAGGGGGCCAAAGAGGACCCTGCCAACTACAGACCAATAAGTCTGATCGATGTAATTCAGAAGGTGGTTGGCAGGGTCCTCATTTCCAGAATGGTGTCCTGGCTAGAGGAGGGAAATATTTTAACACACTTACAAGCAGGGTTCAGACGCAAGGTGGTAACAATGGACCAGGTTTTCAGATTTGCTGCAACATACTGGAAAACCGTTTCCATTGGGAAAGGCTCATTATATCTGGCCTTTATAGATCCCAATACCGCCTTTGATCTTGTGCCCCGTGCCAAATTGTGGGAAGTGCTCCGGGTTATGGGTCTCCCACAATATCTCCTGGAGCTGATAAAAAGACTACATGAGGGCACCTACGCAAGAATAAGATGGGGAGGTCAGGGCGAACTGACTGGGAGGATACCAGTGAACAGGGGGTCCGCCAGGGCTGTGCGATGGCCCCGACTCTGTTCTCTCTCGTTATAAATGGGGTGGCAGACCATTCGAGAGAGGTGCCAGCCGATGCCCCAGTCCTGGCGGGAGAAAAAACACTGACCCTCCTTTTCGCGGATGAGACCCTCCTGATGTCTAAAACCCCCTCTTGCCTCCAGAAACTCCTAGATAGGTTCCATCTGTTCTGCGAAGAATGAGGCTTAACCATCAACACAACCAAAACCAAACTGATGGTACTATCCCAGACCAAAAAACCTAGAAAGATCAACGTCACCCTTAACGGAACCATGCTTGAGGAGGTGGATGCTTTTGACTACCTGGGAGTAAGGGTCAACCAAAGAATGAAATGGGACACCCATGTAGCCAAAATGCATTTAAACCTCAAAAGAATGTCAGGGGCCATCTCAAGAGATCATCGAGCCTCCTACAGCAGACCCATTGCCCCCGCTTTAGCTGTTTACGATGGGAAGGCTCTGGCCGCCGCAGTATATGGGTCTGAACTATGGGGTTTTGATAAGACTGCAGACCTAGTAAAAGCAGAGAACAAGTTTCTAAGAGATCTAGTTGGCCTCCCACTGTCTACCCCTTTAAAAACACTCCTACACGACATGGGGCGGCGATCCATTAAAGACATAGTTTACCTTCGCCCATTGTTGTACTGGGTGCGTCTAAGAAGGACACTAGAGTTGGCAAGCTATTCTGCAGTACTCGATGAACTAATTAATTTGAATGGATCAAAGAAAATCGTATGGCTGAACAAACTGAAGGAGTTGGTTAACAATCTAGGGCTGAGCGAAGTGTGGCTATCCCTGTCTCCCCCCCGAAAGAAACGGTCAGGAAAATTTATTGGGGTTTGGTGCAAGGCAAGGACCTAAAAGACACTAGGTGGGGCACTTTAACTGACCAAATTCTAGAACACAAACCGGAGAAGAAGCTGGAACCCTTTTTAGACTTCATTAAAACACCTAGTGATAGAACCCTCTACCTAAAACTGAGGTATGGGACACTCCCGCTGAACGAATTCACCAAATGCTGGAAATCTTCCGTGGACCACCAAGCTTCTTGCCCAGGATGTACCAATCCCACCGAGTCCCTAGCACACTTTCTGTTTGCTTGCAACGCATATAGGGGAGCCAGAAAGAAATGGCTGAAACCTATATGCAGGGAACTAGGAGTGAGACATTGCATGATGGCCCTTCGGATTTTGAGAACGGACACAACCTCTATGATGGTCATCTGTGGATTAGCAAAGTACTTGGGAAGAGCCTGGCAGATTCGTTCAAAACTTCTCCAGCTGAAAATGAGCTAGTAAACAACGACTAATTAATCTGGTTGATTATGGAAAGTCTTTCACTGCATTTTATGTCTTATGGTCTTTTAACTGTATATATTCACTCTGTATTTTTAAAATTTTATAAATGAAATTGTACTTACTTTTATGATAAAATTCTTATCGAATAAAGTACTACAAACAAACATTCAGTATAGGTGACAGTCAGGTTAAGCCCCACAAGCAGTCCCAGTCCTAGGAGTCCCACTCCGACTCTTTATGAAAGTCAAAAGTGTTCCTGCGCTGAAGCACTATCTAGCAGGTAAGTTCCCATAGGGCCGTCTAGTGCGTAAATCAGTCTTACCCACACCAGCAGAATCTGAGTGATGCGAGTGTAGAGTTTGGGCCCTTCACGGACACTGAAGCTGCATTGGCTGTCTACTGTAAGTTCCTCATATGTGGCCTGGGCGGGACAGTAGTTTCATATCCTCGAGTTCCTCACATAAGATCCTGCAGAGGCAGTGGCGTGGGGGCATGGGGAGGCTCCTGGTGCTGGTCCTCAGTCAGCGCTTGGGCCCACTTGGGTCAATAAGCCGGCCTCCTCCTCATTACAATGGTCTCCTTGCCTTGTCTCCGTGTTCCCCTCTGGCATACATGGGTCAGTGACTCCACTCCATAGACAGGATATGTTCCGATCAGCACAAAAGCAATCTTCACAGCAGCCCCACCTAGTATATGGTGGCACCAACTTAGCCCCGCACACAGGCAACAGCCCGATCAGAACAACAGCACTCTTCACAGGGCCCACCTGGCATACGGGGGTCACTGACTTACAATTTGCACAATGGTAATGACCCGACTGACCGGGCTCCCTTCACGGCAGCCCTCCTATTGCATACAGGTGTTGCAGACTTTTCCCTACAAACGGGCAAAGACCCAATCAGTGCAGCAGCCATCTCCCCACACCTTTCTACAGGGATCCAATCGCCAAGATCCCCCAATGGACTTCACTTTGTCCGGTAACCTCCTCTCCCTCACAGGGCACACTGGTTTTGGCAAACAGACAGTCACTGTTGATGTCCCCTAACCCAGTTTAGAGACTGACAGACCTTGACCCCCAGTCCTGGTCACAGGCAGAAGTCTTGCAAAGCTTCTCCAGCTGTTGAAGTCCGAGGGTCAAGCACCAAACGCATATAAGCAGCGGCAGACCTTTCTCTTCTTTGTGCAAGAGTTTTTAAAAGGGGTGGAAGGATCTCGAAGCCAGGCACCCCTGGCCAATCGTACGGTGTCACATCACCTATCCACTCTTATCCCAAATTCATACTGGAACAGTTGAAGATGTGTCATCAAGGAGTCACTGGTCATATCCGCTCAGGGGGCCTCACCTCTGCCCCTCACTGACATCACTGCCATGGTCTTTCTAACCAAAACTTGTAAGAGAAACCCCCCACTGTGTTGACTGCAGTTGCCGGGCTTCTTCCTTTGTTCAGTGGACCTGGGCTGTCTCCAGGTCTGGTACAGTGTGCCAGGTAATTAACAGATGCTGTTTTCATCCTATCCCCTACCTCACCTGGAGCTGAGGGAAGCACTGTAATGTGGGTCTGCCTTTGTTCCTGCTGCAGGAGAGAAATATATTTAACTTGGCCAAGCAAGGTGGCAAAAGGCCGGGCTATGATCCTGAGCTGAGCCAGAGAAATGGGACAATTCTTGGAGACCCATATGATGTGCATGTGTTGGTGTGCACAAACTAGCGCTCTAAGTCTATCACTACTCTAACCGCACTGGGCCTTCCTACAATTGGAGTAGACTCTCTTTTCATCCCTTGTTCTGATGTACTCTCAGTCTATCCAACCCAGAAGTAACGGTACTCAAATGCATCGTGTTCTGTTGATAGGAGGGGTAACATTCTCTTTTTTTATTTTTTTTTTAATCCTCATATTGCGAAAATTCTATGTATATGGAAAATTTGGTTTCTACCTCTGGAGCTTTTTTTTTTTTGTACCGTCACTGCCCATTTCTCACTTGCCATGTGAGTTTCCTTTTCCTTGTTTTTCTCAGAGGAGACCCCTTTGCCATTACATATCCACAAGTCTGTAAGCGAGGGAAGAGGGAGCTAGCCACCTTGGCTACTCTTATGAGTATCATACTCATATTCCAGACTGTGTATTCGCTTAATCATAGGACAGAATGTTATATCCTTCTTATGGATTTAAGTGTTTTTCCATAATTTCCCAATACTTAAACCTTTTACTGCTATGACCCCTTTTATCTAGTTATTAAATAGTTGGGCAAGAACAATACCATCACAGGATAGAGATAGCAAGACCCTGGAAAAAGAAATGACAAAAACCTTACCCATAAAAAAGGAGGTAGCAAAATGGTACTGGACATTTTTAACAGAAGAAGAGGAAAGCTACCAAATAGCAGAACAAACATGGGGGAAAGATTTGGAAACGGACGAATTAGAAAACCTATGGGAAGAGTCAGTAGAAAAATGCTGGTCAACACTAAAATCCGTAAGACTATAAAGAAATCACTTGTACACCCTGCATAGAGCTTATTGGACCCCGAAAAGACTTTCAAAATTTAAGAATGCAGGAATTAAGAAATGCCCTAAGTGCGGGGACGAAAGGGCAGATGACATTCACATGTTCTGGAGTTGCCCAACAATAAGAACATTTTGGGAAGAAGTTGGTAAGACGCTAAATTTGATATTCAGAAAACATCTAAAAGTAAGTGAAATTCTTATTCTTTTTGGGATTGGTAATACAACAGATCAAATAGGGCTAACAGTAATGGAAACAAAGTTACTTTTTGTCTTAATGGTAATAGCAAGAAGAGAAATATGCATCAAGTGGATTGGACCAACATCCCCCTCACATGGGGAATGGATGAACTCTGTTATCAAAATAAACAAACTAGATAGGAGGGGTAACATTCTCAGGCACATCAGTTAGCTGCTCAATTGACAGCCAACTTCCACAAAGTTCCACTTTAAATCTCTCTAATTTCACAGATTTCAGGAACAACACAAGACTCAATAAGAGTCTCAGGCAAGTTAAAGTTAGTTATCGTGTTAAAGATTCAAAATTCATTATGAAAAGTCATTTCTTCAGCAGGTCAGTTAACAATATGATGCTTTTATTTACAGCACCAAGCCTTTGAGCAAGAATGGTTTTCAATCCACTTGCAGACTTACAGAGTCCCATTACCCGTAAGGCAGAAGGATGGTTCTCCAAACTAACAGAATGTATTATATAAGGCAAAGGGAAAGTAACTTTTAAAAGTTTTTAGGGCGAATCCACTTAGCATGAGGCTGAAGTGACAAGGAAAGTTGTGGTTCAGCAACAAAAGGTCTCAGTCCTTTCGCAACCGAATGTAGCATCAACAGATAGTCCAAAACCAAAGTATGGTTTGATACCTCCAAAATCAGTCAGAATGAAAGGACAAAATGATTGAATGTGGCGCAAGGCAAAAATTAAATAAGTGCGATCAAAGGAAAAAATGTATTTGAGTGTGTTGCCCTCTCCTTTTGGGTTTCTTCTTTTATAGGTTTATGCCACAATGTCCGAGTTATATTGCATCACACCACCATCGAAAGACCATCAGGTGTTCAGGATGTGCCTTAAGTCACCTGGATAGTCACAGCATAGACATGGTTTCACATGCGTGTTATGAGAACAAACAGATTAATAAGACCAGTTGTTGATAAGGAAAAGAAACATAATAGTAATACACAGGAGAATAGAAAACATGGTTCTCAGTTTTGCTATTCCCATGGAAAAGTATTTCAGAAAAGTAAAAGAATTTACAATTGCATGACATGGAATGCAATAATACTCTAAATCACTGAGCCATTGATAAAACTGTGGAAAATGTCAATACTAGAAATGTCTCAACAAAAAGCCCTTAAGATGACTTCACATTTTCTCTGCTTTATCCCTTTTAAAACATTGTTAAATAAAATAAAAATCGGGGGAGGAGCTACGCGGGCATCCAAGATGGTCGCGTGAGCAGAGAGCTCCCGAGACCCGCACCGTCCTTCTTTATCTATCCTTCACCAATCCTGGTCATTTTGACGGGCTTTTGCAGCGCCATCATCGCTTATGCTACTGATCCTTCTCCGGTCAAAATCGGACCCTGGGGACCATTTTTCTGGACTTTGCAACTTTCTGGCCTGCCCGCGGGCGCGACCGGGGACTCGGCTGCCCATTTTGGCCGACCTGTAATTGAACAACAACGGCTGCCTGGCATCTGGCCCGCCGGAGGTGTATTGCTTTCACTTTCGGTTTCCTTTTCTTTGTTCCTGTCTCCTCCTACTCTGCCTTGCCTGCGGCCCTCTCAGCCTGCACTATCCTCCGTTGGACTGGCAAGGAGGCTGCGACACCTCTGTCTCAGTGGCGCATCGGATTTCCGAGACTCTTCTACCTTCTCGTCACCTCCCCTGGCTATCTGACCGACACTGAATGCGAGATGGCGACGAAAGTGGAGGCTGAAAAACGCCGGAAGGCGGCAACCCGGGGGGGATCGATCCAGTCAAACATGATCGAACGCTACACCCAGCCGAGGGGCTCCCCCGGGACCGTATGTATGGGTGCTGAAGGACTTCCAACAGACACATCGTCTACTTCGGAAGTATCGCTCCAAGACCTAATGGTTGCCATCACTGGACTCAAGGCCGATATGAGTCAACAATTTGAAGCCGTGGTGACCAAAATAGACACGGTGGCGGTGGATGTGACTCTGATTCGGGCCGACTTGGCCAAAACAAACGAGCGGGTGAAGGCACTGGATCTCAAGACATCTAGCCTGGTGACCGACATGGCCGAGGCGCAGTCCGAAATTGGCAATCTGCGTGCATCGCACGACTTACTGCTTAAGCGGATGGAGGACTATGATAACAGGGCCAGGCGGAACAACATACGCCTTGTCGGAGTCCCGGAAGGTGATGGTGCTGTAGCGACCGATCTCTTGGTCGAGGAACTTATAGTCGCCCAATTGGCTCCGGCGGGACTTAGCAAGTTCTTTGCCGTGGAGCGCGCTTATCGTTTTCCTGGAGGTCGAGTGAAGCCGGGGAACCCGCCGAGGCCTATCATCGCCAGGCTTTTTCACTACCGGGACAGGGATGCTATCCTCCAGGCCGCCCGTAAACATGGTCCCCTGAAGTATGACAATAACTCTGTCTCCATCTATCCCGATTTCACTCCTCAAGTGCAGCGACAAAGATCTGGATTCCTTGGAGTGAAGCGTCGTCTACGGGACCGGGGACTCAAATACGCCATGCTGTTTCCGGCCAGGCTCCGGATCGAATATCGGGAGCGTGCCTATTTCTTTGATCAACCTGAACGTGTAGCCGACTGGCTGGACTCGTTGCCGGCAGATGACTTCGGGAGCGGAGGCCCTGGTGGTGCGGAAGGTGGTGCAGCGGCCCAGGAGTAACAGATGCCCCAGAGGTTCCGATTGAGACTATGAAACGTTTTGTGTACATTGACTTATTCCCTAATGACTCTGCCCGTGGCGGTGCGGTAACGGGTGATTTCTCCCTTCCTCCTCGGGGGGTTCTTTGTGTAGAAGTATGGGGCGACAGGCACACTGCAGTTGGGGGTGGCTTCTTAGTCAGCAGGGGTGCAGGGAGGGGGGTGTTGTAACGGGTTTGGGCCCTGGGGTTGGTGTTTGGGGACTTGGTTCTGTTTTGTTTAATTTGTTTTGTTTTGTGTTTCATGGTACTTCACATCTTGCAATAACTTTTCAAAGTGGGCTCTACTGGGGGGTGGGTGTGGAATGTATTCGTTGCAATGGGGGGGGTGAAATGCGGATTCTTTCCTGGAACGTGAATGGTTTGGGTGACCGGATTAAGCGGGGCATTGTACTGCAATTCTTGAGGCGCCACGCCCCTGATGTTGTGTTTCTTCAGGAGACCCACTTGATTGGCAATGCTTGCAAGGCCTTAGACCGCCGGGGATATCGACTTGTTGCACATGCGGGTTTCACTTCGGGTTCCCGGGGTGTGGGTATTATGGTGAGGTCTTCCCTTGCTCTTGCTATTGACGATGTTATCCTTGATGAACGTGGGCGGTATGCTGCTGTTTCGGGGAGGTGGGAGGGTAAGCAGGTCGTGTTTGTTGTTGTCTATATCCCCCCGGGACTGCAGGCTACCACTTATGCTGATTTAGGCAGGACTCTCCTTGGGCTTCCAGACGGCTTGCTGGTCCTGGGCGGGGACTTCAATTCTGTTATGTCCGGCGACTGCGACAGGCTACCCCCTAGAGTATTGCCACAGTCCCAGATGTGGCTCAGTGAAATGGTTGACACTTTTGGTTTGGTTGATGTCTGGCGCTCACTACACCCCACACTCCACCAATACACTTTTCACTCTGGTGCGCACGGCAGCCTCTCCCGCATTGACTATTTTCTTATGTTAGCCTCCACCTTGTCCACTGTCCGTGAGATTCGACATCTCCCCCGGGGTATCTCGGACCACTCCCCCCTACTAATTACGATTTCTGTGGGCGGTCTTCCTGGTAACAGAGTTCCCCCGGTTCCTCCTTGGCATTTTCGAAACCCCCGGCTCCGCTCAGACTTGCTTAAGGCAATAGATTGCTATTTCTCTGAGAATATGGGCTCTGTCACTTCCCCCACTGTTCTCTGGGAGGCCTTTAAGACGGTTATTCGGGGTTCTGCCCTGTCACTCATTGCCACCGAACGTAGGGTCAAGAGGGAGGCTGTTGTGGCTCTTGAAACTGAAATCACTGCGCTTGAGAGCGAGCTGGGTGGGAATGACACGCCTGCACTGTTGCATGAATTGGAATTGAAGCAAGCAGACTATAAAGCCTGTGTCACGGATGCTGCTAAATTGATGCGGTCTAATCAACTAGGCCGACTGTACGATGTGGGTGACAAAGCTAGCAAGCTTCTTGCGTGGTTGGATAAGACTGAGCGTGCGAGTCGTGTTGTTCCCTCCATTGTTCGGGATTCTGGTGTGACTGTCTCTGATCCGGGTGAGATTGTTGAGTGCTTCGTTGACCACTTCCGTACGGTTTATACGCCTGTTAGTGACCGAGATGAGGCCGACTCCAGGCTACTCCTACGTGACATTGCTCTGCCGACTGTGTCTGATGCAGACTGCCTTGCTCTAGAGGCCCCCTTTACTGTCGATGAGATTGCCCTTGCAATCCGTTCCCTTCGCTCGGGTAAGGCAATGGGTCCTAATGGTCTCCCCATTGAACTCTACAAGCTTTGCCCCGACAAGATGGCCGCCCACCTGCGTCACATGTTCCTCGAGGCGGTTGAGGCTGGATGCCTCCCCCTTGAGCAGCGCCTCGCTACTATAGTGGTCATTTATAAGGATGGCAAACCTCGTGACCGGTGTGCCTCATACCGCCCCATTTCCCTCCTTAATGCGGAACCCAAAATCCTTGCTAAGGTACTGGCCAATCGGATGCTTGCTGTGATTTGTGACCTGATCCACCCGGATCAATCCGGCTTCATCCCCCACAGAAACACTGCTCTTAATTTGCGTAGGCTCCATAGTGTCCTCGCGAGAGCTTCTATTCTCGCCGAGCCAGCAGTAGTCGCTTCCCTTGATGCCACGATGGCATTTGACACTATTGAATGGCCCTACCTATGGGCAGCCCTCGCTAAATTTGGCTTTGGCCCCAATTTTATCGCTTGGGTCAAGCTTCTCTATGAGCGGCCGCTAGCCCAGGTTGCGGTTAATGGTCGGTGCTCGGACCCCTTCCCCTTGGGCCGTGGCACACGTCAAGGCTGTCCGCTTTCTCCGCTTTTGTTCGCTTTGGCACTCGAACCTCTGGCCGCGTGGCTCCGGTGGGAACCCTCGATCAAAGGGATCCGATGGTCCCCTGACCTTGAGGATCGTGTCTCCTTGTACGCGGACGACATCCTCCTCAATGTTCTTTTCGACGTCCTCACGTCCTTCGGTAAAAACTCGGGACTTGTCATTAATTGGACCAAGTCCTGTGTCTACGCCATAGCTGGTACTCTGCCGCCTCTCCCCCGCAGATTTCCCATCCTGGTAGCGACGGACGGTTTTAAGTATCTTGGGATCCATGTATCCATGATTTCTTCGGTCCGCTATGAGCGTAACTTGTATGCCCCACTCCGCAGACTAAAGCAGGATGTTCGGCGTTGGCGCGATCTGCCTTTATCCCCATTGGGCCGGGCGGCGCTCTTTAAAATGATGTCGCTCCCTCGATTCCTCTACGCCCTGCAAAATTTCTTCGACCCTGTTCCGGCTCGTTACTTCCATGAAGTCGAGAGTTTACAGCGGCAACTTATCTGGGATGGTCGTGCCCGCATTGCCTTGTCCAAGCTAACGCTTTCCTGGTACGACGGAGGTATTGCGCTGCCGGACATTAGACGATACTACTGGGCCTCACACCTGAGTGCCATCAACCATGCGACGTACGCTCCGGAGCCCGCTCCTGCCTTTGCTTTGGATAAATTGCTGTTGCCCGGTGGCAACTTCAATAGGGCGCTATATTCTAAGGCCCCCTTCCGACTTCTTACGGGCCCAACGAAATGTGCGGTGCGGGCATGGCGAGACGCTACGGTGGCCACGGGCTGGGGCGGTAGACTGACACGTATGACGCCACTGTATGATTCGGAACGTCTGGGCAACCTGTGGAAGACGAAAGGATTTGAGAAATGGGACATGATTGGGATTAGCACTGTGGGGGACCTGTGGACACGTGGCACGGTTAAGTCCTTTGAATCGCTGAAGCTAGAATACCGGCTCGATGATAGGGAGCACTTCCGGTACATGCAGGTGAGGCATGCCTTGTCTTCTGTCTTCCCCCCCGGTACGGACATTCCGCAGTCCTCCCCTTTGGAGGATCGGGTTCTAGATGGCCACGTCCCAGACAGTACCATCTCCTTAATATACAAGAAGCTCATTAATAATAGAACTGACCAGCTCGAGAAGCTCCGGGCTGCCTGGACGGCCGACGGACTTGAATTGGACGACGAGGACTGGCAGTCTGCCGTGTCCTCCCCTAAGGAGGTGGCTATTCCCGCAAGACTTCGCTTTGTCCAATTGAAAATCCTCCATCGCGTGTATCTTACTGGAATGCGTCTGGTGCGAATGGGTCTGGTTTCGGATGGTCGATGCAAGCGTGGGTGTGGGATGGATGGTACCTTTCTCCACGTTCTCTGGGAATGTCCGGTGATTGTAGCGTACTGGTCTAGGGTGCATGATGTGATGAGCCGTGTCACGGGGGTCCCATTGATCCCGGAGGCGCGCCGTTGTCTCTTGAATGTATGGGAACCGTCTGACTGCACTGCTGCCCAGACACTTTGGGTCACCCTTGGCAATATGATCGCGAAGAGGGATATTGCGCAGCTTTGGGGCTCCCCTAGACCGCCAGTGTTAAGTGCCTGGAAGGAGAACATGGACTGGTCCATGTTCCGCGAGAAGACGGTATATGAGGCCCGGGGGCGTCCGGGGAAGTGGTCCAGAGTTTGGGCTCCCTGGAATGCTTATCGTGGGGATATCTGTTCTCCCCCACTTGACTACGAGGTCCCTCTTCCCTCCTCTCCGTGATTTACGTTCCTTTCCTATTCTCACCACATGCCTCTATTGCGCGCGCCACCCCCCCCTCGTCATCGTCGTTTCTCCTACATTCATTCCCCCCCCCCACCTCCAGCAACCCATGCCACTATGATACCATGTGTTTGTTTGTTAGTGTTCACTTCGACAAAAACATAAAATTAAACCTTTCTTATCCTATTTGTCTGATGTTACGCTCTTGCCGATAATGTTGATTTTAGAGATTGCTCCAGCAACGTGCTGCCTCATATTGCACTTCTCGCTCAGCCTGTTTTTTGTCATAGCGGCCGGCCCCGCGGGGTTGTAGGCAGACGCTGTGTATTGTGCATTTGTAAATAAAGGTTTTAAAAAAAAAAAAATAAAAAAAAAAAAAAAATCATAGTATTCATAACAATTACGTTTAATGCTCACAAAGTAATATTACAAGACACTAGTTAATGTTAGGATCACTTTATTCATAGAAAAATTCATTATTTTCATATAAATGCACATTTTCCTAGATTAATGCTATAAAAATTAGTTCAACCCTTTCATAAACTATATTATCTCTAATATTAGTCTACAAAGTCTCAGGCTCAAATCACATTGTTTACAAGCTATACCACCTACGTTTTTATCTATGCAACAGATTCTCAACAAAAGCATTTCAATAGCACTAGGCCATTTCACGTTTAGCATTAAATCTCACCCTGTTTATATGTAGTAGTGTAAATTTGCATATGCATCTCTATATTATGTTTAAAAGCACTCTTTTATGGTGCTTCTGCTAATCTTGTCTCTTTCAGATGTGTTCCTATCTAATGTGTTTAAAGTGTAATTTCCAAATTCAGGTTCTCAGTTCTGCATCTCATTGTATATTATGTTTATACATGTGTGTGAGCTATCACATGAATGATCTTGGGACTGGCTAATATGAACTGGATTCAAAGTTTTCACTCTGGTTTTATACCTCACAGGACTTTATAGACCTAAAGGAAGAAAAACTGCATTCTAAGGCAGATGTTCCCCTATGTGTTTAATAAAGTGTCACTAAAAGCTGCAGGTCTCTCTCTTAAAGCTGACAAGTGCAAGTTTGATGTTAAAGAAATAAAGTACTTAGGACATTTTGTGTCTTCAGGTATGAAACCCAAAGCTTCCTTAGTGAATACCATTTGTAATCTCTGTGCTCCCCTAAAGAAAGAAGACTTGGTGAAGTTTTCGGGCAATGCGAGTTCTACAACAAGTTTGTGCCAACCTTTGCTGGAAAAACGTGTTGTTTGGTAACACGATCCAAAAAAGAGTAGTGAATTTGTGTTGTCCCAAGTCTGTGAGAAAGAGTTTGAGTGCATTAAGAAACATTTAAATGAAGTTTTGATCCCACAAAAGGATTGGGGGCAGTTTTTTTTAAAGAAAGTTGATGGCAAGGAGAAGACCTTTCTTTGTATCTCTAGACCATTGCGAGGGGCTGCATGTAACTATTCAGTTGTAGAAAAAGTAGCTCTGGGTGTTTTCTGGGCTGTGCGTAAATTGAGGACATTTTTATGGGCACGAAGTTCAATAGTCTTACTGATCACAAACCTTTTAGAGAGGTGTTTGCTAAGAAGGGTATTGATTTTCTCTCACACAGAATAACGGAAGTGGGTTGTGGCTTTACAAGAATTTGACTTTCACATTTTTTACTTACCTAGTTCTAGAAATATTTCAGCAGATTGTCTTTCAAGACTCGTTGGTGATGTCTGTGAAGTGTCTGAAGAAAGTGAGTGATTTTGTGGTGAAGAATTGGAGGAGGAAGTTAATGTATGTGTGCTTAGTGAAGGGTTGATTTCTGAAAGTGAGTGGAGAGAATGTCTGATCAATAATCTAGTCCTGCAGAAGGTTATGTCTATGGTCACAGGTGACTGGTGTGAGAAGAAGGAGTGTGAGGAGGCTCCTAAGGGTTATTGGCAAGTCAGGGCGGAAAAAGCTGTGGTGGATGACCTTCTCATGTGAGGCAGTAAGTTGGTTTCCCCAAATAAGCTGAGAGACAACTTAATGATGAATTCTCACGGTAGCCCTATTGGAATCGCCAGGATGAAGGAAAGGATTAGAGAAACTTATTGTTGGCCTGCTAGTGACATGCATGTAGAAAAAGTGGATCGTGAGTGTGCTGAGTATGCGTGTAGTGATAGCATTTTGAAATGCAGAACACAGCCTATGGTCATGAGGGAGCAAGCCACTGTTCATGGTCTGACATTGCAGTTGATATCTTGGACCCTGTGAGGTTGAAGTCTCAGGATCAGTATGTGATTGTTTGCCTTGACATGCTTTCCCGTTGGCCTGAAATTAAGATGGGTGATTCTGTTGAATCTAAAGTGGTGATTGAATTTTTGGAAGCGCTTTTTGAATATGAGGGTTTTCCTTTGTAAATATTGTCAGATAATGGCATTCAGTTTACGTCTAGCGTGGTGGAAGAATTTTTGAGTGCCAGAGAATTTAAGCTAATAAAGGCAGCTCTCTACCATCCACAAAGCAATGGTGTGGTGAACGGTCTGCGAGAGTTCTTAAGGAAACACTACAACAAGCTGGGGTGTCTGGTGAGAATTGGGAGTTAGCGATGAGAAAGAAGGTTCGAGAGTATAGGTTCACATCGCATTCACAACTGGTGAAACTCCTTTTTGTTTGTTTAAAAGGGAGGGTAGCTAACAGGAAAGTGACTCCCTTGTGGGGTACGGTTAAGAGATGTTTAGTGGATGATATGGCAGGAAGTACGGAAGAGTGGAGAGAGAGTGAAAAGGAGAAAATGGAAAGAAGGAAAATATGGTATGATAACAGAAAGGCTGTGAAAAGTACTGTGGTGAATGTTGGAGATTGGGTTAAGATTAGGGGCATATTTACAAACCCCTATCGCCATCACAACATCACTTTCAGTGATGTAGTGATGGCGATAGGTGCCGCATCTTTATTTACAAGGCCGCTTAACATGACTTAACGCTGCCTTGTAAATAAGGCCCCCATTCACGCTATGCTTAGTGTGAAAGGGGAGGGCAATAAATGTTGTTGTGGGTGTTCCAAGGCAACATATATTGATTCTGACACTACCTCCTATTTAGAAGGGAGACGTAAATAGAATGCAGGGCTAGAGTTAAGACCAGGAAAAATCTGGTCTTGCCCTCGTGCAATGATGAGAAATGTTTCATTTCTCCTCGATTTTGTTGTTTTTATTTGTGTTGTGTTGTGCGGTACACAGTCAAAATATCGAATCTTTAATTTCGACTTACACTTATATCGAGTTGCTAATATCGAAGGGACAGAATATCGATGTCCAGAATATTGATGGCCAGAATATCGACCCTAAGGTAAGTAATATCGAAATTACTTATATCGATAGCATATACATCGATGTAAGTAATATCGACATTACTTATATCGATAGCATATATATCGATGTAAGTAATTTCGATTTACTAATATGTGTTAGAAATTTAATAAAAAATATATAAAAGTAAATAATATGTTTTACTACCAGAGCGGGTTGTGGGTTTTTAGGGGAATAGGGTGGGAAGTAATTTATTTGTAATTAAATAATTATTTTTTAATGATTAATTTATTTTGCAATTAAATATTAATTGGCAATGAATTAATTTAATTGATTAATTGATTAATTAATTGATAATTTATGTATATTTTTAAGTAAATTATATGTTTTACTACTGGAGCGGGTTGTGGGTTTATAGGGGTTTATAGGGGAATAGGGTGGGAAGTAATTTATTTGTAATTAAATAATTATTTTTTAATGATTAATTTATTTTGCAATTAAATATTAATTGGCAATGAATTATTTTAGTTGATTAATTGAATAATTAATTGATAATTTATGTATTTTTTTAACTAAATTATATGTTTTACTACTGGAGCGGGTTGTGGGTTTATAGGGGAATAGGGTGGGAAGTAATTTAATTGTAATATTAATTAATTTTGGGTAAAGGAGTATTTTTAGGGTTCAGGGTCAGTTTTGGGTTTTTGGGTGAAGGGGTATTTTTAGGGTTCAGGGTCAGTTTTGGTTGTTTGGGTAAAGGGGTATTTTTAGGGTTCAGGGTCAGTTTTCAGTTTTTGGGTAAAGGGGTATTTTTTGGGTTCAGGGTCAGTTTTCAGTTTTTGGGTAAAGGGGTATTTTTAGGGTTCAGGGTCAGTTTTCGGTTTTTGGGTAAAGGGGTATTTTTAGGGTTCAGGGTCAGTTTTCAGTTCTTGGGTAAAGGGATATTTTTTGGGTTCAGGGTCAGTTTTCCCTACTGTTGCACCCACTGGAGTGGGAATAGTAATTTTAACCCCTACGCTATCAAACGCTTTCCCTACTGTTGCACCCTCTGGAGTGGGAATAGTCATTTTTACCCCTACGCTATCCAACACTTTCTCTACTGTTGCACCCTCTGGAGTGGGAATAGTAATTATTGTTAAGTAAGTATATATTATATATGATTTGTTAATATTATTTTTTTTAATTAAATATGTATTATTATTTTTTTTACCATTATTAAATATATTTAAATATGTTTAAGTAATTTATAAGTATTATTTACAGTATTTTTCATGTTATTTTAAACCCAAAAAAACCCGATATATTTGACAACGATATTTTTAACATCAATATTATTTTTTCGATATTTTGGTACTTACCATGTTGTACATAGGGCGTCGATATTTTTACAATCGATATAATTACGCCGATATTTGTGTAGGTCGAAATTCTGTCTGTCGAAATTCTGTCATAGATCCGTGTTGTGCAGCACACATGAAAACAGCAGAAGGCCAATAACTGTTTATGTACTAATCCTATGAGTGGGCATGGCCATTCCCAGGTCAATATCTAACGCTGAGGGTCCCATCTGAGCCAGGCTACCTGTACACAGTTACTGGGCTGTGCACAATAGTAGTCTTACAGCTCGCACACATTTGCACACACATGTGCAGGTGTTCAAGCCTAACCGGCCAAATGCCCTTACCCTAGCGGAATTGCAGCAACCTTATATTAAAATGCGAACACTAGCAGTAAACTCTCAGAGTCCATTTGCCAAGTGATTACCGTCGATGAGACACATGTAGTGAGACTCATCCACAGTAAAAAGTACAAAACCGGGAGATCAAAAAGCAAAAATCTGTGTACATTAAATGAACATAACCCATTTTACAACAATAACAAAATATTGCATTATTGCCATGGACAGGACCTCAATTTGTTTTCTAGCAGATGGTCCAGAATGGCTCGAGCTTTTAACAAATGAGCTACCTATTGGGCACACCAACATCTCAAGCCCCATGGTTAGATGATCTACATCTTAAACCACCAAACATTGCAACATTCAGACAGCTGAACATTGTTATTTGAAGGCTGTGGGAGGCTTGGCTTTTGTAGGAAAAAGATCACAGAATAAAACGAAAACACAAACCTTCTGGCTTTTGCCAATTTCTCTAGTCCAGACGGACATGTGGGAAAGGGCCATAGAGGTGAGGTCTATCTATGTTCATTCACACAGCCAGTCTCCGTAGGCATCCACCTACTTCAACGATTAACAAGAATGGACCTCTTACTGAGCAAAATCAGGCCTCGTCAGAAAGGAAACAATAATTGTTTCCATATTGTAATGACTTGTTACTTTCATTTCTGCAGAGCAACCACTGCCTGTTGCACTGTGTGCACACAGGACACAACAGGGTCCAGCATGCACACAACACTGACAAGGACTATGATCTAGTCACGGAACACAGACGGAAAGGCTGGAACCATTCTGCCCCACAGAAGGTGTGCAAGCATCAATCAAATACTTGTAGAGTGCACTACTCACCCATGAGGGTATCAAGGCACTAGAAGGGGGGAATGCTGTTGCTGGTTGAACAGCCAGGTCTTGAGGAGTCTTCTGAAGGCCAGGGGGTCTTGGGTCTGTTGCAGGTGGTTGGATAGGGTGTTCCATGTCTTGGCTGCGAGGTGGAAGAAGGATCTGCAGCTGGTGGTCGTTTGGTGGATGCATGGGACGGAGGCAAGGGCGAGGTTGGCGGAGCGGAGCGGGCAGTTCGGGTGTTGAGGTAGGTTGGTCCAGAGTTGTGCAGTGCTTTGTGAGCGTGGGTGAGGAGCTTGAAGGTGATCCTCTTGTTGACCCGGAGCCAGTGCAGGTCTCTCGGTTGGGCAGTGATGTGGCTGTGGCGGGGGATTCCGAGGATGAGGCGGGCTGAGGCGTTTTGTATATGTTGCAGTCTTTTCTGGAGTTTGGCCGTGGTTCACTCATAGAGGGCGTTGCCGTAGCCCAGCCTGCTGCTGACTAAGGCATGGGTGACTGTTTTTCGGGTTTCGTGGGGATCCATATGTAGATCTTGCGGAGCATGCGGAGGGTGTTACAGCAGGAGGAGGAGACAGCGTTGACTTTTTTGGCCATGGATAGTGTAGAGTCCAGTATGATTGCATGCGTGGTTGGTGGGTGGCGGTGCTGCTCTGTTGCAGGGCCTCTCATCGCTGGGTGGGATCACCGCACCGCTTGCTTCCGGACTGCATCACGTTGCTGCGAACATCCTCGCAGATCCATCGCATGGAGGAGCTGCGAGAGAGAGATCGCCGCTGGATCACGCATCGTCGCTCCGGAGATCGCCGCAGCCTCTACGAGATTGTCACATCGTTCCTTTGTGTGAACAAACTTCCTACAGAACCTACGCACCGGAATCCATACAAGTGGCCTTCCTCCCCAAACAGACCGGATTAATCGCAACACGACCGCTGCTGCAGCGGGGCTGTCGCAAATGCCTCCCCAATGTCTCAGGAGTAACGCATCGCTTGTTTTCCACCGCACCGGCTTCTGCTTTGGAACTTTGCCGCAATACTGTTGGCTAAACGTGACGCAACTGTGAACTTTTCATGCAACTGTGGATTATTTTTATCGCAACCTTAAGAACTCTTTTGCAGCCATATTCTTGAACTGTGTATGTTGGATTTTTGTTGTTTTGGTCTTGTGTAGTTTAGATTAAATACCTTTATTTCTCTAAACTCTTTTGGAGTCAGTTTGTGGTGTTTCACTGTGTCACTGTGAGTGTTGGTTCAAATACTTTACACATTGCTTTTGAATAAGCCTGACTGCTTGTACCTGGGGCCAGGGAGAACAGGGAGGCAAACTGACCCAAATCTTGGCGACAGTCTCTCTACTGTTCTGGGGTCAGGGTGGGCGGTAGGACCATACCATCCACTGACCAGTCTTGCTCCTTAGCTGCCAGGAGGTCAGGGAGAGGATCGTTGTCCTCTTCCCCTCCAGCATCTGCAGCCATGAGCATTGTCACTTCAGACCTCTCAAAGTGTGGTTTGAGGTGGTTCACATGCAAGACTCTCAGGGGCTGCCTGGAAGTCTTCAAGTTAACCAGGAAGATTACTTCGCTCTTGCAGTCCACCACCTCGTATGGCCCAGTCCACTTGTCTTGGAGTGCACAAGGCTCCACTGGCGCCATCACCCACACTTTCTGCCCAGGTTGAAATTCGACAGAGTGGTATTCTGGTCGTACCATCTTTTCATTTCTTCCTGGCTAGCTTCTAGGTTCTCCTGAGTGAGCTTCCTGAAGCATTGTGTCTGGTTGCGGATGGCCAGCACATAGCTGAACACATCCTGGGGGGTCTTCCCACTGGATTTCTCTCACCCCTCCTTCACCAGTGTGAGAGGTCCTCATACAGGAGTTCAAAGGGACTGAGCCCCATGGACTTCTGAGGCACTTCCCTGTAGGCAAACAACAGGCATGGAAAAAAAGACGTCCCACTTCCGTCTCATGGGCTCAGCTAGGCCCATAATCATACCTTTTAGGGTGCATTGAACCTTTCAACCAACCCATTTCCTTGAGGGTGGTAAGGAGTGGTGAACTTATATGTTACCCCACACTCCTCCCACAGAGACTTCATGTACCTAGAGATAAAGTTGGTACTCCGGTCGGAGACCACCTCTCTGGGGAACCCCACACAGGAAAAGATCCCCATCAATGCACGGCCCACCACGGGTGCTGTGATTGTCCTGAGAAGGACTGCTTCCATGTACCGGGTGGCATGGTCCACCAAGACCAGGATGAACCTGTTGCCTAAGGCTGTCTTGGGGTCCAGGGGCCCCACGATGTCAATGCCCACCCGCTCAAAGGAAAGGGTTGGAGGGGTGCCTTGCACTTCACTCCAGTCTTGCCAATGGCCTGGCATGTTTGGCAAGATCTACAAAAGGTACCAACGTGCTTCTTCATCTGGGACCAGTAGAAGTGGGCTACAAGCCTGTGGTAGGTCTTGTCTTGCCCCAGATGTCCTGCGAGAGGCACGTCATGAGCCAGACCCATTAGGAAGTCCCTGAAGCGAGCGGGTACCACCAGCACACGGGCTGCACCAGGCTCAGCAAACTTAGGCTCGCTATACAACAACTCATCTTCCCTGTAGATGAAGTGATCTCTGGACCTTAGGCCTGCTGCCTGGTCTGCAGCCTGTTGCCGCATACCCACGAGAAAAGGGCTCTCTTTCTGCTCCGGGCAGAATTCCTCCCTGGAGAGCCCACTTTCCTGCTGCCAGTGGGTCAGCTCAGGAAAGGTCGCCCAGTTCGGCCACCTGTTCCCTGTAGGTTCCAGGGCATCACCCTCAGGTTCTGCTCCCTCCTGGACCGTGGGAATGGCTGGGTCTGGTTTCCCACCCCCTCTACCTCTTCCTCTCCTGGCAGGTCTCTGGGCCACTGTTTCAGTTCTGCTGAATCACCCCTACTGACTGCCATAGAACGCAGATCCACGCAGGCAAAACCCAACATCTCCAAATGAGTTTGGTGTTCTACATCCTTCCATGGAGAACTCTCCAGGTCTTTAACAAGCAGGCAGTCCATAAGCAAGGCATCACTGACAACAACTTCCAAAAGACCAGAGACTCCCCCCCACTCAAAGGGAACACGTGCCACTTTGCAGAGGCACACTGAACTGTCAGCTGCAACTACGGGGCGGAATACATTCGGGATACACTGCTCTTCAGACACCCACTGACACCTCACGGATGTCACGTTGGCTCCTGTGTCTCTCAGAGCCTCTATCTCCCTCCCCTTGACGGTCAACTTCTGCCCGTATTTCGTAGTGTTCAGGGGCAGTAAGGTTTCCTGGACCATCTCTTGGTCTCCTAAAGAGACAAGGAACATAACTGCTAGCCCCTCCTCCCCACTAGAAATCAAATCCCCCCCCAAAGCTACACTTGCTAACCCTGGGGCTGGAGCACCAGTGGGTGCTGGGAGTCTCTTGGGGCACCGGTTGGTAACATGTCCCACATCATTGCAGTGAAAGCAGGTAGGGGGACCTCTGTTGTCCCTGGGGTCTTGGTTGTCCCGCCTGCCCCTAGGGGGCCATGGCTGTCTAGGTTTGGGGGGTTGGGATTCCAGTCCCTGGGAACTATTTTGGGGCCCTTGAGAGAACTCCTTTTGGTTACCCTTGTCCCCCCAACTCTTCTGCTGGGGACCCTGCCCACCTTTGGCTGTGGTATCCACAATTCCTCTGTGGACCCTGGTACTGGTCCAGCGGTCCGCCTTCTTAGCAAGCTCAATGGGGTCTGTCAGCTTGCTGTCTAGAAGATGCTGGCGCAGCTCTGGAACACAAAGACTACTCAAGTGCTCCCAACTAATTAAATGCAATAACCCCTTGTAATCAGTTACTTTGCTGCCCTTCATCCAACCTTTCAGTGCACGCAAGTACAAATTCACATACTCCATTCAAGTCTCAGATTGTTTCTTCTTAGAGTTTCTAAACTGCAGTCTGCTCTACTCTGGCATAAGTCCATACCTGAGACATAGGGCCTCCTTCACATTGGGGTAGGTCATGGCACCTGCTAATTCTAAGGGCTCTAGAGCACTCCTCCCAGAAGCCTCAAAATGTTTCCACAGGCCCGCCCCCAATGCTGTTCAGGCACACCATTCATTCTCAATGCAATCTCATAAGAAGTAAGCCAGGCATAAATATCCTCATTCCTATTGTAATTCTGAACCAGATCCTTGGGAATATATACTTTACCCCCATGCACTGGCTGTGCGCTGTCACCATTTGAACTGGCATTCACCTCCTTGGCTTTAAGATTCCGTTCTCTCATGCTCAACTCATGAGCCAGAAGCAATTTCTTTTCCTCCAAGGCGCGGGCACTCTTGCTCTCTTCCGCCGCCTTTTCTCTCTCCTTTTCCATTTCCAATTGTTTCATTTTTAACTTCAGGACTTCCAAGTCATATTCTCTTCCTGGGTGAAACCCCTACTGGAATGGGTGCTGCCAGGCCTTGAGCCTACTCAGCTCACAGACAGATCTGTGATTTGAAAACCGTTCCCTGTACTTGCATCATTTCCCTCTTGTGCCTCACAATGGGCCTTCAAGATTCACTGCAACTCCTCTTTCCTGGCGTTGCTCTTTATGGGGCACTCGAATTTTCTGCAGAATTGCTTAAGCTCCTCAACTTTGTAGGAATACAAATCCTCAATGACAAATTCCAATTCTACTTCTGCCTCCTTACTGAGTGCCTTTTCCATTCACAGACATGATGCTTTGAAGAGTTACTCAAAAATAGAACCAACCACAAAAACAGTAGTATGCGGTGGCGTAGTGGTCTGCACTCACTAGTGATGTACACCAATCACTGTGGGTCTAGTACAAAAACAAGTTCAAATCCCAACGCAGACCAACAATGTTAGAACTGGAGGTCTCTAGTTGGCAGGGGTAGGTACCACTGTCCAAATAGGGACCCTTGCTTCTAGTCAGGTTAAGGAGGAAACATTCTTTCGATAACCTCTGCTCACCCCGTTGGTAGCTTGGCACAAGCAGTCAGGCTTATCCAAAAGCAATGTGTAAAGTATTTGTACCAACACTCACAGTAACACAGTGAAAACACCACAAACTGACTCCACAACAGTTTAGAAAAATAAAGGCATTTAATCTAAACTACACAAGACCAAAACGTCAAAATTTCAACATACACAGTTCAAGAACATGGGGGGCGTGGCCAAGGACGCGATGTGAGGAGACGTGCCCGGGCTGAGCTCCGAGCGAAGCTCCCCTTCCACGGGCTATTTCTCCTACATTTCCTGTGACATCGGGCCCAAACTTGAACCAAGTGCCCCCGAGACCCTGATCAGCCACCACTGAACTTTTCGGACGGATCGGAGTACCTGACCCTCCGACCGTCGACTGCCGCGGCAACTGCCCGCCCAGGGCACACTTCCGGTCGGCGACCCCATCTACCTGAGGCCGGGGATCCGGCCCAGCGAGGTAGGCCGCAACGCGTGTGCACTCCCCGGCGCAATCCAGTGGGGGAGGGAGATCGCGCCGCAACACCGGCTGCCCCCCAGCGCTCCAACTGTGCAGGGGCCCCAGACACGACTGTAAGGCATAACAACCTGGCTCGCAACGGGCTGTGCAATTGGCCCACCCTGCCAACCTGACACTGGGGACATCCTGCCAGGCCCTGTGAGCGCCGGAGAGGGATTGCACTCGACCATTTGGGGGCCCACTCGGAAAGCACTACCCCTGGTTCCCGGCAGGCTACTGCGAGGGCTGGCCCGCTCTGCCCCCTGGGCCCCCACACTCACCCACCGCCTTGAAACAGGCCCAGCAAGGGGGAAGAGACCGCATCACCACGCCCGATACCCCCGGCGAACCCACTGCTCAGGGATCCCAGAGGTTACAAGTGGGCACGCCACACTGGCCCGCAGCGCCCTGTGCCACTGACCCGCCTTGCCTGCAGGCGCTGGGGACTCCCCGCCAAACTTGGCGGACGCCGGAGGACGATCGTGCTCCACGGTTCGGAGATCCACATTGACGGCATCGCCCCGGGGCCTGATCGACCAACAACGGAGGCTGTGAGGCCCTATCTCCTGGATACCTGTACCCGCCCACTCCCCAGAAATAGACACTGGTCAACGCCGGGCCCGTCTAACACCAAGGAGCCCGGCCCACATGACGCGCAAACTGCGGCCACGTTGGGGCGACCCATCTGACGATCGGCCCTATACTAGGGGGGCCGCCCAGGCCCACGCGGGTGAGAACCCAGAGCAGCCCCGCACTCTCCACTTCAGCCAACCCGGTACTGAACTTCACAGTGCCCCCACATGACGCTTGGTGGCGTCTAGGATCACCCGACAGAGCGTGCCTTCCCAGGCCCGCAGGACAGACGCAACCGGAGAGACCATACGGCACGGCCTGGAAAACCACCGCATGACACTGCCGAGAGGTCATTTGCATTAGAGACGTTCGCAGTGACGGCCGATACACTTGGGGATTCTCGTACCAGACAAGGAACAGCTATCTCGTCCTCCCCAGTCGGTGTCACAGCACCAAATCCTGTAGTCCTACGGTACAGTGGTCCCCCCCTTCTACCTCGCGAACCACACGCCACCCGGCACGAGCGGAGCGGACTGCCTGACCAGAAGAGGCCAGCGTGCACAGGCCCCAACAGTGTTCGTCGCAAGAGCCTGCCCAACCGGCTGCCTACCTGTGACGACCACCCACATGTCAGGGGGGACCAGAGCGAAGACCGGCACCGGTGGGACGCTGAGCAAAGGAAAGATGGTGAAGAACACAGAGACTGACCAAACCGCCTCCAAACTGGACACTATGCTGGCGGCCATGGAACGCCTAGAGGAATCCATGCAGCTAACCCGTACATCACTAGAGAACAGGATCAATAAGGTGGCTGTGGACCTGACGCTCCTTCGAGCGGACCACAAGAAACTGTCCGACCGCACCACGACCTTGGAACAAACGATGGCGGAGACCACACCCAAGCTGGCGCAGACAGATAAGCACGTCCGTGACCTGCTCAACCGGGTGGAGTTCCTCGAGGATAGAGCGGAGGATGCAGAAGGACGGGCCAGAAGAAACAATGTACGCATAGTAGGCCTGCCGGAACGATGGGAACGGAGGGAGACGGCGGAACATATGGAGACCTGGCTCAGAGAGCTACTGCCGGAAGGCACACTGTCACCGCACTTTGTGGTGGAAAGAGCGCACAGGGTACCATCCCGTCCACCCCCGGAGGGCTCCAACCCGAGGCCAATGCTCATGCGGGTGTTGAACTACCGTGACCGGGACGCCATTCTCCGCGAGACGCGGAAACTTTCGGACATGCAGGTGGACAACGCCAAGGTGATGTTCTTCCCTGATTACACCATACAAGTCCAACGTCGACGTCAATCGTTCCTCGAGGTGAAACAACGGCTCAGACGCCTGGCTCTCAAGTACTCCTTGCTGTTCCCGGCACGCCTCAGAGTGGTGGCACAGGACAAAACCCACTTATTCGATACTCCAGAGGCGGCGGCGGCCTGGCTGGATTCAGGGGTAGATGCGAACTACGAATCCGCACCGAAGGAGCAACGCCGAAACCGAGGTACCCGCAGGCGGAGACAACGACACGCCTCGAGGGCCGGGTCGCCAAACACAGACGCAGAAATTGGCCCCACTCCAGAGCAAATACAGTCTGAACAACAAGAGCCCATCCGAATAGCAGCTGAGATCAGCGGGTCACAATCACCCATCCTGATTTCCAACGCAAGCCCAAGATCACGCGGGAGCGAAGACGACGACTTCATGTACGGACTGCCAGATGACTCGAATACAGAGGGCCTACCGGATGTCACACCCCAAACATCGGATCAGATAGTATAAGCAACCCTCCACAGCCTAGCCCTGGCTAGGCCACTGCGACTGGCATCTTGGAACAGTTTGATCACTTCCAAGGCTAACCCGATCGGAGATCCACATCGGCACTTCTGGGGACCCCGGCAGCCACGTCCAGCCCCATCTCCGGGATCTGAGCTCTACTCCCGAACCCCCCACCTACCGACACGTCACGGAACCGCCGTGACACCGGGAGAAGAGCCGGAGCGGTTCCACTGGCACACCACCGGGGACAAAAAAATTTGGAGGGGTGGACGGACCCCTAGAAGTGAATGCCCCCCCGAGGGTATAACTGATGGGATCCCCCCCCCCCCTGGGGCGGACTATCCGAGACCAATCACATTGGGAACTCTGACCTGTCTGCGGACAATGCCACTGACTTTTGGTGCCCCTTGACCCACTGCCCGTGGTGGGGAGCCGCCACGGCTCTCTTGGCGACTTGAACTAACTTGTTCCACCCAAGTGCTGAACTTCGTCATCCCCCCATTGAACTACCGGATTGATTGAGCTCGATAGAGCATTTGGGCGACGACTTGTTCTGTTGTTGCCCTTTTGGTATTATGTTTCTGTTAAAGTTCTTCCTTTTGAGACTAGTGTTGACACTGAAGTGTTACAACGTGCATCCCTGGGTCTGTGGGAGAGGGCGAGGGGAAAAGGTGGTTACTGTTCGCAACTGCTGTACGTGTGTGGGTGGGGCGGGCTGGGGGTTGGGGAGGGGGGGACGGGTGCTTGGGCGCGATGAACATTGTGATGGCTACGGTTAAATTTTGTACCTGGAATGTCAGGGGCATGCACACACCCTCACGTAGATACCAGGTGTACTCATACCTTAGGAGACATCAGGTCCAGATTGCACTACTACAGGAGACACATCTGGTCGCCACTGAGGTAGCCGCACTTCGCCGCAGGTGGAGGGGGCAGATATTCGCCACGACCTTTTCAGCGTTTGCACGGGGGACCCTGATCTGGGTTAGGCCCGGGGTTTCATTCGCACTAACACACAGCAATATCGACACTGAGGGGCGCTACGTCTTCATACAGGGCAGACTAGACGGGCAGCAGATTGTCATAGCCTCCATTTACGCACCTAATGTAGAGCAGGGGAAATTCTTCGCGCGCTTATCAGCAGTAATTGCGCCCTGGCCAGACGTGCCCTTGATGATAGGTGGGGATTACAACTGCGTACTGGATGTTTCCCTTGACCGCTCGTCCCCCCCAGCAGCAATCGCCCCAGCACAGGCAACTTCCAGAGCCCTACTTGATTGGGCAACACAATGGAACTTACAGGATGCCTGGCGAGTCAGAAATCCCACCGCCCGGGTGTATTCCTATTACTCGGGAGCCCACTCATTGCATGTCAGGTTAGATAGATACATGCTGTCCCGCGACCTGATTCCCTCCGTGACAGACGCAGACTACTTGGGACGGACGCACTCAGACCATAACCCGCACACACTGGTATATGGATGGAGGCGCCCACGTCCGCCCGTACCCACATGGCGCTTGCAACCAAATCTCCTACTCGACACACCATTCCGGGAGGAGATGTCCAGGAGAATCATACAATATTTCGAAGACAACAACGACTCGACCTCCTCCCCGAGAATCGAGTGGGACGCCTTTAAGGCGGTTACCCGGGGAGGCTGCCTTGGTGTGCAGGCGGGCCTGCGAGGTCAGGTGGAGAGGGATCTGACAAGAGCGGAGGAGGCACTACTAGATAAAGAGTGGGAGGCGACGAGAGGCGATGATTCCCAACTGATTTCGGCCAGGGCGGATACGCTGTATTGATGGAGCGCCTAAAGAACATTAATTTCGCAGCGCACTCCGCGCGCACACACAGCGCGGGGGATAAACCTGGCAGGCTGCTGTCATGGCTGATACGGCAAGACACGCAATCCGCGTCGGTCCTGTCGATCCACACGACCCAGGGCATCGAGGTCTATACCCAGACACAGATCCATGAGGCGTTCACGTCACATTACAGGTCCCTGTATAGCTCGCGGCTGCGGGCCACTGTGGTGGAGATCACGGACTATCTGACGACTCTGCAGCTCCCAACAGCTACTGCTGCCCACCAGACTGAGCTGGGCGCTGCTCTCACCGGTGAGGAAGTACGGGAAGTGATTTTCTCCCTCTCCAATAGCAAAGCACCGGGCCCCGACGGACTCCCGGCAGAGTTCTATAAAGCCTACTCACTGGTGTTAATACCGGAACTGCTGAGAATGTATAAGGCGGCGTTGGAAGATGCTGAACTCCCGGCGTCCCTAAACAAAGCTAACGTGGTCTCTCTGCTGAAACCGGGTAGAGAAGCGAACAAACTCGGCTCATACAGACCACTGCCGCTCCTCAACACCGATTACAAAATATTGGCAGCGACGCTGGCTCGGAAGCTTGCACCGCTGGTCCCCACACTGGTACACTCTGACCAAAATGGCTTTGTGCCCACCCGGAGCACGTCCTACAATCTACGCCGTTTTTTTAGGATCCAACGGTATGCGACCCCCGCCTGGCCACGTTCGGGGTGTATCGTGCTCGATCTGGAAAAAGCGTTTGACTCGGTGGAATGGCCGTATCTCCTCCGAGTCCTCGAGAAATACGAACTAGGCGAAGCCTATATCCAGATGGTGGGGCTCCTCTATCAAGCGCCCGAGGTACGCGTCCGGACTGGACGGTTGTTCTCTGACAGAATCCGCATTTGGCGGGGTACCAGGCAGGGCTGCCCCCTCTCCCCTATGATATTTGCCTTGGCGATGGAGCCGTTGGCGGAACTGCTCCGCACCTCCGACGTCACATGGGGCATCCCACTGGCAGACGGCACACACTCGGTGTCTCTGTATGCCGACGATCTATTACTGTACATCAGAGACCTCACGCGTATACCCGAGGCAATCACAGACATCTTCCGAACATTCGGAGACATGTCGGGGCTCCACGTTAACTGGGCCAAATCGGGAACCTATGCATTCAGTAGCGAGATGCCGCAATGTGAGGTACGCATGATGGGGGAGACGCTCCGGTGGCACCCGACGGTATTCAGGTACCTAGGGATCTTGATATACCGAGACCCCGTGGATCTCCTGGAGGGCAACCTGGTGAGAGCTATATCCTCGCTCACGGCCCAGGTCACGTTCTGGAACTCCCTCCCACTGAATGTGCCGGCCAGAGTGGCGCTAACCAACATGATAATGCTCCCCCGGCTCCTTTATTATTATGCTAACCTGCCAGTGTATGTGCCGACGCGCATATTCAGAGGACTGGAGACTCTCACCAGGCGCCTTATTTGGAACAAAGGGAGACCTCGGGTAGCATTAAAGACCCTATATGCGGCCACGGACGCTGGAGGCTTAGCTGTCCCCAATCAGGAGCTATATTACTTAGCAGCCCAGCTACAATGGGTCGCTTACTGGCTGAGCGGCAAGAACCTGATGGACACGGCCACGGCCGACACCACCCTGTCCCCCGTACAGGTGCTAACGCTCTTCCACCCCTTAACGCAGGGGCGACACCCCACACAAGTCCATGCAGCGCTCGCGAAGCGGTGTTTTGCGCGGGCCCTCAGACTCACCAAAGGTACAGTGCCCTATGCTCCGAACCCACCTCTACTAGGGACTCCCCTAGGCATTGGCATATTGTCCTCGACTGAGCTACGCAGCTGGACTGCGGCAGACTTAGACGACCTGAGCGGCCTATATAGCGACGGAGTGCTGTTGCCCTTCGAGACCCTGGCCACGGATACCGAGCTGCCAGCGGGTCAGTTCCTGGCACACGCCAGACTCCTCCATGAGCTGACGAAGGCATGGGGTGACATGAGCCAAGAACCGCCCACCCATCTACTCATCCAGTACCTACACGTGATGGGCGATGGGTCTCATATAGTGCACTGGCTGGCGCAGGCACTGCACAGCCATACCCAATTCTCCTCCCAAAGACTGAGGGAGAAGTGGGTGACCGACCGGGGCTCCGACTGGACGGACAAACAGTGGGCCACGATATTAGCGGGCGCTAAAAATATTCCCCGCAACGCGCGATTTAAAACCATTCAATATTATATCGTTCACCGCGCGTATTTGTCTACTGACAAACGGAACCGCTATTTTGGACTCACTTCGTCGGCGTGTCCCAGATGCGGCCTCCTAGACTCGGACTTCCTGCACGCACTCTGGAGTTGCGCCCACCTCGCCTCGTACTGGTCAGCGGTCACTGACACGCTGACGGCAGCCACAGGCGAAACTCTCCCCAGGACGTGGGAAGTATGCCTACTGGGACTCTACAAGAGAACCAAGCAGACCAAGCTACGGGCGCGCTTTTGGGACTTAGGCCTCATTACGGCTAAACGCCTCATCACGAAACGGTGGAAAAGTGCCACTCCACCGCGCCCTGCGGACTGGCGTCGCTCTCTTGGCAACTAGGCCTGTGCGGAAAGTGTGTCTCTACACAGAGAGGAGACCGCTGGCCTACGGAAATATCCGATCGCCCAAGACTGGGACGCTACCCTGATCGCGTACCATCGGGCGTGCACCCAGGCCGGTTAGAATGCCACCCCGACGCGGAATAGAGGGGGGCCAGTTAATTGCTGTCCATGTTGGGCGCGGTATTTCCCCCCCCCCCGCCGCCGCCTCCCCCCTCCCCCCCACCTTTCCCCCCCACCACATACCCCGACCGCTGAGACCTTCCACACAAAGAGATGTCCCCTGCCACTCCCCGCCGCTGCCCTTCCCCCCCCGCCACCCCACCTCCTCCGCCCTGCCACCGCAGCGACACCACATCCTCAATTACCCCCGCTCCTGCGCAGCCCATATAGGGTGCACCACACACAGCTAGGGTTCTAGATACACTACCACACACACAAACACTAGTCCAACAGTTGTTGAAATGTTTCTCCCTCCCCCTCTTCTTTTACTTCCCAGTGATATCTTCTGGTTGACGCAGAGATTGTTAATGATGCACTCATGCTAATGCTTGATCCCCCCTCCCCATTTCCGTATCACACAATGCCAGCTGAATGCTTCCAAGTACAGGAGGCGGAAACCCAGCGACCCATATGACGACGGGAGATATGATCCGGCCCTTGCTCACTACTGGGCTAATCAGGGAACACAACCTAAAACAATGACTGTTGGATTTCATGACCACTCTGGTCCTTATGCAGTGCTACGAGCCGCGAGCACTGCAGCACGAGACATTTCCTAGCACTGCCACTTGTGAACTAATGCATCTCCACTGGCTATTGTTTATTTTCACTCATATATGATTGACATGTCATTTTGTGCTGCTAGCCGAGTGCCGTTTGTAGTAATGCTTCATTGTTATGACATTGTGTGACTACTACTTAACTCATCTGTGAAACTAAATAAAGTTTGGGACCGTTGGTCTTAAAAAAAAAAAAAAATACACAGTTCAAGAACATGGTTGCAAAAGAGCTCTTAAGGTTGCGATAAAAATAATCCACAGTTGCACGAAAAGTTCACAGTTGCGTCACGTTTAGCCAACAGTACCTTTTAAATGCGGCAAAGTTCCAAAGCAGAAGCAGGTGCGGTGGAAAACAAGCGATGCGTTGCTCCTGAGACCTTGGGGAGGCGTTTGCGACAGCCCCGCTGCAGCAGCGGGTGTGTTGCGATGAATCCGGTCTGTATGGGGAAGAAGGCCACTTGTATGGATTACGGTGCATAGGTTCCGTAGGAAGTTTGTTCACACAAAGGCACGATGCGACAATCTCTTAGGGGCTGCGGCGATCTCAAGGGAAACTATGAGTGATCCAGCGGCGATCTCTATCTCCCAGCTCCTCGATGCGATGGCTCTGCCATGATGTTCGCAGACACGTGATGCGGTCCGCAAGCAAGCGCTGCGGCGATCTCACCCAGCGATGACAGGCCCTGCAACGATGCTCGCAGCGATGGTGATCTTCCCGCAACCGAAGGGTGCGACGTCTTAGGCAGCAGCAACAGGCGCTGTGAAAATCTCGACCTCCTTAGCGGCGGGAATTTCCTCGCACTGTCGGGGCTGCACTCTCAGCGAGCGGTGCGATAACTTTTCTGTGGCAAAGTCTTTAAAAGCGTGATTTCCAGCTTCCCAACACAGGCACAACTTCCAGAGGCACCACACATGGGCCAAGCACTCCAGGAAGGATAGAGCTCTCTCAGCAGAGCTCAGGGAAGCTGGAATGAAGTTATTTTATTCCTGGGACTTCAAAACAGGTAGCCAGCTCTTCTCAGGCCCTTGGAGATTCCTTCAAGCAAGGGGACACAGCGCCAAGCAAAGTCCTTCCCCTCTGCTTGGCAGCAAAGCAAAGGCAGGGCAATCCAGCATAGAAACAGCAGGACAATCTTCCTTCTTTAGTTTCAGCTTTCTCCTTGGCAGAGGTTTCTTCTTGATTCCAGGATGATCTAATTGTCTGTAGTCATGGGTCCTATACTCATACCCCTAAAAGTCTTTGTTCCCTTTGTGCAGGAGGGCTCTGAGCCCGGTCTGAACCAGTTCTGGGTGTTCCTTGAGCACTCTTGTTTTCCTGGCTTCTCCTTTCCTTTCAGAGTGAGGGGCAGGATGGTCAGCCACCCAGCAGGAGGTGGAGCCAGCATTGTGGAAGGCAGGCATAGCCCTATTCAGGCCCAGGTGCTATCTCCTCCCACCACTCAAGTTGCAAATGCATTCAGCCTAGGGATGACTCAGCCAGCCTCCTGGGGAATCCCCAGCTCCTGTCACTCTCAAACCAGACAGTTAATTCACAAACAGGTCAAGGCACAGAGAAAGGTCCGACAAGAGAACAGCAACTTTCTAAAAGTGCTGTTCTCAAACACAGGATTTAAAAACAACCTTTCCTAAAAGATGTGTTATTAAATTCTGTGTTCAGGGATACAAGACTTTTATGTCCTATCTTGTTCCTATGGGAAGATATGCTGGTAGCCACTGTAGCCAGCATTCCCCATGATAGCCTTTGGAGCAAGATAGCCTTGCAGCAGCGAACAACGAATATGGATGTAATTCACTACCAGAGCATGTCAACTGCACAAGTACATGCTCTACCTTTCACATACACTGCACCCTGCCCAAGGGGGTACCTTGGGCCTTCCATAGGGGTGACCAATATGCACAGAAAGGGAATGGTTAGGCCTGGTCAGTGGGGACACTAGCCAGGAGGACATGGCAGTTTACAGACTGCACACAGGCACCGCAGTGGCAGGCCTGAGACACCATTTTGGGGCTACTCATGTGGGTGGCATAAGCAGTGCTGCAGACCCACTAGTAGCATTTGTCATCACCAGCCCTGGCACACCCAGTGCACTTCACTAAGGAACTTCTAGGTGATACAAATATGTCGATCATGTATATCCAATCACAATAATAATTTACACAGGGAGCACTTACACTCTGGCACTGATCAGCAGTGGCAGAGTGTCCAAAGGATCTAAACCAGCAAAAACGAAATCCAGCACAGCATCAAAAGTACAGGGGGGAGAGGCAAAAAAGACAGGGGAAACCACGCTAAAGATGGCAGGTCTAACACTTGCCAAATGTGGAATGTGATGGCATCTGCTGGAAATTAATTGATATCTATTCCATTAGGACATACTCCACGAGTGATGTTGTAGCATCAAAAGCCTTTTACACTGGCCCAAGTTTTAAGAATATTATCAAGACTGCAATCATGTGATTTAAACTTGCTTATTGTATCGGCATCCCTGTTTGGACTTCAAATGAGGGTTTTCCTAGGTTTAAGTCAAACGAATCCTAAAAATTTGTTAAAGACATGCAGGTATGTATATAAAGCAACCCACCCTTCCCAGCGGCTTATTTGGATAATACATCTTTTTAATTCCATAATGTATATTTCATAATGTACTGCGACTTATTACAGGCTTTTCACATATGCCTGTGTTGTTTCTTGTTGATCTTCCCATTGAGGACCTCATCCTCCTCACGTCTGAAGTTTTTCCTTGCAGGATTCTCCTATTTGATTGTTAATCCTTATGTTTGAAAGATTTATTGAAATAAAGAATTAGCAATACAATAAGGTGACAACAGCAGAATAAAATGAGAAAGGGCAGTCATAGGAGAACAAAATGAAATCAGCTGATGGCACAATGAAGAAACAAAGCATTTTTAATTTTTTAAGGGAGGGGGAGGAGGGGAAGGGAAATTAGAACAATGTAAAATACAGTTAAGGCTACAATATAAAACAAGCAAATTAAGTGATGGCAAAGAAGAACAGTAAATGCACGAGTAACAAGTAAATGCACGAATTAAGAACATTATCAAAATATGAGTGAACAAGAGAAAAAAGAAAACTTTCAATAGTGAAATCTGAAGCATGAACTTACAAGCAGGAGTACAGACGCTCAAGGGGGTTTAAAATTGTCAGAGGACAGTGAAGTGTATTTCTTTTTGGTGGATTGATCTAAGTGTAAGGTGAGAGGTAACCAGTAGATTTCAACATTGCGAGAGGGTTTGCAGGAGGATGCAAAGGCAACATCCAATCTATGAGAGTGACATAGTAAATTCCACCAGGAAGTTATGGAGAGTTTTTTCAAAGATTTCCAATTGGACGCGATATGTTGGAGTGCAAGGGCTAGCATAAGGTCAAAAAGACCACATGAATGTGGGGGGAGGTCCAAAGACTCCGAAAGGCTACCCAAAAAAACCAAAGAGGTAGACAAAGAAATAGAGAAATTAAAAATATGGGAGATGCGGGACCAAACTTGTGCCCAAAAACGACGGACAGAGGGACAGAGAAAGAAGAGATTATAAAGATCAGCATTGAAAGCATCACAGGTCCAGCAGTTGGCTGTAGAAGAAGAGAGAAAACGAGAGAGAGAAAGAGGAGAGAGGTAGAGTCTGTGATAGAAGAAGAATAAGGATTGAGTGAGAGATGTAGTGCGGGAGGTCTTCAAGGATTTAGCCCAAAGTTTGTCCCAAAGAGAGGTCGGCCACGAGCAACTTAAGACTTTTTCCCAAGAAAGTTCCAATTTTGATTTGGGACGATCAGGGTCAGGAGCTGAGAAGTATCGATAAATAAGAGATGCCTTAGGAATAGTAGAGAGGATGGTGAGTAAAGAGGAAAGTGAGGTGGATAGTTCATCTGATGGTAAAGAGTAGCATCGATCAAGAACGGTGTCCATGAGAATGTAGTATTTCTTTGCAAATGACGGAGGACAATGAAACTGGGCCTGAAATTGGGGGAAGGAACGAGGAGATGAACCGTCAAAAAGATGGCGAACCCAAAAGATACCCTTTGATCTCCACGAAGCCCAGGCAATAGGTCTATTCTGTATTAGAATAGATGAATTATACCAAATGGGTGACAATAAAAAGGATTCACGAGAGACAGAGGTCTTGGATACCAAGGGTCGCAAGAGAGAGGAAGTATGTTTGAATAATGGAGGGTTAAGACAAGGAGCCTTGGCAGTAAAGCGTATCACATCTTGAAAGGAGTAGGGAAGCAAGAACTCCCGTTCACCGATAACCATAGAGGGGCAAAAGGGGCCACATCTTGTGATAACCAACGGGAGGCTTGACGAAGAGAGAAGGACTTGTGATAAAGACGGAAGTTTAGAAAATTAACCCCACCATTTGACTTAGACTTACGAAGGGCTGAAAGAGATATACGAGCTTTCTTCTGCCTCCAAAGGAATTTAGACAAAATAGAATCAATGCGACGGAAGTAGAGAGCTGGAATATGCACAGGGAGCATGGAAAGTAAGTAGATCAAAATCGGAGCAATCATCATTTTAACCGAATCAAGACGACCCTACCAGGAAAGGTATAGGGGATTCCAGGAAGAGAGGAGAGAGTCAATTCTAGAAATGACTGCATTCATGTTAAGTTGGATAGAAGTGGAGATAGAATTAGAGAAGAGGACGCCAAGATATTTTATTTTCGTACTGTTCCAGGCAAAGCCGGTGGAAGCAAAGAAATGTGGAAGGCAGACTTTAGTTATAGGAAGGATCTCCGTCTTATCCGAGTTTATTTTATATCCTGAAGCCTGGGAAAATTTCTCAAATTCATTCAATAAGGCAGGGATAGAAGTATTTGGATCTGAAACGAATAAAAGTATGTCATCCGCATATGCCGACAATTTAAGCTGATGCTCACCGTATGGGAAACCAGAAATGGATGAGTTGTTACGAACAGAAGAGATGAAGGGCTCAAGTGCTAAAATGAAAAGAAGAGGGGAAAGAGGACAGCCCTGACGTACACCTCGTTTAAGTGTAAAGGGGGAGGTAAGTTGACCATTGACAAGGACCGATGCTTTGGGCATAGAATATATCAGAGAAATGTAGGAAATAAATTTCAGACCAAAGCCATGCCATTTCAGTGAAGCCATCAGAAAGGACCAATCAACCCAATCAAAGGCTTTTTCCGCATCAACCGAGATAGCCGCAAGAGGGATAGAAAGAGAGGAAGCCTTGTTGAGAACATTGAGGAGGAGTCTGGAATTGTCTGAGGTGAGGCGGCCCTTAACAAAACCACATTGTTCCTTCCCAATAAGGTGAGGCATGAATAGATCAAGACAAAGGGCCAATAATTTTGCAAAGATTTTATAGTCCACATTGACTAGGGATATTGGTCGATAGTTCTTACAGAATTTTGGGTCCCGCCCTTCCTTAGGTATGAGGCATATGGTAGCATCCTGAAATGAACCTTGTACCAGACCAGCGGAGAAAAAAGATTGAAAAAGAAAAAGAAGTTTGGGTAAGAGAAG
Source organism: Lissotriton vulgaris (assembly GCF_964263255.1). Taxonomy (NCBI): domain Eukaryota; kingdom Metazoa; phylum Chordata; class Amphibia; order Caudata; family Salamandridae; genus Lissotriton; species Lissotriton vulgaris. Next base: position 964,794,819 of record NC_141695.1, read on the forward strand.
ATCGGAGAAGTGTAAGTAAAATTCAACTGGAAAGCCATCAGGCCCCGGAGTCTTGCCCTTGGTTAGAGAAGACAGTGCAGTGGATAATTCAGAAAGGGTAAAATCCGTATCAATGTCTGAGAAATTAAGTTGTGAGGTGTCTGGTTTAGGCAAGCCCTCAAAATATGATTGGAGGAGATCTGGGGTAGGGGGGTTCTTTTATTTATTTATTTATTTATTTATTTAGCACATTTATTGAGCGCTCTAATACCCGGAGGTGTCCTGGCGCTGGTTTGATAGGGCAAACGTGAGAACGCAAGCTTACTGAGTGAAAAGCCATGTCTTGAGTCCTTTTCTAAAGGCCATCAGATTCTGAGTTTGTCTGAGCATGAGTGGAAGTTTATTCCAGGCCTCTGCCGCCCTAAGAGAGAAGCTCCTACTGCCCCATCGAGCTCTTTTGATTCTGGGGACCGTAACCAGGGCCAGTTCTCCTGACCTCAGGGTTCGTGCTGGTTTATGCCAGTGAAAGAGCAGTTTCATGTGTCTGGGGCCCATATCGTGAAGGGCCTTAAAGACCATACACAATGCCTTGAATGCAATTCTCTTCCGAATTGGCAGCCAGTGTAGAGCCACCAGGTCCTGGGATACCGACGCAAATTTGGGAGTGTCGGTGATCAGGCGGGCGGCTGCATTTTGCAACAGTTGGAGTTTGTTGAGTACACTCTGCTGGGCGTTTAACATCAGGCTATTGCAGTAGTCTAGACGCGAAAGCACTAGACCAGTGACAATGGTTTTCCTGTGTTTCTTCTCCAGGTAAGGGAGAATTTTTCTGATGGTTTTGAGGGTGTAATGGAGGGAGGAAGAGAGTGCGTTGATCTGAGGTTTAAAGGACAGAGAGCTGTCCACAAGAATGCCCAGGTTTTTCACTTTGTCAACCGGCACAGGGAGTGGTCCCATTTCATCTGGCCACCATCTCGGGGACCAGAAATTCTCTCTGGCTCCAAAGAGCAGGACCTCTGTCTTCGAGGAGTTCAGTTTAAGGCAACTTTGTGCCATCCAGCATCCCACTTCGTGCATGCAGTTTTTGAATCTGTCAGCGGTGTTGTCAGTGTTGCCGGGTAGCAGGGACACCACAATCTGTGTGTCGTCGGCATAGGCCGTGAGTTGACAACCGAACGATCTGATCACCGGGGCAAGGGTAGACACATAAACATTAAAAAGGGTAGGGCTAAGCGAAGATCCCTGGGGGACTCCACAGGGTAGGACAAATGACTGTGATTCGTGGTCTCCAAGCGCCATGGACTGTGTTCTATCGGACAGGAACGCCTGAAGGATTTTTAGTGCTTTTCCCTGGATTCCACAGGCCCTCAACCGGTCCATTAGTAAGTTATGGTGGACCGTGTCGAAGGCCGCAGAAAGATCCAACAGGATCAGGGCTGCTCTGCCTCCTGTATCCATCACTTGCCTTATGTCTTCCAAGGATTTGATCAGAGCGGATTCCGTGCTGTGTTCCGCACGGAAACCATGTTGGGAAGAATCAAGATGATCCCCTGTTTTTAGGAAGGCGCTTAGTTGGGCATTAAGGCTACCTTCTATTATTTTGGCAGGAAGGGGGAGTCGGGCTATTGGGCGATAGTTGTTCATATCCATGCTGTCTAAGTTAGTTTTTTTTAGCAGGGGCAGGATGGAGGCTCGTTTCCATCTGGAGGGATATTCCCCTTTCTCCAGCATCTGATTAAAAAGGGGAGTGAGTCCCCTGGCGATGGCGTCTGGTGCTAGTTTGGCTATTGCAGTGGGACAGGTATCATGAGGGGAGCCTGATTTGATTTTTTGTATGCGACTCATGACGTCCGGACGTTCTCAGGAGAATATAAAGACTCATAGAAGGATTGAAACTGCTCCAAAATGTCTTTATCTGTGTGTAAAAGGACATTGGAAGGGGAATAAATAGAATCTATGAGAGTTCGTTCTTTACGTGATTTTAGATAATTAGCAAGCAATTTGCCCGATTTGTTACGTCCTCCGTAATATCGTGCACTACCTCGAAGGAGGAAGGAGGAGACTGAATCTGTAGTAAGTTTGTTAAATGCTTGAAGAAGTTCAGAAGGCATATGATTCGGAGAGGAGGTATAAAATTGGTGTTCAAGTGATTTGATATGAGCAAGAGCAACCTTACGCTTTTGGAGAAACTTTTTCTTTTTTATGGATACAAAGTCAATAACAAATCCACGGGCTGTGGCCTTGAAAGAGTCCCAAATAACATGGGGAGAGATATCAGGGTCAGAGTTAAGCTGGAAGAATTCAGACGTGAAAGAGCGAAAAGAGGAAGAAAAAAGAGGATCTGTAAGTAGAGAAGAGTTAAAACGCCAACGGGAAGATTTAGGAGTTGGAGGAGAAAGATCAAAATCAGTAACAATAGGGGAATGGTCAGAGATGACAATAGGTTCAATAGACAAGGATATAAGATTTTGAGATAAAGAAGAAGAAAGAAAAATATAATCTAAACGAGAAAAAGAGGCATGTGGTGGGGAGAAAAAAGAAAAATCTATAGTGTCCGGGTGTGTGAGCCTCCATGAGTCCACAAGGTGAACTTGTGTGATAGTATCAAGAAACTGTTTATGGGGTTTGTGGGGGGTGAAGCGTACAGAGGACTTGCGGTCTAAAAAGGTGTCAATGATCTGATTACAATCCCCACCCAATAGGAAGGAATCAGCTTTATGTTGGATACATTTTGCAGTAATCACGGGCCAAAAAGAGGAATCAAAACCCGTAGGACCATAAACATTGAATAAAGTACTTGGGATATTATTAATAAGCAACTTGACTAGAATCCAGCGACCCTCATCATCTTTGTCTTCAAGAATTACTTTACATTTGTGACGTTTGTGGATTAAAATAGCAACACCATTCTTTTTATGAGAGGCCGGAGAAAACAAAACATTGCCAACCCACAATCTTTTTAGTTTCAAAGATTCAACATCTGAAAGATGGGTTTCTTGAATGAGAACAATATCAGGATTATAAGAGGATAGGTGGGAGAGTACTTTCTGCCGTTTAATAGGATGGTTAAATCCTTTCACATTCCATGAAATAACTTTGAAAATCAAAACATATTAAATTGTTCAAAATTGAAAGGTGCAAGAACATACTGTACAAGCAATAAGCCAATCATTAGCTTAGTAAAAAATAAGACAACCATTAAAGTAGTAGAAGAAAGAATAAGGAAAAGTAGAAGAAAAAGGGGAGAAAGGAGAAGGGATAGGAAAAGAGGAAGGGAAGATAACGGAGAAAAGGGAAAAGGGTCTGAGAAAGGAAGAGAGGAAAGAAAAGAGAGAATGCATAGAAGACAGTACAAATCCATACGGATGACTGCAGGAAACATACCTGAATGGAGGGGTACACAAAGGGAGGTGGGGAAGTGGTGATGCAGAACAAGACGGGTAAACTAGGATCAGAAACACAACCTCGTCGAAACCTCACGGGAGTACAAAGGATGACACATGGTGAAGGGGAAACTGAGACACATCTATATGGGGAAGGAAAGAAAAAACAATTAGATCAGGAACATATTACATATATTCTAAGCAATATGAGATAAGACATAAGTAATGCAGGGATCCAATATAAAGGAGGTCAAGTGAAAAACTGTTCAATGAAGTCAAAGAGCAGAACAACAACAAATACACAGGGAATATAATAGTATTTATCAGCCACTATTGGAAGGCGAGGATTCCATTCCATCGTTGTTGTGTAGAAGAAGGAAATTACGGAGTTCGCCAGGTTCTTGAAAAGACCAAGACTTATTCTGATGAGTGACTCTGAAGGTACATGGGTGGAACAAGCCATATCGGGCCCCTAGAGATCGCAGAGATGGTCGCAGAGCCAGAAATTCCTTGCGTCTAGATGCGGTGGCATTAGAAACATCTTGAGTAATGTAGATACGTTGACCCTGCCATGATAATTGTCTTTTGGCTCTAGCAGCAGATAGGATGGATAGTAGATCCGTGAATTTCAAAAATAGGATGATAACACCACGAGGCTTAGTAGAGGTGGACGAGCGCGCTCCAAGTCTGTGGGCCCTTTGTATGCTGATGGACGTGGACGATGGCATGTCCAATAACTTCGGAAGGAAGGAGGTAAAGAAAGTGACTGGATCATCCCCCTCAAGAGTCTCCGGCAAACTATAAACACGAAGGTTGTTCCTTCTATTACGATTTTCCAAATCCTCTGTGTGTCGTTGCAAAGAGAGGACAGTCTTCTCTAGAGACTCAATACGTTGCGTGTTAGAGTGTACCTCGGGAAGTTGTTGTTCTATGGAAGAGATGCGGGTGTCCATTACTTCCTACTTGTCCTTCAAAAGTTGCATATCTCTGCTCGTGTCCTCAATGAATGGACGCAACGCACGGATCTCTTCCAGAATCAAGTCAATGGAAGGTGGAGGAGAAGAATCTGGTGTAGGAGAGTTCTGCTTCAACCTTTTGACAGACGATGCGGAGGGTGAAGACTTATTTGATGGTGGATTGCCTGAAGAAGAGCGTTGAGCGGAGGAAGTCGACATCTTGATAGATTGTGAGGAGGCACCCAAAGTGGAAGAACTCACAGGAATCTTCTCAGAGGGAGTAAACACAAATTTGGGTTTGCGCAACCGCACCATGGATGAGATTGAGTCAATAAGAACACACCTGGCAAAGGAAGTTATATAGAAACTCCGTAAAGTGAAGAATAGAGACTTCGAACCACCTGAAACTCAATGGTAAAGGCTCTGGTATATTGAAAACATTGAAAGGTTCATCTAGAATGTTCCATACATAGCCTTGAATGGGTCAGTATACATCAAGTCAATTGCAGTTAATGTTTACTATAACAGCATCAGAGACGCGGGTTCCCTTTATTCTTGTGTGCTTGTCTGGCATCAAATGACAAGAAACATAGGATGATATACTGCATAGGATCAGGCCGAATGCTTAGTTAGTTGTATTTGCTGATAATCTAGGTTAAAGCCCAACGATAAAATCCAAGAGAGCATTGAGTGAGAGGTATGAATCCTTCAGAGAAAAGAAATGCGACACTCTGAGAAAAAAGCCAGCCTTGAATTTTGCGTCAACACGAAGCGTTATGGGGTGTGAAGAAAAGCTATTATTTGAACATAGCAGTTAGATACCCATCATAACGAAATCATGATATGAAAGTGCCATATTATGTCGCATAGAAAAAACGTGTATATGCCACAGTAACAGATAACTTGTGGATAATCATATAACAATGAACATCAGGACTTGTCGAAGTTATTTATCTGTGTGAAGCAGGAGGTCGCAGCTACAATAGTGAAGGAGGCGAGTGGCAGGGTGCAGATAATTTGCAAAAAGCAGGAACCGCGACTTTCAAATCAGCCGCGGTAATCCTAAAATGGCGGCTGCAACACTTCAAGGTGAAAAACGCGCCTGAACATGAACGAAGGCGGCAACAGCCATGAAGTATCCCCTAATGCTCACCTACAAGGTCCTTCGGAATAATGCAGGCACTGAAGTGAGGAAAGTCTCCTCAGAGAGCGGAAGGGCAGAAGTTCGTCAGAGGATCCGCTGACGCTGAAGCGCTGCGCAAAATGGCGGATCTCGGCATCGCGTTCCTGATCTCCGACTCCAAAACTTCAGGGAAGGTCTGAAAACGGCACCATGAGGTACCAACTGCTCACAACATGTTCCGGTTTAGAAATCCGGTGAGTTGTGATAGATATAGCCCACTTCACCGCCGGGAAGCCAGAAGGAGGTAATACGGCACGGAGGAGCTCTTCACCTAGCCGTCCATCTTGCGCGGCACCCAAGCCACGCCCCCCTGATTGTTAATCCTTAAGACGCATCTGTGCGTTTCTACCATTTCTAGCCTCATGTTGATGGATGGATTTACTTTCTGGGATTCGCAGGACAATAGACAGAAAATTGCTGGGAAGAGAGGCAGGATCTGATGCCTTTTATGGAGTCTATTCGAAAGATGTGTTTGATTTTGTCTATTTGTCACTGTTGAGGTGACTGGAAGAAAGTGAATTCAGATTTCCTGTTTGCTAAAGCAAGGGACATTCCCATGTTATTAACCATGGAATGACAAGTCCATTGTGCTGGGAGCCGTAGGTTGAATAGCCACCTTAATAGAGAGTTAACAAAATTCACCATCTACCACCTCTTTGAGTTCCTTTTCCGGTTAGACATTTCCTCCTACTTATAAATCATACCTTCACCTTCCACACCTATCTCCTGTGCCCATGTACATGCTCTTCCTTTGTAAGAATCCTCTTCTTCCCAAATCTTGGATTGTCTATCTTTTTCTTTTATTTGATCCTAAATCGGTCCAACTTTTGGAATGTCAATATTGCTCCAAATCCATTGTCACCGGGTATATGCCTTTTACGAGGCTTCCTAAAGTTACGACACCTCAGAAGGGAGAGATTTACAAGTGTTATTTTCGGTTTTAGAAATATTGCTTTGCTTCCTTTGCCACTTTATAAACCGTGGCATTGGAATGCAAAACGCAGATATCTTCTGCAGCTCTGTATATGAGCCCATTCCGCATTCAGTAAACGAGGTAAAGCAGAAGGAAATTGTTGTTTTGGGGCCTCAACGGTTAGGTGGGAGCATCTGTGTTTAAAACAGAAACTGCCCATTTTTTCTTTTCTTCCCGGGACTCAAGTCCTTTTCATGCGGTATTCGTTTTCACGTGATCCTTGCTCTGGAAGGTGAAGCAGGGTCCGCGTGGGGATAATCTGATGCACTATAAATGATATTAATGGATTGACACAGCATGGGAGAATTATACGGGTACCATTCAGCTGCGACCTTTCACTTAATATCATCATTTACAGGAGCTCGGACATTGGCCTTACATTACCGCTCTACGAAAGGACAATGCCTTTGTGTAATCAATGCTTGCAACTGACTGAGAATAAAGAACATCCATCTACAAATGAGTTTATGACGGAAGGTTATAAGCTGTCAATCTCGTTACTCAGTACGTTATCATTTGAGTGTTCCATTGCGCTAAACTACTGGTTCATGAAAGCCATGCTTTCAGGGAAAATGTGCACGACAGGCGTGGGGGAGGGGGGGGGGTGGGGGGGGTGATGGATGACGCTAAGAAAGTTAGTCTTTTGATAAAAAACATATGAAGAACTCCACGTAAGAGAGCAGCCTAGGTCAGTAATTGATGTTACTAATGGTCAGCACATATACATTTCAAAAACAGGCTTTCACCTTTCTCTGAAGACATACCTTGTTGTAGGTAAATGGGCCTTAGACATACATGTTCCACATTCATGGCCCTTTCTGGGAGAAGAAGGTCATTTCCATTATCATTATTTTAATCCATCATACCAGGAAAAATGTTTGCCACATGGAGTAGCAATTCTAGTATAGCGCAGGATTATGGGCTCTATGTAGCTGGGGAACTACCCGCACTGCCTTTAAAACACAAGCGAGTGGCATCAGGTTGTTAAGGGTAGACAAAGCAACTGCTTGTGCAATGGAGTAGCCCATTCCTGTTTTCAATCTGAACTCTGACTGTGACCTTCTTGCCATGAGAGAGAGATAGAGTGAGTTTTTGGAATCCCCCTGCAACATTTTGCTTTGGCATTAAAGATCTAATGAAATCAGTGTTGAACTTATTGGACCAAATGAAATAGCTTTGTCTTTCATGTCCCTCTCACTGCAGTAACCAGCGGCGGTGGCTATGCTATAGAACAGGTAAACAGGCACAGGTCAAGCACAGAGAGGGTATATTGGAGAGACAATGAAACAGGAGATCGGTTAGAACACCCAATCAGGGCCGGCTTTAGGGGCAGGGTCCGCTCTGGGCGCTGACCTAGGAAGCGGGCTCTGACCTCAGGGGGGGGGGGGTGCTGCGTTTAGCAATAACTTACGATTTCAAACATCTTCTGCAGAGTTCCTTGTTCATCCAACTTTCAGGCAGCAATAAAAATATCTTGTGATTAATGTTTCTGTTAGAGAGATCAGGGTATTATCTAGTGGCATTAAGTAGGCAGAGGGTTAATATGCCTGCTGCACAGAACACATACCGTGTACATCCCAATATTTTGTATGGATAGCTGAGTGAATTACTGCTTTTGTCACAGAGATCCTTTTGCTACCCCAGTACATAAGGCACATCCCTAATATAGAACAGTGACTATTAAGAACTGTCATCAAAGGGTCCAAACTGCATATAATAGTTGTGATGTCATGTTATTTTACCCAGTTTTTTGTTATTTATACCTAATGTTGCTGAAAAGGGTTTGTTGGGGTAGCTATACATTCTTATTAGCAAAGCCAGCCTTTACCAGTGCTCTAAACAAATGAAATGTATGTGAGAGAGGGGCTATGGAGCGATGGGGGGCACTTTTGTCTTGTGGTAATCAAGGAATCCGAGGGGGAGGTCATCGGCGGACGACGCCAAATCTGATTGTCGCACAGGAAGCCACCAGTTCTATGGCCGGCCCTGCACCCAATCAAAAGAGAAAGGGGGAGATTTGGAGGAGTATTGAAGAAGAAGCAAAGAATAATGCCAACTGACACCAGAAACGAACCAATTTCGGGTAACTTTAGAAAATAATTCAAGTAAATAGACACATGGAGATGGGTTGGCAATATTGAACGAAGGACAAAATCTAGGGAACGGGCTGGAACACTGAACACTTACTCAATACACAGACTTTAAGCAGGATTGTGCATCAAAATATTGAAGAAGAAATATTTCAGTGACAAAATATGGAGGTCTAAATATGGAGAACCAAATATTGTGAAAAAATGTGCATACACGTATGTGTCGGTTTACTATTCTTAACTCCTCATCTATGCACCTTGAAGACATATATATTGTCAAGGTACTTATACGTGGGTTAAGTATAGCAAACCTATACTTAGCTATATATAATTATCTTGTCTATATTTTGGTCCTCCAAATTTTGGCCACAAGAATTCAACCCCACAATGATTGTCCTCAATATTCTGATAGAAACCTTCAGGCATGAATCATCGAAAGTATCAGCGATAGGGAGAAACTTAGCAGGTGCACATTGGTGGTGACTACACAGCAGGTAATTTTAATAAAGAAGAGGAGGATACAGGATGGGAAAGGCGAGATGCACAAAGGGAATTAACACATGGGCACTGTCAAAGACTGGATGAGGCGTCTATGAAAAAAAAGGTAAATGGTGAGCAAGCCACATGCTCCATTCCCTGTGGTATTCTGTAGGGCCGTTTTATAGGCAGTTCTAAAATTTCAGTTGTGAAATATTCTCATAATTTCATGGTGTGCCTAATAAACATTATTCTTAAAAGGGTATTTGTAAGGTTTTTCCTGATATATTTCTAAAATTCTGGAGATTTTATGGACATTTTCAGTGCTAGGGATACAGGTTCTCGCATAACTTCTTGTCATATTTCACAATACATTTTGCATCTTCATTACTGCCTCCCTCTCGCAGGTGCAGACCAAGGTACGATCACTCAGGTCAGGCAAATCTTGCATTTTCAGGCATGAGCTATATCCCTTAAGCTACAGTATTCCATTAGAATGTCGACTACTGAATATTGTTCCATAAATATAGCATGGAAAAAAATATCAAAGTCTAAACTATCGTGAAGGTATGATTTTAACGGTAAGCATGGGTAAATGGCAGTGGTTGTATTAAAGTACGTGTTGGACCTGGCCCATTTTGAAGGTTTATCCACAAACATTTTGACTTCCTTCTCCCTTTTACTGACCCTGTTTTAATTGACTTTAGGACTTTGGATAATTTTAACCAGTGCTAAAATGCTTGTTCTCTCTCCACTAAACATGGTATGACTGGTTTACACCTGTTTCACATGTTTGATTTACTTGTAAGCCCCTTGTAAAGCGGTATACCATATATACAGGGCCTGTAAATCAAATGCTACTAGTGGGTCTGCAAAAGACACACACATTATGGATGGAATTTGGAACAAATCAAACATTCACCCCAAGCAAAGGATCTGGGTTAAATCCATTGTTATTTTGCTCACAATGCCACCCCAGTTTAGACCCAGCCATATGCAAGTTAGTCTTGACCCTGCTCCTTATGGGAACAGTCCATCCTGAAGTGATCAAGATCAAGCAGGGGCTAGCCTCTGCGTACCTCCAGTCTCTCGTCCAATCATACGCTTCTCAAGGGAATTTCCTAATTCCACGTTTCAAACTGGCAAGAATTGGCGGACGTTCCTTCTCCTGTCTTGCCCCCAGACTGTGGAAAGCTCTCCCGGCTCCACTGAAACTTGAGCCTTCCCTGACAAAATTTCGAAAAAAGCTCAAAACCTTGCTCTTCCCTCAGTGATGAGCCTCTGACCTCATTACCACTTCCTCAGTTTGCGCCGGGAGACCCCATGTGGGTAGCTGCGCGCATTATAAATTTAAATACAATACAATACAACTGCCAAGCCAGGTCCTCACTGGACCACAAACAAGAATCCTAGGACTTGGATCACTGCATCACCCCTCATCAGCCAGGTTAGCTTGAATCCGGTGACACAGTGAGCCCGAGACCCACGTCAGGGCATAAGCGGCACACTTGGTGCAAGAAAGAAAAATACACACAAATGATGGATGGAATGTGGAACAAATCTAAGTGCCACTTGTGGGTCCAACAAATGGACAGTGGACCATACTCGAACACTTGCAGCACCAATCTCAAACCATCACTCATGAAATCAGAATGTTGAGCTATCTTGTGTGCAGACCTCCAAAGATGCCCCCTGTCCAAGGCCACTCCCCTCACTGTGGAAAAATATGCATACAAACTAAATCAGAGCTGCACCACTATGAAATTAGCAAGTCCAATTATTGCTCAATAAAGGACAGAATGAGGAATTTTTCTTTCTTTCTTCTTCCCGTGCGTGAGAAGGATGCCGCAAATCATGCCAGTTGATATTTGCATCACCAAGTATGGCAGCTATTGCAATGAGCCTCCCTTTTAATTTACCAACACAGTGCGGATTGAAGTGTGGCTACCATACCACTGTACTGACCTACCTACCTACGTCGATTGGAGTTTGGACTATATTAAAGCTGTATTTGTATCAATTGTCTGGCATACAGATCAGATGTCAGATTTACATCTACGCTCAGAAAGTTTCCACTTCCAGATCCACACCGACCCCAAGACCACACTCAGAGGCACCCTCCTCCACCGGCCTCCAGGACCCCGTGCACAATTCAGTGACGACATCACTGACTTTATCACCCCACACGCCCTCCCCTCCGAGGACTACATTCTATTGGGAGACCTCAATTTTCACCTGGAAAAGAGCAACGACAGCAGCGCCACCACCCTTCTGGACAATCTTGCCAACCTCGGACTCAAACAACTTGTCACTACCCCCATCCACGTTGCAGGTCACACACTCGACCCCATCTTCACCTCCAGCAAACATGTCTCATTCAGTCACACCACAGCTCTTCATTGGACGGACCACAGCTGCGTTCACTTTACCTACAATAAGACCACAATCCATAACCATCCTCAACCCACCCTGCGAAGAAACTGGAACAAAATCACAATCGACCAGATCTCCTCATCGCTTCTTCTAAACCCTCCCGCCCACTCCTCAAACCCCGACCAAGCAGCCATTAACCTCACCCAATGGCTATCCAACAGCGCCGACATCCTAGCACCGTTGAAAAAACGCCAAAGCAAACTAGGCAGCAAAAACGCCTCCTGGTTCAACGATGATCTTAAGAAATCGAAGAAACTTTGTCGCTCCCTCGAGAAGGCCTGGAAAAAAGACCCAAACACCAGCACCAGGGACGCCTTCAAAAACGCCACCCGCATACACCACCAACTTATCCGGTCTGCCAAGAAAGCTGCATTCAAAGACCGACTAGATAACAATGCCCACAACAGCAAGGAATTATTCAACATCGTCAAAGAATTTACCAACCCATCAGCCAACTCCAACAACATCACCCCCTCCCAAGCCCTCTGCGACTCCCTAGCTTCCTTCTTCCACAACAAAATCGCAGACATCCACAACAGCTTCGACAACCGACCCGGAGACCAACCCACCCAACCTTCTGCAGAACCTTCACCCCCCTTGAACATCCTTAACGACTGGAACCCAATCTCCACTGAGGACACCATCCGCCTGATGAACTCCATCCACTCAGGATCCCCAACGGACCCATGCCCTCACCACATCTTCAACAAAGCAGACTCCATCATAGCACCACACCTCCGAGATGTCATCAACTGCTCCCTCAACTCCGCCACCTTCCCGGATAGCTGGAAACACGCAGAACTCAACGCCCTTCTGAAAAAACCCACAGCTGACCCCACCAAACTCAAAAACTACCGCCCCATCTCACTTCTTCCATTCCCGGCCAAAGTCATCGAGAAAGCTGTCAACAACCAGCTAGCCACCTTCCTCGAAACCAACAAATCCCTCGACCCCTCACAGTCCGGCTTCCGAGCCAAACACAGCACTGAGACCGCACTCATCGCAGCAACAGACGACATTCGAACTCTACTGGACAATGGAGACACAGTCGCCCTCATCCTCCTCGACCTCTCCGCTGCCTTCGACACAGTCTGTCATAGCACCCTTCTACAGCGTCTCAGAAACGTCGGAATCCAAGGAAAAGCACTGGAATGGATCACCTCGTTCCTCACCGGAAGAACCCAGAGAGTCCGCCTCCCACCATTCAAGTCAGAGGCCTCTGAAGTCATCTGCGGCGTGCCACAAGGATCATCACTCAGCCCCACCCTCTTCAACGTATACATGAGCCCCCTTGCGGCCATCGCTCGCCAACACAATCTCAACATCATCTCCTACGCTGACGACACTTAACTGATCCTCTCACTCACCAAAGACCCTAACACCGCCAAAACCAACTTACACAAAGGAATGAAAGAAGTAGCCGAGTGGATGAAGCACAGCCGTCTGAAACTGAACTCAGACAAAACAGAAGTCCTCATCTTAGGCACCTCCCCCTCCGCCTGGGATGACTCTTGGTGGCCAGAGGCCCTTGGAAAAGCACCCATCCCGACGGACCACGCACGGAACCTGGGCGTCATCCTGGACTCCTCACTCTCGATGACCAGACAAGTCAACGCCGTTTCATCATCTTGCTTCAACATTCTTCGCATGCTCAAAAAAACATTTCGCTGGATCCCCACCGAAACTAGAAAAATGGTCACCCACGCACTGGTCACGAGCCGCCTGGACTACGGAAACACCCTATACGCCGGTACCACCGCAAAACTCCAGAAAAAACTCCAACGCATCCAGAACGCTTCAGCCAGGCTCATACTAGACATCCCGCGTAAAGAACACATCTCTGGTCACCTGGTCACCTGAAAAAACCTCCACTGGCTCCCCGTAAATAAGAGGATTACTTTCCGTCTCCTAACCCACGCACACAAAGCACTTCACGAACTTGGACCCAAATGCCTCAACACACGACTGTCCTTCTACACCCCCTCCTGTCAGCTACGATCCTCCAACCAAGCCCTTGCCACTGTACCTCGCATCAACAAAACCACCATGGGAGGTAGATCCTTCTCCTACCTGGCAGCTAAAACCTGGAACTCACTTCCCACTCACCTTCGCCTTACTCAGAACCACCTAGCATTCAGAAAGCAACTTAAAACTTGGGTATTCGACACCCTTCCTCAAGCGCCTTGAGACCCGATGGGTATGTAGCTCGCTATATAAATCTCTTGACTTGACTTGACTTGACTTATCAACATATCTTTCGATCGTCTCAGACTGATCAATACCCTGAAGAAGTCCTATGTTATAGGAGGTAAACATGTTGACTGTTGCTTTTTAAGTCAGAAAAAATAAAGAAGAAGAAAAATTCCTCACTCTGTGCTTCATTGAGCAATGATTGGGCTTGCTAATTTCCTAATGGTGCAGCTCTGATTTAGTTTGTATGGCTACTTGTGGGTCTACAGCAATGATTGTCCCACCCACAGAAGTTCCCTTTCAAACCTGTTTCAGGCCTTCCACTGCAGGGCCTGTGTGCGTAGTTTACTGCTACTTAAACTTGGTATTTAAAACTACCTTTTACTACACATATGCCATCCTTAAGGAAGGCCTGGGATAGTCCTATGGTAGGGCACTGTTTAAGTAAAAGGTAGGTCATGTGTGTTTGAAATGAGAGTCTCTAGTTGGCAGAGGTAGGTACATTTATCCAAATAGGGACATTGCTTCTAGTCATGGAAAACACACTTTAGATAACCCCTGCTCAGGCCCTTGGTAGCCTGGCACGAGCAGGCAGGCTTATCCCTAAGGCAATGTGTAAAGTATTTATTATGTTAAAGGTACTTATTTATTAAGTGCACTTACACCAAGCAGTTTCATGGCACTAAGAGCAGAGGGGATGCTGCATTGACAGGACAATTACCTTACTGATAAGCTTAGGAGAACAGCCAGGTCTTAATCTTTTTCCTGAACTGAGCATAGGGGGTCGCTGACCTCACTTCCACGGGAAGCAAGTTCTAAAATTGCTGGGCCAGGATCGCAAATCTGAGCCCTCCTTGCTTTTTGCGTTTGAATGGTAGAGTGGTCAATAGATTTAAGTTGGAAGAACACAGTTCAAGGGAAGGGGTATAATGCTGAATCTTTGAGGAAGTAAAAGCTGGGCCATTCCCAGCAAGGGCTTTAAAGATGGTACATCCCAGCTTAAAGGCGCAGCGTTTGGCCACTGGAAACCAATGTGGACTCTTCATCAAAGGTTTGACATGTTGTCGGCTGGGCTGATAGGCGATTAACCTGGCCATGTGGTTTGCACCAACCGTAAATGGTGTAATTGATATGCTGGAATACCAACAAATAGTGAGTTGGCGTAATCAATACACAAAATTACCAAGGCTAGAATGACCAATGTCAGAGCCTCAGTGGTCAAGAATCTACTGATTTTCCAGATTCTGCGCAGGTGGAAAAAGCAGGCGGAGACCACAGAGCCAACCTGGGTTTTCATGGACAGGTCGCTACTAATCACAATCCCCAAGCTCTTAACTGAGCCTGCTGGGAGATGGGAGCTACCCAGAGATGGAGGCCAAAAATTAGAGTTCCACAGGTCAGCTGGTCCACCTGTCAAAATGAGCTCAGTTTTATCAGGATTCAATTTCAGTTGATTATCATTTATCTAATCACTGATAAAGCTCAAGGTAGACCGGAAATTGGACACTGAAGAAATTGAAGAATTGATATCAAACACTATCTGCAGATCGTCAGCATAGTTAAAAGTTTCAACCATTCTTTCACATAGTGACCAGATCAGAGGTAATAGGTACAAATTGAAAAGAAGGGGTGACAGGAAAGATCCCTGAGGTAACCCACAGGTCAATTTCATTTTTTTGGATGGGAAATTGGCATGGCGGACTGCTTGAAATCGGTTGCTGAGGAAGGAGGAAATCCACTTCAGCGCCACGCCCTGGATCCCAGCATGCTTACACGGTCGATCAGGAGACCGTGATCGACCGTGTCAAAAGCAGCTGATAAATTAAAGAGTACCAAGGCCTGGATGAGGCTCTTGTCAGCCCCCCTTCTAA
The DNA here is from genome assembly GCF_964263255.1 of Lissotriton vulgaris. Lineage (NCBI taxonomy): Eukaryota > Metazoa > Chordata > Amphibia > Caudata > Salamandridae > Lissotriton > Lissotriton vulgaris. The sequence goes on from NC_141695.1 coordinate 964,810,354, forward strand.
GCTCATCTATAACTTCGAGGATAACTGACTCTGTTGAGTGTGCAGGGGTAAATACTGCATTATGAGGGTCAAGGAAGTGGCAGTGCTCAATTAAGAAACTAAGACAGTTCGCTACATGAGCTTCCAAAATTTTTCCTAGGTAAGGAAGCAGCAAAATGGGGTGGTAATTACTAAGAACCAGGGGATCAGGGTTGGACTTCTTCAGAATTGGAACTATTTCAGCACTTTAGAAGGTGTTAGGGACAATACCAAGTTTAAGGGAATTGTTAAGAAGTGCAAGAGGAGGTTTCGGGCAAGTAAGAAAACCTTTAAGTAAAATGTGAGGAGGGCAGCAATCGGTGGGAGAGCCAGAACCAACTTTTTTAAGTAGAACAAAGACATTTTCCTTTGAGAGAGGGGGAATTTGATCAAGTAAAAGTGAGTTTTGACATGAAATTGGAGAGACCATAGAAGAGATAGAAGGAGGGATACTGGCCTTGATTGTGGCAATTTTCTCAATGAAGCGGGAAGTGAGAGAATCACATAAAGACTGCAAGGGAACAGGTTTTGCCATGAAATTATCCGGTTTGACAAATTCGTCAACTCTGGAGAAAATATCCTTGGACTTGTTTGCCGGCTTTACGATTTTTTAGGAAAAGCATTCAGCCTTAGTCTGAAGGATAGCATTTTTATATTCTTTAAGCAATATTACATAAGAGGCCTTTTTGTTCAAGGAGTAATTACGTCTCCAGCTACAGTCAGCTTGCCTTAAAGCTAGTTTCTTTAATTTTAAATCATTAGAAAACCATTGTTAGGCGTCATGAGGATGCATAATATTAGTTTTCTTAAGAGGGGCAATGCTATCACTGGCAGATTCCAGCCACGTCTTAAGGTTTTTTTGTCTGAATGTGGGGAGAATCCTGTGCAATAGGGGCTGTGGCAGTTAATAAAGAGCACAATGTGTCAATGTTAGCACGGTTCCAGTTTCTGGCCAAATGATTCCTTGTCAGTAAATTTTTAGTGAAGGAAATACTGGAGATCGTAAATGTCATAAAATTATGGTCTGATCATGTACATGGAGAAGTTAAAAACTTCCAGATTAGATGTCCAAACTTGGTCTAAAATGTGCCCCTTTATGTGAGTGGCTGCATTCATGTTTCAGAAAGGAGGAGGCTGTCTGGTTTATCAGCGTGATCATTGAACTAGTGTTCAAATAGCTGATTGTAATTCCCGTCACTTCCTCATGCTTGAGGATAGCTGTAGCTGGCAGGACCTTATCATTGACTGGAGACTCCTGACTGCTAGACGAATGGGAGATTTCTAGATGAGTGTCCCTATGTGTCAGAGTTCCCTACCTCCTCAAGTTTGGATTGGGTCTCATGTTCAATGGACCAATTCCCCTGCAACCGCTTTAAATCTTCCAATCTGATGGAGAGAGGCCCCTGGCCAGGTCAGCCGTGGACGGGATCAGACGGGCTTGCCTTTGGCGCACCCGCTGGGCGCGTCCACTGTGCGACGAGGAAGGCATACAGTTTAAGTAGGCTTCAAGCACTAGAGCGCTAACTGCCCTGCTCCACCCCCAACAGCTCCCAGCAACCGGAGACCGAGATTCTAAGATGCCAGCACCCTCCACAACAAGCGGGGAATCCCTGTGGTGGACCAAGGTGCGGGCGTAAACACAGCCGATTAATGAAAGTGCAGAGTGCAGGTAAGAAGTTCAGCAATACACGTTTAAAAAAAAGGTTAATCAATTTAAAAGCAGTAGGCTAAAATCAATGCTAGGCTATAAGTGTCACCAAGACTTAATCTATTTCAGCAACTGACTTGTGTCTGAGCGCGTCTTCTGCATGACGAGGAAGGCATGCTGTTTAAGTAGGCTTCAAGCACTAGAGCGTTAACCTCCCTGCTCCGCCCCCAACAGCTCCCAGCAACCGGAGACCAGGATTCTGAGACACCGGCACCCTCCATAACAAGCAGGAATCCCCGTGTTGGACCGGGGTGGGGGCATACATACAGCAGAATAATGAAAGTGCAGAGTGCAGGTAAGAAGTTCAGCAATACACGTTCTTTTAAAAAAAGTTAATCAAATTAAAAACACTAGGCTAAAATCAATGCTAGGAGATGGGTGTCACCGAAACTCACTCGATTTCAGCAACTGACTTGTGTCTGTGCGCGTCCGCTGCACAACGAGGAAGGCATGCGGTTTAAGTGGGCTTTACGCACTAGAGAGCTAACCTCCCTGCTCCACCCCCAACAGCTCCCAGCAACTGGAGACAAGGGTTCTAAGAAACCGGCACCCTCCACAACAAGCGGGAAATCCCCGTGGTGGATCGGGGTGCGGGCGGAAACACAGCAGAATAATGAAAATGCAGAGTGCAGGTAAGAAGTTCAGCAATGCACGTTCTTTTAAAAAAAGTTAATCAAGTTAGAAGCAGTAGGCTAAAATCAATGCTAGGCTATAGGTGTCACTGAGACTTAATCGATTTCAGCAACTGACTCGTGTCTGCTCACGTCTATGGTATTTGTACCAGCACTCACAGTAACACAGTAAAAACACCACAAATGGAAACCACACCAGTTTAGAAAAATAAAATACAATTATCTAAACTAAACAAGAACAAAAGGACAAAAAAGGCCAACATACACAGTTAAAAATAAGACTTTCAAAAGGTTTCCAGAACTTGTACTATAGAAAACTATGGATGAGTGACTTTCACACAAAGTACCTGAAGATGCATCAAAATTCACAAGGCCAAACAACCACAGAGAAAGAAAGCAAGAGGAAAACACAGTGGTGCGTCAGTTCCTGAGTCCTTGTGGAGGCAAGGCAACAGTTCTGCTGTACACAGGAGAAGTGACACATCGAATCTGGACTGTAGGGGGAAGTAAGGCGTCGAAATCCAAGACGGTTCTGGTCTGCAGATGATACGTGGAAAACCTGGTGCAGAGGTACGATGCGTGACACACAGGAGGTGATGCGTCGCCGTGCGAGGCTTCGCTCCGTCTGGCGCAGGTGCTGGGGGCTGCACGGCGAGACTTCGCGTCACCCGGGAAGACTCGGCGAGGCTTTGCGTCGATTCTTGCAGAGATTAGCTGCAAAACCCACCTCTGTAGTCCTGTACCTGGAAGGAGGGAACCTCAGGCAAGGGGAGGACTCACACATGGCAAAGAATAGCAGCACCAGAAGATTTGCAGGAAGTCTTTTGTGTCCCTTAGACTTCCGAACAGGAGGCCAGCACACTTTAAGCCCTTTGAGATCCCCTTCAAGCACGGGACACAGCACACAGCAAAGTCCTTCTCCTTTCCTTAGCAGAAACAGCAAATGCAGGCCAACCCCAGACACACAGCAAGGGCAGTAATTCTCCTCAGTCTCTCCAGCTCTTCTCCTTAGCAAAGGTTCCTCTTAAATTCCATGAATGATCTAAAGTTCAGGGGTTTTAGGTCTAATACTTATACCAAAAAATGTCTTTGTTCTCTTTGTGCAAGGGACTCTGACCCTAGTACAAACCAGTTCTGGGGGGCACTCTGCAATTGCACAACTACATCCATTGCCAGTGCAAGCCTTGGCCCCAGACAAACCACATGGGGCGGAGCAACCATTTTGGAAGGCAGGCACAGCCCTATTCAGGTACAGGTGCTACTCCTCCACCCCCTCCAAATGCAGATTAGGCCCATTCAGCCTAGTGCTGACTCATCCAGACTCCTGGAGCCTCTGCACCTCCCCAGCCCCTGTCACTCCAAAGCCAGACAGTCATTCCACAAAAAGGCAGAGGCACACATGATGGCTGAACAAAAAAATAGCAGCTTTCTAAAGTCGTATTTTCAAACACACAATTTAAAAACCGTCTTTACTAAAAGATGTGTTATTAAATCCTGAGTTCAGGGATACCAAACTCCATTTTTTGATCTTATCCCTATGGGAAGATATGCTTCTAAACTATTACAAAGCATTCCCCATTGTTTCCTATGGGGCAAGATAGCCTTTCAATAATGAAAAATGAAATTGGCAGTATTTCGCTATCTGGACATGTCACAAACCAGTACATGTAGGCCTTTCACATACACTGCACCCTGCCCAGGGAGGTACCTTGGGCCCACTATAGGGGTGTCATTTGTGTAAGAAAAGGAAAGTGTAGGGCTTGGCAAGTGGGTGCACTTGCCAAGTCGACATCGCAGTTAACACACTGTGAACAGGCATCGCGATGGCAGGCCTGAGACCTCTTTTCAGGGCTACTCATGTGTGTGGCACAATCAGTGCTGCAGGCCCACTAGTAGTATTTGATTTACCAGCCCGCAACACTCAGTGCACTCTACTAAGGACCTACTGGTAAATTAAATATGCCAATCAGGGAGAACTAATAATGTTCACAATTTACACAGAGAGCATATGCACTTTAGCACTAATCTGCAGTGTTTAAGTGCCCAGAGTCCTATAGCCAACAAACACAAGTCAGTAAAAAATAGGAGGAAGAAGCAAAACGTTTGGGGATGACCCTGCAAAAATGGCCATTTCCAACAATGTGCTTTTATGCTTTACATGTCCTGGTAGTGACAACCATCCTATTTCATTTTACACTGCTGTGAGCCCTACTCCTCTCATAGGCTAGCATTGAGAATTGAGAATCTCCTAATAACATGACCAGAGAATCTGGATTTCATTAAAGACACGGAGGCTAACATTGTGCATTATCTTTTAATGCAGTCACAAGCAGCCGCACTACGTCATAAATAAAACAGTTCTAGAATGGAATGAACAGATGGTATTAAAGGCATGTGCACCAAACAGGCATCCTCTTTTCAATGTGGAGGAAAAACAAAAGTTCCAAAAGGTTCAGTATCAACTTGTTCTTGAGAATGAAGAATCCAAAGAATCCATCAGGGAGTAACAAAGAGATGTGAGGAGGAAAAAAGGATGACAAAAATAATACATTAAGACAAATTGTCTGAAAGGAAGGAGGAACATGTTAAGGATTGGAAGTAGCAGAGCATTGAAATATCAGAGCATGGTAGAATAAAACAATAATCAAATGAAACATTCAATAATAAACTATGCAAAGAGAAGACTGTCCAAAGGAGGGACTGGTGGGCTAATGTTAGCCTCAGTGTCTTTAATGAAATCCAGATTCTTTGACCATGTTAATAGGAGTATCGCAATTTCATTACAAGACCGGAGGCTACATTATGCAAGTTGGTAGCCGTGAAGGACAACATCAGACATGTGCTCGATAGGTTTGCAGTTATGTCGAGCAAATGTGGATGCGTTGGACCAGTCCGCTGCTTTGAGAATATTATCCAACTTACCAGCAGACCAAAAGGACTTACTGGCCATAGCACCTCTAATAGAGTGGACTCGGAATACTCTTCATCACTCTAAAAACAATTACATTTTTACCTACAGTCTTACCATTGATGAGAGAATGACCAGCAGAATTAACTGATCTATAACAATTAATAGATCTATAGGAAAGACCAAAATCAAATTGTTCGTCAAGAAAATGAACTATGTTAACAATAGGAACCTCCACGGGATCCAAGTCCCTCTCTTCAGGCACTAACAAAACCATTTTCTCCAAATGTTGTACCTATAATGAGTTACTGGGGCCCAAGATTCTCTGAGGAGAGTTTCAGCTGGAGTCGAAAGGCCAGACAGTTCATTGGATTTCCTGACACCTTCCAGGCAAGAAGGGTCAAATTCCCGAAAAAAATTAGAAGGTGATCTTCTCCGTTTGCATTTGTAATAAGACCTTTGACCGCAGGAATGAAGAAAGGAATGCTGCAGGTCAATTCTAGAGTCATTGGAAACCAGGCCTGAGAAGGCCAGAAGGGGTTATCAGGACTAGGGAATACTGGTCTTGTCTGACCTTCTGAAGAACTCTCTGCATCATGGGGAAGGGGGGAAAGGTGTAACCCCGAAGGTCTGACCGGAGCTGGAGAAAGGCCTTCACTTCAAGAGCTCCCAGATCCAGCATTCAGCTGAAGTATTTCTCTAACTGTAAAGTTAACCTGCTCGAACAGGTCCACATCCAGTGGGCCCCGAATTTTATTTAGAGCGTTGAAGACATTCGCGTCGAGTTTCCAATCGCTGAAGTCCAAGAGGAATCTCAAGTTCCAATATGCGGAAATATTTGATTTTCCGGGGATAAACAATCTTGTGCTCTAGGCGAAACATCCAGAGTTTCTCTGCTAAGTTGCAGAGGTCTGCTGATCTGGTCCGGCCTAGACAGTTGATATAAGATACTGCAGAGATGTTGACCATCTTCAAGATAACAGATCTCCCATGAAATGAGTGTCTGAAGCTCATTAGACCATATAAGCCTGCCGAAAGCTCTAAATAAATTATGTGATGTGAGGTCTCTGCAAGAGACCATACACCACCAGTGTTTTGGTTGAGGAGACGAGCACCCCAACCATAGGGACTCGCATCTGATTCCAGAATGATCTCCGAAGTCGAGCCAAAGATTGCTTTGCCATTCTAGGCACCCAAATTGTCCAGCCACCAAGACAGTTACAACCTGGCTTCCTGATCTAAGGATACAAGATCTCCGTACCATAGGCCAGATCTGAGGGCCTTCCCTTTTATTTTCTGAAGACCTCGGTAGTTGAGAGGCCCCGGGAAGATGGCTTAAATGGAAGACAAGAGGAGGCCTAAAAGTCTGGCTAACTCTCTTAGGGATAGAGAATCTTGGGGCAAATTAGCAAGAACCTCATTAAAATTATCTCTAACCTGGGCTTCTATTGGAATTCTATAACGCATATTAGCAAGCCCATTATCTCCGTTTAAGCGGCAGCTTCCTGCCGCTAAAACGGAGAAAATTTTAATGAGGTTCTTGCTAATATGCCCCTTGTTTGAAAACAAACCTGATCTCTTTCTGAATTTTGGCAATTTTCTTTGGGGGAAGTAAAAGAAGACATGTTGATGTGTCCACTGTAAAGCAGAGGAACTCCAGGGATCTGGAGGGGGTAAGGATTGATTTTTCTCGGTTTATAATAGCGCCTAGACTCTCTATGAGGTCCATTGCAGTCTTCAGATCTTTGATGATCTGCGAATGGTGTTGGGACATGATGAGAATGTCGTCCAAATAAATAATTAAGTGAATACCTCTTTTCCTCAAAAGAGAGGCGATGGTTCTCATAATCTTGGTGAAACACCAGGGGGCAGAAGAAAGCCCGAAAGGTAGGGCTTGAAATTGAAAAAGACGATTGTTCCAAGTGAATTGACGAAAGGGCTGGTGTTCCTCGGCCATTGGAATGGTAAAATAGGAGACTTTGTGATTCAGTTTGACCAACCAGTCTCCTTCTGGAAGTAGGTCTCTCAGGAGGTGGATGCCCTCCATTTTGAAATGCCTGTAGACCAAATACTTGTTTAATTCTCGTAGATTTATGACTGGTCTCCAACCTTTTTCCTTTTTTTGAACGAGGAAGAGTGTGCTTACAAACCTTTTCAAACTCCAGGGAACCTCTAAAATTGTGCTCTTTTAAAGCATAGAGGAAATCTGTTCTTCTACATTTTTTTGATGATCCTCTGAAAGTGTTAGAGCTCTCAGAAAAAATGTTTCTGTAGGAGTGTTGATAAAACCTATCCTGAAACCCTGAACAGTCTCCAAAACTCAGAGGTCCTGAGTTAGACTTTCCCATATGTGGTAAAATAATTGTATCCTGCCCCTTACCTTTGGAGGGGAAGAAGAAGGAGGAAGAGAAGTACTTACTTTGAGTATTGGTGTTGTTAGGCATGCCAATGGATCTGGATCCTGTATACCGCGAGCATCTCCCTCTTTGGGGGTAGAATTGAGGGTTGGATGGGAAGAATGCTCTTCCAGAACCCCTGAATCTTGAAAAGGGCCTTTGGTTGCCTCGGCCGGAAGAAAGGCCCCTTCTTACAGCCCATCCAAAATGGTATGAATTAAAAACATGCCTCATATTAGCTTGCAAAAACAACAGTTGATGGACAGAATGCAGAACAATTTCATACATTCACCCCAGTACAGAGATCTGAGCCTAAATCCATCATTTTTCTGCACTCCACACCACCCCAGTTCAGACATGGCCATATGCAAATCAGCCTTGACACTTTGCCTCATGGGAACAGTCCAGCCCGAACTGCCAAGCCATGTCTTTACTGGATCGGAATCAAGCATCCTAGGACTGGTTTCAGCCGTCTTCAGCCAGGATAGCTTGACTCCAGCGTTGTGGAGAGCATGGGAATCACGTCAATGTGAGTCAATTGAGATACACCGTCTTGGAAGTGATCACAAAAGGAGAAGGAATGGATAACAACAGGTACCTGTTACAGCGTGAAAATCATTGGATATATAAACTGGATACCATGAAACCGTAAGGAATGAATGACCGGATGGAGTACAGTTGTTACCTATAAAGACTTTGAATGGACATAATTAAAAACTTTATTGTGCATGCCGACAATTGTTTTCCCTTATTCAGATAAACAACAAATATATATTGTTTGACCTGATTAAAGGTCTCATATAAGATACTTGTGGAATGTTTTACAATTTACGGGTATATAACACTCACTTTTGATTTCAAAATTATCATGTTTGTTAGTTTCACCATTCACTTCAGTTTTTAACTAGTTAAACTAGTTGCACGTTACAAGATGGCCACCAATCCCTATAACTTACAGTCCTATCTCGGTGTTGTTAGCACACACGAGGAAGAGCAGAACATATCGGACCCGATCGTTTCTCCAGTAAGTTCCACTATGCGCTTGCTCTTAATACCTTATTTTGAGCTAAGAATGGTTAAAATTGAGTATTTCATGTGGAACTACATGGGGGCAGCCCCGTTAAATATTGTGGAGTGGTATAAACGTAACTCCGTTTAATTTTGCGAAGTGGAGAAACTCGGCTTTAATATGGCGGAGTTTATTATCGGTTAACTGATGTTTACATCTAACAATAGCCACATAGTTTTTTGTTGTTTACAACATCAGGCAGTAACAACTCATCTGATTACCATAAACTTAAAACATTAAAAGCACAACAGATATTACTATATACATGTTTAGAGCACATGTCACAATTCTCTGTATTAGTACTAAGTATATTTGGGTCATTAGTATATTGTTTGTTTATCATTACATACTGTATTTATCCTTATTATGAATTTTGCATGTCCTCAGTATCTAAATATATGATTTAATTTTCAGACCTAAGTTGTCCATGATGAAGGCTACCAGTTTAGCAGAAATGCATTGGAATAATGACTGGAAATAATGGTTGGAAAACAGTGATTATCAAATGAATGATAACAGTGAAAAAATGAAATAATGAAGAAATAATAAAGAATGAAATAAAGAACAATTCTGAATAAGATAGTTTTGTTTAAGTTTAACTTTGGAAATCTACAAACCCAGGAGGGAAATACGCTATGACCGGGGGACGATCCGCAATTAGGGGGTACGCGTGTGTTTGTCAATATTAAATATTCTACGGAGGGTACACCCTGGAGGACGCAACAACTTTATAAACACAAGGAACCTAGAATGCGAGTGTAACACCACTTTGTTCTGCCTCCCAGTAATCCCACTGCACACAACCTACTTCCACTCCACTCCAAGAAACATTAATAAAACTCTTTTAGATTTACAACAGATTATCCAGTGACTGTGTGTTTCTGTAAAGTTTAAATATGATATATATATATATATATATATACCCACAAAAGATACCTCAGACATGAAGATGTCACTCGGTGTGGAAACAGGTTTACAACCTTTGTCACAGGAATTCTGCTCCTACACAGACCTGTGCCTCGAGACTTGGAACCTCTGTGAATTAGGGTGTGCCAAAACTCACCTTAGTATCCAAAATCCCCTACCAGACTAGCAATCAATGTCTCATTGGTTCTTACACACCCCCAATGATTAGACAACCCGGAACATGAACTTAGAACACCTCAGGTCACGTGGAACACATGAACACTCTTTTGTTATACTAACATACCAGTCCAGAACGAGGAGTAAATGAGGACACGTGCAAGTTTGAAATATTTATTTCTAATGGCGTGTTCTCAGGCGCAGTATCTTAGCTAATACAAGCAAACATATTATAAGCAACAAGGTTATCAGCATAGTTACTATTCCATAAAATACAAAGGGAGAAAGCATGGTAAAATGCTAAAGGGAAGAAGGCTAAATTACACCTATGTCTTACCCTCCCTTGCTTGTGTATTATATTATATCTAAAGAAGGTCTCTTTGGGTTTTAGCAGGGCGGCCCCATACCTCTGGTCTTAGTAGAAAGGGATCACATCATCTTCTACACCAGCTCTCTGCATGCGAATGTTCATCAAGTGTGTGTGCATGCTCTGCGCAGTGCATTATTAAACGTGCCAAAAGCCAGAGTTGGCTACAGCTGCATATGTGTTATGTCTAGACCGTGCGCTGATCAGACCGAACAACAACCACTATGTTGAAATACCCTTGAAGGCCTCAGCACTCACTGTTCAGACATAGATTACCAAGCAAAGCTGATATTATAGTCAAACATATTATTCTCGTGTGAAGCAAAATATTCTGTCAAAAAAATAATATGTAACATTCAGACATAGAGAAGTCAATAGGTCTGGGCCCCAAAAACATTTTTTTAATGAAAAAGCTAAAAAAAATCCGATGTTCAATAAGTGGCGTTGATCATGAAAGAGAGACAGAAGATGCTCCTCATCCTAGTATTGAATATGCGAAATATGCAGCAACAGCCTCCAACAGGACGTCACTGTTCTCATCTGAAAATAATTCAGCCATCCAATGTAACAAAGGGAAAGAACATACATGTTCCTCAATTGCCGGAGCCTCTAGCCCCATCAGAGGACAACTAGGTGGGTTTTCAATGAAGTTGCGTGCCAAGAAATCTTGTGCTGCTGCAATTGCATTCCAACGACCCAGTACTCCATGCATCGCTGCAAAGGCCATAATCCCTCCATCAGAACAAAGCAATTCATGAGCGACTAAGGGGCCCAATAGTTGATTATAATCCGCTTCTGGAGACCCCGTATTGCAGAGACACAAATCCAGGGCCCATTCGAAGTCGCAACTCAGGCAATGAAAGACATGCTGGACGCATGCAAAGTAGGAAAATTGAAACGATAATCCAAAAGCTGCACTCAATGTAGTAAGAGGCAGCGCACCATAGTATTCAAGCATTCGGGCGC